>NC_088780.1:2012325-2638887 GCF_958450345.1 Calliphora vicina | reverse complement strand
TTTGTCAATATCATTGCTCTTGGTGGCAAAAATCGTCTATACCCTGCCAGACCTTTGCGAAGGAAATTAATGTGTTTAAAATTATCGAATGCCGTTGTGATGGGGTCTTTGCCTAATGTTTGTTTGGTAAATATTCGGCCCGGCACGTAATCAATACCTTTAGCACGAGCAAATTCCAGAGCTTTAGAATGAATTTGCTCCAAACGTGCTTGCTTCCTTAGAGTTTCTTGTGTGGCCAGAGAGGAAGCACTCGTCTGCTGCTTTAATTGAGATTCTTTAATCATGTCCTGTATTAGATTCTTCAAATCACCATTTGGCATTTTTTGTTTGCTCAATAAACAACCGCAAAGTTGGGGAATTTCCCAAAGGGTTCTGACATCATGTAAAAGCCTACCTAAAATATTCAGGGAATCTCCAGCTATGATTTGAGTCAAAATTAGCTCTTTCGCATGATGTGTTACACCTCCAGAACACAATAACCAATAGAAATCATCTCTTCCTTTTGGCGGTTTTTCGCCGGCTTGCATTTTGCGAACTGTCTTGTTTCCTTTGCGATCTTTGAAGCAGTCTAAACAAACACCAAATCCGCACTTTTCACAAGTCCAATGAAAGTTAAAGAGTGTAGTATCGCAAACGTCACAGATCTCTCGTATGCCCTGAACTACTTTCTTCCATGCGATCGTACTATTAGTGTTTTCGTGAAGTTTCAATGCCTCAGCTTCCTGACGCCAAAGGTAACAAAACTGATCTCCCACATGCAACAATATATAACGACACACTTGTATATCCATGTTACCAGCTGTTGGCTCAGTTGTCTCGTCTGGCCTCCATATGTTTATCTCTTCCTGAGTGGGATCAATATATGGATTAGGGAAACCGGCAATTAGGAGCTGACCATTGTCAGTATATTGAAGACAACGAAACTCATAGAAACGACAATAAACATCATTTGATCCCTGTTGCGGTGTTCGTCTTCGGCATTCTCTGCATTTGTGTATTTTCGTGGCGTTTACATTTGTCGCCGCATTGGTGTCTGAAGCAACAGCGGATAAAGTGTTACATTGTAACTTGAAACATGGCAAATGTTGTAGAAATGGTTTGCAACTTTTACGATATTCTTTATCTTTTTCTTCTTCCTCTGGTGTAAGTTTTTCCAAATTTTGTGGAACATCTTCGTCATTTTGAGAATTATTACTTATTTCATCATGATTTCCAGTAGTCGGTACCTTGCTTACAGTTGCATTGATGGAATCCTTATTCAATTGTTCCACAATAATGTCGACTTGTGGTGTTTCAATGTCAGAAATATTTTCATTCCTCTTTATATTTTCATCATCTACTTGTATTTCAGATTTTTGATCTGATATAGAAACTGAACTATTTAATCTATCAAGACTTTCACTGCGGATAATAATATTTATTTCTTTGATATTTTCATCTAAGACTTCCGCTAGTTTTTCTTGGGTATTATCTTTTAACTGGCTTAAAGTTTCTTCTTTTAAGTTGTCAATTTTTTTCTTAGCATCCGTATTAGCAATGTGAATTTCAATGATGGATTTCCTTTCGGTTGTCTGCGTTTCCAAACGAACTTGTTTTGGTAAGTTAGATATGAGTTCAACATTATCTTCAGTTTGTTCCTCCTCATGTTCTCGTTTACGTTGTATACGAAAGTTTTTCAACTCGTTTAAATCGATTTTCTTAGATGAACCATCATCGTCATCAGGTGAAATAGATCCCAGTTCTGCTTGAATTTCCTTTTGCATTTCTGGCATTTCGGCTATGAGAGCAGCCGCTAATTCAAGATTCTCTGAAGACATGTTCAATGTATGTATAGTTTTACTAGTCTATGGCAAAGTAAAAAAGAAAGAAGAAAAAATGTTGCGATTACTTCTCTCAATGTAGCGAAAAGCGCTTGTGAACTGGATAAGGTGGCAGCAGTGAGTATTGTTTCATTTTAATCGTATAATGCACTCTATATTTTAAACATTATATTCATATTTAAACTTTATAATATGGTGATTGTTTTTTTCTTCTTCTATACATGTTTGATTAAGTACTAGTATTAGGATAATGTGGATGGCAGCTTGAGTTAAATTTTATTTATGTTGCTGCTAAATAAAAAAAAACGTATGTATATATCCCCTGCAAATGGATACTTATGGATATTCTGGGTCGGCATATAGTACATATTCGACACAGAATAAATCATATTTGAATATATTTATTTTTGCTATTTAATTTTTACTTATGTTATGGGATTGGTTTAGTTGCATTCAATTTAACTACTCACTACCACCACATTACCTGATTACACGCACATGCGATTAAATTTTAGATTTATATCTTGTTAAATATAGTAAATATATATATGTATAGTTAAAAGTAAATAGTAAATAATCTGAAAAATTTGTAATATGTATTTGTGTGAGAATTCATTAAATAAATTTAATTGAGAATTGTAAGATAAATTATTTAAGGATTTTATGAAATTAATTCAAATTTCGTTTTTCTCATTCTGAAATTAAACATATAAATTGGATTAGATTGGTATATTATTGGTTTTTCCTTTGAAAAGGTACCTGAACCATTCATTCACAAGCATTTCATTTAACAAAATAATTTTATTATTTTATATAGTCGACATCATCCAACAGTTTAGTTTTTATAATTGCTATCGTTCATACAAATCTTGTTGTATGTATGTACTACACATATGAAATCTGTATTAAGAGTGCTAATTACATTTATGAAACGACTGTTGCACATTAATTTAAATTAACGACATTTTGTAATTTTTTAAATCTATAACTCATTTGTTTGTAAATATAAAATTTAATTTTAAAGGTTATAATAATAAAGGTGCTGTTGTATGTAAAATTATAATTAAATGCCAGATCACCGGGTGAAATATGGTATATAGTATGTAAAAGGCCGGTATAACGAAAATCCGCTTATAAAATTTTTATTTCATTTCAATAAGAAGTAACATAATAACATTAACTACCTTATATAGAGAACGATTTGTGTTGATAAAAAAATTATGAAATATTACCAATTTGGCATATTTTTTAAACATGTTCTACATTTGTTTTGTTTTTTTAATTTCATATACCGATTTATTACTATACCAGGTATATTTATGTATCATTTATATTCGTTATCTATAAGGATCCACAATACATACTTAATGTAGTCGCAAACAAAAATTTGTCGAAATTGCAAACGAAATTATAAATTAGGGATGTAGACAAATTATTTATCCGAATCACACAGTTTGCTGTAAAATGGCAAATATTTGTTATAAAATTTTTAATAAAATTATTATTTTTTTATTATACGGTTTTTGACGAACTACTAACTTCTTTCGACATAATTTGAAAATATTTTATTGGATTCTACTTTCTACTTCAATATTTCGATGATTTTCTAATCTGTCACATGATGTTTATGTGAGTATTATATGCCTCGTTTTCTTAGAAAAACAATTATATTTTTAAAACAATTTGATTGTTATTTAAAGAGTCCAAGGCTAACAGCTGGGAACTCCTCTATAATTTATGAGCTTTGAGCGAGTTAATAATTGTATGTTTCCTAATATAATAACGAACAATTTATTATCGGTCACGCCTACTTTTGGGTGGGCGGGGCTTTTAAAATTTAAGTTATTTGAATAAGAATCAATAATTCTAATAACAGCGAAATTTTGGACATGATAGGTAATGTTGCTAAACCCGACTTAAATAATATAATTTTTTTTTTAGTAAGAATTTATTTTTATAACAAATATATTTTATTACTTCTAACTTACAAATACAGAATTCAATGAAAGAAATTTAATTATATATTTAATTATTCACTCATGTAATACAGAGCCAAAAAGGCCATACAAAAATTCATATTACATAGAATTGAGCTACTTACTGTATACTATAAAAATTCATTCATATACAAATTTAGATTTTAGAGTCCGACCGAAACTATTTTTTTAGGCCGAAACAAAACCTAATGTTCGGACAAATAAAATTTCTTCCTCCTAAACCGAAACTTTTTTAAAAATTATTTTAATTTTAGTTCTACATATTTGTATTCCGCCAAATTTTGACCGAATACTGGTTTTTGGCAGAATCCGTAAAAGTCCAATAATATATTGTAGATTTTAGTATTTATTTCAAATCTATGTATTCTTGACGAAAATTGTGTAGCATTAATTTTGATACAGTGGCAACTCTGCACGATAATAAAACCTAGCTCTCTCTAAAAATTAAAAGAAAAATAAATAAAATTTATCTTAAGCAGCTTATCAATATTTTTAGGGAAACCCTTTGTTGATATTTCTTCGATTCGCCACTGCATTATTAAATTCTTTTAAATCAATTTTGTTTGTATGTATACAGAAAATTAGCCCGGCGTCAATCAATTTTTTCATTGCTAGCCATCGTCAAAAACAAAAAAAAAGAGATTTTGATAAAACAAGTTAATTAATTGCGCTTACGTTCGCGATAAATTTGACCTCTAGACTTAAACAGAAATGATATAACATCCACAATTGCACGCAACTGCCATAATAGGAACTATTTTTTCACTGCTTTATTATGTTAACTACTATAAGTACATACATGCTACATTATCATATATTTTTCTAGTGACATAATTGGAAATAACTTATAAAAGTTTTTCATAATTAAAGCAAAATAAATATACATACAAATTTACAATTGCTGCATCAAATCACCATTCATGTTTTTTGGGGCGTTTACCCTATTGAGACTCTGCTAATCAGTAAATTTAATTTTATGCACATTTATTTGTCCAGTAATGTATATGTATGCAGAGGCTACTTTAACAAATATTTCCACAATATCCACTTTTTCATTACAATGTTTTTTACTCACTATCCACTACATACATATACAAAATAGTTTATAGTTATTATTAAAAATCTTTAAATTATCAATTAGTACACGTAGGAATTTATTTTGTAATTCTAAACCAGAATTGTTCTTCCAATATTTTATTAAGAAATATTTGATTAATTTAATAAATCTACGAACAACAAAAACTATTTTTACGGATTTTCACACAAACAGCGAAGAAAAAAAAATTACAATGAAAAAACTGTCAACTTTTATGAGTTGAAAATTCATACAGAAAAAATTAACAAAAAGAAATAGAAAAAATGTGCTGCCATATTGGTATGATTAACATCTGTCAAATTTAAACAGATTTGGAACTTACTGCATTCAATTGCTCATTTTTTCAATTGTGGTTGAATTTCCACCGATTGTTTAGGTAATTGTTTAGATGGATATTTTTAACAACAACTGTGTCTTTAAATTTGTAATGTTATATTTATTAATTTTATACTTTAAATAGTTCACTATAATTTCGGATCAGGAAACAAATCAAGATCCTCGAGATCCTCGAAACAGTTTATATTTTTCCAATAATCATTTATTACTTTATATATATATATATATATATATATATATATATATATATATATATATATATATATATATATATATATATATATATATATATTATACATATAGAAAGGCTCTAACTCGTGTTTAGATTTTTTGGCTAAATATGATATATGAGCTGACCATTTATCGAAATAAACGATAAATGGTCAGCACTTACAAAGAAGAAACACTAGTTAGGGCCTTTCTATATTAAGATAACGATATTAAAGTTAAAGTCACATAACTTCTTAACTTATGGGAGCAAGCAAAAATAATTATAGCTTAAAGAGCTATTTACTGTATACAATTTTTAATATAAAAAAATTATTAAATACATACAAGCTGTTCTTAATTTATATCATTAATTCAGTTATATTTTAAAGAAAAAATACAACAAATCATGCAAAATCGCGCTTTATATCAATTATTTGAATCAGAAATTAATATTTTATTTTTAAAGATTGCATATTCTCAATACTCTGTTAATGTAGTAGTTAAATTCCATTGTACCAATGTTAAATAAAAGTTCGTGTAACCTGGCATCATTACTTAAGAAAAAATGCAAGCAAAATGACAGATAATTAAAATTGATTTTTTCTCAATTAAATACACACCCCAACACACATTTATTATAACCATATCATGGAGGATTCATATAAGGTGGAATCAAGGCGAATTCATACAAGGTGGTGTCAGTTCTACAAAAACAACGATTGGTCTTAACAAATGTCAAAAAACCAAAATGAAAAATTAAACAAATAAGTATTTTAACTTAATATAGTGTAGATAATTCAATAGTGAGGGCTTTACTTATTTATGTAAACAATAAATATTTTGTTAATAAGCTTAGAATATGTAGATATTTAAATATAAAAACAAGCTATGACAGTTGTTAGAACCAACAAGTAAGAGTGCTATATTCGGCTATGCCGAATCTTATATACCCTTCACCTTTGTTGTGGATGCATTATTTTTTATAATTAGTATATAGTTATGTATGTACATTGCCCACTTTCAGCGTACAGCATCCTAAATTTATCAAGAACACAAAAAACAACAACAACGGCAAACGAAACAGAACACCGAAAGAAAAAACAAAATAAGCAAGACATACGTCAAAGTAAATTAATAAAGTAGCGACAGTACTACAACAAATACAACATTTACAATAACCACAAGCAATTTTGTTTTTGGTTTAAGGTCTGAGCTGTCAAAGTTGCCTGTTGTTGTTTTTGCTTTTGGGCTTGTTGTATTTTTCGCCACAACAACCACAAGTGAATTGACAGTTCAGACCAAAGTAAATTAATAAAGTAGACTCAGTAGAACAGCTGACTATTTTTTTTACTTTGGTCTGAACTGTCAATTTACTTGTGGTTGTTGTGGCGAAAAATACAACAAGCCCAACAGCAAAAACAACAACAGGCAACTTTGACAGCTCAGACCTTAAACCAAAAACAAAATTGCTTGTGGTTTTTGTAAATGTTGTATTTGTTGTAGTACTGTCGCTACTTTATTAATTTACTTTGGTTCAGACCAAAGTAAAAAAAATAGTCAGCTGTTCTACTGAGTCTACTTTATTAATTTACTTTGACATACGTTTAATTGAAAAAAAAACAACAACAACGCCAAAAGAAAAACAAAATACGCAAAGCATGCACATTCAAACATACGATTTGTTGATTTTTTGTCAAAAAAACCAACACACAACCAAACAAAAGTTTAGTTGTATAAAAAACAACAACAACGCCAAAAGAAACAAAACACAAAAAAAAACAAAATACGAAAAGCTGCACATCCAACCATACGTTTTGTTGCTTTTTTGTCAAATTTTCAGAGGTTGTCTCGGATTTTTGCTCATATCTCCGTTATTTATGGACGGATTTTGCTGATTTTAAATAGCAAAATTCTCGAAAGTATGTCTGACAGAATTGTTGAAGATTTGGATCCCGGAGATATCTGGGGCCTTCAGAAAATTGATTTCAACAGACAGACAGACAGACAGACGGACAGACAGACAGACAGACAGACATACAGACAGACAGACAGACAGACAGACAGACAGACAGACAGACAGACAGACAGACAGACAGACAGACAGACAGACAGACAGACAGACAGACAGACAGACAGACAGACAGACAGACAGACAGACAGACAGACAGACAGACAGACAGACAGACAGACAGACGGACGGACATGGCTTAATCGACTCCGCTATCTATAAGGATCCAGAATATATATACTTTATAGGGTCGGAAATGAAAAATGTAGAAATTACAAACGGAATGACAAACTTATATATACCCTTCTCACGAAGCTGAAGGGTATAAAAAGCGAAAAAAAAAATTATCAGCTGTTTGACTGACTCCACCTTGTATAAATTCGCCTTGGGTGGAATTAACCAAACAACTTTTTTCGGTTGTTTGGCCCTAGCTGCTGTCAAATAATATTTTAGTATGTATTTTATTTATTTATATACTATATATTAAAACTAAGTAAATAATAATAAAATCTCTAAACACCATATTCTATGCTTTTAAACAAACTACTTAATTTTTACATAAATAACTTTTAAAAGTGTATTAAAACACTTTTCTTTAATTTTTTAAAACCAATCTGCTGTTTTCTGACATTTGCTAATGCCAGTTTTTGTTTTTGTATAACCTACACCAAGGCGAGTTTATACAAGGTGGAGTCAGTCAAACAGCTGATTACTTTTTTTTGCTTTTTGGTTCTAACACTTGTCAAAGCTTGTTTTTATAGTTAAATATCTACATATTCTAATCTTATTAACAAAATATTTATTTTTTACATAAATAAGTAAAGCCCCCACTATTCAATTATCTACACTAAACAAGTAAGAGAGCTATATTCGGCTGTGCCGAATCTTATATACCCTTCACCAAATTATACTTTAAAATTAATTTTTTTTTAATATTTTTAGGTAAACAAAATTTAATTTTTTAATTTTTTTTAAAAAATTTTTTTGCAATTTTTTTTTTTGGAAAAAAAATGTATGACAAAAAAATTTGTTGATGAAAAAAAATTCGGGTTAAAAAATATTTTTCCGGATTTTTAATCATTGTAGGTCCAACTTACTATAGCCTTATCTACATCGTTGCAATGGACTTTGAAATATCTATCATTAGATATCCATATTGTCTCTATTAATGAGTTAGTAATCAGATATAGATCAAAAATAGGTCAAAAATCGAGGTTGTCCCGGTTTTTTGCTCATATCTCCGTTATTTATGGACCGATTTTGATGATTTTAAATAGCAAACTTCTCGAAAGCATGTCTGACAGAATTATTGAAGATTTGCATCCCGAAGATATCTGGGGTCTTCAGAAAATTGATTTCAACAGACAGACGGACATGGCTTAATCGACTCCACTATCTATAAGGATCCAGAATATATATACTTTATAGGGTCGGAAATGAAAAATGTAGAAATTACAAACGGAATGACAAACTTATATATACCCTTCTCACGATGGTGAAGGGTATAATTAAGTTTTAATACATATTTGTTTTCTGGCATTTGTTAAGACCAATTGTTGTTTTTGCCACCACTTTGTATGAAGTCGCCTTGTACATCACCTTATGTATTTATTCCATGGTGAATTTCTTATTTAAATGCTATATGTTAATCAATGTTATAAAATCGTCAGTTCTTTTTTGTTTTTTGGGCCTTCCTATATGAAAATATTTGTGCCTATATCTCGGAAATTACTGCAATTCATACAATACATAAACTTTAAGAAATTTGAAATATTTTCATTAAAATATTAACAGGTTCACATGTGATACAAAATTATTTTTGATTACAGAGTCCATATACCATATATACTCATTGGTGATTTACTCGCTATTTTAAGTACACTGACAGTTTACCACTGATGAGACTAGTGTCCAAAAAACCGCCAAATTTAAAAAACCGGTTTCCGGTTTAACCGAAATGGTGTCAAATGCTACAATCATAGAGAATTATACATAGAGACGAGACACTCCGATTTGTCAAACAAAAATACGACAAATAATATTTCTGATACAACAACAAAATACATTGTCTAGCATGTATTTTGTTGTTGCAAGAGATAGGTTTTTGACAACAGACTTAGGTTTTTGACAACTCCGTCTCGTCTCTATGTTACCCTATGGCTACAATTTTCTATAAAATAAAACAATATTTTTAAAAATGGTACAAAGTTTTTCATAAATATGTTTGAATGAGCTTTAGAAAATATATTGCATTAAAACCGGTTAACCGTCTTACAAAAACCTGTTTGTCAAAAAACCGAAACCGGTGGAGTTTACAAAGATGAAAAATCCGGTTTGCCGGTTTTCGGTTCGGTTTTGGATACTCTAGATGAGACCTATTTAGGATTATTTTGATTTTCCAATTTATATGAGCCAGAAATCTTTAATTTTATACATTAAAATTTTATACATTACATTATTCTCAATATCTGGTTATCGTTTTTCGTAACGATAAACCTCCAATTAACATTTTTTTTGTATAAGAACTGTTCAGTTTATCGTCACGATAAAAAATAACCAGATATTGAGAAAATAGGGGTAAATATACATATATTAATTTATATTTAAATAATATTTTACAATTAATTTGTATTGTCATGAATTGTAATATACTTTTATATTATTGTTTCACCTCAGGTGTTATTAATATGTAATATTGTTATTTTGGCCATTTAGGCTTAATATTACAGAAATAAATGAATAAATATACCTACATATGTATAATGTACAACAAACAAATTTTGAAATCGAGTGGTTATTGTGTAATTTGATTCGAAAGATTTTCTTTATGAATCCAACAACACTATAACACCCAGTTTATATTTCGTATTTGAACTAGATAGCAATTTGTAAATTTATTAAAAAAAATTATTGTAAGTAGTAATACTTTATAAATCTTCCTTTTGTAATTGTTCTATTAATTTTTTGCGTTCTTCAGCTTGTCTTAATTTTCGCATAACCAAGTCCTCATAATCCGTTGAGGTAACCGTAGCCTTTCTTTGATTTGTTGTGTCAGATGGTGGTACAATCCATTCAAAATTTAATGGGTTTTCCACTAAACCCTTTTCGTAAGAGAGAGCCATCTCTGCAGATTCTACTGTTTTAAACTCAACCAGAGCACTGCCACATTTCTTACTCATCACTAAAGCCACAATATCTCCATATTTTTTTAAATATGTTATGAGATTTTCATTGTTATATCCCCCATTCAATGGATCCTTTTTTTCAGCTTTCCACTTAATTTTCAGACGATATGTTGAATCATTTCTTGTTTGCTGATTCATATGCTCAACTAATGTTTTTTGTAATTGTTCTCTTAGCATCGCCTGTTCTTCCTCCAAAAGGCGTGATCCTTCTCTTCTTATCCTTTCAATCTGTTCTTGCAATACATCCTCATCGGATTTATAAACTGTTCTGAATGTTCTACCTGTTTGTTGTAAGGTATTTTGAACTTCTCGTTCTCTCTTTTCCAAATCCGCTTTAAGTTTTTGTCGCTTGCTGTCCAATTGCTTATTGCGTAGTTCAGCGGCCTTCTTTGCTTTCCAAACATTATCATATGCGGTTCTCGCCGCCTTATCCGTAAGTATTTCCAAAGCCTTAGAAAGCTCATGGAACAATTCTGCTGCTTTAGGATTATCGGGATTTTTATCAGGATGGCACTCCAAAGCCTTCTTGCGGTACGCTTTTCTAATAGCAGTTTCATCAGCTTCAATTTCTACACCCAAAATAGCATAAAAGTTTACATCGCTATATTTTTTAGATGTCATATCTTTTTATTTCTGTTTATTTATTTGTTTATTTTTATATTTGTTTGTACTGTTTTCTTTGAACGCAAGTACTCGTTTGATAGTTTTGACAGTTCTTATAGAATCCACAGTGATGGGTTTTCAACATTAAACTGTGATGAACAATCGTAAAGTACCAAATGAAATGTTAATGTCACAAAATGTTCATAAAATACCCAAACCTTTTTTATTGCAGTTAAAAAACTATGTCTTGTATGTATTTAATTTCATATACATATTAAGTGGATTAAATCACATGGTTGAAAAATTAATTAAAGAAATAATTCATTAGAAACTGGTACTATTTGTAGGTACCAAAATTTGGTCTTATGCTCTGTAAACGATATTATACAAAAACATATTTTTTAAGAAAATAAGCAAAAGTAAACGTCAAAAAGAGAATGTTTTGAAATTGCAATTGTAGCGACAAGCTACAAGCCAGAAGAATTGCAAAATTTTTGAATAGTCAACTTTTGCTATTTTGTAAAAAATATATAATATTGTTTTGATAGATTTATTGTTAAGAAAAAGGATTTTTTTTTAATTTTTACAACAAAAACTAAAAAATAAAATATACTTTTATCGACTGTTTAGCAAGCAGCCAGTCGCCTTAATTGTATTTTATGTTTTGATAGTTGTGATTCATGTTTTGTTTTGATTATCATTCTGCAAGAACAACGTGTTTACAATATTGTTTTGATTTATATACTTTATATATTTTAAGAACATTACACTAATTAATGTAATAAATAATAGTAGATCTTAGTTTATAATATCATGATTATATAAAATGAGTGTATATCACGACGAAGTTGAAATTGAAGACTTTGAATATGACGAGGAAGAGGAGATGTATTACTATCCGTGCCCATGCGGCGACAGGTTTCAGATTTCCAAAGTATGTACTACATATAAAATGAACTTCAAAAACATGAATTGTTTATTATTAATAATTCTATTGTAATAAATTTAGGAAGAGCTAATAGAAGGCGAAGAAGTAGCTATCTGTCCCAGTTGTTCTTTAATCGTAAAAGTTATTTATGATCCAGTAAGTACATCATGTGTTTAACTGTGCTATTGATTTTTATGATTATAATACTATATTATTATAACTTTTTACATAGGAAATGTTCAAAGCTGAGGACCAGGAAGACACGGTACTAAATGAAAAATTAACCCAATTAAAATTGGAAATAAATTAATGAATATTTTATAATTTAATTTAAAACGTTTCTTTTTTAAAGAAATATATTTAAGTTTAAATATACATATTTTAGCCTATTAATTATGTTTAATTTTTAAAAAAGTACATACTCAGCCTTATCATGTAAGGCGTAGTCGTTTTACGACAACGACAGTTTCGTACTAGATTAAAGAAATTATTCAACCTGTTTCATTAATCTAGTACGAAACTGTCGTCGTAAAACGCCTACTAATTACATGATAAGGATGACTAAAAGGGTTTTTACATTGTTCAACAAGTTGTTCGATTCCTAAAATGTATTGTATTTTTCTAATTATCGTTTCCATAGCATGACGCTCCGGAATGACCTAAATCTCATTTGGCCAAATATTCGAAATTATAGAAACTAAATATAAATTCGTTTTAATCTGATGTGGCAATAAATATTGTTAAAATACGATTATATCTATATTTACTTATACATATTTCGGTTAAAATAATCATGCTTGAATGAATATAAAAAAATACAAATACAGACCCAAAACAAATTATGTAATGGACATTTTTCGAATATATATTTCTGTGGTAAGGGTAGCTTACGTGGACATAAGGGCGAACTGATAACGAAAAAGCTTTTAAGTAGAAAATGTGTCAAATCTTCTCCATTTAGCAATACTTTTTTAAAAACTTGTATCTTGATATCTAATAAATTTATTGTCAAAATGTTAAGTTACAGATTTTTTGTAAGAAACAAACAAAAAATACACAAAATTGGGAATATTTCATAACATTATTTAGTGCTTAACATCAATACTCGCGATTTGTTTATAATTTCATTTAAATCGTCTTATATTTTACGAAATATTAAACTATAATAAGTTATAAAAAAACAACATTCATAACTACCTAACGATCTTAATACATTCTAAAATAATAAAACCCAAATTCGATGACATTTGGAACAAATCAAGATCCCGAGGGACCCGAAATAACTGTTATTTTTTTTAAATAAGCAATTGGTTATAGAAAAAATAACTGCCAAAAAATAGGTCCCGTAATAACAATTATAAATAACTCAAAAAAATGTTTAATAATAGTTATCAAAGACCTAAAAAAATAAAAATATTTCATAATGGTTATTGAAGACCAAAAAAAATAAAAATCTTTTATAATGGTTATCAAAGACCAAAATAATATTGGTTATTTTTAACTGTTATTCATAGACCATTTTTCAAAAATTCTTGAAAACAATTATTTCAGGATTTTTTCCAATATTGGTCCCTGTCTAAAATTAGTTAATTATAGATTTTTTTGTGAAATTTTACATTTAATGATTTATTTAATATTTATTCAAGCGTATAAAAGTTATAACCTGACCATTGCGAAAAAAAGTTTTTTCTTATCCACTAACCTAATACAAAAGAAGATTTTAAGACCTAAATTATCAGCATAAAGCCAATTAACCATTTTTTTATTTTGATGCAATATTCAGATATTTTATTAATTATGGGATTTATTTGCTATTATATATAATAACATTGAAGTTCTCTATAACCGCGAAACTCAGAGAGAACGGTCACAAATTTTAACGTTTTATGCTTATAACACTGTGCTAGTTGAAAATCTGTCAAGAGGGGCACCCGGTGGGTTATACTAATTCGGGTACGCTGAATTCAGTGGTGCTAAACGTTAAGCGTTAAACAAAAAATTTCGAAATTTTTCTAAAAAATTATTATATTTGCCAATAAAATTTATATTTCTAAAACGACTGCGAAGATTAAAAACGTGTTAAGCCTTACTTAAAGGTAATTTTATTGCGGAATTTCGGTTTTTCCATTTTTTCAATAAACTAAACTGTTTTTTGAGTTACGCGAATATTGTGCACACTCCTCCATTTCCGAGCACCAGAGCTGTAAATGAATCACTCATTTTTGAATTAATTCGCGAATCATTCACACAAAAAAATGAATTGAATGAAATTTGAGTCAATTCAAATGAATTTGGTAAAAATGAATTGCAATTCGTTTCCAATTCAAATGAATTGAATTGATTTTGAATTAATTCAAATGAATTTGGTAAAAATGAATTGCAATTCGTTTCCAATTCAAATGAATTGAATTGATTTTGAATTAATTCAAACGAATTAAAAAAAAAATAGCAATTCATTTCCAACTCCGACGCGAAATTCGCAGCATATTTAGCAGATTCTTCAATGTCATTAAGTATGCAGTATAATTAATCGACGGTTAAAAAGTCTTCCTTTAAATATAATGCGCCGTTACCATCGTCAGCTGGTGTTGAAAGATTATTTTCGTACGCCTCTATTCTAAACATCCCTAAACGTGGATTTCTTTCAGATGATAATTTTGAAAAGCTATTGTTGTTTAAGGTGAATGATGCATTCTAATTAAATCTAATTAGCCTTATTTATGAAACTCAATTGTGTTTTGAACTACATACATTGTTATTTTTCCTTATTTTTGATTATTTTTGGAAGATAGTTTTATTTTTTTGAAATAAATATAATATAAATATTAGCAAAAAGTTTGCTGTTGGGTGGTCGTGGGTCACAAAATTTCAAAAATTATTAATTGCTTCTTGAATATTAAATATGTTTTGTCGTTCAGCGTATTTCAAAATAAAAATCAGTTCTTCTTGAAGAAATAAACTCCAAACACCATGTTTTCATTGATCAGGCGCGTATAAAGGACAAGGCTTTTCAATTTTTGTACTGGATATTTTCATTTTGGTAGGAGAAATCTTTCATTCCCCCTAGAGATCTGCTCTTGAATTTGATTGATTGCAACTCATTTTTGAATCATTCATTTGAATTGCTATTCTTTTTTCTAATTCATTTGAATTAATTCAAAATCAATTCAATTCAAATGAATTGTAAATGAATTCCAACTCATTTTTACAAATTCATTTGAATTGGAAATGAATTGAAATTCATTTCTGCCTAATTCGTTTGAATTGATTCAAATTTCATTCAATTAATTTTTTCAATTCAATGAATTAATTCAAAATTTAGCTAATTCATAATGAATTAAAATCAAAAAAGAATGATTCATTTACAGCTCTGCCGAGCACCATTGAACTCAGCGTACCCGAATTAGTTTAAACCACTGGGTTCTTGACAGAAAAAAAGAGTAAATTTTTTATTCAAAATTTTTTTTATGAAAAACACACAATAATTATGTGAGATGAGAACTGAGTGATTTTCATACAAACATTCTAAAATTGTTTTCCGGTCGTGTTTCTGAATCAGGCCCTTAGTTTGGGTTTCAATAATTGTTACAAACTGTAATTAATTATTTGTTGAATGTCTTGCTGATTATCACATTTACAAAGAGTGACATCTGTTGATGAATCACTAAATTGCAGTTACTGTACAAAATTTTAATAACAAAAATTTCGAATATTTAAAGTTCTGATAATGTTATAAATAATAAAAACAAGTATAAATTAAGTAAATACTTACTATATTTTTAATATTTATATACACATAAATATTTGTATGTACGCATAAGTTTGTAACACAAAAGATGATGCTACTCTTGATAAAGCCATAGTATTATAAAAATCAATAACATGTACATTAGGGTGGCCCTTAATAGACAAAAGTTGGATTTTGGCCATTCTCACCCCCCAGTTTGGTGAACATTAGTAAAAAAATCATCCTGAAAAAATTTTAGGTATGTAAATCGGTTGGGGTAAGACGTGCCCAAGCCCTCTGAAGTTTTGAGATGCATTTACAAGGGGAAAAAATTCATTTTTTTCAGTTTTTGTAAAAACTTTGCCATTAAAAAATTACTTTTGTAATTTAATTTCAAAGAATCGAAATGTGTACGTAATTGTCGTTCTAATGAGCCATAAAAAACAGAAATTGGTCAAAAAATGTTAAAGTTATTTAAAATTCGCCAGGCCATTAACGTGTCTCAGGCCACTAGAACAAGAAATGTAGGAACAAAATTAACATATTTTGATAAATATTAAAATAAAAGCTCATTTTTACTTAAAATATGTCCATATTTACTTGTATATGGGTTTTTGTCTTTGTAGGATACCGTTAACCTATTCTTAGGTATGAACAAAAAAATAAAATTTTTTTAACGGCAGTTTCAAAACTCCTTTTTCAATTTTTAAAAAATTTTGTTAAACAAATTTCAGAATTTTTTGATCATCTCATTGGGATTTATTAAGAATATAATAGGGAATAAAAATGTGAAAAAATTATGAAAATATCTCTTATAGGTTTTCGTACCTGCGATTTAAATTTGGAAATTTTCGAGAAAAACCAATTATTTGTCAATTTTTAGGCCAATGAGCTCTATTTCCTTACTCTTATGAATTTTAAGCAAAACTTATTCAGAATATTATAGTCCAGATAATTCTAAATATACTCTCAAACTTTTACTAAAATCGGAAAACGTTAACCCTTAAATCGTGAAGGTCAAAGGTAAAATTTTTCAATATTTGGAATTTCTCTTGGAAAGATTTCGAAATGTTCGAAATGTTGTATATTTTTGGGCAGATTTTGATGAAATTTAAAAAAAATTTTATATATTTAAACAAATTGTTTTTTTTAAATGTTTTTTTAAATTTAATTTTTTTTTTGTTTTTTCAAATTTGTGTTTAATATTTAGAGAAAAAAAAACTTTTGGTGAAAAAAAAAAAATTATTTGGGTTAAAAAATATTTTTTCCGATTTTGACCCGTTGTAGGTCCAACTTACTTTGTAAGTTGTTTGTTGACGTTTTTTTCACAATGGCCCCCTTTTTAATTTTTTTTAGCTCAACCAAAAGCTGAGATATTTTCCTATGGTCGCTAAGTGGGATGCGAGTGGGATATATATCAAAATAAATATTTTGTAACTCAAGAAATACAATATATAACTTTAATATTTGCCATTAGAAATGGGTTGTTAAGATACGATATATTTTAAGCATTTAAGAAATATTATTTAAATAGCAACATTTTTGGATAAATCGGAAAAAGTACCATTGTTTACACAATTTAACTACTTTCAAGCGATTTCTGGCACGGGTTCTCGTCATCCAATTGTGCATAAAATCATTTAAATATATATTTAAATACTAAAGAACAAAATAAGATCCATCCAAAGCAAATCTATTTTTAAAATTTTTAAGGGCAGGTCTAGTACATACACACTTATGTTAAAAAAAACAATGTTTTTAATTCTACGTGATCTGTTAATGTTAAGTATTTTTACTGATTATTTATAATAGGTGTAATACTGTGCATGCAGTAGTGATCAATATTTAGTTGTTTTTTCGATGACAGTTTATTCTATATATGTATGTATGAATATGTTTGAATAACAAATAATTTGCCATTAAATCTCATATCAGAACAATTGTTTAAAGCAAATAAATAATTACATGTGAAGTGCCAACACTTCAGATATTAGACAAAAATAATATTTATATTTTTTATTACAGGTATATAAGGCCTAACAAATACGGATTCACAATCAAATTCGAAATTAATTGCAGTTTGCAATTTTTCATTAGACTGATCTATTTGATTTATATACTACATACGAGTGCATACATAGTATGCATACGGAAATACAATAACATGTTTCAAATGGTAGGTATTACGACATTGGTGCTTGTTACGGGCCTATTGCCGTTCATAGAGTCCTGTAGAAGTGTCGAGCAACGTTATAACTTTCCAAATTCGGATATCTTCATACAACTGAAAAGGACGACATCAAAACTACAATATGAAATATTAAAAGGTATGCATGTAAACGTTTAATTATCAACATATGTATGTATGTAATACATATCGTAATGTAAAACGCAAAAAGCCCTTACTTCCCAGCGGGAAAAAGATGCAGTAAAGAGGCCTTCCTAAATGCCTCATTTTGCAGACACAAGGACTTGCAAAATCATTTTGCCGCATTGCAAAATCATTTCAATTTTACACGGCGTGTCATTGCGAGCCAAGGCCTTGCATACTCGCTGCTGTTAGAGGGCTGAGAGAAGGCCTACTTATGATGGGCTGTTGGCAGCCAACAAGCTCACTTGTTATTAGAAGGGGATTCATAGGGCTTCTTGAACACCTTCTAAGAGCAGGCAGGGTGGAATGAGTATCGGATCTTTTAGAATGTGTAAGTATGCCTTTTAGAAGGCCTACAAATTGAAGTCCTATCATTTTTTCCCGCTGGGTTACATCACAAGTGAAGTTAAATGTGTGCTAAAAATATAGGCAAATCTTAAAGTGTTAATTTTTTGGGGATTTTTGTGTTTTAGTACGTAACCAAAAATTATTATGATATAAATACATATGTATTTTGTTCTATATACATATGTATTACAGGTACCGAAGAGCTACAAACAATTACTTTTGAAAATTTCATCACAAATAATAACTTGGAAGCTACATCGGATGGTATGTTCAAATTAACTGATGGATCAAACACCGTAGAATTCGAACTGATATCATCGTCTGACGGAGTGACACATGTTCGCATTATTAGGAACAATGTTGTGGATACTAGTCAGCCAATGGATTGCATCAGCTTAAATATTGGTAATACTCACTGGTACGGTGGACCGGAAGATCGACATCAGTATTGGCCAGTAGAGCGACAAGTGTTTACTAATTATTCATATCTAACAAAGGAAGATCACAATGCTGGTTTAGCAGAGCGCTACTGGCTGAATTCGGATGGAAAGTTTTTCTATGTAGAAGATGAAACACCATTGTTTATTGAGCAAAACTCGGAGGGGTATGACAACCAATTGTGCTTCTCTGCCATCAAATCCTTGCCGTATGATGTACGAATGAGTCAAGTGAGTTTCATTTATCACATCGGTATTGCAAGCAATGCAAAAACTGCTCATATGTATGCAGTGAAAAACATTTTGGGTCATCCAAATGAGTATCCCGATGAGCGTATGGTTCAATATCCAATTTGGTCCACTTGGGCTTTGTATAAAACCGAAATCGACGATCAAGTTGTTCGGGAATTTGGTGATAAAATTAAATCATTGGGATTTGAAAATAGTCAATTGGAAATTGATGACGACTGGGAGGATTGTTATGGTGCATTGACATTTAGAAAGAGTAAATTTCCAGATATAAAAAAATTAACCGATGACTTAAAGACAAATGGATTCCGAGTTACGCTGTGGATACATCCGTTTATAAATAAAAATTGCGAACCAATTTACAGTGAAGCACTTTCCAAAGGGTAAGTGAATGTAGTATATCGAGGGTTTTGTATACAAAAACGCCTTTATGCAATTTAATTTGATGAATTAAAAATTAATTAAAATTAAAAATATCCTTTAGATATTTGGTTTTAGATCATAATAATAACCCCGATACCCAATGGTGGAATAGTAAGACTGGTGAAGCTGCCTATGTAGACTTTACAAAATCTGAAGTACAGGACTGGTTTAAGACGCGTTTAAGAAGACTGCAAACTGAAGACGGCATTGATAGTTTCAAATTCGATGCTGGAGAGTCCAGTTGGGTACCCGATGACCCCATCTTAAACATATCCTCCAATTTTGCTCCAAGTCAAATTACTAGGGACTATGTACGCACAGTCGGCTCATTCGGTTCAATGGTTGAGGTGCGCTCTGGTCAAGGCACACAAGATTTGCCTATATTCGTGCGTATGATAGACAAAGACTCGGAATGGAAGTGGGAAAATGGTCTTGTAACTTTGATAACTACTCTGTTGCAAATGAATTTAAATGGCTATCCATTCGTTTTGCCCGATATGATAGGCGGCAATGGTTACAATAATAAACCTCCTACAAAGCAACTCTTTCTGAGATGGCTGCAAGCTAACGTTTTCATGCCAAGTTTGCAATTTTCTTATGTTCCGTGGAATTTTGATGACGAGACAATCGAAATAAGTAAAAAATTCACCAAGTTACACAGTGATTATACACCCCAAATAATGGAGCGTTTCAAGCTAGCTGCAACAACAGGTGAACCTGTTAATACACCACTTTGGTGGGCCGATCCTGAAGACACAACTGCTCAAGGAATTTTCGATCGTAAATATATTAGTTGCTTTCATTTTCAATGAATACCTGTGTAATGTTTTTGTTTTTTATTTTGCAGAATTTATGCTTGGCGATGATATTATAGCAGCTCCAGTTGTAGAAGATTCCGCTACTAAGCGCGATATTTACCTACCCAAAGGAAAATGGCAAGATGGAAACACACTTGTTACATATACAGGCCCAAGATGGATAATGGACTACTCCGCACCTTTAGACGTTTTACCTTACTTCATAAAAGTAAATTCATAGATAACATTATAAAATACATACGCACATCCACTTATATACTATACATTCGTACATATGTACGTAATTGGGCCTTAAATAAAATTAAATTACATTTGTACATACTTCTTAATAAAAATAAAAACATTAAATTCTGGTATTTTTAAACAATAAATTATTTATGTAACTATATTGAATATAGTATGTATGTAGATACACGTACATACATATGTAGTATTACACAGAACATTAAAGACAAATTTCGTCATCATCAGAAGATGAAGGTGATTTTAAGGAACTGACAGAGGATACTTGCAATGATTTAATATTGTTCCAGTTTAAGGTTGTTATTTCCTCGTTAAATATCTCTTCCAAGCAAAAACTGCAATAAAATATAATATTTTTATAAATTGAATTTTAATGTTGTCCTTGTATACAGTTA
The DNA here is from genome assembly GCF_958450345.1 of Calliphora vicina. Classification (NCBI taxonomy): domain Eukaryota; kingdom Metazoa; phylum Arthropoda; class Insecta; order Diptera; family Calliphoridae; genus Calliphora; species Calliphora vicina. The sequence continues at coordinate 2,617,693 of NC_088780.1, read as the reverse complement.
AACCATTCTTACTTCACATCAAAGTCTTTACATAGCCTTTGGTCATCAAGTACCTTTGATATTTTAATTTTAAATTTTTTCATATTATTGAAGCACCTTTCCTTATAGAAACTTTCCATTGCCGCAAAACGGTTAGCCTGATTACGCTTGAAAAGAAGCAAAATATAAATTATTGTTTTATGTGCCTTTGATAAATAGAAACTGGTGTTGGTGCGTGATGTTTTTGATTCCAAATGACATAACACAAGAAAGAGAGCTATATTCGGCTGTGCCGAATCTTATTACCATTCACCAAATTATACTTCAAAATAAAAATTTCAAATATTTTTAGGTGAACAAAATTTATTTTTTTTGCAGTTTTTTAATTTTTTGGAAAAAAATCGGGTTAAGAAATATTTTTTCCGATTTTGACCCATTGTAGGTCCAACTTACTATGGTCTTATATACGTCGTTGCAAAGGTCTTTGAAATATCTATCATTAGATATCCATATTGTCTATATGACATAGTAATCCAGATATATGTAGATCAAAAATAGGTCAAAAATCGAGGTTGTCCACTTTAATGGAAAGAATTTTGAAATATTTTTTATATTGTGCATATCTAGAGAAAAAACCTTTAAACCATATATGTTTCATCAATATTGGTGGACGATAACATACTTAAAAGTGTACCACAAGAAAACGTGTGGCCTATTTATATATAAGATACCTACTATTTACATTAAGGGCATTCATTTCAAAAAAATTGAAAATTAAACTCTGATTTTTTTACACGGTAAAAGTGTAAAAAAAAAATCAAAATACAGGATAGGATACAGGTAGCCAATCTTGCTATTTACTGATATCATTATTTTATTTAAAAAACATCCTTATACATGTTTGAATCAAGTTCGTATGAAGTACATACATACATATATCCAAAGATAACGCAAGTAAAAACTATTTTCATTATGAATAAGACTATAAGAATGGGTGAATTCCAAAATGTATGCAAAGCAACCTTAAAAAGTCGAGCGATTCTTTACGCAATCGTGTTAACTTTGATAATGTTTCATATCGCAAAATGTATGAAAAAGTAAAAACAGGCAGTAGATAAGTTTTTTTTTTAAATTTTAACTTCGCGCTTCCATGCTTTGTCTTGATAAAGATATGACTGCATTGCATACATACATTTTGTAATTCACCCAATATAAATTGAATAAAACACAATTTTATAACACGAATTTTCTAAAATATAAAAAAAAGTTATTAAACAAATTACCATGTCACTTAGAACATCTTTTAATTGATCTAGAGATAAATGGGAACTTTGGCATACTACTAATTGGTTTTCTAATTGGCCAATGCGTTTCTCCAATACAGTATTCTCGATTTCTAAAATGAAGATACTTAAGACAAATAATGTACATATTTAGAAAAACATACCCTTTTCTTGAGCTTCCACTTTTAAGCGTTGCATTTCCATTTCAAATTGTGCGATTTTTATTCTATAATTGTGATCTATTTCGCGTGTTATGTTGTCACCTATAGCTGCATTTTTTAAACTTATAGCTGCTATAGCATTTAGTTGGATTTGTGTATTTTCTAGCTGTGCAAATAGTTGATCACATTTCAAAATTTTTGTCTCAAGACGAGCCATTAAAAGGGTTCTATAATCTTCCCATCCATCTTGTAATTCTCGCCTAAGAATTTGCTTCGTGCTAGCTATTTCATTTAAAAATTCATTCATTTGCTGCTCCTTCCAATCCTTAAACTGCTGCATGAAATACAAATATAATTTTTCACTTTCTTGAGCCTGAAAGTGGTCATCTGTATTGACTGCTACCGTACAGACTGACTTATTGGGCATAAAGTATCTTTCATATTCGTTAATTGCTTCTGAATGACTACTTTTTGATGCGCCTGTATGTTGTTGTAATTGTAAGTATTCTGCCACTTTAGTTTCAGACATAAATGATCTCTGCCCAAATTCCGTTGCATTGGATATCGTACCTTCATGTGCAACCGGGCAAGGCAAATTATCAAATTGTTTTCCTTTTGCATTTTTTGTAATTAAATCTAACGTGAGCATGAATTCAACGGATGGCGGTAGAGTGCTTGGACTTGATATATTACTAAGAATATCAAAACAGAATGAACCGTATTTCGTCCACGAACCAACACCTTTCTCGTTGAAATATTGTATGTCGTCGGGAAGAAATGACGAAATATCAAAATGATACTTTGCTATCACAAGATCGTTGATATAATACAGTCTTATGGGAATATAAAAAATTCGTTGGAAATATAACCGAAGGTTTATCAGGGAAGATCGAAAATTTAAAGAAATTTTCTGATTAATCGTATAACAGTCGTTCATGTTTATTACGATTTCTATATTTGATATGCTTCCCAGAAAATCGTACTGAAAAACAAATGATTTTTTCTGGATTTCATTCCATTTTTGTCTAATATTTACTAAACCAAACACATTTTTTATTTGTCTAAAGGTTATTGTGACGCAGAAAATATCACAGTCCACGAGAGGATCATTGCCGACTTGTATTTGACCAACATCTTCGAGTAATTTTACAAATATACCATCTTGAGATTGCAACATGCTTAGAGTGTGGGTGACATTGGATGCTATGTTATCATTATCGGTCGGACCATCAATTATAGATGCTTTATGCTAAAATTGCAAATTATATACAAAATTAACTTATTTGCAACGTAAACATTAAAACCGTTTAAATAAGTCATGCGAACATATTCATAAGCTACCGTTACGCTTTCAGCTCAAATACCGTTACCGGTAAGCCACCGTTATCAACAATCTAAAAAAAATTTAATTATATAAATACAAATGTTCAATTTTAATAATTGAGTTTATTGAAAAATACAAAATCTTAAGTTTTGTAAATTTTATTAATAAATTCAGGATGAAATTACCGTTATCGACATAAAAGGAAATACCGTTACGGAAATAATCCAAAATACCGTTACTAAAATAATCAAAATAAGCGTAACCTTTCAACCGTTTTGTATTGGTAGCCAACCGTGATTAAAATATACATGTCGCTCATTTGCTGCAACAACGTCATAAAAAATCCGGGTGTTTTGAACTGAGTAATACAAAATATGCGCCGTTTTTTAGTCTTTCATATAGTTTTATCAGTTTTAAAAAAGTCAATTATTTTTTGTGTGGGAGAGTTTTTTTGTTATAAACGTCAAAATGAAAAGTCATGTTTTCTCGTATATTTTACAAGTAAAAATTTGGGTTAAATATAAATTAGAAAGATATTAATATCTACTATTTAAATCAGGTTTTATTTCTGAAATCGCATGATTTGTTGAAAATTTATTGAAGAAATTGTAAAATGTCATGAAAAATTCAAAGCCGTTTTTCTCGAAAAGACATTTTATGAATAATGACGTTGTTGCAGCAAATGAACGATATGTATGTATTAAAACGATTTTACTCAAAACTATGTACAAACAACATATCTTAGTATTTTCGCAAATGAGTGATATGTGTTAAAGCCCCTTTAGACGATTACATTTTACGCCACACTTTTGGGACAGTAACTAAAATAAAATCCAATCCGCTTGTAGAATTTTTTTTTAAACATTCCAAAAATTAAGAGAGCCCTCATATTAACATAACATTTTGCTATATTGTTCTGTTAAACGCGTAATAAACACACTGTCCCAAATGTGATCGTATAAGGGGACGTTAGTAGTAGCAGTAGGTGCGTTAAGTTAAATTCATACATTTTCGAAATTACTCACTTCCAAATGAATATGATCAACTATAGTTTTCTTAACAATTGCCAACATAAGATATATTTGTGGTGACATTTGATAATCTTTAGTACTTGAATTAATCAGCTTGTACCAATATGGTTTAATCTAAAATAGGTAAATTTATATGGTTATTTACAAGTCAACGTACCAAAAATTATTAAAAAATTTCAAAACGGCCGAATATGTCGATGGTTTTAGAGGAAATTTTTACAAATTAATAGCTTAACTAAAATGTACGTGTATGTTTTGTACAATTGAGAATTGTATATTTTATGTTACATTATAGAGGAGCAGTATTTCCATACCGGTATTTTAATCACCGTAATTAAAAATCATTGGCAACAACTGTTATTGAATATAGCAAGTAACAGGACATTTAAAATTGTGTTACATACTGTTAAATATGTAATACATTAGTAGTGTTCGCGTACTTGATAATTTGTACAAATTATCACTGGCAGTTGCGGGATTCCGTTCGTTTACTTTAAAAAGCTTGTAACGAGAGAGCAAGAGAGTATTAAAAGTGACAGTTCGTAGCTAGAGAACATGATATTTTTTACTGGACATTTTTTGTCCATTACCAAAAAATATAAAAATACCAAAAAATCTGTTTGTAAAAAATTCGAAAGTACCTTTTGTTCTGCGGCTCCTCAAATATAAACGAAACTAAAAAGTGGAAAATTAATACAATTTACAAGTTTGCAAAGAAAGTATGTAAAATAACACAAAACTAACGTTTTGAATTGATTTATAATAAAATACAACTTATTTTTACAAATTGTTGTTCGCATACTTTTTATTTGTAATTTTTCAGATTGAGAGTAATTTATTTTTACTCTCTAAAATAAAGTTACTGGATATTTTTTACTGGAAAGTACGCGAACACACATATTGTTTTTAAAAGTAAACGACCGGAATCCCGTAACTTCCAGTGATAATTTGTACAAATTATCAAGTACGCGAACACAACTATTATATAAATATTTTATGTCCGTAATTTCAACAATAAGATATCTATCAGGGCTTAGTTACTTATGGAGTATATTTGGTAATTTTAGGTAAATTTATCTGCTGGATATTTTACACCGTAGATATCTATTTGTTGAAGTTACAGACATTACACACAAAAAAATCCATAGGTTATATTTCCTGAAAATATGGTATAAATTTAACTAAGCGCAAGGGTAGAATGGCATTTGCAAAGTTTCTTAGTTAAGATAACTAAAATTTTAGATAATTTCATACATACCCTTTTGCACCAAAAATATTTTCAATTGACAATAAAATAAACAAACAAAATCAAATTACTAATTCCAATAGTTATATTAACATAGTTTTTAGGTAAAGTGTATAGTTTGAATTACCTATTGGCATAGATAATAAAACTTCGTTTTTAGTTTTCATATAAAAAGAAATTAACTATGCAAGCTTAGTTAATATAGCCTCGATTATTTTTTTGTGTGTAGTATAGTATTTATATTGCTTAAGCTAATAAAAATGTGTCGTACCATAGGGAAATAAATATACATACCAATTATGAATAAAAATTCCCCGGGAGTTTTTCCTCTTTTCTCATTTTTCCTATTCAAATTCAATGGGGAACAAACTCCCGCGGAATTTTTTATTCATAATTGGGCTGATAGAGTGAAAACTTGGCTGTCAAAGACATAACAAATATGCATATTCAGTATTTACTTGGTAAATTGTAATAAATGTTAAACCTAAAATAGTCCGCGGGAGTGTAGTATATGTATTTAACAAGTATACCTGCAAATTTGCGAGATTATGTAATATCTTTACTCCCCGCAAAGGTAACAATAATGACCCCATACGCTTCATAGATCCCTTTGTGTAGTAATCATTATTAAAAAGGCATTCCAGTTTTACTGGTCGATTTTCCATTTTAATTCTAAAGATAAGGAAAATATTTGTATATAAACTGAATTTCAGAATTTTCACCGAATTTTTCCTTGGATTGTTAAAACACGTTCTGCAAAATGTGAAATGCTTTTTTCAGTTTTTACCAAAAAAAAAATTCTTGTAAAATAATGGGAATAAGAACGACAAATTGAATTTGACTGACAATTTTAAAGTTATTACTAATTCTCCAAAGAGTTTAATAACGTTTTTGAGACCCCCTAGAATAAGAAATGTAGGAAAACAGTTTACGTGTTTTTACAATCCAAGGACCATAAAATCTTACAACAAAAAGCTTTTACATTTCAGTAATTTTACATAAAACGAACATCTGTTTAAATAAAAAATGTCTGCATTGATTTATCTAATATTAATATTTTACTATGTATTTTTTGATACGTTTGTAAAATTATAGAAATGCTTTTAACATTTCAGGTTACATATTTCAATAAATGTACATAAGAGGTTTCCGATCAACAGATATTTAGTGCATCGTTTGTATAATACCAATCAAACGGTATCTTAATTATATTTCATGTCACGTGAACCAACTTTTGAAATCGATGAAATCGAAATTTGCACCAAGGATAGTCCTATTGGATAGTAATTCAGACACAAAAAAATCAAAAAATGGATATCTTGAGTTACAAAACACTTATTTTGATATATATCCCACTCAGCGACAAAAAAGCTCTTAAAGGAATAGACATAAGCTTTATTTTGAGCACAAAATAAAAAAAGTCAAACAAGTTTTTTAGATTTTGCCAAAATTCATCCCACTCAGCGACAAAGGATAGGATCAATTTAAAAAAAAAAGTCAACAAAGTGTTTGATTTTGAAAATAAAGTAAAAAAAAATAAATTTTGAGTTGCAAAATATTTATTTTGATAGCATCCCACGAAGCGATTATAAAGCTGCTCAAGAAAATGACCTATGCTTTATTTTCAGAAAAAAAATTAAAAAATGGTCAATTTAAAAAAAAGTTTTTGATTTGAAAAAAAAAATATTTATTTTTTAAACACCTGTTTGGCCAAATTGTCAAATTTTGACACCCTCTAACTCAAAGAGTTCTTGACCGATCTTGTTGAATTACTATCTAATAGGACTAACTAACCTATTTAGCATTGTGTCGTTTGATTGGTTTTCTACATAAATATGTCCAAAATATACGAACATACTATATAGGATTAAATATTACCGTTTTACGTCTTCCAAATCGCACTCCCAAATACAATTACTATTAAATATAATTATGTTTGGTTGTGTGAAATTTCCTTCTATTTCAAATGTTACTCCATTCAGGGAAACTTTCAGCATTACGCATTTAACATAATTTTTAAAATATTTTGAATCGAAGCCAGTACCTGAAATAAATATGTATATGTATGTAGAATTAATAATCTTCTAAAATGCATGTAATACCTATGTATTAGGGTGATCGGCCCGGTTTTTAATAACCGGTTTTTTTGGGTAAGGTAATATAAGGTTTTTTTGAATAGCCAGTTTTTTTCTAAAAGTGTGTTTTTATGAGTTTTAGTGTATTAAAAACTTTAAAAAATACTCAAAATCCATAAAACTTTTTTAAAACAAATACTCCAACTATTTTATAAGACTTTTTATATTTAGACAAATGTCACAAGCGATCTGGAAAGCTTAAAAACTTACTCAATGCTTTGCAATGTCCTGCAAGTAGACTGAGTGAAAGCTCATTTTTATGTTTAGCTTTATAAACCCAAAAGAAAAAAATCCATATACTCCAAAGCATTTAAATTGTGTATTATTCCTAAGAGATTATTTTAACCTTCATAAGGTTAACGATCTTCGGGTCAAATTTAACTCAAATAGAAAATATATATTTTTTTTTGCCAATTTTTTTTAAAAATGACGTAGTTGTTGGTTGACATTTGAAATTAAATAAAATTCATAAAATATCGAAAATAACAACCACGCACTTTTAGAAAAAATTCAATTTTAATTTCAAAATGGGTCAAATTTGACTCGAAGACCTTATGAACGTTAAAAGAGGTAATCAAAATTAGAATTTAAAAGTATTTAAGCGTTTTAAGAAGGCTTATTTTTTGTTATTAAAATACATGTATACTCTTTATCATAATGATATGATCTCTTTTTTGTTCCGTTATAACTGATGTTCAAAAAGTAAAAAATCGTATAGCAGAAACGCAATCTAAAATCAAATCCTATCTTGCGCATTTCGTCTTTTATCCAACAAAAACTATTAAAAAAATATATATACTGAAATATCATTGGATAAAAGACGAAATGTTCAAGACAGGATTTGATTTTAGAACTATGGTCTCTTGGGGAAAATTTCCTTAGAATGCGTTTCTGCTATACGATTTTTCGTGAAAAAATCGACCCACTCTAATGTATAATTATCTAAGCACATTTATTAGTATTTGCTTCTTTCCAGAGCATTCAGAAGATTATCAACACATTGTAGCGAAACATTTTCAAGGTGTTTATTATACCCTAACGAACATGAAATCTTCCTAATATCAATTAATATTTTTACAAAAATATTGTTAAAATTAATCAAAACATGAAATTAGTTTTCTAAAAAGAGATTCGAAGAAATACATTTTGAAATGATCTCAATTTTTATGGGCCAAGATGTTACGTTAAAATGCAACACAAAAAAGTACATTTACCTTCCGCAATGTTTAAAACTATGCAATAAGTATTCTCTTCCATGTTAGTGACATCCACTTTTGAGAGGTTATAGTCTTGAATGCTCATTATATGTTTTTTGTCGATTTTTTTGTTGTTTGGTAATATTGCAAAACTAAAATTCAATAAATGTTTTTCAATTAAATATTATTTTAAATGTCAAGAACATATCGCACACTCAGTTCAAAAGTGACACAACTCAAAATTAATTTTTCGTGTTTATATGCTTAAACTATGCACAATACACTTGTTTATCTATATAAAAAAAATATCAGTGTATTTTGTTGTTGTTAACTGTTGCTAAAAAACAGTTATGTCTGAAATGTTTATAGTCATTCTGTAGTTTTGAACTGTTATTAAACATATTGGAATTGGAAAAAGTACCAACTTTTTTGGGAAAATGTTATTTTTCTGATGGTAAAAACTTTATTTTATCATGCTAGATTAAAAACTTTTTTCAATCAAAACGAAAATATCAGATTTTCGTGTTTTAATACAAATCGACAGTTGAAGATGGTTTATACTATATAATCTATTAAAATACAATGTTTTAGAGCAAAATTTCCATACAAAATTTGATTTTAAAATGTTGTTTAAATTTAAAATTTGTTTATGAATACGGCCTAAAATGGCCTTATGTACCTTGACAAAATAATTTTAGCCTAAGTTCTCATGTTTTCCCCACACTAAGCTTAAAATTTCGAAACATATGTATGTACATTTGAGTTATGTTTTTTGAAAGCCAATAAAAAAGTATAATAATTTTTTGAACTATACTATAGATATAAAAATAAATAAAATAATGTTTTAATATTTGTAAAATGACTTTATTTTCCATGATAAGACAAATAAACGTTTATTTATTGTTTTTCTATCGATTAAATATACCATTTTTTTTTTGTATGCTCAATAATTATTACATAAAATGTTAATACGTGTACATTTATTAAAAATAATAATAATAATAATAAAATTAAGACACAAATTAATAATAAAATTATGTTATATGTATGTATGTATATAAAAAATCAACCCAATGGTGGCAGAATACAAAGATCTAAGTCTAGAAAATATAATTAGTTCAATGAAAAATAACTCAACTTTAAAAAAAAGCAGCAATGAAAAACAAACACATTAAATTCACGATTAATATAATTTGTAAAATTATAAAATATGGCAAAGAAGAGTAAATTTAGCGTCGCAGTGTATGAAGATAATAAAATATTTATTTTTGTTATTAAAAATTATACATAAAACAAAATATGAAAACGTATAAAATTTATTTTAAAATATTTAGCACCGAACTAAATTTAAGAAAAAATAATAATAATTTTAATATGTAAACCTTTTTAATATTTCTTTCTCTCTTTTATAATATGAAAATAATTTTTGTTTTGTGCGTGAGCGAAAAATAGAATACTTGTACGAGTGTTTTGTTGTTTGTTGATGTTTAGGATTTTCTTTTTCTTTTCTGTTGATTAATTTAATATGAATTTAATGATTGTGCAGAAGTTTACACATTTTTTTATTTTGTATTATCAAAGTTCTTAAAAAATTTTAAATAAAATAATCTTATTGAAATCATAATTAGCACTGACAACTGATGTTTTTTTTATAACTAATGCACAGCAGCGTTTGCTTAGTTATGTGCATTTGTTTGCGCGATTCTTATCTATTTATTTATTTATGTATGTATGTAGTCTCTCGTTCAATGTACGAAAATATGCTACCACCTTTTAGTTGAAGGAATTCGATTTAAAGAAGCTCACATTTGAATTTGCGATTTGTGTGTTTATATGTTTTGCGGCCCTTTTTCCCCCTGTGCTCCTTGTCTTTGCGGATTTCACGTACCAAAGTATAGAAGGCGTCATCTACACCCATACGCGTCTTCGCTGATGTCTCTACAAAAGGTATGCCATATTGTTTGGCTATCTGTAACAATTAAAAGAAAGATTGTCAGCAATAACATTTAGAACAAATGCTTTTTTAAATAAATCATCAAATTGGTTTCATACTTCTCTAGCTTGATTCATATTTACAGCCCACGCCTGCAAATCACATTTGTTGCCCACTAAAACCATTGGTACCTCCTCAGCATCCTTCACACGTTTTATTTGTTCACGATATGTGCCAATGTCTTCAAAAGATTTTGCACTGTTAACTGCAAACACTAACAAAAAGCCTTCACCGGTGCGCATGTATTGATCACGCATAGCAGAATATTCTTCTTGACCGGCTGTGTCCAATATATCCAACAGGCATGTTTCGCCATCTAATAATGAAAAATAAACAAATGCAACATTCATACTGAGCTTCGAATTATTTGTTATTTTCTATGAAATTTTCATTTAAAGCTTCAAATCTCACAAGACCGTCGATTAGTGGGTGTTCTGGTTTAGTAGACAAATTTTTTAAAAAAAATATATTGTATTAAGATTTCAATTAAAACAATAGCCCAATTCACAATCCTGTGCATTTTTACATTATTGGGATAATGTATTAAAAAATTCATACCCTGACATAACGTGCGAGTTTTTCATTTCTGGAATATCGATATCGATAAAATGTATAAACATTTATAATGTTGTCATTCGATAACGATCGAATTTTTTTAGCATCCCACATATGAAATTTTGTCAGTCTGGAATTTATTCGTAATCTATCATTGATTCAATGTTTGTTAATTTCAATCAAAAGTTAATTAACAGTGTAAAAACGCTTTGAGTACTGTTGGCTTTTTGATTTCCGTACATTCCAACAATATCAAAGTTCACATATAAAAATATTCTAAAATATAAAATGTAGGTATACATATACATTAGGGTATTCAATTAATCGGGTTTCTGGTTTAATCGGTTAATAGAGCAAATAATTAACCGAGGTTTATATTTATTCGGTTAATAATCGGTTAATTTAAAATTATTCGATTAACCGAATAATTTCTGTTTTCATTTTAAATTGAAAATACAACAACGAATTTTGTGTACAAAAACATAAAAAACAGCAAATAAGGTATTTGAGATAATTTTTTTAAACATATCGCCTATTTGCTGCAACAACGTCATAACTTAAAATTCGTGTTTTATGAACTGTTCTATAATCTTTCATATAGTTTCATCAGTTTTCAAAAAAGTCAATTATTTTTTGTGTGAGAGTGTTTTTTTGTTGTAAACATCAAAATTAAAATTCATGTTTTCTCGTGAATTTGCTAAGTAAAAATTTGGGTTTAATACAGATTAGAAAGATATTAACATCTACTATTTATATTTCTGAAATCGCATGATTTGTATAATTTAAACGATTTTTTTCTTTAGATTTAATAAAACTTTTCTTGGAAAAAACTCTCTCGCTGATTGTATATGTTGGAGAAATCAAAAGCATGATAAGGAATATTCATTTTTGAATTGTTTTAGATTTTGATCAATTTAATAGTTTCGTTTAGTTATGACAAAAGACTCATTTCAAAAAAAGTTTCGTCCATACATGTAAATACAAACAAAGTTTCAAATACATGTAAATTAAATATGTCAGTTGTTATACATACTCACTAATCATGTTTATTGGATGTTCAAAAATATCTAATTTTAATTTGAAATTTGTCTTTGAATTGAATTGTTGTAGTTTGTTATTTTCCTCATGGTGATTTGTTTGCCTTTGAGAATTCTGTTGGTGATTTAACAATCAGATATTTTCATTGTGTTAACACTTGTTATGGGTGATTTCAATACAAATTTATTTTGTCCGATTGACTCACTGTTGGTTCGTTCTATGTGCCAAAGACTTGATTTGACATATCATAATAATTCTTTGCCCACCCATTACAATGTTGGTTGCGATAGAACATCTTTGATCGATTTTTTTCCCTCAAAAGTAATAAACTTTCCGTCGATATATGTATGTAGCCAAATGCAGTGTCCTGGAATGTCCGGACATTCCCTTATTTTTATGGCTGTTTACATCCCAAATCCATCTCGTCCTTTATTTGTTTCGTACAGAGATTATAGATCATTAAGATTAGAGTATATTGAGATTACAATTAATGATTTTGATTTAAGTGGCATGTATTTTTACCAATAATGGTAATTTGCAACAATTTGATCCAAGTGATGTGCCTTAAATGCTTTAGTTCCTGTGGTTCGTCGTAGATTTAGAATTGGATTCCAGTCCTGACAGAAAGAAGCTCCACACTTAAGATGAAATGGATCTCGAGAACACCTAAATTTGTTTGACCAAGATAGTGAAAATGACTACTTTACTGTTGAATACAAGAACCAGGGCATTACGATAATAATATAGTAATCAATCTGTTTACAGCTTTTCCTTCTCATCTATTAGACGTGATGAGTTGTATCTTGGATTCAAGAAAATTGGTCATGATGACATACCATTATCACGTCGTCTTTCCCTTACTTCTGGAAAATTACTAGGGTTGTTCCAATCACAACTGAGTATGATATTAAATATTCTCTTACCTTTTTCTATAAAAAAAACGAGTTGCTTCGGCTGTCTTAATGCCTCCATTTATTATATTGTTCTGAAATATTTGCTTATGAAATATAGACAAATTTTCAACAGAATTTTATGTTACATTTTTGGTTTTAAAATACAAGATCATGTAACTCAACATTTTCTTGGGTCATCATTTGATAATTTCATTGATATTAGAATGTCATTGTTTTATACAAATCAATTGTAAGAGTTAACCAGTTTACATTGTTGACAAATTTTAATTCTCCCGCTCAACCAGAAACAAACAAATAATTGCTTTCAGTAATCGTTTCAAATTCGAGTATAAAAAATTTTGAACGCTTTGCCGAGAGAATTAAGAATATTTTCATGTGCACTAAATCAATTCAAATTGAAATTATTAGAATTTGCAGAATCAACACCTTAAACTTTATCTTTCTTTATACGGTTAACGTAAGGACAGTTAGTTATGCATTTTTACAGCCATTATTATTGTGTATTTTTTTACTTTTACTGTTTATTGGTTTCATAAGTATACTATTTTGGTCCAAAGGGGACTTTTTATATTACTATGAATTTCAATAAATAAATGTATATATAGTACATATATGTATATATGTACATATGTTTGTAGTTTTTTATATTGTTAATGTAGGGTCACAAATTTGTTTGACTCTTACAAGTGTTTCGTGAGATCAAACAGCATCAAATAAAATAAAACTAAATTTTTTGTTTTGAATCATCCTAAGTAAAATAAGTTTTTGAAATAAATAAAAGAATTCAAATGTATTTTATTTAGTGGTTAAGTCTTTTTCGTCAAATATTTGACATGTGTGACGTAAAAGGCCCAAAGGGCTCGGTTATGTAAATGAAGAGCTAATAAATAAAAAGTGATCACATTTGGTTTTCCATCCTTCTGACATTTTGAACTCATCATGGTAGGAGTGCCCAAAAAACCGGTTTTGATTATTGTCTTTTATAAAAACCGGTTAAACGGTTTTTGTCTTCAATATGAAAAAAGTCTCCTTAAATTTATTTTTATTTCTGCACGCTAATTGGAAATGTGTTAAGAATTGTCTACTAAATCTTCGGGAATTTCTTAAGGCTCTATCTTTTATATCTTTTCTAAATATTGTCAAATGCTACAGTTTTCTATAAAATAAATCAATATTTTTAAAAATGGTATCAAAGTTTTTCATTAATATGTTAGAATGAGCTTTAGAAAATACATTTAAAAGCGGTTAACCGTCTTACAAAAACCTGTTTGTCAAAAAACCGAAATCGGTGGAGTTTACAATGATGAAAAAACCGGTTGACCGGTTTTCGGTTTTGGATACTCTATTCTACCAGTTTAAATATCTGGTGTTAATAATGTGACCACTTATACCAGTGATATTTGCAACTCCATATCGCACACCCAGTTCAAAAGTGACACAACTCAAAATTTTAATTTTCCAGAAATCGAAAATAAATATATACCCATTGAAACATAATGAAACCATCTTTTGTATAGATAAACAAGTGTATTGTGCATAGTTTAAGCGTAAAATTAATTTTTCGGGTTTATATAAACCGACAAATTAATTTTGAGTTGTATCACTTTTGAACTGGGTGTGCGATATGTAATATGGTATAATTAACTAACATTGTGAACCATTGATAACTACGTTTTGCATACGATAGCCGTTTTTAAGCACTGGAATGACCCGAATCCACTGTTGCAAAAGTTTACAGGTTATTGCATCAGTGATACACAAATTTACTGAATTTACGAATGCAACCTATTTCTTACAAAGGCGGTATTCAATATATCCCATTGTCGAAAGTCGGTTCTGACAGCCGTCTGTTAATATTCACAGATAATGTGAATATTAACAGTAAACAAATTATGAAAATATATTTACAGGGATATAGCAGATTTAAATAAAATAGTCAAACAGGAATTACAATACCATTTTTCATAATTAACATTTTTGTAGAATGTTTGCTTCCAGAATTACAATAAAGTGCAGTTCTTTTGACATTTTAAAAAATAGTTCATGTACCCATTTTATTGATATATAAGAAATGGCTTCCGATAATCCATTGGGACAACGAAAAATCCTTTTTGATTGTTTTTGAACAACTTGAAAGGTATGTATATCAAGAAAACAGTTTATTATTTAATTTATTGTAAGTAAATAAAAATGTGAAAGCTTACCTATCACTACTTGCTTGCGATAAGAGTCCTCAATTGTTGGATCATATTCATCGACAAAATGATTTTGTATTAATTGAATTGTTAGAGCAGATTTTCCAACACCTCCAGCTCCGACAACAACAAGTTTATATTCCGTCATGTTTTCGTAAGATGCGGGTTCGTACCTTTTCCTCTTGGTAATAAATGCTGCGAATAAAACCCACTGTTTGGTTTGCTTTGTTGCGTTTATACGTTGTTGTCGAAATTTTCTTGTACTTTATTGTGTTGGTTGGTTGATGCGTGCGTACTTTGTTGAATGAGTGTATGTGTGTAAGTTTATAAGTTCTAGCTAGTGTTACATTTTAATAGATTTTTTGGTAAATGAAACATGGAATAGAAGACAAAAGCAAAAATTAATTAAAGGAGAAGAGTTTTATGTAAATTAAAATATCGCGGCTAGGAACAAACATTTTATTTGTAGTGCAAATATATATGTACATATGCAATTGATTTTCAAACTTTTTTTATATTACGCATTGTTTTTCTCTATTGTTGCAAGATATATTCGTATGCAATGTTTTTTTTTTTTCAAAACACAGAATTAGTCATTTTAATCTAACATATATCCGATACTAAAGGAAAACTGAACTTTTATTGGTTGAGATTTTGTGCAAACAATTAAAAAAAAAGTTTTCCTTATAACCGGGTGTTACTACTCGATTATATTTTTATTCTTTGTCACTTGTTCTTTGCGCCTACCTTTGCGACTGGTTTATGTTGCTGTGCAGCCCAATCTATTTTCAACAATTTACAAACATTTCTCTTAAATTGTCGCAACTCGCTTGACTTGGGTTTGTTTTTATTTGTTGCACTTTTTAAATTATTAATATTTAAAAGTAATATTTTAAAATAAAACAATATAATAATGAACAGATTTGTCAGCAACACTTTATTAAGTCAATATAAGGCGTATTCATATGAATTACAGTTGTGGAAGTACTGAGTATTTGGGTACTCAATATTGTATATTTTTCTTGGTAATCAATACCTAAACGCCACAACTCAATACTTTCAGAGTTGTATTTTTCAGAAAACCCAGGAAAAATTTAACGTTTTTCAGTAAAAGTACTACTGTTTTTGTGAAATAATAACTTTTAAATGTTATGCATATCTTTGAAAAGTATTAGTAGTATCAAGTACCTAAAAAATGTATTGTGTAGTATTAAGTAGTCGCAAGTACCCACATTTTACAAATCTAATATGAATCTACCTTGGTCAATAGTATTTTTTCTTCTTCGTTTCTTTTTTCCTTTGAACAGTGTAGTAATTTTGCGATTTTAAAACAACTTAGCGGTGAAAATGTTTAGCAGCAAATCTAGCGATTTGTTTATATGTTCGAAAAGATGTTATCATTCCGAATTATTCAAACTTGAATTTTCATATATAAAAACAATTAATTTAATTGAGTCGACAAAAACACTTTTAAATACTGTTACATACGTACACAACACTGAATTATAACCTTTTTTACAACTCTGAGAAAGAACATAATTATGTACAAAGTAAATTAATAAAGTAGCGACAGTACTACAACAAATACAACATTTACAAAAACCACAAGCAATTTACTTTGATTATGTACATGCCGAATTCATATAAGGTGGTGGCAGCTCTATAAAAACATGTGTATTAACTTCAAAAAATATTTATTTATTTTTTACATAAACAACTTAAACCATCACTATTTAAATATCCACCCTATTTTAAGTTTTAATACACGTTTATTAATTTTTCATATAAACTTATAACACATACTTTGTGCTTATAAACCGATGACACCTTATTGGTTGTTTATGTAACAAATAAATCAAGGTGCATTTAATAAGGTGCCATCGGCATCACAGCTGATTATAGAAATAGTACGCACAAATGTCAAACTACATATATAAAAAATATCCGCCCGTATGTCAAACACTATATATACAAAATAAGTGAATTCGCCTGTATTTATTTCAATTCGCCACTGCTGTCACCTTGTTAAATACGCCTTGAAATAAATATTTTGTTAATATTTAAATGGCGAATTCATATAAGGTGTAATCTGCTGATAACTTAATGTTCGCTTGATTGGTTTTATCGAATGTCAATGCCAGTTTTTATTTTTCAATATCGCCCTATTAAAAATTTTTTTACATAAACAACTTAAACCATCAGTATTTAAATATCCACACTATTTTAAGTTTTAATACACGTTTATTAATTTTCATATAACCTAATAAGCTGTTTTCTGACATTAGCTAAAACCATGTTGTTTTTGTAGAACTGCCGCCACCTTATATGAATTTGTCTTGGTATACTCAGAAACATGGTGTAATGATGTACATGGTGACATTAATCAAACAGCTGATTATTTTTTTGCTCGAGTTTGTTTACAACTTCAATCTTGTCAAAATTTTTTTTTGCTGTAGTTTGTATACATTATGTCAGTTGTTTTTGACACAATAAAAGTTATTTGTTTTTGTATTGTTGTATTTGTTGCCGTAACGCATACACCATGGTGTAATGATATACAAGGTGACATTAATCAAACAGCTGATTATTTTTTTGCTCGAGTTTGTTTACAACTTCAATCTTGTCAAAATTTTTTTTTGCTGTAGTTTGTATACATTATGTCAGTTGTTTTTGACACTATAAAAGTTATTTGTTTTTGTATTGTTGTATTTGTTGCCGTAACGCATACACCTTATAATCATTACGCCATGGCATACACCTTATAATCATTACGCCATGCTCAGAAATAGTCTATGCCAAGGTGCATTTAATAAGGTGCCATCGGCAGCACAGCTGATTATAGAAATAGCACGCACAAATGTCAAACTACATATATAAAAAATATTCGCCCGTACGTCCGTATGTCAAACTCTATATATAAAAAATAAGTGAATTCGCCTGTATTTATTTCAATTCGCCACTGCTGTCACCTTGTTAAATACGCCTTGTGTCAAAGCTTGTTTTTATATTTAAATATTTACATATTCTAAGCTTATTAGCAAAATATTTATTGTTTACATAAATAAGTAAAACCCTCACGATTCAATTATCTACACTTTATTAAGTTTTAATACTTATTTGTTTAATTTTTCATTTTGGTTTTTTGACATTTGTTAAGACCAATCGTTGTTTTTGTAGAACTGACACCACCTTGTATGAATTCGTCTTGGTGGAGTCAGTCAAACAGCCAAAGTAAATTAATAAAGTAGACCAAGGTGCATGAGTGGCAAGGGTATATATAAGTTTGTCATTCCGTTTGTAATTTCCACATTTTTCATTTGCGACCCCAAAAAGTATATATATTCTGGATCGTTATAGATAGCGGAATCGATATAGCCATGTCCGTCTGCGTGTTGAAATCAACTTTCCGAAGCCCCCAAATAACTTACATACACGATTCATACATCAATAGCTCCGAAATTCTTCCGGCTCGGTCGCTATTTAAAATCGAGAAAATCGGTCCACAAATGGCTGAGATATAAGGAAAAAACTAGGACAACCTCGATTTTTGACCTATATCTGGATTACTAAGTCATTAATATAGACAATATGGATATCTAATGATAGATATTTCAAAGACCTTTGCAACGATATATACATATAAGACCATATTAAGTTGGACATACAATGGGTCAAAATCGGAAAAAAATATTTTTAAACCCTAATTTTTATACCCTTCAGCTTCGTGAGAAGGGTATATATAAGTTTGTCATTCCGTTTGTAATTTCTACATTTTTCATTTCCGACCCTATAAAGTATATATATTCTGGATCCTTATAGATAGCGGAGTCGATTAAGCCATGTCCGTCTGTCTGTCTGTCTGTCCGTCTGTCTGTCTGTTGAAATCAATTTTCTGAAGGCCCCAGATATCTCCGGGATCCAAATCTTCAACAATTCTGTCAGACATACTTTCGAGAATTTTGCTATTTAAAATCAGCAAAATCCGTCCATAAATAACGGAGATATGAGCAAAAATCCGAGACAACCTCTGAAAATTTCATCAAAAAACACAATGTATTGCATGCTTTGACAAAAAAACAACAAAACGTATGCTTGGGTGTGCAAGCTTTGTGTATTTGTTTTTTTTTTGTTTTTTGTTTCTTTTGGCGTTGTTGTTGTTTTTTATACAACTAAACGTTTGTTTGGTTGTGTGTTGGTTTTTTTGACAAAAAAGCAACAAAACGTATGTTTTTGGATGTGCATGCTTTGCGTATTTTGTTTTTTTTTGTGTTTTGTTTCTTTTGGCGTTGTTGTTGTTTTTTATACAACTAAACGTTTGTTTGGTTGTGTGTTGGTTTTTTTGACAAAAAATCAACAAATCGTATGTTTGAATGTGCATGCTTTGCGTATTTTGTTTCTTTTGGCGTTGTTGTTGTTTTTTATACAATTAAACGTATGTTTGGATGTGTGTTGGTTTCATTGCCTTGCGTATTTTGTTTTTTCTTTTGGTGTTTTGTTTCGTTTGGCGTTGTTGTTGTTTTTTGTGTTCTTGATAAATTTAGGATGCTGTACGCTGAAAGTGGGCAATGTACATACATATATACTAATTATAAAAAATAATAATGCATCCACAACAAAGGTGAAGGGTATATAAGATTCGGCATAGCCGAATATAGCACTCTTACTTGTTTTTTCATCAAAAAATTTTTTTGTCATAAATTCTTTTTCTAAATTAAAGATATTTAAAAAAAAAATTTTGAAAAAACTTTTTTTAAAAAAAATTAAAAAACAAAATTTTTTAAAAAAATTTTAAAACATTAAAAAAAAATTTAGATTTTGTTTAAATAAAAATATTTTTAAGTATAATTTGGTGAAGGGTTTAATTCAAATTCGGTCGAAACAGCACATAATTTTCAACACAAAATTACTCATTATAAAAGCTATAACAAAGAATAACGGATGTAAAAATATTTGATAATACATTCATTATATTTGTGAGCTAATATAGTTATTTTTATTTTCAATTTGTTTTAATATGTTATTTAAAATACGTGCGGCAAAAGTTTGGTTTATTGGACGATGTTTAGGACGCATAATTTAAGTATAAAATATTTTGTTGGTTTTTATTAAAGGGTTTGAATAAGTTTCAACTTATCTTGAAATTTTTTCATTTATTTTATTTATTTGCATAGTATATTACTTTTATCAGAAATTAAAAATTAAAGTACATCAGCGGGTCATTTTTGCAATCGCCGTGTGGCTCGACGTATTGGGCGATCACCAGGACCTGTTGAAATAGTTGAAGGAGGTGGTGCAAATAAATTATTGTTTGCAGGTGCATTAGATTGCAAATTGGTTGAACTTCCAGTATTGAAATTAAAAGCTGGTGGTGGAGCTGTTTTAGATGCGACACTGGAACCAAATATGTTTGAAGAGTTGCTACTGTTGTTCGGTGCTGACATTGTTTGTTGTTGTTGCTGTTGTTGTGGAGGTTGTGGTGAACCAAACGAAAATGCTTTATTAGTTGAGACTTCATTTGTTTTTAAAGCTGCCGCTCCACCAAATGCAAAACCTGATGTAGAATTATTTGTGTTGCTGACATTGCTTCCAGAAAATGAATTATTGCCTGCTCCAAAGCTAAATGTTGAAGCTTTAGGAGCCATTGCAGAACCAAATGAGAATCCACCTGGAGTTGCTGCATTTTCAGTTGGTTTATTTGCACCTCCACCAAATACACTTGCATTATTATCTGGTTTGTTAGTGGCACCGCTGCCGAATGTAAAGTTTTTGTTTTGTATAGACGAAGCAGACGCAACACCAAAGGTATTATTAGATGTATTTGTTGGCCCACCTGTTTTATTACCAAATCCAAATGTTCCACCTTCTGAGCTATTTGCAACAGCTGAACTAAACGAGAATCCTCCAGGAGCGGCATTGGCATTATTTGTGTTAGTAGTTTGTGGATTAGCCGGTTTTGAACCAAAGCTAAATGGAGTTGGTGCACTACCGTTGGTACTACCACCACCAAATACCGATGGCGTGGGTAACGCCGCTGATTTGTTATCAGCACTCGAACCAAATGTATGCGTTCCTCCTTTAGCTGAACTTGAACCGAATATTGATGTTGCATTCGATGAATTAAAAACATTTTTCTCCGAACTATTAGTGACATTACCAAACATAGGAGTAGGGCCACCTGTTGTTGATGGTGCATTAAAATTTGGCGATCCAAATAACGTGGTGGGGTTTGAATTGAAGGCATTATTATTGTCAGTCTGCTTAGCTACTGTCAAATTATTTTGGTCACTAGAAGAAGAATTTTGAATTTTTGTGTCAGAACCAAATGAAAATGCAGAGTTTATGGGCTGCGTTTTTATTACTGCATTAGTATTTGTTCCAAATTTAGGAAGGGATGGTGCATTAAGATTAGAACCAAAATTAAATGACGCAGTAGAGACGGTAGTACCACTTGAAGAAATTGTTGTCGGTTCACTTGTTGAGGATTGCTTCGGCGTATTAAAATTAAAGGAAGTAGTCGTCAAACCACTCAGATTTGTAGATGTAGTAACTGCTCCGAATGTTGGAGTACTAGTTGTTGTGGTGGTAGCTATGACACTAGTCGAAGTGGTGTTTATTGCAGTCGCTGAAGATGTTAAAGAACCAAACATTATTGGAGTAGCTGATGTCGTAGTCATTGGCGAAGAAGTAGACGGAACAGTAAAATTAAAAGCATTATTCGATTTTCCAGTGCTATTAAAGGGCGTCACACCCACAACAGGATTTTGACTACTGATTGTAGATGCTGGCGCAGTTGCATTTGTTCCGAAACTAAAAGCATTAGTAGTAGTTAATGATGAGCTTTGCGAATTCGAAGTACTTGTGTTGGTGGTGGCTATTGTGAATGCAGTACCAACAGCGGGAAATTGTATAGAATTGTCTTTTGTCGAAGTTTGCATATTTGCAGACAATTTATTGGTGTTACTATCAGATGACGACGAAGACGTTGAAGTCAATTGCGTTGGCTGTCCGAAGTTAAGTGTGTTACTACTGCTTATTGGAATAGATGCAATCGACGCTGTAGGAGCTATAGAATCTTTATTAATATTATTAGACGTTGTCGCATTAATTACCAATGCGGAACTAGTAGGAGTTGCGCCGAAGGAGAAACCACCCAATACAGGTACATTAGGTTTGGAGTTCGGTTCAGTGCTTTTTGTAAAATCAATACTCGATGTATTGTTAACATTTGCAGATAATGGCTTTGGTTGGGATAATTTTAGACCAACTAAAGGTGATGACGTCTTGTTAGCGGAAGCAGATGAAGGTGATAGTGATGAAGTTGTTTTTGTAGTCGTAGACAAATTTAATGAACTGGATGTGCTGGAGGATGTGACTGTAGTTAAAGTAGTTATAGCGCATGTCGTTTTTAAAGCTGATACTACTGGACTTGTGTTACTGTTTATTTTATTCTCATCGGTTTTATTCGGCTTTGCCTTTGACGAATCCAATTCATCAGCATCGGAATTTTGATAAAGTTCTCCTCTCAATCCACTTAACATCAATGCCAATTTTGATTTCTGTGTTCGTTCTATGGCAGGATTTCTTGAACCGCTTATCGATGATAGCTTTTTTGGTTTAACAAACGGAATACCTGCACATTCGCCAAAATCATTTGAATCGTCATTGTTCTCTCCTGCTGAAGTGATTAATTCGTTTGTAGTAGAGCTTTCATCGTCATACTTTTTGTTGAATAACGTCAAACGTGGTTTGCTATCCGGTTGTATTGAATTCATTGTAATTGCTCGAGCTGCATTATAAACAGGCTCAGATACTGTTCGCTTAGGAGGAACTCCACCAATGTTACTTTGATCTTGAACACAGGGAGTTGGTGGAATAGGAGTTATGGGTGTTACAGTGTTGTCCATATTTCTAAAAGTATTTTCAAGATTTTCAAATCTTACGTCTACTCGAGCGTTGATTTTGTTCTGATAATCGTGATATCGTTGAATTTTTGCTTTTTGAGTTTCATACGCTCCTAAATTTGTTGGCATGGTTTGATTAAGATTACACGATGCTGACATTCTTTTGGCGCTTCCATTGGGTTTACATTTTATGCTTGAACTGAGTGAACTTGTAATGTCATTATTGTAATTACATACACGTTTCTTGGCTTGTTCAGGAGAAGTTTTTGTTTCGGATAACTGAACACTTTGATGTGGCGTTATACAATCCCGTTGTCTTTTATAACGTTGGCAAGACATTGATGATGCTAAAAAATTTTGTGGAATTGAAGATGTTGTATTGTTTCCAGTGTCAACAAAATCATTACCAGCACTATTACAATATTTCTTGGAAGATTCGTCCGCCTCTAAATCCTGGAATAATTAAATAATTAGTACCTACCTTTAGCGATTAAAATAAATCTACAGTTGTAACTTACATCACTGTTAATACGTTTACGGGATATCTCTTTTAGTACATCTAAAACACTACGTGTTGGAGCCATATCGTTCTCCGTAGGAGGAGGATGTATTATAGGCCGATTCTCTCTGGATAAATCCTCGTTGCGTTTTGATTGTATACCAACGACAGAATTAGATCTCAAAAGGCTGGATATAGTGTTGCCATAAAACGATGATTTTTCTATAAAATTTTAGTAGATACATTTATAAAGTAAACCTCGTAAATACATAAGCTTATGAATATTAGTATACTAACCCGGCGGCGGTATTCGTATCATTGAGAGTTCTTGTTTGGTAGCTCTATATGGTAAATCAGTTTTCTTAAGGGTAACTGCAGGAAACTGTCCTGGTTTGCTGTAGAGATTATGTGCCGACATGCTACGATTCAATCTTGTCCCACTCTCATGGTATTTTACGATGCGTGACGCTAATCCCTTGCTTTGAACATCTGCTGCTATTCTTGCATCAATTTTCGTAATATTTTTCGATTTTGGGCTGACAATTGATTTATTACAATCAGAAGGCGTGCGTATATTATTTAAGCAAATGCTCGAATTACTGCGATGTTTTGGACTCAAAGAAGAACCCCAAGAGAAACTATTCCAAAAAATTAAAGTAATAAATAAATCATTGGTATCTAATCAAACATTTTTCCAATTACACCAAGACCCCTCTTTGTTAAATAATTGAAAGTAATTGTTTTTATTCTGGAACCAAATAGTAGGAAAATAGTGGAAATATAAGAAACAAGTTTCTCCAGTTCCCATTCAAGACGCAAATCGGGGTCTTAGTGTATACACGTTCATGCATATTCGTTGTCCACAATACTACTCACCTGCTTCCATTGAGGTGTGTGGATTCTGCAACAGGATTACCTTGAGCCATGTTAAAGCTATATCGCCTTTCTAAGGAACTGTTTCCATCCATGATGATTTAAAATCAATTTCGATATGCTCCAAAACTAAAGTTATTTAAAATTTAAATGAATAAGTTCAATATTATTGAGTAATTTCAGAAAACAGCGCACATTTTAGAAACGCCACTTTTTCTTGATACCTGACAGTGTTGTCAGTATGTTTTCAGTCCTCATCCCCAGTTAACACTTTTGTATCCCCAAAAATCCTCAACAACATGTTACTAATGCCCACTTTGCTTTATTTACATTGCTTAATTTTGGTCTCTAAAAATGAAGCCAAAACACAAACAAATAGACTTGACTTTTAAAAATATCTAAATATAAAGACCTTTTTCCAACTGTTGAGCTTAAAATTTGTATTTGCTTGTTATATTAGAACATAATAAATAATCTTCTGAACCAAAATCAAAATTTTTTATATGTATTAAATTTTTCATCAATAAATATAGCATCCATATATTTTTAAATTAAAAGTCGGATAGTCGACTTTTGTTTCAACTAAATACGCTAATAAACAGATATTTTCAACTGATATGGCAGTTCTAGTTGCAATAATAAAAAAATACTTGCACCCAAATGTATATAAGGTGATCTCAGAGAACAGCTGTTAATTTTTTTATTTACTTATTAAGATGTTTGAACTGTCAATTTACTTGTGTTTACGGTGGTGAAAAGTACAACAAGCAAAAATCCGACGGACAACTTTGACAGTTTAATTATCTTTTAAATACCAAAATACCAGTTGTTTTTGTACATGTTGTAGTTCTGTCGTCATCTAAACAAATCGCCTTGCTTGGACCTCTATAAATGTCATTCCGATTTATTTTTTAAATTATCATGGATTCCATAAAGTTGGCCTGTCGAGTATGTTTACAGTATAATTCGGAATCAAATTCTTTTTTTGACGAAGTGGAATATGAGGTTTTTATAAAGTTGGCAAATGTATTTAAAAAGGTCACCAATGTTGAGGTAATTATTCCAGAAAATTAAATTTAAGTTTGGTTTTCAAATTAATATTTATCTGAACTAATAGGTGGAGGAATTCGATGATGAAAAACCTTGCCAATTGTGTCAGGAATGCACCGAACGTCTTTTACAAGCTTATGATTTTATATGTTCTGTAGAGAAGGCAGAAATAGATATAGAGAATTATTTAAAGGATCATAACCGCCAGTCAGTTGAAGAATTGGAGCGATTGGATGACGATGTTAAAATTGACGTTACCGATATTGAAATACAAGATATTGAGATATTAGACGAAGAGTTTCAAACGGATCAAGAGCAATGCGTAACGGACAATGAAGTATTTACAATGGAAGAGGTGTCTGTTGAATCCGAAGTGGACATTTTTGATAGTAATACGTAATACAAAAGCAGATGATGTTATTTTTATTGTAGCTTTGTAACATCTTTCACCTAATATTTTCAGAGGTTCAGTTCAAACAAATGAAACGCGACAAGTCGGAGATACTGTTGGATCACGATTGTCCAAACGTTTGTCTTCTAGCCACTACAAATGCAATAGTTGCCAACGATCGTTTGCTAAAATAGAAACATTGGATAGGCATATAAAAACGGCACATACAGCTTTGCCGCCGGAGGAGTTGGCTAATATTTCTACGCAAATAAATGCTGCGGCGGAAGATAAACAAATTGCATGTTCTTATTGCCCACAAATGTTTAAGCGACGCAACAATTATATTCGACATTTAACGGCAACTCACTCAAAGGAAGTAGAACAACTTGCGGACGAAGACAAGAAGCTAATTACAACAAAGCATAACTATAAAAGAGGCAACTGCCCGTATTGTGGTAAGAACTTTACACAAGCCAGCCTCATTGTCCACATAAGGAGACATACTGGCGAAAATCCTTATCAGTGCGACCAATGTGAGAAAGCTTTTCCCCGACGCCAAGATCTAGTTGTACATCAGCGAAAGCATACTGGTGAAAAACCTCATATGTGCACCACTTGTGGTAAATCTTTCTCACGTGCAAATAAATTAGCTCGCCATATGCGTGTACACACTGGAGAAAGACCGTATAAATGCACTGAATGTCAGCGAAGTTTCGCCCAGTCAAATGATCTTAAAATCCATATGCGTCGGCATACAGGCGAAAAGCCATATAAATGTAGTGTTTGCTTAGAAGCCTTTATCTGTGGAGCAGCATTAAAAACGCATCGTCGACAAAAAAATCATCACTCTCCTAAAGATGAATTTGACGACCCATTTGCCAATTGGAGAGTATGCAAGCGTGAATTAAGAACAAACGATAATGACAAAGAAGAATGTGATGACAACTCCTAAAGAAGAAATAGGCGACGTCGACGAGGGCAAACAGTTAATTTGGAGTTTGTCCAAATTATACAAGAATAATTGTTATAAATATACAGGTATGTGATGGAAATTGATTTCGAAAATGAAACGAAAAAGCTTGTAATGCATTTATTATTTGCGTTTTGTAAATTGCTCAAACTATAATTTGAATTAATTTTTATTACATTTCTTGAATAATTTTTGTTTAATTATTTACTATTTAAACATTCACACCTCTGCTAACCGTTCGTTTTCAAATCGATAGATTTTCATCATATACCTAATGGAATAAATTGTAATGTATCTTGAAGAGTTAACAAATAAATTGTGTCTAATGTGTTTCTATACTTTTGAGAAAATTCCACATAACGTGAATATAATAGACCTCATTATTTTGTACTAGAGAATTAATAATAATCAAACTAACAAAGTTATATACTGTAAGTATTTTATAATTTATTTAATGAAGGTTGCTTTAGATAAAATGAAAGATTTAAATTATTATTAATTGTTTTTGTTGATATAATGAGAAAAACCCCACTACTGCTATGCCATAATAAGGAATAAAATTTTTCAAATAAAACAACTAAAGAGAACAAATTTCATAAAATAATTGAATACGATACAATATGTTGTATGTATTTCAATATGAAACACTGCCGTAGTAGTACATACATACATATGTAGTTGAATTAACTTTCACCTAAGAAAAAGAAAAAAGAAATTTATTTCCTGCGATTACTGGAAGAAGAATAAGAAGATCTAGACTGAGAACGTGAGTGTTCGCGGTCACGATCATGTCTAGACGACGCATAACTACGCGAGTGGGAAGAATTGCGGGAGTATTGGGAATCATATTTGTGTCGTCGACGGTATTCATCTTCGGAATCACTAGATGCATTGCGATGGTAACGACTACTGGTTGATTCACGATCTCTTTTTCTGTACGAAGACGATGACGATGAATATTTCCGATCACTCTTATGATCTTTGTGTGATTTTTCATACTGCCTGTCCGTAGTAGATGTATGAGATTTATGTTTTGTTGCTGATCGGTGATTGTATTTCGAATGATGAGATGATCGTGAAGTAGAAGAAGAATCAGAATCAGATGTAGACGATGAGGAAGAGGATGACGATGAAGAACTAGACTTGGAGCGAGACCGTGAATTCTTACTATCACTTGTACGTTGTCTCTTCTTCGATGGACCATAATTACGATCGCGATCATGACGACGACTTTGTTTGTCTGGACTGGAGGAAGCTTTACCTTTTAAAACTTTCTCTAATGCAGCGTCAGCTGCATTTAAAACATTTGTCATACCCGCATTGGTATAATTCGTCAATAAACCATTAATATCGGGAATATTTTGACGCTGAATATTGCTAGTCAGAGCTGCTGTTGTATTATTGGCAGTCCCAGAATTTGCTGCAGTATTCATATTTGTGAGAAAAGTAGCTGCGTTTGGTAATGCTACATATTTATCTTTGTTATCACTAAAACGAGTGGTGCGTTCTCTGCGACTACTGCGATCCCTTTGTCGTTTGCCTAGGAAGAACATAGTTAAAAAAAATCATTATTTTTTTTTTATCAATTAGATTATATTTCATCGTTGAACATAGAAATGTGGATTTATTTATATGTATATTTGTTCATACATACATATTATATATCAACATTTAATTTTAGATGTTTCCCAACAAGCTTAAATTTTGAAATCTAAGAAATATATTAGAGTGGCATTTTTTCCTACGACTTGTATTTCTCTTAGTCCGAAACAATAAGTTTGAGCCAAATTATGAGCTTATTATTACTACTTCATTGAATTATAGTCTTAAGTACACCATATTTTAATGCATACATATATTTATGCCCTTGAGAATATTATGTTCTATTCAGTTTGGATTATGGCCCGCCCTCTTGTCGCAAATGAGCGACGTATAATTTGACTTAACTCAAACTTAAACCACAGTAGTTTTAGACCTGACGCTACTATAATTTGACCAATAGTTTGAAACCTAAGGGCAGACGGTTTTTCCATATGAAAATGCATCTCTAATGGTAATACACATTTTGTTTGGTGAATGTAGTGAAATAAGTAATAGGAATCATTTGCACGTTATTCTTATTAATATGAAGCAGCTTCCCCAAAAACAAATTTCGGTGTTCATCAATGATTCATTAGATATTTACGACTTTTAATTAATTTAAAGAATGTAGAATAATTGGTAAAAAAATAAAGAAATTGATGAAGCACTTATAAATCGTTATTGATGTTTAGTTCTGAATTACCATAATTATTTAAAGTAGACATTATAAATAAAAAATGGTTTAACATTGGACTTTTAACATTGTGTTAAAATAAGTGTAAATCAATGTCACGTCTTATAAAAATGCCGAAGATTTCTATTTTTTTTTTTAATTTTGTGATATTTACCCCTTGAAAACTTATTTCGGCTTTTTAGTACTTAAACAAAAAAATTTATAAAAACTTAAAAAATCCAAAATAATAAAAAAAAATCCACTTAAAAAATTAAAAGTGAACCTATTCCGAATAAAATTTTTGGAAATGGAAATCCGTGTCAAGGTGGATAAAAACAAAAGTACATACATATGTTGTGTATTTTTATAAAGAAGTAAATTTTAGGCCTTTGGCTATAAAAGAATCGAAGAATTGCAAAGCCATAGATTTTGTTTAAAAAAAATAAACATTCGTATTTGCGTATAAGTTGATATGAAGAAAATAGTATAAAGTATAAATAAAATTCTTTTTGCCCAAATTTTCAATTAAAAATTTCGTCAAAATACAATATTAAATACTGAAAATAAGTTGACGTACCGTTTAGATGTTGTATCTTTGTTTCAGTTATCTCACCAAAATCTTTTTCGTAACCTTTGAAAATATTATGTCCACTGTGGCTAGAAGATGACGGTTCTCTTAATAGAGATCTTTCTTGTTTTTTGCGATTATGCTCTCTTTCCTCCTCCTCTTCCTTCCGCAAAAAATATTTAAGCCTCTCTTCCTCACGAGTAGCAGCTGACGCAACACGCTCATCTATATCTTCAGAAGTTTTTATAAAAGCCCTTCGTTTTGAGCGTATAATATTCTGTTGGCAAGCGTGTAAACAATATTCCTTTATATTTTAATATGTGTAAAAATGTATTACCCGTATTTCTTCCTCGGAGTCATTTTCGCTTTCCGACTGACCTGTTGTCTTCTTAGTGGAATTGTGCTCATCATCGTCATCATCACTATTATCTTCACTTGAGCTGTCGCCATATGCTGCTAAACCTATAATTTAATTTGTGCCAATTCAAATAGTACATACATATATATTAAAAGCATAAAACTCCTAATTAAATGTGGATTTAAAATGAACATAAACAGTCCACATATTAACACTTTTTCAATACAACTATTTAATAGGATATTTTAACGGTCTAATACAAATTTCCAAACAATTCCTAATAATTATTCAATTTGAATTTAATTTGAAATGGAATATGTACATATGGGCATTTCCACAGAAAGGTCCACCGTGACCATAATTTAAAAGGTTGGCAAACGAATGCTTGATGTTTTCTAACATCATATTAAATAAATTCAAAATTTGTATTATTTTTTTGCGAAAAATATAAAAAATATTTTTTTTTAAGATTTCTTAATTTTTTCACACCAAAGGCGTGGAAATGCCCATATATTAATTGTGATTCGAGTAAATCTAGTGGTATGTTTTCAAAAATAATTTAATATTATCCAGACATAAGTGAATCTAGTTTCTATGTTTATATACACATATTGCAAAAAATAAATACACTTACTGACAATTTCTGTACGGTAATTTATTTTCCATTTATTTTTATTAAATATTATATTAATGGAATTTTGGCGAAATTCTTATTTTAAAAGAAAAAATAAACCGCCATTAATACCATTTCTTACTTATGCATATTTTTGTTATAAAGCGATTTACAAACAAAAACATGATAAACATTTTTACATGGATGGGCCGAAATAAAAAATGTAAATTACAATAAAAAAATGCTTGTAGCTAGCTGCAGGTACAAATTATTTTTGGTGCAAAACAATAACAAAATTTTGAAACTAGCAGAAAATATATTTCGTCTACAACCGATCACATCAAAGCTGTAGTGAAAAATATATCTATTCAAAACAATACTCAACTCTAATTAAATATAGCATACCAAAGTCTTTAACTTTACTTGGTGAATTTATTTATTGGTTCATGCTACGAAATCTCTTTATATACAAACAAATACATTTTATTATGCTGCAATGATACTGCTTTTATTAACGCACCCAAACCTCCAAACCTAATTAGAATATCAATCAATAATAAATAGAAAAAATAATCCTAAAAACATTGCCAGTAGGTGGTGCATTTATTTGTTTGGTCATATGTGTATATACTCTCGTAAATGTAGATAAATAAAATCAGAAAAACTTACCCAATTTGCCAGTTAAGGTAGATAAAGCGCTTTTGCGGATCACTTGTGCTGATGACGCTTTTTGTTTGTATATGTAAAATGTACATTATATTACATATTATAATAAGATTTTAAACAAAACAGAAATATGCTTTAATCGATTTTTTTTAAAAAGTTAGACTTACACTTTCCCAAAAAATCAGCTGCGAAAAGAATAGTAAAACTCTTTTAGTACTAACAAATAAATAGTTACCTTTAGATTTAAACGTTTTAATAGTTTCATCAGCAACTTTGGAGATTTCCTCATTTGTGACTTCTAGCAAAAGTTCAGTTAAAGTTCGACGTACTACTATCATCTATCATAAACAACAAAAATAATATAAAAAATATTTTTTTTGTTTAAACACAAATAAATAAATTTCTTACCAAATCAGCTAATTTTTGTTCATAGGTTTTACCCACTGGAACACTGTATGCGTCTTCTTCTTCGTTCTCATTTTTCAAAACAATATCTATTTCATTTTTTGTGCTTTTCGTTAGAGTTATATCTTCATGGTCAGTACTTTCTTCATCTAGAACTGGTATCGGCTGCAGTAATTTATATAATATTGTAGCATAGGAAAGCGTTAGAAGTTTTTATTTGTCTAATACTTACGCCGTCATTTGTTGAACTTACTGATTTAGTCAAAATATTCTTATCAGGAGTATTATGTTCATCAGATGAATTTGTATTTTCATTATTTTGCTGTTCCTTTTCTAATTGCTTCTGTTTTTCTCTTTCCATTTTTTCCAGACCCTCCCTAACAATTTACCATTCATGAGTTATTTTTTAAAAATTTAAGGATATCTCATTGTAAATATTCAGGCCAATTATAAAAAAAAATTCCCCGGGAGTTTTTTCCCATTTTTCTTATTCAAATTCAATGTTTAAAATATGAAAAGGGAAAAAACTCCCGGGGATTTTTTTCATAATTGGGCTGTGTGTTACATTATATTTACCTTATCCATGCTGGCAACCCCTTCCTTTTTGCGGCATCCATCATATTAGTGGTATTTTCTGCCTGATTGGGAATATCGGGCATTACCCTTATTTCATTGGGGTGCGGTACAGTCATTTTTAACAAGGATGGAATGTGTGCAGTAGGGTTAGAAGGCCGATTACTTATATTATTTTTGTTTGATTGTGGCATTACTTCTCGATTTGGCCACGGATTCCATTGACTGCTATTCGTTGATCGAGGCGCTTATCATTGAACATCATTATTTTATTTATACAAATATTTCTCTTGAGTTTAAAACAATTTTTTTGGTCAACTATTTGTGAAGTACATACCTTCGCTAAAAAACCATGGCTGATTTAAGCTATTATGAACGGCGGAGGTTAAATCGTTGCTTGTCCGCTGTGATGTTTTTTCATCATTTTGTTCCTCATCATCCATGTCCATATCAGCTTCGCCTTTCTCTTCAAATGTTAAGTTATTGCAATTTGGCTCACTAATTTTGTTTGCACTTGCTTCAATTGCGGAATTATCACGCATTTGTATCCATTGTTGGGCCAACTGGGCCCAATCAATATTTTGGCCAGCAGCCATGGCATTTGAAACTGCAACTTGATTAACAAATCCATAAGCACCCAATTGATTTAAGCTATTTATACCCTCGCTGGAATCACCACCGGAAAACATATTTATTTCCCTTTTTTAAAACCTTTTTTCTTATTTTTTTTAGAAATGCAACGATGCAAAGAAATTAAACACCGAAGAACAAATATAATGTAGTGTTGAGAAAGTATTGAGTATTTGGGTATTTAGTACTCACGATTTTGTATATTTTCCCCGGTACTTAGTACTAAAAAATAACAACTACTTAATATTTTCATAGTTGTATATTTCAGTATGAGAATTCAAAAACAGCTGCGAAATTTGATTTTCATCGAAAATTAGGCGATTTTTTTTTAGGAGAGACTGCCATTATATGGTCGTTGCTACACCTAAAAAAGTGGTGAAAAATAAAAAAATGGGTGAATAAAAGAAATCGTGGTAGAAGTAATGCTAAATTCACCACAAATTCCGTTATGTAAAATTTTTCAAGACCATTTGAAATTTGTCATCCATCCTAGAAGTGTGCTATATAAATGCATTAGAATATAAATTTATTTTTTTTAAGTGAAAATGAGATTACATACTATTGGGGAATTGAGCTTTATTTTTTTTCATTACACAGTACAACACATGATTTTGGGACTCAATTCTGACAATTGCACGTGAAAGTAGACCCAAAAATAAGAACTTCTGCATCATTAGTTTTGTCAAGTTGGCTGCCGTATTAATTTAATGGCCTTACGAATTTTTTTTCCTCAAGGTGGATTTTTATCACTTTTTCTATATTTTAGCACGGTTATATCTCGTATACCGTACGGAATATCTCTTTTGTGGCTGAAGCAAAGTTGTAGATATTGAATAGTAGAAAAAAAGTACGGAACATACCTACCCGAAAAAGGTGCATCCAGTGCCTTAAAAATCGCAAAAATGCGCATTTTTTAAAATTTTTTACCAATTTTTCACTTTTTTTGTTCAATAGCTGGATTACAAATGCAATTATGGACTGATCACCATGAAATTAGGTCGTGTGATTTGTGTCTATATAAAAGTTATTTATCATGAATTTTGTATGTATACCATCATTTTTAACACTTTAAAGTGCTGGTCTTATATGGGAGCTATGAATAATTATGGACCGATCATAATAAAATTTTTTGACATGAATTTTGTATATATAAAATTTATTTGGAGCTAAATTTGTGTATATACATATATAAATAATACATTTATAACCGATAAAGTCCAATTTCGGGAGGACATTTGTATGGGGGCTAGGTGAAATAATGAACCGATTTCAGCCAATTTCAACAGTGTTCGTCCTTGGGCCGAACAAATTATATGTACCGAATTTGTTTATGATCGGTCCATAATTAGTCATAGCTCACATATAAGACACGCTTCCGAAAATCACTTTAAAGTGAATAAATCTGTTAAAAATTATGGTATACATACAAAATTCATGATAAATAACTTTTATATAGACACAAATCACACGACCTAATTTCATGGTGATCAGTCCATAATTGCATTTGTAATCCAGCTATTGAGCAAAAAAGGTGAAAAATTGGTAAAAAATTAAAAAAAAATGGGCATTTTTGCGATTTTTAAGGCACTGGATGCACCTTTTTCGGGTAGGTATGTTCCGTACTTTTTTTCTACTATTCGATATCTACAACTTTGCTTCAGCCACAAAAGAGATATTCCGTACGGTATACGAGATATAACCGTGCTAAAATATAGAAAAAGTGATAAAAATCCACCTTGAGGAAAAAAAAATCGTATGGCCATTAAATTAATACGGCAGCCAACTTGACAAAACTAATGATGCAGAAGTTCTTATTTTTGGGTCTACTTTCACGTGCAATTGTCAGAATTGAGTCCCAAAGCAATGAACTGAAAAATGTTGTACTGTGTTATGCAACAATTAAAAAAAAATGTTTCCCTTGAATAACCATTATATTTTTTTTGATTTTATTTAAAATTCTATGTATGTACATATGTGAGGTTTTTTTAAAATTTTTTCTAAAATTTTAAAATTTTTTATAAAATATAATATATAAAGGTGAAAATAATAAAGAAGGAAATTTTCTGTAAAAGAAAATTATTTATTGAGAAACATTTTCTGTTAGATTATTATTTATTGTTACAATACGATTTCTATTAATGGAAGGAATATTTTCATTACTGTTATAATGCTCACAATTCGCTTAAATTCAATGTCAAATCATCAGTGAGTTTTAGAAGGCAGTTATCCTTTGGAGATCTTTAATTTCCTCGACAATGTGGGAGCATTGTATTCAACGCACTCCTTCGGAGATGAGAACTCCGCTAGAATTCGTTTATCTCTCAGTCGCTTTTTTTTAAAACTAATTTTAAATAATTATTTATGTATGTATACAATTTTTACAGATCACATGGAACATTAATAAATAATATTTAGTAATTTGGTATTCGATACGAATTTTTACATGCTCGAATTGTACAAAATAGCAAATAGTACAATTCGTCCCCTTAATAAAACAATAGTGCATAAGCATATACATATGTATATGTACATTGCATAATAAGATTCTACATATGTAACTGATTCTATATGTGGTCAGAATTCTACTTCCACAAAGTGGGTCAAAAGATCAATTTTCAATTGATCTTTTGTTCTAGATGTCTAATAACACAAAAATTTTAAGCTCAATTATTTCGAAATGGCAAAAAAATTATACACTATTGTTTTATTAAGGGGACGAATTGTAGTACCTGTACTATTCCTGACATATACAAATGTATAATATATGTACATACATATGTACCGCGTAATTTGTTGGAATAAAAGAAATCACTTAAACAAAATGTTTCCTTCCGACTTGGTTTAAAAAAGCCATAAAAGTTAAATGAAGGAGCCATTAAGCCGCAATAACCATATTAATATTACATATGTATATGCCGCCAACGAAATTTGATTTTTTTCTAATGTTTTCTGCATTTTTAAAAAAATGTTTTTGTACGAAAATAAAAACTTTTGGATAATAAGACCAATCAGACAGATCGAGTTAATTGTTGAGTGTTTTTAAATCGTTTAAAAGCAAGAAATTTTAAATAGCAAATATGAACGTATGTATTTGTTATTGTTGTTTTACGTTGTTTAACACTTCTTTAATATTAAGAGAACAAATATGTATAATTTTATAAAAGAACTGACTGACTGAGTTTGCTAAAAAGTGAGCGAGCGCCACGTTTTTTGTATATTGATATAAATTTGTATCTGTGTTTGTGTACTTTTTGTATCTATGTATGTATATGAATTGTTTATATTATAATATATTTCACATTTTGTTTTATTTGCTGCTTATACAAGATCCCCCAAAACAATTCCAGTAAACAGCCTGGCGATTGCTTTTAGTCGACTTATAAGTGCGTTAGAGTTTACACGTTATCGGCTCACTGGCTGCTGGTGAGAATCCTAAAGTTGAATTAACGTCTGGGATTCATCCATCTTGATTCAACAAATACATTTTATAACAAATTATTAACAAATATTTAAGTTTTAAATTTTCCATTAGTAATTTTCTAAATGTTTTTTTTTGTTTGTTTTTGCAATTAAAACTGGTTTATTAAGTCAAAACTTCCCACTACAGCTCCATCAATTCAATAAATAAACAAATGAGAATTAAAGAAAGATAACAAATAAAAACACAAAGTTCATTGAATTAAGAAATGATACATTTTAAATATATAAATAGATGTGCAATATAAAAATTAATTTATAAAAACAACAAATAATATTCGTTACATTTTCAAACAGATACCAAATACGCACTTAGTACGCAACAGACATAAAACACAAAGCCAATTTTCTATCTAAATTACAAAAAAGATGGCAGTAGACTATGTGTTGGAAGATTTAATGGGCAAACTAGGTAAGAATGTCAAAAACTCTATCCATATCCAAACTAATATCCATATCCATACTCACACACATCCATGCACCCATAAACAACAATTACAGTTATTATAACAAACAATGTTCTCTCTCTCCCTAAACAAACAATTAAAAATGGAGGAGCAGACAGAAGAAGAGCATTTTTTAAAAACTTATTATTGGTATGCGGATTTAGTCCACTCCAAAAATGTTGGTTGTTTGTTATCATAACACATTATAAACTAATCATAAATAATCTTTTCGTGTTATCAGTTTCAGTTTCAGCTTTATTTTTATTTTTATTATTTCTCGCTATAATTTTTTGTTGTTTATACTTGAGCTACATATTTACTTAATGGAATACTACCTATTACTTGTTAAAAATATTGTATTTTAACTGCAGTAAAATTAATTTTAGGTTTGAATAATCAGATTTACTTAAATAGGTACATAGGGTATATATATACCTTTTAATTATTACAATTCTTAGTGTGGGAATAAATGCATATATATTTATGTAAATATGTAAATATAAAATAATATTTTAATTTATTTCTAACTAACTCGTGATCAGAGTTTAACGAAAGTGTTAATAAATTTAATGCTAATAAATAATTCTGTAGGCAGACGGTTAAACAAAGCAAAAATAAAAAAATAATACATATAAAGTTGTAGTAAAAAATATATGACAATTTAAGAGAGACTGCTAATAAAAGCTACTACTGCATTAAAATCATTTGTAGTTGGTCAACAATTTATTTTTAGATTTGTATAATTTCTTTTCTGCATCTCCATTAAACTTACTATAGAAGGTTAATGTACCGTTATCGATAAAATATCGTTATTAGAATTGGTAAACATATCGTTATAAACCAAAAATCACAACAACAACAATTTATATATTTATATTACTCAATAAGCATTTTTACTGGAATGCAAGTGATTCAAGCCTTGAATTATAGTCAAGCAATTGTATTACAGTTTTATTATACTTTATTACAATAGCATTCTCCAATAAAAATGAAAACATAAATTCAGGCCATATGTTTCAAATATTTTTCAAGTTTAAAACATAATTACATTTACATTCAAGTCAAATTCCAACAAAATGTTCAAGTGCTTGAATTTGTGGGGCTTTGGTGCTTATTGGGTAGTATTGTCAAATATTCCACTATAATTTTGAGAAAATTTAAAAATTATCACCCTAACTATGAAAGAAATTTTAATGTTAATTTTTGTTAAAGTCGACTTTATTTTAAAATAGAACTTTTGTTTTTATTTCAAATAATTGAAAATATTTTTCAATGAATGTAATAAAAAGCTTTTTTTTAAATAATAAAACAACATTTTAAATTATATTTGAAATTTGTTTTATACGAAATTTAAAATACTAGTCAACTTTATGGACTTAAAATCGACTTTAATTAATTCTTTTGTAATTAGGCTGTATATGTACATATGTATTTGATATATATTTTATTGCTTACAAAAATAAATTATTTCTGATTATTGAGAATTTTTTCAACAAAAAAAATCAGAAAATAATTTTTTAAGTAAAAATCAGACAATGAGTTTTGTTTTCGAAACAAATTAAAATACTAAGAATAAACGAGAAATTTCCGTAGATTTTTCTGTGATTT
The DNA here is from genome assembly GCF_958450345.1 of Calliphora vicina. Lineage (NCBI taxonomy): Eukaryota > Metazoa > Arthropoda > Insecta > Diptera > Calliphoridae > Calliphora > Calliphora vicina. The sequence goes on along the minus strand of NC_088780.1, from coordinate 2,579,361 downwards.
AAAATTAAACAAATTCAAGTATAATTATATGTACTCCACTTGAAGTTCATTTGGTTCCCAAATTAACTACAAGTTCCAGTTCTGCTTACCAAATTGAATTTTTAATAAATTAATTGAAATAAATTAATATTGCTGAGTGAGTTTTATTTGTAATAAATAATATAAAAATCATGATACAATAATTGTAGATCACTAGGGAGAGTTTTCAATATTTAGCCTATAACCTCAAACTTTGATTTTGATTTTTTTCATATTTTTTTATATTTTCTTTGAGTGTACCTTATATTGTTGTGTCATGATAAAAATCAAAAATAATTGTTATTTTTGTCATTTTAGTCATACCGATTTTTTGAGTTGAAAATAACAATTATTTTTGGTTTCTGGTAAAAACAGAAAATTTTGGCAATTAATATGTTAACAAAGAAGAAAACAAAATTTCACTATGCTACACCATAAATATGCACGGGTTATAATATAGAATTATAACATTAGAACTCCTGCATATATTTATACCCTTCACCTTTGTGAGAATTTCCACAATTTAATTTTCCGACGATATAAAGTATATGTATATATTCTGGATTTTTATAGATAGCGGAGTAGATTAAGCCATGTCCGTCCGTCTGTCTGTCTGTTGAATCAATTTTCTGAAGACCCTAGATATTTTCGGGAACCAAATCTTCAATAATTCTGTCAGAAATGCTTTCGAGAAGTTTCCTATTTAAAATCAGTAAAATCGGTCCGCAAATGGCTGAGATATGAGAAAAACCAGGACAACTTAGATTTTTGACCTACATATATCTGGATAACAAAGTCATTAACAAGGCGAATTTACTGTACAGGTGGCGTTGATATTACAACAAGTACAACATTGCAATAACAACATAGTGTTTTATTGTTGCTTGGGGGACAAAAGTGTCAAAAAAAACAAAACAAAAATTTGTAAAAAAAAAACAAAAATAAAATCAATTTAATAAAAAATAAAATAAAAATGTAATAAAGTCAATAAAAATAACGTTAATTTTACATCAACGCTACATTTATTTGCGAGGACATCGATCAGCAATTGGGTAGTCCAGAAAAAACATCAAAATATAATAATGTAAATGAAAAAACTGATAAAATAAGGGTGCTTCCTGGAAGCTCCTTTAATGGTGGCACAGTTTGCGGTGAAAATGGTAGCGCTAATGCTCCAAATGTATGCACGTGGCAAATGGTTGTGATTGATCGAATGCACTCCGGAGCTACCCGTTTTGTTGTACTTTTAACAGATCTTATAAACTTTTTTTGAAGCTAAAAAGGTAAACAAAACAAGTTTTGACATAAAATAAATTTGTTTTGTAAACAATTTTTGACAAGTTTGCCCCCAAGGCGAACAAAAAAAGTAGATCAGCTGTGCTGTTAACGCCACCTGTACAGTAAATTCGCCTTGGTCATTAATTTCACCAAAAAAAAAAATTAAAAATAACAATTCGAAAAATTTTTTTTCCAAAAAATTAAAAAAACAACTGGAAAAAAAATTAATTTTGTTTACCTAAAAATATTTAAAATTTGTATTTTGAAATATAATTTGGTGAAGGGTATATAAGATTCGACAGAGCCGAATATAGATCTCTTAAGCTGGAGGTCCACACTACGCGTCTTCGCGTCAAAGCATTGCGGGCTTTTCATACCTACTACGCATTCTACGCTTCAAGTTACATGCGATGCTTTTTAAGCGTCTATTTTTTGTTTTATTATTAAAAACTTCGCGTTTTTGCAGCTTTTATTTATTTTTTCACCATTAAACTTGTTTTAATTTATTAAAATTGAAAAATACACATTAAAAAGAATATTAATTGTCAAAATCAGCTGACATGTTCGTGCGCCGCTTGTGACGCTTATAAAAGTAGAAAGTAGATTTACTTTAAGCATTCTACGCGTCAAGGCATTCTACTTTTTTGACAGCCGCGTAGAATGCGAAAAAGCGTAAAACGCGTGTTGTGGACCTCCAGCTTTACCTGTTTTTGTACACATTTCTGTGACTGTGTAAATAATTTAAAATTAAATCATTTTAATTATTTCACTTTTTTGTTGATTGAAAGTTTTTTCCGTATATGACTCTCACTTAAATTAATTAAAAATTGTTTGTCATTAATTGTATAAATCATTATTATTCTATTATAAATTCCTAAATGTCACATGGTTTCTTTGAGGTCTTAATCCAAAATCTATTGAAAATAAAATGTAGAAATTCGTTTCAAATAAAACAAATATTATGTTTCTATTTATCTGGCCATTTTTTATATAAGAACGTGTATATGTACGTTATAAATAGATTTAACCATGTCCGTATATCCGTCTGTATGTACATCAATATATCCGCTATAGACATTTGGCTGAGATATAAGTGCTGGTTTACACACGTCAAGTTTACTTGTCTTGAGTTTATAGATGAGAGAGAAGAGGAGATTGAAAAGATTTTTTCTTGCTCAAGTAAACTTGACGTGTTTGAACCAGCACTAGCACATATCTCAGCCAATTGTAGTCCGATTTTATCGAATAGCAACCGAATTTAGATTTTTTACCTATTTTTGATCTATATCTGAATATAGCTCTCTTACATGCTTTGTAATGCTTTCAATTGAGACAGAAAGCTTATAAAACTGGAACTTACATATGCTAAAAAGGATGAATATGCAAAAATTATAAAAAAAATTGATAACAAAGTATGTATGTACAGAGTTTTTTCAGATTTCAAAATAAAACGTGTAGCAAATTTATGCATGGTTCAGCAGGAAAACCGTTTTTTTCTAAACAATTTTAAAATATGCAAAAACTTTCCAAAAGGATGTTAAGTTGAGAAAACCTTAAGTTTTTATTCAATTTAAATAGTGGAATTAATTATTTGGAAATTCTTAGTAAAATTGGTGTATTTTTCAAAATTTATGATTTTTTTGTAAAAAAATTTTTGATTTTTTTTGGTATAATATGGTTATTTGTTAAATTGGAAATTTTACATTCAATGATTTATTAATTTAATACTTCAACGTTTGCATCAAATTATTTTTCAAGTTCGCAAAGTTATAGCCTGTCTATAAATAACTCATCTTGATTATTTGTGTTTTTTTCTTTTCTGATATAACAAAAAAATTTATTTTTAAATTATAAACGCTGCCAATTTACTATTGAAATAAAAATGGACCCCATGCGAATTCATATAAGGTGAAGTTTTTTGGTTCTAGCGTCTGTCAAAACATGTTTTTATATTTCAGTTAACAAAATATTTATTTTTTACATAAACAAGTTAAGCCCCCTTTCAATTATTTACACTATATTAAGTTTTAATACACAATTCTGTTTGACATTTTCAATTCTGTTTGACATTTGGTAAGACCAATTGTTGTTTTTGTAGAAATGACACCAACTTGAATGAATTCGCCTTGAGAGGGAGGACCCGTTATTTTTGGTCTCTGTTGAACATAAATATATTCGGCCATAAGCCACATACATGTAAATATTAACAGCATTGTGGCAAGATCGTTAACGAAATTGATTTTCTTTTACTTTTGCTGCTCTTGAAAAATAGATGGCACAATATCGATTGCTAAATCAACCCACCCTAATACGTAGTATGTATATTTGCAAAAGACTAACACATCTAATTTAAATTTTTTTTATATAAAATTACACAATTTAATAAATTAACAAAATTTTTACTATTATTCTCTTAAATTTTAATTTAATTTTAGAAAGACAAATTTTTTTAAAAGGTAGAGTGCAAAAAGTTTCGTCACAACTTATGTTTTGCAGTTACAATTAATTATTCATTAAACAAAAAATTATAGAAATGTTAAATATTTTATAAATACGTGCGTATATCGATTTATTTTCAGCTTTTAAAAATGCATATTTAAGCTGGTGTTTTTACAAAAGTATGGAAAATATTTGAATAAAATACATTTTAATTCTTTATTTATTTAGACAAATTATTTTACTCAGGTCAAATCAAAGTAGATATTTAGTTTTTTTTTTATTTACAAAAACAGTTGTAAGAGTAAACAGTATGAAGATTCTTTAGTAATACATATGCACTAGGGTGGAGCGAATTTTCTTTTTTTCGCAATCGCTTAGTAATACCTGCTAAAAGTTGTCTTTTTAACTCCTTAATATACACACAAATTTTCATTTGGTTGAGTGGAAGTGGAAGTCCCCAATGTAATCCTTATGTCTAGTAGTCTTGAATGTCCTCTATCAGTAAAAAAATAAGTGGGCCTTTACCTAAGCAACAAGTTCGAATTTGTGGATTGGGTATAAAAATGCCTACTTCGGCATATGAGGTTGTAAAACATATGAAATATGAATTTAATTTTTAAAGTAAAAATTTGTAAATGTGTATGTATATTGACCTAACAATACACAAACATATTTATATTCAACATAAATTAAAGTTTATAAAGCATAAGGTTGTTTAATGACAATATGAAAAATAGGTAATTTTTCTGATCTTCAATTGTGTTGGGGCACCTCAAAACATCAAAGGAGGTAAGCAATCTTTTGTACGTTTAAGTTATTCATTAAGAGGCAACTTTATATCGCTATGCCGTTGAAAACAAAAAAAAAAGTTCATTCATCATCGCTCCACCCTAATATGAACATATTATAGTGCTAGAAGTCGAAATCGACTACTACATTTTGTTTTAACTATAAAACCCTAAAACTAAAAAACTCGTGTATACGATATATGTATGTACCTTTTTTATTGGTTATTTAAACATTTTTTAAGCGCTTGAAATAAATCATATCATCCGGAGAAAATTATCTTTTCAATATTAATATCAAAGGAAAGATATATTCAGTTAAAACCACATGTTTAGTATGTATACATTTATTTTCGAAATTTCTATTCTCTAAAAAAACGATTTTAATTTATCTAAAAATCCAGACTTTCACAAAACTAAGTTTTCACCAAACAGATTGCTCTCTTTTAAGTTAATGTGTCAGAATTGTGTCGTAAAATAAGGAACTGGTTCCAGAATCGTTCCAAATAACGTGTGCTGGCTCCGCAATACTTATTCAAAACCAATTCTGGCGCCAAACTAGAACAGTTACAGGTTCATTGCCTGTTCTAATAAAAATTTTTTTGTAACTATTCAGTATATAAATTAAGTTCAACATATACTCATGCATTTATGTATGAACATTTTTTAATTGCCCAATTTTTGAACTTGGTTTAATTTGGTTAACATATTTAAGAATTTATACATATACATATATTTTGCATAGGGATTCTCCGTCTATTTATACTCGTACGATAATGATTTTTTTTTAATTTATAATTAATTTATTTTTAATACAATAACAACATTTTTTACCAAATGAGGCCACTATTGTGTTAGTGCTTTAATTGTCAATTATATACATGTTTTATTAAATTAATTAGACATTCGATGACACTTTTAAAGTACATATTGCAATATTTACAAAAGCATATGGTGACAAGATACAGTAGACAACAAAAAATGTTGTTATTTACTATATGTGGAGATTTAATTAGCCGACACTGACTGTATCATATCCAAAATGGAACATGTGCGCTTAGATCCAGTGGTTTCAAAGCTTATTTTTTAGGGTTCCTAATTTCCCGGACTTTTTTCTTTCCCGGGAGGATATTAAAAAATTGTTTCATTCCCGGGAATACCCGTGAAGTTTTTAACACTAAATTAAAGCAATAACCAGAAATTTTGTTTCGAATAAATTGACTTATAACTGTACCAGGGTTTTAAAATAAGTATAAAATAACTATATTTGGTTGTACAATGCTGGTCCAGCCTTTATAAGGATTTCTAATTTAATATTGGCATTTTCACACAGTCGTAGTTTTAATCAGTATAAAATCAATAAATTCTTTGTTTAATTAAAAAACTTAAGAATTTCGACTATGTTAAATCAATAAAACATGCGTAGTAAACACACATAAACAAATTTGAACCACTATTATTGTTATTATTTTTTCTAAATATGAATAATATTCATTGAATATCCCTAAAAGTTGTATTGTTAGGCATCTTAATACATAATTCCTTTAAGAGCATAAACTTTAAATTAGATTTTTTCTTAATAACAAAATTTTTCTGCTGTGGCTTGTGCTGAGTAAAAAAAAATCGCTTATTTCAACCGTAATAATTATTTGCCAACTGACCATCTGCTGCTAGAACCGACAAAATCTATGGATATAATATAATGTTTTAACTAGCAACAAATTTGGCCATCGAAACGAGTCTGAAAATTGTAACTTTTAGAAGAAAACTTATAAAGAAATTCCTGAAAATTTCCGAAAATTAACAAAAAAAAATATTCCCGGGAATTCTCGGAAAATTTTTCCCGCGTAGAAACCCTATTATTTTCCCAAATCACAAAAAGTTATTTTTGAAGTTCTTTTTTGAAATGAAATGAAAAGTTTTTTCATATTTTCATAGAGTTTCTGATTCTCGTTTAGTGAAAAAATTAAAAATAAATTCAAATGTTTTCATATGAAAATAACAAGTGAAATAAAACAAATTTCGCAATTTGTGTAATTGTGAAATGATAATATGAAAAGTTCTTATGAAAACGAAAATGAAAGTTTTTTTTTTCATTTCACCGTTTGACAGTACCTGAATCTACCCCCGATATCAGATTTAGGCACTACAATACAAGTCGAAAACGATTTCGATAAATTATACTCGTACTTTTTACAATATGTACAGTTTTGTACAAAATATTTTCTTTTTTCAATTGATCGATATTAATATTGTGCGTGTACAATGATTATGTATAATAAATTGTTGTGAAAACCCCCTTAATATTAACTCTGTTTATAAAAATTACAACGTCTAAGTGTTTGAACTCTACATAGTTACATATTTTTTAAATTTTTTATTGAAATGTATTTTGACATTATATTATTGTTGCCACATTTTGTGCAACGAGATGTATACGAATCGGTTGTGATCGCTGTTATTTATTTTCAATTAAGTCTAAATTGTATGTAGATCAATTGAATTGATTACAAACCTTTCAATTGAATTCAATTTGCATGAAAAACAAAACTAATTATTTAAATAAATTTAACGCACATACAAAAAAAAAAAACTGAGATGTGTTTAAATGAACGTAGCGCCATTTCGAAATTAATAAAAAAATATTACAAAAAATAGTACAGGGTGGTGTAATTGAAGGGTTACATCATTTTAATTGCTATATCTGGCTAAATACAGCTGCAATCTCTTAAAATTTTTGCCATGGGGTTAACAAACGAAAAAATTGTAAATGTAGAATTTTCAGTTATGCAAAATTAAAAAAAAGTCATTCAAATCCTAGATAAATAATTTCAGAAAAGTTTGGTAAAACTTTTTACAGAACATTGTAGGTTTTCATAAACCACAATGATCCTGAACCTTTAAATATCCTAGATAACAATCCTATTGCTTTACTTCTATATGTTATTTTGTAAATTTTTTAATAAAATCTGAATCTGCAACACTTCGATTGAAGCACCCTGTATAGACAAACTATTTATTTTGACTCTTCTTTAATTGTTTAATAATTTTTTGTTTGTGGTTCATGACTACTGAGTTTTGGCCATGAGAAAATGTTAAAGTAGTCTACAATCATGAAGTCTTTGTAATAAATAAATGTTTTACACCAGTAAATTGTAGTTATTCAAACCCAGATTCGTACATACATATGTACATGTATGGCTGTGTAAACATGTTCAAATTTTAAAACATTTGTAAGACATATTCAGTTTTCATTTTAATTCAATGTAGAAAAAATCATGATAGAAATCGTTTGTTTATAAATATTAGAATTTTAATTTAATAGCCTGTTTTTGATGAATGAAATTCTATACGAAAGAATCGAAAACTTATCCGTTTCAGAACATTTTAAGAATATTGGCATCGATTTTTGCATTTATTAGTTTTTACAGCATATAATTTGGCATTTTAGAGCATAGTTTGCTTTTTTCTAAAATTATATGTTTTGTATTTTACTAATTTAAAAAAAATCTTTGTCATCAAAAATTTTTTTCAGAAAAAAAAATATTTATTTTTTGTTAACTAAAAATATTTTTAATTTTTATTTTAAACTAAAATTTGGTGAAGGGTTTATAAGATTCGGAAAAGCCGAATATAGCACTTTTACTTGTTTAATTTAAATGGAGCTAAATTTCTAGACAATTATACATAGGTTTCTTCAAGCTTATTAGATGTCAATTTTAACAATAATTTTGTATTGCTTTGTATAATTCACTCTTTCAGTATTTTAACAAAAGAACAGTAAGTATTTGTATATTTGAAGTCTTGATCAAAGCAAAAATTTTAAAAAAATCTACATTAATTCATGGAAAATTGTAATATTTTTCTTATTTTTACAAAATGCAATAAAATACAAATTTTTTGGCTTTACTAAGTCCCGGGTCTTTAGCTAAAGGGCCCTTTCACACTAGGCAATTTAGTTGCGCAAGTATCTTGTGTTTGTAGATGCCAGAGGTAATGTCGGATTAAGGAGATGAACATTTTGCATGCTGTTCTGTTGTTGGGCAAGAGACTTGAGCAACTAAATTGCCTAGTGTGAAAGAGGTCCAATTATATGATTTGGTTTTACACAGCATATTTTTTAACCCCTTGTGGACCAAGGTTTTAAATCGTTGAAAAACTTTTATTTTTTTTTATAAAATATTGAAAATAAGATTTTTTTTTATTAATCAAAAGAAAAAAAAACTTATCGATTTTTGTTTAAATTTTATTAATATATTGATTAGTTTGTCCCGGTCCACACTGTGAAACATTTGCTGCAAAACATTTGAGTTTGTTGATGAAAGGGGAAAAAGGGAACTTTGTTTCATGTACATGAAGTTTTTGTTGAGTATGTCATCCACATTTATTCGTTCGTATTCGTACTGTACAGAAATGTCAAGAACTGAAAAGCAAAAACTTCACTGTGTGGACACGAATGCAGTTTCAAAAGAGAATTTAAAAATGTTTTGCAGCAAATGTTTCACAGTGTGGACCGGGACTTTTATAACATTTTCTATTACAAGTCGATTTTATGGTATTTTACGAAACAGTATTTTTTTTACCATTACAACATAAATGAACATGAAACAATTCACCGTTATTCTGGATAAGCGAGTTTACTAATAGGCACAAAAAATATATTATTCCAAAGATGATAGTGTACTTCAAAGTACTTTTGGGCAGAAAAGGTCAAAATATGTTTTGTTTTCATTTTGTAAGCTTATTATTGTTATGGTACTTATAAGTACCGTCGGTCGACAAAGGATTAATTTTTTGGAGCACATTATTCGGTTTTTTACAGCATATTTCATGCAAATAGATCTTATTTCTGAAAACATTAAATTTTCGCTTTGTAAACGCATTTTGAACCATGTACGGTTTAATAATTTCCGATTTGATTCAACTTTTTAGCGTTGCGGTTTTCTAAGTTCATAAAAATTCCCAAATGTACATACATATGTATGTATCTAAATATACATACATATGTAATAAATCTTCAAGAACTTGTCTGTTTTATTGCATATGAAATGTGAATATTTCAACATACCAAACTGGAAAAATAAAAAATTCCACATATGTAGTAGATTTCCACTTAATGACATCTATCAGCATTTCAGCAAATAACTTTATCACAGTGATAATCACATTAAAAATTATGTGCTACTTTGACATTATCCCAAAAAATACAAGTGGGGATTTGTGTATACCCCTCAAAGATAAGAAACTCTTAAAATATTGAAATAAAATCCTACTTCAAAATACATACATACTATGTATACTAAGTATTATTTAATTATCTTTTTAGCAAATAAAATTTAATAATAAAAATAAAATAAATCATGGCCATAGCTATTAAAAAAAAAAACTTAATTTTTGTTGCAACTGTTAACTTATCTATGTATCATATACATATGTATGTATGTACAGGAAAACACAATTGTATGAACATACATATGTACATATGTATATACATATGTATGAATGTAACAAAAACTATACTTATTTTAAAAGTTTAATTAGTTTATAATACTTATTAAGAATAAGTGAATGTTGCGGTTGTTCGATACTTGCTTTTACAACAAGATACATAGTAAATACGTTCATACATACTACTTATATTGAGTTCTTAAATAACGAAATAAATAAATACATAAATATTATTTTGTTTTGTATTTACTGTTCTCAGTTCGGAGAGTTTATTGCGAAAAGTAAATTTATTTCTTTTTTCGAATACATATTAAATTTTAGTCTGTGTTTTAAAAAATTTAATAGTACATAATTATTGTTTTATTCTTATCACTTACTTCTCTGTCAAAGAGTCATAAAGTATGTACAATGTACATAGTATGTCCGCACGATCAATTTGTTAGAACGCATGTTTTAACATGTGAGTTAGAAGACCTGCCCTTAGAAATTAATTTTGACTTGACTGGGTTTATTCGTTGTAAAAATCAAAGCTAGATACAGATTTTTCATTCAATTTTCAAAATCATATTAAATTTTCTTAAAGAATTCATTAGGAAATAATTAATTCTCAAAGAAAGAATTAATTCCTAATTGAATTATTCAAGTTTTTTTGAATTCAAATCCATTATAAAATGGCTTAATAAAATGTGGATGATAAAATTTTTCTTCATTTCAAATCTATTACAAATAGGGAATTTATTGCTTTGATAATTCGTTCTATTTTGAATGATTCAATTTTACTTTAATTCACATCAATTACAGATACGCTATAATCATTTGCTTTAACTTATTTAGTAAATGATTAAAAGGAAAGCAAAAACAAATTAAATGAAGAAAAAGTATTTTAATTTCGTTTGAATTAACAAAAATTGAACCATTCAAAGGTTGAATGAATTTCATTATGAATTGAGAAGCCGCAGAACAAAAGGTACTTTTTTGCATCTTATCAAAAATTTTTTTTTAGTATTTTTATATTTGGGTTGAAAAATTGTTTTTTTTTAAATTTGAATTTTTTTTTGTTTTTTCAATTTTTTTTTAATATTTAGCGAAAAAAGCTTTTGGTGAAAAAAAAATCGGGTTACAAAATATTTTTCCGATTTTGACCCATTGTAGGTCCAACTTACTATGATTTTATATACGGCATTGCAAAGGTCTTTGAAATATCTATCATTAGATATCTATATTGTCTATATTAATGACTTAGTAATCCAGATATAGGTCAAAAATCTAGATTGTCCTGGTTTTTTCCTCATATTTCAGCCATTTGTGGACCGATTTTGCTTATTTTAAATAGCAAACTTCTCGAAAGCATGTTTGACAGAATTATTGAAGATTGAAAATGAAATGATTGAAATGATCGGAAATGAAAAATGTAGAAATTACAAACGGAATGACAAACTTATATAAACCCTTCTCACGAAGGTAAAAAAAAAAAATGGAATGGATTTCAAAACAGAAATTGTAGAATCAATGGACAATGGGCGGCATAATTGCGAAAATATGTTGGCGAAATTATGGCAGAATAGCAATTATGTATTTACCACGCTATAATATTTGCCATTTACTGATTCCATTTATGTTAAAACATATAATGGCCATATCTATTTTGAGGAAACTGATATTGAGGATGTCATTGATGATGATTACGTTAATGTAGACGAAGAACTTGATTTCAATACATATTTATACATATAAGTGATGTTATTAAAAATTAAAGAGCTTTCTCTTAATATTTTACTTTATTTAAAAAATTATTATTCAAATAATTCAATTAATTTTAAATTTATAATCGAATTAATGAAACAAATTAAAATCTATTATTCGAATTATTCGTTTTATTCAAACTAAAGAAAATCGAATAATTTGGATACACAAATATTTTCACAATTTTAAATTATTACTAGAATAACGTTAATGGTATTTTCGTTTATTTCGGTAACGGTAGTTTAAAGTTAACGGTATTTTAGGGGGTAACAGTGGCTTAGCGGTAACGTTGTCCAACCTTGGTAAACATCATAAATGAACAAAAGGTACTTTTTCGAATTTTTTTAAAAATTGATTTTTTGAAAATTTTTAAATTTTCAAAAAAGTAGCTTTTGTTTTGCAGCTCCTCAAATATTCTTGTATATTTTTCCTTAATTTGATGATAGGGACAAACTGATACTCATTCAAAACAAGATTAACTTTTTAAGGCCAGATCTAATAAAAGTGTTTACATAAATATATACATATATACTTATGTATGTATGTAATATGTATATAATCATGTACATACAGATGTATGTATAAATGTACATACTTCTATTCAATTAATTACTACACTTATAGATAGAGACTCATAGTAATCGTTAAAATGATTTTATTATTGTTAAACTTTACACTTTTAATTATTAAATAATTTATGTCGGCATTGATATTTTTGTTTTTATTGTATTTATATTTATAATGTGTTTCTTTAATTTCCTTCTAATTAGATCTTTTCCGTTAATTTTTCGCATTTACTGTTGCTATGTTTTAAATTGAATAACCCCAAAATAAATAGTACAGAATTTTAATCTAGTTATTATTATTATTTAATTCTAAAGATTCGTATCTTTTATAGATAAAATAATTCATGTTGTCGTTCTTAAATTATTTTAAACTTTAAAAATCTTTTTTTATTTAAAATAAACATGAAAATACTAATTCACATAAGTCCCAGATTAAATAAATTTTTTGTTGCCTTATAAATGTTATAGATCATTAAAAAAATATGCCATTATATATAAATCTTTTTTATCTATGGAATTATTTTTGCAATTACATGCACATTAAAGAATTAAATAAATTTATTAATAACCATTAGTTTTATCTAAGTTTATCTAATAATTAATTCAAAGGAATTATGGTTGCAATTACATACATACATTAAAGACTTAAAAACATTTATTAATAAAAATTATTTTTATCTAACGCGTTTTAATATACTTGAGTTTTTTATCTATTGGTGGCTATTTTTGTACAAAATAAAAATACGATATAAATAGGAACTAACTTCAATTAATTTATATGTTTAGAACGAAATAGAACATTTTGCACTTGATCAACAAGAGGGTATTAACTCAAAATTTTAAAATTTTCAGTAGAGTTTAAAAACTGTTTGTGGTTACATTTTAAGAGAATTTGACAATCCGAATACATCATAGTAAGCAAATTCCATTTGAAAATATGTTTACATTGGTTTTCTCTTAAATTTTTCCAATTATTGCAAAAAAATAAATTTTTTGAGCTAATACCATTTTTCTAAAAAAATGTGAAAAATATTTTTCTAAAAAGAATCACATTTCGAATTAAAATCATAAATTAAAACAAATTTTATGAAAACAAGTAAGAGAGCTATATTCGGATGTGCCGAATCTTATATACCCTTCACCAAATTTTACTTCAAAATACAAATTTTAAATTTTTTCAGGTAAACAAAATTTTGTTTTTTTTCGAATTATTATTTTAAAAGTTTTTAAATTTAAATTTTTTTTAAACAAATACCTTTTTTTATGAAAATATACGATGCATTAATTGGTCTGTTCAATAACAAAAAATTATTACGAATTATCACAAACTGGTTATAAAATTTCAAGTTTTTCAATACAAATTTAAAATTTTTGTGTGAAAATTTGTAATAATTCGTAATAGTTTTTTGTTATGACCAAATATTTCAACTTTTTTATTAACCCAAAATAATTCCTTTTTGTTGATATAAAAGTAGTCACTACATTATCACGAAAATTATCTCAAATGTGGTTTTCGAGATAAAAGAGTATTCAAAATACATACTTCGATTTTACAGCAGATAGATATTTATGTTGGTAGTTGATTTCTTGCAATAAGTGAAATTTTAAAAATTGTGAGTTAATACTTGTTGTTGATAAAGTGCGATTTGATTTTGAATATTTCAGTAGCACACACTGTTCGACAGCAATTGTTTGACTCAAAAATGTCGATACACACATTAATATTTATGATAGTAAAAAATATATAAATGCATAATATATGTATGTATATTTCAATTCATTTACTAAACTGTGTGTAGATCGAATCCGGAGCTTCGAATTCATTAATTCCATTTGATCTTAATTCAGATTTTGATTCAATTTGTTTTTAATTATTTACAAAACGAATTGAAAAATAGTTTCTGAAGCTAATTTGTAATAGATTTGAATCGAAGAAAAATTTAATCATTCAATATACATGTATATATATATATATGTATTTATTCAATGGATTTTAATTAAAGATAATTCAATTTCATTCAAATATGTTTTAATTCAAATCCATGACAAAATAGCTTTAAAAATGTATTGAATGATTAAATTTTTCATTAATTCAAATCTTTTACAAAAAGGTTTCAGTAATTTTTAATTGAATTTGTATTCGATTTGAATTCACAAAAATATAAACATTCAAAACTTGATGAATTCCATTAATGAAGTCTATTTAAATTAATTAATAGTATTAATCATTCTAATTCTAATATTGATACTTACCCCTATACATAATGACATTTTTATTTCATTAAACTAATATTAAGTTTGATATTGATGTGATCAGGCGGATTTTAATCCAATCCAATTTCTAATAAATGATGACCATCTTTGCTTAACATTACGAATCAATGGTTTTGTTCATCAGAGAATTTGATTTTAAATACTTTGTATATACATAGCTTAAAAATAAATAAATTCGAGTATTCAAAAATCGATCGATTAATTTTTTATTCTAAACTGAAAATATTGATTCATTCGAAGAAAAATAGATATCATTTCCTCAATTTTCGAATAATTTTTATTCGAATGACATCGCCAAATCAGATGAAAATTTCTTGCAGTACATACAATATGCCTGGTATAAAATAACTTTTTAATATATCGGATTTTAATAAATACTTATCGTTACCTTAATATATAAAGGTCCTAACAGGTTTTTTTTTTGTTAAGCCCAGATTTTCGTCCATTTCGATAAATGGTCCGCTCATATAACATAGTTATCCAAAAAATTACGTCTTAATAAAAACGAGTTAGGGCCTTTCTATATCAAGTTATAAAAAATTGTAACAGGACATTGCGAATATTTTAATATTAATCTTAATACACTTACATTTGGTTCACACAGCTATTAATTTATAATCTATTTGTCTCTTTTAGGGGAATTTGGACGCTACCAAGCGTTTCAATTCTTCCTGCAAGTATTGTCTGCTCTGACTGCTGGTTTGCACATGTTGTCACTGGTTACAGTCCAGGCGGTGCCCGAACATCGTTGCTTTATCGAAGGTGTTGACAACACAAGTTTCTCATACGTTCCATGGAATTCTTCGGACATTCTAAATGCTATACCAAAGAAAGAAAATGGTGACTTGGATTCCTGCTATATGTACGAGGGCAACAATACGGTTGCGTGCACATCGTATGTGTATGATCGTACCTACTACGAAACATCACGTACGATAGACTGGAATTTTGTATGTGATAAACGTTGGATGGGCAGCGTAGTGCAGACAGTGTTTATGTTGGGCGTTTTTACCGGTGCTGTAGTACTGGGAGGTTTGGCCGATAAGGTGGGACGTAAAACGGTATTCTGTTGGTCCGCATTATTGCAACTTATTATAGGCGTAGCGGTAGCATTTATACCAGAATATTTTTCGTATATGTTCGCTCGATATCTGCTGGGTATATTCGGATCGGCTGGTGCATATATATGTGGTTTCGTATTGACCATGGAACTTGTTGGACCCAGTAAACGTACTGCCTGCGGTATAGCATTTCAGGTTTGTACGAAGCTACATACGACCATGACAAAAATCGTTAATATATTGTACGTCTTTTTTTATTTTTTAGGCTGTATTCGCCGGTGGCATAATGTTGGTAGCTGGTTGGGGTGCTTTAATAAAAGATCGTCAGTTTTTACAGGTTGTTTACGGATTACATGGTGTTCTATTCTTAGCACACTGGTGGCTATTAGATGAATCACCACGTTGGTTATGGATGCAAGGGCGCGCTGCCGAAGCTGTAGACATTGTGGCCAAGGGCCTCAGAATCAACGGATCTGGCATTCCAGTCGACAAGCAATATTTCTTGCAAAAAGCCAAGAGCCAACAAGCAACTGAGGAAAAGGCAAGTGCCGGATTGGGCGACCTATTTAAAACTCCAAATTTACGTATGAAGACACTAAATGTTTGTCTCTGCTGGTTTGCAAATTCATTAGTCTACTATGGTCTGTCCCTGAGTGCTGGCAAACTATACGGCAATCCCTATTTAATTCTATTCATTATGGGTTTGGTGGAGTTCCCCAGCTATTTGACTATCGTTTTAGTTTTAGATCGCTTGGGAAGAAGACCAATTACCAGTACGCTTATGTTAGCCGGTGGCATTTGTTGCATGATAGCTGCCTTCATTGAACAAGGTAGCACAGTTTCAACTGGCATTGTGATGATGGGCAAACTCTTTATTGCCGGCTCATTTGGTGTAATTTACAATTACTCAGCCGAATTATTCCCCACCGTTGTCCGTAACTCAGCTATGGGCTTGGGATCGATGTGTGCCCGTTTATCTGGCGCATTAACGCCCCTCATTACTCTGTTGGATTCGTTCGATCCAAAAATACCTGCCGTATTATTTGGTGTCATTGCCTTATTGTCAGGTGTTTGGGTAATGTTCTTGCCAGAAACAATGAATCAACCAATGCCCGAATCCATCGAAGATGGCGAAAACTTTGGCAAAGGCGATACATGGTTTTCTCAATGTGCTGGCAGAAAGCAAAGAAGGCATAGCAGCGTCTATCCATCATATGATCCAGAACAAATGGTACCTTTAAAAACCATAGAAAAACATTAGTTTTAACAATTTATTAAATAAAATTAATTTAAAAAGAAGAATTATACTCACAGATCAAACTCAAGCAATACACAAAACTCGTACACAACCATGTAAATATGTACAATGTATTTTACATAGTACAAGACATACATATACATATGTACAACTGTAGTATGTGTTCTAATTACATTCCAAATGTTAAAAATTGTTAATTATTGTATTTTATATTGTTTTTTTTTTATAGAATGTTGCTAAATATATTAAGAAGATAATTAAATTAATACTAATTATTATAATTTGTTTTCTTTCGAAGGGTTATGAATACTTTAAATAGAAAAAAGGTAATTTTTGTAGAGCATACAATAATATTTTTAAAGGCAACTGTTTTTTGGGAACCCGATTTAATGTCTTGGCACACAATAAGTTCATCTACAGTTGCGAACAAGATAATAGCAGTACCACTACATTTTTAAATATTTTAACTGATACGATGTTTCGGTTGCTCTAAAGTGCAGTTTTCCGTTTATAGTGCTTATTTTCTTGTTTTTCACAATTTTAAAATTAATTTTCGTTAACTAAATTTCACTCTACTCTTAAAAATATTTGACTTCTGCACATTGATATTTAAATGTTGATAAAAAAATACGTATTGTCCCAAATTGAAATAAATAAAATTCTGATTTTAAAAGTTTCTTCCAATATTTTCTTTAAAGGTCGGATAAAAAATATTTTATTCGAAATTTAAATGGTAGTTAATTCTATTCGAAGGAAAAAATTTGTAATTTTCATGTATAAAGCCAACAACAACATGGTTGTAGTTTGAAGAGTGAGAGAAAAAATAACAATTTCAATAGGCAACAAATGATATACAAATATTTGTCCCTCTTTCCATACCACAACCATTTTGACATTTTCTTTTGCTTGTTTTCCATTGCCATATTCCTGAAACCAACCGATTCATATCTTTATAATTTGCGTATAAAGCATACAAATTCCACAGATTTTCTTTTCGAATTTCACAATGTATCTCGGATATTTTTAGACCGATTTGCGTTTTTTGGTTACTCCCTAATTCGATTCGAAACGAAATCGTTTCGAATTACACACAATTTCGAAGACATTTTCGTTTTCGGATTGAGTTACGCAGTAATGGCCCAGTTTTTTGCTTCTACTGAAAATTTTTAAATTTTGAGTTGACTCTCTTTAGAGGAACAAGTGCCCCTAAATTCTCCTAAATAAAAATATTTTCCATATAGAATATGGATTTCAGTATGTATTTGAAATAATATGAAATCGTGTTTAATTGGATTACATTCATATATCTTCATTAATTTTGTTTTTATTTATTTAAATTCATTAAACATTTTCCATTACATACATGTTTTATTTTAACTTAAACTATATACAGGTAATTTTGTGATTCGATAGTATTTTTTAATAATTCTTCTTAAGTGTTTCTCTGCAGGGTTTAGGAAAGGAGAAATTTGTTTCAGTTGTATTCAACTACATACATAAGTGAGGATGAGGATGAGTGTGCAAATACAGTAGCTGAATAATGTGTTACAGTATGAACTAAATAAGCTCTGGGCACATTTAAAGCAGAGCTTATAATATAAATACATACATAGCTGTTTTGTTTGATTTTCTTATAATTATATTAGAAATAAAATTAGTACAACAAGAGATAACATAATTATTATTACATTCTTCGAATCTTAATTGTTATTTGTTTTCATAAAAAAAAAATTTTTCAATTGCAGTATAATTAGAATAGAAATTGTTTAATAGCTTAGATTTTTTGGGGTATATACTCACAATTTAAGTGATTGAGAATGTATTCCTTGTTAACATCTATTTCATTTTTAACAATAGATCAATTTTAGGCAATTGTGATAAATAAACTTATCCTACATACAAGCCATGAGTTCTAATTAGTTATGTAGGTAATACATATAAATTCATGGTTTATTTGTAATAAATTATTATTTTTTTGTTTTATACCTAATAAAAATATATAAATATTTTATACTTAATCACAATATCATTCGTATGGTTTCAAGTCAAAAAGTCATTGATCGATTCGATGCATGCGACAGTTTCAGGAACTTCAAAGTGTCGAAGCACTTTCCTGTTAATTGTGTGTTTCGATTTCACCAGTTAAAAAATCCAAGTCCATTCTCAGATCTGTCGTAAGCATGAGAAATCGATAATGTGCGTGTAAGAAATCCATGTTGAAATTAATAGAAAAATAATGAATATTGTTTCTTTCGTTTAAGCCAGTGGTGCTTCAGTACGTATGTATTTTACATAAGAACGACGAAACCTAACTGAAATTCAAATATTTAACAACTTTAATCTTTTACATTTAAAACACTGAGTTTTCTCATATTTTGTCCTTTTCTATTATGTATAATTAATTAGCTTTAGTTTTAAAACAAACAACAGCCTACTTATAACAAAAAAAAAATATAAATTAATAAATTTAGTTGTTTGCAACATGTTAAGTCTGACTCAAACTTCATTAAGACTTGATTATTTTCGTTTCTTTTTGATTTTTTGTTTATGCTCTTTCGGGGCATTTAGTTGGGACTATGGGCAACTTTGAACCGGCACTAATGTCAATTGCAGCAGTTTCTGGTAATCGTGCTGTGTGCACAATGATTGCAGGCTGGTCTTCGGTTTGGGGATGCAGCTCATGAGATTCGCCAGGAGTTAAACTAGCCAAAGCGGCCAATAGATCATGATTAACTAATGGTTCATTCTCTTCTCTAGGTTCCCAGCCGGCTGGAGGAGAAGCAGGTGGAGATATTAGGAATTGTTTCACCGGAGCTGGTGGCTGAAGATTTTTGTTAGATACTGGGGTTACCGGTTGTGCAAAGTAACATGTTATTACAGTTTTCTTATTGAATTCATATTGGTGCAATTTAATACGAGCATTCGCTGCCGCTATAGCATTATCATAGTTTACTCGGAGTCGTCTGAAACTGCGCAACCACTGAAATGTAGCTTTATCGCTGAACATGCGGAACAAGTCCTCCATTTCCTGTTTCAATTGCGGACTAGCAAACACCTCTGAATGTATATTAGTGACGATAATAGATGTGGGTAAGTCATCAAATGAATCTGGGTCTACATCAGGCTGCGCATTGCTGTCAATTTCACCATCAGCCAACGTAGGATGTTGACTTGGTAAACCATCAGCCGGATTTATATATATATCCTGATCAGGAGATACTTTATCCATGCTCTCAGAACCGCTACTATTCTGAGTAGAATTTGTTTTGCTGTGACCTACGTTTTTGCTAGCTGATGTAATGTTATCATTACTTTGTGCATTTGTATGAGTCGAAGACATGTTGGAAGCTAAAAAGAATATTATGTTAAACATACAAATTATTTAATTTTCATTTAAATTCTGTACTACACTTTGTATTTAAATAAAAATTCACAAAACACATACATATTTTCAAACCTATTATGAACTTTGTTGAAAAATTGTTTAGCTAAATACCTAGTGATTTTTTAAAATTTCTTTAAAATATTATTAAAAAACGTGTGGGTAACAAAAAACTGCTGATCATCTAAAATATTGATGATCAAAAACAGAATAAATTCTCAAATTCTCCCTTATATAGTCATTCTTATTCCTTCTAAATAGTTTATAACCAGAGCATAAATCAAGATAATTGAAACAGCTTGCATTTTAATAATTTGTGTTGATGTTGATAGCTCTCTTTTAGTTAAGGAGTTATAGGAATTTAAATTCAATATATATAATTGTAAATTTTCTTTAGAAAATAATCTGATCATTATGGGTATCATTGAATAGTGCTTCATAATACGTTTAATATGATATATCGTCACCTTAATAAAACATTAGTGTATAATTTATTGCCATTTCGAAATAATTGAGTTTAAAATTTTTGTGTTAGTAGACATCTAGAACAAAAGTAATATTTCAATTGATCTTTTGACACACTTCGTGAAAGTAGAATTTCACCAAATTTTGACCACATATAGAATAAGTTATGTAGATTCTTATTATGCAATAAATAATGGTGTATATGCTTATACACTATTGTTTTATTGAAGGGACGATATAATATGGTACTTTTTATTAACATTGTGCACAAAAATTCCTTTTTGAATTTATATAGTACTTCAGATAATTTTCATATACAGAACAAGTGATTTCAGATAAATTCTAGATTAAATGGTGCGACCAATCAATCACCTTATTTAACATCAATGGCTGTGATTTAGAGTAACTTTTCATCATAGCGTCGCGCAGTTGAATATAAAGAATAATTGTTGTGGTTGCGACACCCTGTATATGAATTACTGAAAATCTTATACACACGAATCTAGTGCATTTTATAAATTACAGATTATTACTTCTCGAGTGTAATTGCAAATAGTTTTCTGTTTGTTTTTTACTGTTTATTGTACTTCAGGTATCACAATTATATAAGCTTCTTAAAAATGTTTTTTAATTAGTAATATAAATAGTATTTCGAAACTTTTTCTCAATTAGTTTTTCGCTTCGTAGAAAATAAAACAAAATATTGTTGTTGTTGGTCAAAATACCTACATGATGAGTTTTTCCAGATGAAAAAGTGCAGTAAAGAATTCAATACAAGAGACGAAAAATTAGTTGACTTTAGAGAGATATAGGATAAATATGTGTTTTTAATAACTTTTATTATTTGCAGCTATTCAATATTTTATACAGGATAGAACGTACAAAGTTATAACTTTTTCTATTATTTTAAAATTTTAGTAATTGTGTGTATTTTGTTTTACATTTCCCAATGATTTTATGTGAACACAGTGTTGTCAGTATTTGTTAGGTCGTCAACCTCATTTAACGTTTTTGTATCCCCAAAACTCCTCAACAAGACTTTACTAGAGTCAATTATGAAGTTGGCCTTATATAGGAGCCATTATCAATTATGGACCGATCGTTATAAAATGTTGTAGTGTAATTTTAATTTATATGAAACTTAGTTGCACAAAATTTAAAGAAATTACTAAAAATTTTAAGAAATTTTTTCGCTTTAAATAATTTTTTGAAGAGAGCTATGACTAATTTTAGACAGATCCTCATAAAAATTTTTTGTATGATTTACATAATTATTTATAAAATTTATTTGCTTTAATGTTAAAATTAAAAAATGGGGCTGCGTTTGTGCCGACCTTATGTATTATTATTATTCTTCTGTTAGATTATATTGTTGAGGGAAAAATGGACCTATGAAAAATTACAACATCTGACAGTTCATGTTTGTACAAAATGATGGCCTGTCGAGACTTGGAGTAAGAACAATAATTCTGAATCATTAATCCTAAAATTGTATCCCGATTTACCAAAAAATCCTCTATTTAGAGATGGATTCTGGAAACAGACAACACTGTGTGAAAGTCTTGATTTGACAACTGAGGTTTTCGGTGTTGCCAATAAAACGAAATATTTAATTTGTCGCAAATATGTATAATTATTAAAATTCGAACAGTTACATTCTTAATGTGTATTTGTATATATATTTTTCTTAAATTGATGTAAAAGTATATTATAAAGTAAATAATTATTTTCCAAATAGTTATTCATTAATTTGTAATACAAAGCCAAAAAATCAAAATAATTATATTACATAGCAATTGATAAAAGCACAAAAATAAATAAATGTTTTGTTTATAACCTAGCGTTTACACATGCAAGTAACAGTTGCAAAAACTCAACACATTCATACTTTTGCACTAACACAATTGTGTAAATTTACACATGCATAGTGATTGTGTTAGTGCAAACGTATAAATGTGTTCAATTACTTGCACTGTTACTTGCATGTGTAAACGCCAGGTAAATCAATGCTGATATTTGGTATGGTAACTCTGTTTAAACGATAGGGTTGCATCAAGGCGAAAAAATAAACTGCAGCCAACTTCAGTGCTATTGAAAAAGCCGGATAAAATAATTTTTTACACGATAATTTTGTATTATTGTCATTTAAAAGGCAAAGACATTAATAAAAACTTTAAAGACATTAATTAAAGTTTACGATGGCAAATGTCGAATCTATGATTGTAGAGGATAAACCACAACCCAAACAAATTGATCGCGAAAAGGTAGGTCAAAGTGTTTAGACTGTTTTCACGTATTCATCTATTGTCTCATTTAGACTTGCCCATTGCTGCTGAGAGTGTTCTGCTCAACTGGAAGGCATCACTCGGTATCGGAATATATGTATAATAATGTTCCTACAAACGAGTTACAGATATATACATGGATGGATGCTTCGTTGCATGAACTGACCTCCCTTGTCCGTGATGTAAATCCCGATACTCGTAAGAAAGGAACCTACTTCGACTTTGCCATAGTGTTTCCCAATTATCGCAATAATCACTTTCAAATGCGTGAAATTGGTGTAACGTGTACTGGCCAGAAGGGTGCTGATGACAACAAAACGTTGGCACAAGCAAAGTTTTGTATAGGAGATTTTCTTGATATCTCTATTACGCCTCCAAATCGTCTACCACCAATTAGACGCCAACGTCCGTACTAAAGAGCATTTTAACTACATAGAACATAATGTACATCTTCAAACCCCCTCTCTACACTAACTTTTTATCAATAACTAGGATACTTAAGATTTTTGGTTTATGTTTTATTTGATATCAACAACTGCATCCCGACAGTTATTCTTAAAGTGTAAAAAAATATGGTAAGAATTTAGATTTCTTAGTTTATTATAATTTTTTAATAAAATCTAAAACAATGAAAGTAAAATATACACAACGTAAATAATGTAATGCAAGTCTTATAAACTATTTGGGAGCTGGCGATACTTGATGACTCTAGAATCGTATCAAGTCCCTGTTTTTAATGAACATTAGTTTCTATAATTTACTCCTGGTCGTTTTGATTTCTTTTTGCCCAGCTGTGACATATCGATTTCGATGCCATTCGGTAGGACTGCTCGGTTTTCTTCATAATTAATGAAGCCATTGTCTTGAAGTTCTGCATCCTCGTTGCGCTTGTTGGGGTCGCATTTGATACCGGTCTCATAATGGTATTCACGTTTATTGCCATCAGGATCAACATAGCCATAAGTACCTCTAAATAAAATAAATTAATAAAAATATAAATAAACAAATAAAATCTATAAATAAAATGTACAAACTTTGTTACACAGTCAGTGCCAATAAGTTCCTCCTTGAAAGAGCCGTCATCGTTTTCATAACCCCAGGTAATACTGCCGTCTTCATTTTCTTCGCGCCATTTTCGTATGGTTTGAGCTACTGGACGTTGACGCCTGGAACTTTGTTGTGAGTCTCTTTCTTGCAATGGTATTTGATTTTGCTCTAAAACCGGACGAGATTGTATGGGTTTTGGTCTAGGTCGCGATTGGACTGGAGCAGGTTGGGCAACATATTGTGGTCTTGTTTCCCTTACCTCTGTAGGTCTGTTCCGAATAACATGAACGCGTTCTCGTTGTTGTGGTGGTGGTGACTGAGGAGGTGCTTGTGGTCTGTCTTGACTGAATCTGGGGCTATTGATAATATTGGAACCGATGCCGAAATCATTAAACACTTGCTTGGCACTGGGAGTAGTCGGTGGGGATGGTCGTTCGGGGAATCTTGTAGAGAAGGGGTTACTGCCGACCAATGGTTCATCATTGCTCAATAAATGTGAAATGGGCGCTTCGTGTATAGCATTTTGTTCGCTGTTAAGAAAAGCATCTGCCGTTTGTTGAAATTGTGCTTGTTGCACCTGAGCCAATTGCTGCTCTCTCAAAAGTTGGGGCAAATACGCATCGGGTACTTCGTCTTCTCCCGATTCAGTGACTGGTTTGGATTCTGCAATTACACGAGGAGCTATATTGTTTTGGACATAGTTTTGTGATTTTACTGCCACCGGCCGCCTTACGCGCACAACTGGTCGTGCCACAGGTGCAGGTGCTGCTCCAGGTATTGCCAAGCGTTGTGGGGGGTATTGAGCATTGACTAGACATACGGTTGTAAGAGCAGTGACAACGAATGCGATCTATAAATAATTGAAATACAAATATTAAAATTACATTTAATTCTCGATAAAAATCAACACTTATTTGTATACTAAATTAAACACAAAGGTAAATATTACGATATCCTTTTTTTGCTGGACCAATGAAAAAATATTAAATAAATCAAACTATATGATAATGAAATGGGAAATTGAAATTAATAACCTTAGATAAATACTCATAGATCGGAAACTCTCCTTACAAAGACCTCACATAGGTTTTTGACAACTGAAATTGGTCTTTGACAGGAGAGTTTCCGAGGGTCAACTGACAGTAAAATATATAAATTGTATGACTGACACAACAACATAATACATAGATTTACATGTATTTTGTTGTAGTAATAGTTAGGTTTTTGAGAAAATTGCAAGTGAAAAATCCAAATGATATTGAGAATTTCAATTTTAAATTGAGAAAGTTAAAATTTTTTATTGAAAATTTTTTTAAACTCCCTAAATTTTAAGCGATTTTTTGATAAAATAATATTTTTATTGCTATTTTTTTGTATTACTCTTTTAAATTCATTGCATTTAATATTGTTTTTATGTTTTCGAAATAAAAAGTGAAGAGATAATTTTCAAAAACGACTTTTTTAATTGATATCAATTTGATGCATTGCGACTAGTCTCGATTAAAACTAAATTTCTATTTTAACTGATTTAGGTTTTTGACAACTGAGTTAGATTAGAGTAGAGTTTTCGATCTATGTTCAATGTTCATTTAAATATTTCTTAATTTCAATAGCAATTTTCGTAATTTCAATTGGAATTTTCTTAATTTAAAATTGCAATTTTCAATTTTATTTGAATTTTTCTTAATTTCATATTTAAATTCTCAAGATCTAGTGAAATTTTCTCAATATAATGAATTATGTTCTCAATTTAAATTTTAATTCAAAATTGTGTAGTGATGCGTAGCGTGCCTTTGATAAAGAAGTTTTACGGCAACATTGCTAACTAGTTTGGACATACTAGTTATTTTTAATTCTGCCATTATTGCAGCCGGTAAAGGACATGTTTTTTTTTAGATTTAGCTCTAGTGAGAGATATGTGTAATAAAAGTTAATACCTGAATATGTATATTTTATTTTAACCACTACTGTACAAATAAGACTGAATGATCATTTTAAAACGATGAAGTCATAAAATAATGCAGTATATACGTGTATGTATAGACTTGCAGTATGCACTTGCAATACATAAAAAACATAGAAATACAGAGAAAGACACTCACACACCCTAAAATTTAAAAAAAGTATACTGTATAGATATTGCTCTTATGTATGTATGAATGTGTGTAAGTTTTCTAGAGTCTGAATTCTATTATTTAATCGGCTTAAACATTAGTAATGTGAGAAATAATAAACAAAATTCTTTTAACTCTTTTGGCAGACAAGAAACTAGTTTGAAAAGTAAATAGATCCGTGCTGAGATTGATTAGGAATTATATTTGCAATGATTGTAGTGGTAGTGACAAATAACATGTTCTGTCTGGATGATGATGGATGGATTTATTTAGTCATAGCCGGTTTCAGTTTTACGAATTGTAAATATGTATACTTTAACAGTTTTTTTTTTCTGTAATGCAATTGATTTGATTTGGATCATTATTATTGTTAGTGTAAAGTACACTATTGGCAACCAAAACACAACCAGTACCAATACAGAAACAAACAAAAATATATGAAAAGTGAGAGTGGACTGACTGAATTAAATTAAATTGAGAGTTTATGAATGCTTTGGTCATTTAACAGCAAATTGCATGAATCTAGTCCACTTAAATATACATATTATGTATATGTACATATAAAATGTATACAAAAGTACATACCATGCCATTCCAATGAATATAGTTCACACGATTATGTAATAGATGTTGTACATAGTTTCATTACATTGTTTTGTTTTTATTTTATTTCTTTTAATACTCGGGGAAAAAAGTAAGTACCTGTGTAGTATGTACGTATGTAAATTGGTGGTGTGGTGTGATTGTGGTACATGTTATGAGTAGTTAAACTATTTGAATGTTTTTCTGTTACATTTCTTTTCACTGTCGGGGACAAAAACGTAAAATGAGTAACAAAAACAAGTTTTCTTAATTGTTGTCAATAATGTCTTTGCAGATTATTAAGGAAATAAAAATGATAATGTTGATAATTACTGTTACATTTTTTCCAATGTCAATTATACACAAATAAATAAATAAATAAATGTCAACGTCCATTTATAAATGTACATACATATGTATATCTATTTTAATGGACAAAATGGCCGTCGGCTGGTGGCAACAAAATATTTTGGAATTTTCAGAATTTGAAGATTAACCAGGCAATGGAACTGGTAAATGTAGCTTTTACATTAAATAGTAAATTGTATTATAGGTATGCATATTATAAATTATACTCGTACTTTCGTTTTCAATAACGCCCAAAAATTATATTTATTGCAATTACTAAACGTTGTTGCACTTGGTTGGTTACGCCATAGATACGTTTGTATGTATGTAAGTATTCTGGTGTTGGTGGTTGTAAAACAGTTTGGCCAGATTATGAAACTAGTTTACTTGTATATTTTTACTATAAATATTTTTAACGTACAAACAGCATTATTTTCTGTTTCTTTTAATTTTTTATTAGGTATTTTTTTTTTAGTTATTCAGGTGAAAAATGTATGTATGTTGAATAACAGCAAACAAGGAACTTGATTTTTCTATAATTTTCAATTTGAAGCAAGAAAAACTGTATCGATATAAGCTGAACGAACAAACAGCTAAGAATCTAATTTGTAAAGAGTTATTCGATTTTTGTAGCGATCGTATTTTGCAATTTAGAGAGGACGCTTTTAATGGTTAATAATTAACAGTTTGTATCTATGTTGGTTGGGTTTTGTGAGTGAGAATTAATATTTTTTTTAAGTTTGTTTTACTAACTTTGATGATTATCAATATTTTGATATTTTTTAAATCGATTTTTGATCAGAAATGTTTTTGAGTTATTATTAAAGTCCAACCTAATTTCACTAATTTTGGACCTATTTAAATGCTTTTCGGATTTTAACTTTGGAACACTCCCTTAACATTTTACATACCTACACTAAATCTCGAAAATAAAAAAATTACTTTGTTTATCTTTAGAAAATTAGTTTGATCCAGAGAACTGCTATGGTATTACGTCTATCAAATGCTATAATTAAATTAAAAGTCATCTTTAGTTCACTGCAATTTTCCCGAAAATTTAATTTTATATATTAATAAAGTATTCACTTTCAACAATATTTTCCATATTTTAATTTTTTAAAACTATCAACTACTATTAATTTTTCTGTTTATATCATACATTTCTGATGTTTTTAAAATTAATTTTTTTGCCTTTATCATGCTATTTAGCAGTGCTAATAAATTTTAATTTTCGGAATGCTATTTGTCCTTGATTCTTTGAAATTAAAATTATTCATCGAGGCATTTTAAAGAAATTGTAAGGCTAATCAAATTTTATAATAACGTTTCCCTTTTGATTTTTTGATCACCGATCATCACAGGATTAACAAAACGAAAAAGTGCTATTGTACTTCAAAAGTTTTTACTGCAGTACTAGGAAGATAATAAATAAAATTTGTTGTATTGTCAGACAACAAGTCAGAAAGTAATTTAGTACAACTGTTTTTTTAAATATAAACATTAACAAGGCACAAATAAAAAGTGATATAGTTATTTAACAGAGTGTATATGTATATCATCAGTTTATGCAATTATTTATGGTATGCATAAATAATGTTGTCGAATAAATTTTCTTCCACATAAAATTTAATTTTTTGAAACAAAAGTTCTATGAAAACAAAACAAAAAAAAAAATAGTTTGAAAACTGTTTGAATATGCACTATATATGTAATGAATTTGTATGTATATTAACAATAAAATATAGAAAATATTTTTTAACCCGAATTTTTTTTTAACCAAATAAATTTAAAATTAAAAAAAAAAATTGAAAAAAATGAATGGCTTATTATTTTTTATATACGATTTTGCACAGATGAATATAACCCTCTTACTTGTTTAACTCCAATTTGCATCTTTATCTTGAGCAGAATAGTTTGTTTTCTGAATAGTTTTTAAAAATTGGTTTACTTAAAATTTGTATATAATGATTTATGGGGAATGGAAGCAGACCCGAGTCAAAAAGTTTAAGATTATTTGAACTCTCTTTTTGTAAATAGTAAATTATATTTGCGAAAATCCTTATTTTCTGATGTTTATTTTTAAAATAAATATTTTTTATTCAAATTATTTATTTCGGATCGCTTTATCTACGCCATTTTCAATTGTATTTCCGAATATTCCAATTATATTAGCGGTATTCATGATGTGGAGCTCTGGGACTAGTAAAAAAGCAGAAGAGCAATTTACTGACAAACATTTCTATTTCTAATGTATTTTGTTTTTACATAGTTTGTGCTAATGTGTTCTTTTACAGAATTTTCATAATGTAACTCAGAGTTTTCTAATTGTATTTCAGTATTCCTAATTGAAAAACAAATGCAAATGTCTGAAATACAATTAGACAAATTCTAAGTATAGTTTAAAAATTTTGAAAAACGATTAAAAACTTCAAAAATAAAATTGAAAATTTCTGGAATAAATTTAGAAACTTCTGAAATACAATTGGAAATGGTGCAGTAATCGAAATTATTGTGTTTGCAATAATTTTTTTAATTTTAAATACGTTTATAATTTGAATACTAAAATACGAAATTTATTAAGAATTGTTGAGCGTCCTTCATGCTTCTCAAAATAAAACATGTTGTATTAATAATATTTAAATATTAAATAGCTGCTAATTTAGATGTTGTTACACTTTTTCAAATATGCATCACATTAATTTCAGTTCAGATATAATTTTAAATATCTTGACGTCCTTGGGTATAACTAACGAACGCAGTACTTACTCTATTCTCTACACTCAAACCAATTATTAACATCCATACATACGTATGTATGCATGTTAAAATTTGTTTTAAGATATACATATGTTTTGGGAATAAACCAGAAAAACATAATGATTGATACAACAACTCCATAAAATTATTCGATTTGGTTTAAAAAGTTTAGGAATTTATTTAAACATTTTATGAGTGTAGCGAAGTGCAGCTGCATTTGAAACAAATTAACTATGAAAGTAAATCTTTAATTGAAAACCTTATTCTACAAACACAATTACACCACTATTTAAATACATATGTATTTGAAATGGAAACCGGCATAATAATTTAGAGAGAAACAATTTGTAATGAAACAATTATGTGATTGTTTGAATCTATGTATATCTATTTGTATACGAGAATGAGATAATTATTCCATCCATTTCTTTGCAGAACAAAGACATTTTTCTTTGTGAATAATAAGCGAATAATAAATATGCAGTGAGTCAGTTTGTATTTATGTATGTGCGATTCAAGCTAGTTTTATTTACCTTCAATAAGGTTCAGAATTATGACTTGGAAACTATGTTATTGTATTATTCCAACCAAGTGAATGTCAACAACAAATTGCAGTTTTAATGGATTTGTTTATTTTCATATTCATCGCTTGTAGAAATATTAATTGCAACTCTGTCAAGTCATAAACGCTGCTATAGTTTTTAAAGTAAATATTTACATGCTTATTTATATAAATATTCTTAGAATTACTTCAGTGATTCCGAACAGTTTTGCAAGTAGTAGTAGTTGTTAATGTGTACCAGTTGATTTAGCCTCCCTAAATCAGCAGAAGAGTGTTTTACCATCTGAAAACTCGTCTAGTTGACATACGTCTTTCATACAACAAAATAAACACTATTTTACTCCGCTGGAAAGTTATTAAAACACAGATACTTGTTTTTATAGGCTTAGCGACGATATTATATTTGAAGCGTCTTTCAAAGAGCCCCACTTCTTTACAGTTTCTATGAATAATTTTTCTTAAGAATTTAGTTATCATGGCTTGGGATTTATCTCAAACATCTAAATTTTTAAAGTTTTCATCCAAATTTGTTAAATATCAGATTTTGCCGAAATGCGTTTTTAAAACCGAAACCGATTTTTTAAATTAAAAAAAAAATTTAAGCCGAATATTAATTTTTCGATATAAACCGTAAATTTCTAAAATAATTAGTGTAAATTTTAAATTTTAAGTTTTGATTTTCATCTTGAACAGAAGACTTGTTTTCAAGGGAATAAAATATCTATTGTTTTCATTAGACTATTTTTCAATAACTAATGATGAGATTATTTTTATAGAGAAATAATCTACTCTAAAAGGCGTAAACAAAACCAATTCGTTTTTCGTTTTTTACTCTTACAATGGTTTTGCAGGAGTAAACAGCATCAACTAAAACTGAAATTTGTCATAAGTAAAATAAAGTTTTCAAATAAAACAACAATTGAAATACATATGTATTAGGGTGATCGATTCTTCGACATTTTTTAGAAACCGGTTTTCGGTTTCTTCGAAAAATTGCAATTTAATATAAACCGGTTTCGGTTTCGGTTTTTTAATAATAACCGGTTAACCGGTTTTTATGGAAAAATATTGAAACGCATAGATAAAAGAAGAAAAAAGATTTATTTATTAAAATAATAGTTATTAAAACAAAAACAGTTCATGGAAAAACATAACACAAGAAAAATTAGATCATATAACAAAAAAATAAGCCTCTCTGAAATGCTTAAAAACTTTTTCATTCTAATTTTGATTATTTCTTTTAACCTTCACAAGGTCTTCAGATCAAATTTGAACCATGCTGAAATTAAAATTGTGTTTACCTTTCGCATCGAACTTGCTTGCGCATCGCAATAGAGAGTAACCCCCCTGGCCTCATCCGACTACTATATGTTTCGATCGATTCAGAACGATCTCTCTGTGATACGCTTCACTTTGGAACAGAGTATACGAAGTTGGATTGATTCGTTCTTGGCCTTTAAAGATGAGTAGTTCTTTTGGCTCGGAATCCATATGTTGCCAGAAAGATGGGAAAAATATATACTAATAAATACTTCACTTATCAGTCTAATTTTGGTATTTTAGTTTTGATGTAGAAATTGGGAGCTTATTTTTTAATCTCTTTTAAAGTTTGTATAAAAAATTTAAATCAATAATTTTAAGATTACAAGAGTGCAACATCTACATACATATATATGAATGCGAATATCTAGTTTTTTTTAAAAAAATATTGTATTTGGAACCAATGTACAGTGGTGGCCAGGAATTTAAGACAAAAATTGTTTGCTAAATTCCATGTAATTGTCAATTATTTTTTCAAATATTTCCACAAATATGTATGCATGAGGACTGTTTTAACACACAAGTGTGTTTTATTCGACTGTGTCAATTCACACATATTCACCATGAACACATAAAATTTTTCTACAACTTGACCAAAAAAATTTTTTTTTAGATAAACATATTTTCTCACATTTATATCATTATAATTTTATTATTATAAAATATTCGGACCAAATTTCGTATTTTTAGCTCCATTAGTTTCGGTCATATCATGTTATTAACAGCGGATGTTCGCTGAGTTGGGTCAACGTATTTCCACATATGTTTGTCCATATATGTTTTACCGATTTTTCCAAACATTTTTCAGAAACTAGAAACATTAATAATAAATTTCATACCCTTAGAGGTCCTTTTATTTTGGCTCTATCGCACTTAAAATTCAGTTGATGAAAAAAATTCAAGTATTTGTCTTAAATTGGTGGCCACCACTGTATGTGCAATGTGTGCACATGGGTAGCTATTAAAATGTTTTAATTATTTCTAAGAATTGAAATGAACCAGTTATTATGAAAGCGGTCTAAGTCGTAAAATGAATAATGTTTTTTTGGGTTTAACGTTGTTTTATTCTTTAATTTAAAAAAAATGCTTTAAATACATTTTGGTTTTATTAAAAAAAATGTCTTGCAAAAAATAAATATTTTTAAGTCATTTCAAAAAAAAAAAATGTTTAACAAACTGATTTCTGATTAAAAAATGTTTAAGCGTTTTTGAATGCACTACTACTTCCTTGAGAGCAATGCTAATGGTTTTTATAAATGCTTTTAATCGACCAACATATAAATATGTATGTACAATAAAATAATTTGTGGAAAACTATGTTACAATTGTTACAAACGCAAACGATTATTTCAAACTAAAAAAAGGTATCATAATAATAATAATAATGAATAAAGTAATTTAAGCATGAAGAAAAAGAGCGAGGAGATTAGAGAAGAAAAATAAAATAGCAATAGCAATAATAATAACAATAATAAAACATTGTTTTGCTACACCCTTTTTTGAAAAGTAATTTAAAACGGTTAGTCTGTATTTCTTTTGGAGCATTAAGTTATGTCAAGACAATATTTTAACCTTGGGCTGGATTTAATGAACATAAAATATAAATAAAAAACAAATCCGCTTAATTAGTTTTTAAATAACTTCAATGCTTTTTTCAAATTTAATTTGATTTAATTTGATTTGATTGTTTGATACACTTTTTAATTTTTGCTTTTCGAATTTGTAATAGTGACTCTTTTTACCAAAAATGATTTAGAATCCAGTTAGTCAACATTCCGTAAAAACATTTTAAAATAAATAATAATCCAAGTTAACGCCTTATATTCACTTGCGACTTGCGTTGTCTATCCAACACATTCAAAACTAATATAAGTTAAGCTCAATAAATTGGCGTTTTGCCAAAAAACAAAAAAATAAAATAAAATGAAAAAAATGGAATGTAATGTAATTGGAAAAAAAGTACAAATTAACTTACCACCTTTAATTTTTGTAATTTCATCTTGGTTTTGTGTTACTGTTATTGCTGTAGATCTTTTTAAATAAATATTTTTTATGCACTGTGATTATTTCTGTCTGTCATTAATCTCTTACAATTGATATTGAACAAAAAATATAGAAAAACGTTTGAATTGGCGCGTTTCCCACTCACTCACTCAATCACTCAATGAATGAATGAAAAAGTATTTATTTATTATTAGTTTGAATATGTTATTAGCGCGATCGATCGATCCCTATATTTTGTTAGTTTGTTTGTTTGATCGTACGAGTGTTGTAATAACCGTTACCAACAAACTTCAGCAAAGAAATGTTTTACATTTTAGAAAACTTTGCAGTTTTATACCACCAACACCAAAATAATGCCTATTATGCATAAATTGTTGTTGTTGCGTTGTTGTTTTCTACCTTGCCACTATCGAAAGCTTTTTAAACTTTTTGTGTGTTCTTTGCAACTCTGTTAAAGCAAATTAATTGGGATTTTGGCTAAATTAAATACATATGTACGTACATAGTAACTATACGTTTAAATAAAAACAATTCTTTGTTACAAACATTTACTTATAATTACCTAATTTGTACATACACATGGATACATACATACATACATCCATACATATGAACATAGAAAATGATTGTAGGGTATGGAGATTAATTTAAGTATTTTTACCTTCCAGACTTAAAAATTAAATCAAATTTGCACACTGATGATTTGTTTTCTTTCGCTATTGCGACATTTGTGGTGAGGACATGTGGCGAATTTCAATTACATATTTTCATACAGTGCAGTTTCTTTTTTTTTACTACATTTTACGATTCCTTGTAGTTGATTTTGTTTTAATTCAAGATTACAATAATAAATGACAATTTTGAAATGTGTGCAAGTTTTTTTAATATTTTAAAAAAGCTTTATAACGTATACACTTCTTCTAATACGGTTTTATAAGAGATTTTTTTCTCTCAGCAACACTCATACACATGCATATATACGAAAAGCTTTATGCCAACAAACCGTTATTTTAAGAAGTGCCTCTTTTACAAAATTCAGTTTTCTGTTACTATAAGCTTTTTAAGCTCCCAATATACATACATATGTATGTATATTAAACGATTTTATATGTAGAGTAATACACATTTTACCAACATTTCGCATTCTTTTACGCACTATGATTTTTCGTACATCCGTCCGTATGTACGTATATTCACATTTATTTGCAATACAGCAAATAAAATTGAACTAATAGTATTTAAACAGATTTGTATTTTTGACAACTTTTGTGCAAACTTTTGTAGCCATTGTTGCCAGAACTCCTACAGCAAAATATGCTAAAATGCACCACAACAATTTAAAACAAGTAAAAGTGTTATATTCGGCTGTGCGGACTCTTGTACACCCATTATCAATATGTGACAATAAAATATTTTTCTGATATAGGGGTTCAATGGGGGGTAGGGTTAAAACAAATTGATAGAAATATTCAAGTTCACATAAAACTTGTTTAAGTCCAATTTCATCATGATATCAATTATTACAAGACAATTATGAATGTTCAAATCATTTTCTGAAGGGGAGTCTTGTATGGGGACTAGTGGCCATACTTTACAGTAATTAGAACTAATTTGCGAACAATTTTATCAGGACTGCCGCATAATCAACATACTCAAAAAGTGTTCAGATATTGCACATTTTCAATACCAACAAACCTTATCAACAGAAAGTATTTGTGGAAACTTTCAACCATATAGCTGCTTTCGTTTGGGCCCTATCGGATTTTCAACAGAGAGACGGATATAGCTAGATCGTCTTAGAATTTAGTAAGGCCCATAATGTACTATATACTAAGTGGGTCTGCGACAAATATTTCGATGTGTTACAGACGCAATGACAAAATCAATATACCCCCATATTTTTTGATGGTGGGTATAAATGAGCAGCATATAAAAAATAGAGCTTTTATAGAACTTTGGCCATTGAAACACATACCGCTATCGGTATTAAATTTTTTTTAGTCTGTTTTTCACTAAAACATTTTTTTAAACAAATTTAAAAAAAAATTCCTTAAATTAAATCATTCAAGTTTTCTTTAATACAAATCCATTACAAAATGGCTTAATAAAATTTACCGAATGATACAATTTTTCTCCAATTCAAATCTATTACAAATAGGCTATAGAAAATTTTGTCAATTGATTTCAACCCAAAATCGATTTGTTATGAGAAAATTAACTGAATCATAAACGTGCCGATAAGTCGGTAAATAGTGGTCCAAATTGATAAAGTACGATCATCTGTGATCACTTACATTTTCAACCAAAAAGCGATTTTTCATATGAATCATAAACGTGGCTACAAGTCTTCATTTAGGATCATGTGTCAAAGTACCATTACAATAAGGAAATATTACAATTAATTATCCCTTTTGAATTTTCATTCACTCAGAACCATAAATATTGAAAAAGTACCATTAGTAAAAAAGTACTAATCAGTCTCCATTTTGTGAATTCTAACTCATTTGGGATCATGTTTGGCTGATATAATATTTTAGGTTCATCAGTATAAATTATTATTCAAAAAGTACTTTTGGAATAAAGTAAAACTGAAAAATTTGCGATAATACAGTTTTTGGGTCATTTTGACCATAAAGGGTACCCTTTATGGTTCTAACACACTCAGTACAATATATGCTTAATGTCATGTTTCTCGGTCAATATTTCTGCATTGTTTTCTAGAAATATGTAGATTTATTTATATTAATGAATAATACATTAAAAAAAATGTTTGAAATTAACCCTGTATCTCCTTTGGGTCAAAATGACCCAAAAACTGTATTATCGCAAATTTTTCAGTTTTTGAAAAAATTGTACTACTAAATTAATACTTTTGCAATTGAATGCAAAATAATCGAAATATGTACGTAATTATCGTTGTAATGAGATATAAATGACAAAATTTGGTTAAAAAATGTTAAAGTTATTACAAATTCGCAAGACCATTAACGTGTTTCAGGCCACTTGAACAAAAAATTTAGGAAAAAAAATAACATATTTTGATAAATATTAAAATAGTAGCTAATTTTTACTTAAAATATATCCATATTTACTTGTGTATGAGTTTTTGTCTTCGTTGGATACCGTTAACCTATTCGCAGGTATGACCAAACAAATTTAATTTTTTTAACGTTACATTTTCAAATTTTAAACAATTTTGTTAAACAAATTTCAGAATTTTTTGATCATCACATTGGGATTTATTGAGATCATAATAGGGAATAAAAATGTGAAAAAATTATGTCAATACCTCTTACAGTTTTTCCGTACCTGCGATTTAAATTTTGCGATTTTCAAGAAAAACAAATTTGTTGTCCATATTTTGGCGAATGAGCCCAATTTTCTTACAGTTATAAATTTTAAGTAAAACTTAGTCATAATATTATAATCCTGGTAATTTTAAATATGGTCTGAAAGTTTTACTAAAATCGGAAAACGTTAACCTTTAAATCGTGAAGGTCAAAGGTCAAATTTTTCAATATTTGGAATTTCTAATGAAAAGATAGCGAAATGTTATATATTTTTAGGCGGATTTTAATGTCACAATAATTTCTGTATAACTACAGAGAGGAACAAAGGTTTAAAATTTGATTAAAATTTACCAGTTTATAGAAAAACTTATGTTATGAAAAAAAGTAGTACCCCAAAAAGTATCAAATTTATATTTGGTATTTTTTGATAAGTAAAATTTATTTCTATATTTATTGGTTTAAAAGAGTTAAAGAAGTACAAAAATACATTCTTTACCCGGTTTCTCTAGTAAAAACTTTGAATTTCTATATTAAAATACATTTAATACTTACCAGTATCATATATATATGTAAATAAATAAACGTTAGCATTTTAAAAACATATTTATTTCTTAATATTTAAGGATATGAATCGCGTATTTTAAAATAAATTCCATATTCAGTATTTTTGAGTTCACATAATTGTGAAATATTTTAAATAATATTATTGGGTTGGTGGTGGGAACTAAATATTTTTTTTTATAAATAAAGACTTTGCATCTTATAATGTAATTTTACATAAAACTTAATTTTATTTTATATCTTACTTTAGTATACATATTAATTAATAATAAGACTGTGCTACAAAATAAAAAAATTAATGCACTCTCCAAGTGACTTAGTGTAGGTTTTAATCTTGACTGAGTACTGACCCCGTTTTTAAAATTGAATTTTCGCTGTACTCAATTTAATTTTGGACAAAAGTTTTTAAAAAGTTTTTCGAATCACTTTTCATTAAACATCAGTAAATTGCACAACTCAACGTATTGAAATATTGTTTTCTATAATACTTTTAAACAAATAGCTTTAAAATAAGGAAATATATTTTTGCATTTATATGCAATATAAGATGCATAAAATCTAACAGCTTAATGAAAACTACTATATAAACTATAACTAAAGAGCAGACATCAACTCATTAATTAGAATAGGTATTTGCCCTATGATCCTTGCAGAAGTTAAAGGAACACATATTTAAATACTTGTTGAAAACAATGAAATATTATTATTATTTTTTTTTTTAATTTTCAAAATTAACACACTACATCATTAGTTTACTGTTTCCACTTAAAACATATTAAAGATAAAATTAGCTTTAAATATAAGTGATTTCTAAAAAGAGTTTCCAAATTTGGTCATAATTTGTGTAACAGCTTAAAAAGCGGAGGTTTTCTAAGCTTTCAAAGCCTTATGTCAACAGCCCATGTGTCAACATTAAATTCAAAAATTAAAATCAAACATTTCTAATTCAATCTACTATATCACAGATTCTTTTTAGATTTGTATACATTAAAAACTTATACCGTATCTATTAGTTTTCAACATCTTTCATCATTGCCAAAGCAATTGCGCCAATTAGACCACTAACACCCATTATGCTCATGGGTAACAATGGTTCAATATGTTCCTAAGAAAAACGACAAAAAACAAATTTATTAAGATACAAATTCAATGAATAACATTGTCAAACACCACTTACTAAGAGCCACATATAAGGTACAAGTATTAGAGCAACACCGGCCGCCAGATTACCCATTCCAACACCAAAATTACGCACAACTGTGGGATACTGCATGGCTGTGTATGTCGGTATAATGGCATTATTGGCACCAATAACGCATTTCGCTAAATAGAAAGGTTATTTAAAATTTCAATTTAAAAATGATTACATATCTGATGACAATGACAATGTAGACGATAAGAGGACTGACTACTTACCAATCATGGCTAAAGCAATAATGTAAATGTTATTCTCATCTCCTTTGGGTACGATATTTGTTGCCAAACAACAAATGCCCGGTATCAACATGTACGTGATTAAATTCAATCGTATACCCAATTTCAATACAACAAATATACTCAAACAAATTGAAACAGCTTCCACTGTACCCGCAATGGCCTAAAATACAAATAAATATTAAAGAAAATAATACAATCATTCTTAGAATACAAAACAAATGTATGTTATGTAGGTACATTAGGGCCGTACTTATGTGGCCCCCATAGTCAAATATGCCATTAATGCTCAGAGAAAAAAGATTCGTGATAGCAACCGAATTTGTTGCCAATAGAATGATTCTACATTAGTGACCGAATTTTACAGTTCTTTCTAAAAAATTTTAGAAGGGGTGACAAAAGTTGGGTTGCTTCAACCGAAGTTTTCTTTATCAATTGACTTTTTGTTGTTAGAACCGAACAATTCTATGTGTGCAACCGAATCATTCGACTGGCAACAAATTCCGTTGCTATCACGAATCTTTTTTCTCTGTGTGCAGATTTATTTTTTTAAATTTATTGAAATAAACACATATAATTTGTTATTTTTACGAAAGCTCCAAACTGATTCAAACCCTGTTAAAAATTTGAGAACCCAATGAAGTAATGTTCCTACTCGGGAAAATGTTCACGAGAATACCCGGGAAGTTGTTGTTGGTAAATTTCGGAAATTTCTTTTGAAAGTAACAATATTTAAGATTCATTGAGAAGAATCATTTGATTTGATCTGTGTGACAAAAACAATGTATAAAGGTATATATTTGAGGAAAAAAAAAACGTAACCTCTATTTAAAACAAATAGTCTTAAATAGAGGTTACATGACTTTTGTAAGAGCAAACAACGTTGAATTGTGTAATAACACTGTGCACGAAATTGACACTTTTTTTCTGTCAAGAAGGGCTTTAACTAATTCGGGATATTTTCAAGATATACCGATATACCCATTTAGAGCTTGTTTTGTTTGGAACTTTATTTTCTATAAGCTTAGAAAAAATTAACATTAATTCGAATTAAAATTAATTCGAAATTTTTCTAAAAAAATAATTTTTTGTTTGCCAAAAAAATTTATATTTCTAAAACGACTGCGAAGATTAAAAACATGTTAAGGCTGTCTTAAAGGTAATTTATATTGCGGAATTTCGATAAACTAAACCGTTTTTGAGTTACTCGAATATATGTTGTGCAACCTACTCCATTTTCGAAATAACGGTATATATCGAAAATACGAGCTAACCACTGAATTCAGCGTACCCGAATTAGTTTAACCCACCGGGTGCCCCGCTTGACAGTTTTTTTCAACTAGCGCAAAAGTCTTGTACACACGCAGAGAAAAAATATAATTGGGCATGGTTACTGTAACCATTTAAATAGTGTTACAAGATTTTTAACAATATTATAGTCACAGTAACCATTTACATGATTGTGGTAACCATAATATGGTTAATTTACGATTCACATGATTGTATCAACCATATATATGGTTACAGTAAACAAATATATGTTTGTGACAACCATATTTATGATGAATACTTTTATCATAATATGTTGTTCTCAGATTATGATAAGCCTTAAGCCGAGAGCACCATAATATGATAAGTCCTTCATCATATGAAGTATCTTCAAAAAATGTCTTTTATTAGGAAAAGTGAGAAGTGAAAAGAAGGCTTCGAAAATGTTGAATTTTCTACCAATGAATCGTCATATGCAGGAAGTTTTGCTTTACATCTTTAATTTGAAAACAAGTGTCACTGAAGCACACCGATTGCTAACCAAAGCTTATGATGAATTTGTTCCATCGGTTTCAATGTGCGAGAGATGGTTTGCTCGGTTCAGAAGTAGTGATTTTGACACGGAAGACAAAGATCTCCCAGACTAGCCAAAAAAAGTTTGAAGACTAAGACATGGAAGCACTATTCCATGAAGATTGTTGTCAAACTGAATAAGAGCTTGGAAAATCATTGGAAGCTACTCAAGCAGCAATTTCAAATAGCTTTCGAGCAGCAGGACGCATACGAATTGAAGCCGAGAGACCTTGAAGACGATATTACATGTCCGAAATGATTGAACGTTATAAAAGAAAATAATTTTTGCGCCGAATCATTACTGAAAAAAATTTATGAAAATTAATGAAATATAAGCTGGAGCGTAAGAGATCGTATGTCAAGACCGACCAACCTACCATATCAACACCAAAGTCAAATATCCATGGCGCAAGGTAATGATGTGTATTTGGTGGGACATGGAACCTATACCGAACGCAACTGAAGCGAGCATTTACCGAAAAACGCCCAGAATATTCGGGCAGACATGGTAGCGTAATATTTCATCATGACTAAGCTCGACCACATTATGAAAAACTATTTAGAATGACATGGTTGAGAAATTTTGCCTCACACACTTTATAGTCCAGACCTTGCCCCTTACGACTATTATTTGTTTCTATCGATGCAGAACGCTCTCTCTGGGATATCGGAGGTTTGATTCGTTCTTGGACTTAAAAAATGAGCAGTTCTTTTGGCTCGGAATCCATAAAATCCAAAAAGGCGTAACTAACAAAAAATTCAAAATCGAGTTTTTGATTGATTATTAATGCGTATACCTTCTTAAAGCCGAAAATAAACTTTTGTAATGCTAATTTTTAATGTCACCCTAATACACAAAAGGAATATGTACAAGTTATTGTAGTGCAAAATATTTATCGTAATAGATGGGTTTTCTTTTGTAAATTTAAATAAATAAAAATGTATGAACATTAAATGTTCGTCTTTACTATACTACTATACTTTGGACTATTGTACTTTTTTTCCAGGGAGTAGAAGCTAACTATGAGAATACAACTTACCGTGTTTACATAGATATTGCCACCCAAATTGCTCAGATGTAAAGTTAAACCAAAATAAATGATAATCAGTGTCAACCAAACAACAAGAGTCAAACAGGTAGTCCGCCAATATGTTTTACTGAACACCACGACCAAAGGACTTCTGGCATCATTGGTTATTACCTCGGTCGGTTTGATTGTTGTTTGCGTTGCTGTTGTTGTCGTAATTGGATTTGTATCATTTTTAGATATTTTTGCTTCTTCAACTGTTTCGATTGCATTGTGTCTTGGCACCACCGCTTCCAAGGATTTTTTATAGTTTGTGGGCAAAGTTGTACCATTCATGCGTGCTGCCCTCTCTACGATGGCAAATAGTTCATCAAGTCTGCCTGTAGCCAACAGCCATCTTGGCGATTCTGGTACACAATACCTGTAAAAATTAAAAAAAAAAAATAAAACATTTAAACATAAATATTTCAAAATATCCACATACATATGTATGTATCTAAATGAAGGATTTGTTATAGTTAAATTTGAACAGCCCTTCGCTACCACCACCCACTTACCATATGAACAAAATGAAGAACCATGGCAACGATATTACTAACTGCATTGTACGCCAGTCTCGTATGAAATACGCAATTCCTGCTGTTAGTACGTACGTAATGGCAACCGGTAAAATATTTAAAATGCCAATAATTGTGCGCCATTTGCCGGAGACCAATTCGACCACAAGCACGAAACTAACAACTGCCACAGTCATTGAAGCGAATCCAATTATAACACGTAGTGTCATGTACATGGCCAAAGTAGATGAGAAGGCCAAAATAGTACCTAGAATGTAAAACATTTTCCAAAATGCAAAATTTTAAAACAAATATTACAAAACAAAACCAAAAAAAAAAATAGAAAGAGGAAGTAACAGTATGTGTTTATAATTATCTAAAATGATAGCTACCTCCTAACACTATCCTGGAAATTATATGTAGCTCAGTCAGGTTTAAGGATTACGTGATAAATCAAAATAATTGTGATTATGATGATTTATACCC
Source organism: Calliphora vicina (assembly GCF_958450345.1). Lineage (NCBI taxonomy): Eukaryota > Metazoa > Arthropoda > Insecta > Diptera > Calliphoridae > Calliphora > Calliphora vicina. The sequence goes on along the minus strand of NC_088780.1, from coordinate 2,536,427 downwards.
TTCGCCATTAGTTTTAAGGTTATGTAAGGTTTGTAATTTCTGCAATATTAATTTTTTTGCATACCTTTCAAGTTCATACATATATTTTCTGTAATCATTTAGTTAGGCAGGGAAGACATTTTCCGACAAATGTCACCTACGGACATATAATATATAAATAATACACCGGTTTGTGCCGCTTCGTTCTGCGTCTGTTTCGAATTTGCGTCTTTTTAAAATGTCTGTGATTTCGAAGTTGCGTCGATTTTGTTCCAGTTTGCGTTGCATGGCTTCGAAGTTGCGTCGTTAGTGCTTCGATTTGCATTGTTTTTATTTCGTTTTATTTATTTCGTAGTTGCGTCGTTAGTACTTCGATTTGCGTCGTTAATATGAAAATGTTTGTATTGAAAAATTATGAATCTAAGAACCAATTAGCGACGCAAACCGGGGTGGGGTATTAGTGTATATAATACAATATTGTTACCTTAATATAGAAAGGCCCTAAGCCCAAATTTTGGTTTATTTCCATAAATGGTCCGCTCATATATGTTTTATAATTAGCCAAAAACTCTCGACTTAAGGTAACGATATATGCATAGGTTGTCCTACTAAGAAATTTTCTGTTGAAAATCACAAATTCAAATTTGTTAGAAATTTTAAAAAATCAAATCGGTGTATCGGTTATCGAAATATAAGGGAAACTCCGTAAAAAAATGGTTTCACAGAAATTTGACACCAAAAAATTGGGTTCCACGCAAATGGCATTTTGCGCAAAAAAAAACAAATTATTTTCTGTTCTCGAGAAAATTGAGATTAAAGAATTTTGTACTTTTTTCACTCACAATTTAATATTTGGCCAATTTTGTGAGTGAGTTCAGATTTTCTTTATTATACCCTTCACCTTCGTATTTATAAGTTTGTCATTCCGTTTGTAATTTCTACATTTTTCATTTCCGACACTATAAAGTATATATCTTCTGGATCCTTATAGATAGCGGAGTCGATTAATGCCCGTAATTTCAACAAATAGATATCTACGGTGTAAATTACCCTGCAGATAAATTTACCTTTAAGGTAACTTGACATTAATTTCAAATCAATATCTACGGGTAAAAATTACCACATATTTTTACTCCATAAGTAACTAAGCAATGATAGAATCTATTTATTGAAATTACCGGTATAAGCCATGTCCGCCTGTCTCTCCGTTTGTCTGTTGAAATCAACTTTCCGAAGCCCCCAAATAACTTACATACACGATTCATACATCAATATCTCCGGAATTCCTCCGGCTCGGTTGCTGTTTAAAACCTATATCTGGATTACTAAGTCATTAATATAGACAATTTGGATGTCTAATGATAGATATTTCAAAGACCTTTGCAACGACGTATATAATACCATAGTAAGTTGGACCTACAATGGGTCAAAATCGGAAAAATATTTTTAACCCAAATTTTTTTTCACCAAAAGTTTTAAAAAAAAATAAAAAATTTAGTTTTAAATACAAAACAAATTTTAAAATTTCCAAAATTAAAAAAAAAAAAAATGTTTAAAAAAATTGTTTTTCAAAAAAATTAAAAAACTACTTTGGAAAAAAAAAATTTTGTTTACCTAAAAATAAATAAAATTTTTATTTTAAAGTATAATTTGGTGAAGGGTATATAAGATTCGCACAGCCGAATATAGCTCTCTTGTTTTATTTAAATTTGTTTAATCTTTTTTCATACAAAATTTAATTTCAAAACATCGGTTTGGTGATATTGAACTATAGGTTTGAAATAATTAATTCTTAATTAAATTTTATCACTTAACCATTGCATTAAGTCAAGCAGTCCGAATTAGGGCCTGATTCAGAAACACGAATGGAAAACATGTACTCAAAAATTATTAAAAAACAGTGATTTTCATAATACAAAAAATTTAAAATTTTTTTCCTTTCGTGTTTCTGAATCAGGCCCTAAATTTGTTGTCTTAATTAATTAGTACTCATATTTCAAACATATTGAATTCACTCTTTATAGAATTAATTCCTTATTAAATCATTCAAGTATTTCTTAATTCATGGAATCCATGAATTCATGGAATTACAAATTAACTTAATAAAACTTATTGAATTATTAAATTTTTATTGAATTCAAATCTATTACAATTAGTTTTTATTAAAAATTTCTCTAAAAGATGCTTAAATCTCGAAAACAAATGCAGAAGACTCAAAAGATTTAACCCAAATAGACCAATAACAAGTTCATTATTCAAAGTATTCCAAAAAAATCACGAATGTTCAGGGCTGTGACAGAATTCTATTCCGATTCAAAGTGGAATTAGTATTTAGCATTTTCACAAAAAGTAAAACAAAAGCTATTGGAATAAAACCACCTTCCGTGGAATTGAATTTTGTTTAATATTATTGGGTTTTCTTCATTTAATAAGCAATGACAATTCAAAATTGAAAAAAAAAATATTTATTTTTTGGAATCTAACGAAGGTAGAACAAAATCTAATGGAAATTGAAGGGGTGACACGTCTGTATTTAACCAAAAGAAATCGAGTCAGTTTATATATTTTATTCAATATTCAATATTTAATGGTTTTTTATTTGTATCCACTTACATTTTAAAACCAAACTAATTATTAGATTTTTAACGAAGTCTACATTCTTAAAATTGAATTATTTGTTCTAGGGGGTCCCGGGAAATTTCAAAATTAATCCCTATTTCCCGGGAAATGGAAAAGTGTGGTAAAAGAAAAACCACTAGTTACTATCAAAATTTCTTGTTCTTAAAACAAAATTGGTAAATTTGTGACTGAATTTAAAGCGAACTTACCGAATGTTATTTGAACAAAAGCAAAACCCATTAGAGTGTGTTTACGGCCAAAACGATCCGATATCCAGCCACTCGAAACACTACCAACAGCAGCTCCAGCTAGAAAGCACATTTCAACAACACTTAACAATTGACGTCTGGTACAAATTAAACCGAATTCTTCTACCAATGTTTTAGATTCACTGTCCTCATCGGTAAATTCGAATTCATTGCATGACGTATAGTTTAATGTTTGCAGTGGAGTTTTCAGGTAATCCAACAATGAGTCCATGGTAGTCATTCCACTGTAATCGATATTTAAAATTGAGCACGAGTCAGAGGATTGTGTTAGATTTTTCCATGTTGTTGAGTCCATACTGTTCATTTGCTGGGGCCGGGCACACCAATAATCTTTATCGGCGGTCTGTAAATAATGATTTTGTTTGAATATTGTAGTATACTAAAAATGTTTACATACTTTGATTTAAAGTTAAATCAATCCAGTATTTTAATCTAAATTGAATAAAATTTATTAAGTTATCATTTAATTATTTCACAATTATTCAAATTATGTATTTGAATTATTTTTAATTTGGTTTCATGCAAAATTAAATAAAATAACCAGAGACCGAAAATAACGGGTTCACTTCCATTTTAATGGTAAATTCTCATTCGCAGCCATTTAAAAATAATTGTTTGTGTTATATCACTGAGAGAGTGATTTTTTTTATACCCTACACCACCATAGTGAGGGTATATTAGCTGATGTTTGTAACTTGCAAAAATATTGTCCTAACACCGACCTTAAAGGATACCAATCTGCTCAGGACCATTTTCTGAGTCGATTAAGTGATGTCCGTCCGTCTGTCCGTCCGTCCATGTAAACCTTGTAAGTAAATTTATTTAATCAAATAATTGTGACACGCATAAATAAATGATTAATTGTTAATAACAATTAAAAAGGGGGAGTACAATTTTAAAGAAATAAACTTTCAATTACACATTTACTTACTACATTGATTTCACGTGAAACACTTTACTCGAACACAACTTGAACTTGATTTCATGTGATTTTAAATTTGTAAGTTTTTACTTTACATAGGATTCATATACATATGTATGTAGAATAGTATGTAAAATATACATAATATACATGTGTATTGTACAAGAACTCGTTCTAAATAAATATTTTTGTAAAATAGTAAATAGGAAAGACTATTAGGTATAAAATACTACTTACTAGTGTGGTGGTCTAATTTTATCATATATCGTTCAAATTACTTAACTACTAACTCATGATCCACATACGCAGTGTTGTGCAAAAGGCCACTTTAATATACAATAGAAAAATACTTCGTTTAAAAGTCTTTAGTTTTCATGGTTGTAACAAACATAATTCTAATTGTAATTAATAAAAAAAAAAGTTCTACATTTGTATATTCATTGACTTAGTAACTTAATAATTGACTGGCTGACTGATGAAATTAGTTTTAACAATTGAAATTCTAATCTAACCAGTTATAAAACACAAAATTCAAATGTTTCAGCTCAATGAACTTCCGTTGCAGTTGGCCAGCAATAAAAACACACAAAACACAAAACCTGTACACAAACACTTTTTGTTACCTGGTTTCAATTAATTAGTAATATTTATTGTTAACTTATTTTTATTATTTTTAAAGTTCTAAAACAAACAAACAAACAATAATATTAAACAAATGAATGGAATATTTGTTTTTGCATTTGTTTTTGTAATTATAATAAAATACCTTTAAAATTTACATACATGAAATACAAACGAAAATAAATGCATGGTCGATATGCATTGAAATATTGATAAAATTGCACACCATTTGGCCTGCCATGGCCCAATGGCACCAACACATATTTCAAATATTTTATTTTGTCGCCTTTCAATCTCTTCAGGCAAATTCCATTTAAGATTTTCGCCTGTTTCAAGAAAATCCGTTTCATTTTCTTCGCAATATTCATTCCCAATTATGGATACTGACTGCATTGAATTTTTAGCACTATTTTTATTTTAAAACTGCTTTGAACAACAAACAGATGTTCTCGTTATAAAACTAAAATTAAAACTGAGTTTTAATTTAAATTCTTGGAAGATTTTATAATGACAAAAAAAAACCGTAAATACAAATTGAATGCGTTATTTGTAATGTGAATTACAAAAGTTAAAAGAAGGTTTAATTATGCATAAACCTTCTAGATGTTAAAAATAAAACAAAATACTTTTGCAGCTGAATGTTAATTTTAGAAATATGTGCTGTGTACTGTGCACTTTGTTACTTAAAACACCAAACAAATTCATAATCAGATTACATCCTTAAATATACTTGTAAGTTACTTATTTGTTACAAGCTGTAGTACAGTTTTTGGGGGAATTACAAGATTGAATATTTTATCTTATATGTATGATAATATTCGGCCTCGTTCTGGAAATATAGTTATTTAAAAAACGAACCATCCCACGATTTTGTACATTGAAACAGGTTTGTTTACCCAATAGTGGTGTCGATTTTCAGAAGACCAAAATATGTGAGTTCGTTTTGAAACGAAAATGTTACTCGGATTCAGTTTACAGAGTCCAGATTGTAATGGAATTTTGAAAAATGCCATAGCAAAACAACAAGAGAAAACAAATTTAACTTAATCGCACCTGTTACGTAGGTCGAGTGATTTCAAAAATGTTGTTTTCGATGTTTAGTATTGAAAAAGTTTTGTTTACTCCAAAGTAAAACGAGTAAATCGCGTGGATTCGCTTTAACCGACGATATAAGAAACCAGTAAGAGTTTTATATTCTGCTGTGCCAAATCTTTGTTTTAAAAATTGTGGTTTTTTGTTTGACTATTTCCAATACTAATTTATCAGACGGACATATCCAGACCGTAAGGCTCATAATATATATACTTTTGTGGGTCTACGATAAATATTTCAATGCGCTACAAACGGAATGACAAAATCATTATATCTCAGATATTTGTACCCCATGTCTATACATGACACATATTTATCATAACACGTAATTACATCTGCTATCAAGACAAAGTTGTCTGAGCTAAGGCTTTTCTGTCATAAGCCCCTGTCTATATCTGATAAATTTTTATCATGATAAACTTCAAAATGGTTGTCAAGATAAAAAATTATTAGGTATAGACTCCATTTATTGGTATTATTGCTTCGTTATGACAAAATTGTAAGTGCTTTTGCTCAGACAACTTTGACTTGACAACAAACGTCATTAATTGTTATGATAAATATTTATCAAGTATAGACAGGGGGTAATCATGCAATAACACTAATAAATGGAGGCTATACTTAAAAATTTTTCTCTTGACAACCATTTGGAAGTATGTATATTAGGGTGGTTCGATTTTTTCACAAAAAATCGTATAGCAAAAACGCTTTCTACGGAAAATTCTAAGGAAGTTTCCTCAAGAAACCATAGGTTTAAAATCAAATCCTATCTTGCGTATTTCTTCTTTTATTCAATGATATTTCAGTATTTATTTTAGTTTTTAATAGTTTTTTTTTATTGGATAAAAAACGAAATGCGCAAGCTAGGATTTGATTTTAGAACTATGGTTTCTTGAGGAAAATTTCTTAGAATGCGGTTTTGCTATACAAATCTACCCATAATGTATGTATTAGGGTGGCCCTTAATAAACGAAAGTTGGATTTTGGCCATTCTCACCCTCCAGTTTGGTGAACATTAGTAAAAAAATCATCCTGAAAAAATTTTAGGTAAATCGGTTGGGGTTAAGACGTGCCGCAAGAACTCTGAAGTTTTGAGATGCATTTACAAGGGGAAAAAAATGCATTTTTTTCAGTTTTTGTAAAAATTTTGCCATTAAAAAATTACTTTTGCAATTTAATTTAAAAGAATCGAAATGTGTACGTAATTTTCGTTCTAATGAGACATAAAAAACAGAAATTGGTCAAAAAATTTTAAAGTTATTAAAAATTCGCCAGGCCATTAACGTGTCTCAGGCAACTAGAACAAGAAAGGTAGGAACAAAATTAACATATTTTGATAAATATTAAAATAAAAGCTCATTTTTACTTAAAATATGTCCATATTTACTTGTATATGAGTTTTTGTCTTCGTAGGATACCGTTAACCTATTCTTAGTTATGAACAAAGAAATAAAATTTTTTTAACGGCAGTTTCAAAACTCCATTTTCAAATTTTTAAAAATTTTGTTAAACAAATTTCAGAATTTTTTGATCATCTCATTGAGATTTATTAAGAATATAATGGGGAATAAAAATGTGAAAAAATTATGAAAATATCTCTTATAGTTTTTCCGTACCTGCAATTTAAATTTTGAAATTTTCGAGAAAAACCAATTATTTGGCAATTTTTACTCGAATGAGCTCTATTTCCTTACTCTTATGAATTTTAAGCAAAACTTATTCAGAATATTATAGTCCAGATAATTCTAAATATACTCTGAAACTTTTACTAAAATCGGAAAACGTTAATCCTTAAATCGAGATGGTCAAAGGTAAAATTTTTCAATATTTGGAATTTCTCTTTTTGGCTAGCAAGATTTTTATGACGTTTATGCTTCTTCATGTGATATCCGGAAGTGATATTCTTTTGAGAGATATAACTATTTATTGATCGATCCTCAAATTAAACAGTTATGACCGATAAAGTTCTATTTCGGCAGGACATTTGTATGGGGTGAAATAATGGACCGATTTCAATCAATTTCAATAGGCTTCGTCCTTGGACCAAGCAAATAGCATCTTTAAAATTCCGACCTGTACCAGATGGACGGATGTGCATTATTAAATCGACTCAAAAAGTGATTCTAGACGGACGGATATCGTTAATCGACTCAAAAATTGATTTCAAGTCGATCAAACTTCAGCACAAACGCATCATACCATCCGCACTATGGAGGTGTAGAATATAACTACATATAAGTGCATATCGTCATCTAAAATGCAAAATAACGTAACATCACTTTTCATAATTTTATAGGAGAAACAAAAAGCGGTAAAAAATGAAAACTACTTGAGATATTGAAACAAAATTTTCAAATCTCAATTACATTGAAACTGGATAATAATTTATTAAAAAAAAATAGTTTTGTTCAAAGTACACTTTATGCTATGTGGCTTACATTTTTTTGAATTGTTATTTTCTGAAGCAATAAAACGTATCATCAATATAAATTTGTATGAACAAATAAAAATATTTTTTTTTTTATTTTAAATAAAAGCAGTTTATATACATATATATTTTTAAATTTGTTTTTTTTAAATGTTTTTTTATTTTAATTACTAACAACTACTTTTTTAAACTAAAAAAGGTACTTCATTAAATTTTCATAAAGACTGCAAAAAATATTCAATTGCAACAAATTTATTAAAAAACAATTAGGATACTACCTAAAATAAGGTAAAAACGACAATAGTGTATAATTTTTTTGCCATTTCGAAATAATTGAGTTTAATGTTTTTGTGTTAGTAGACATCTAGAAAAAGTTATGTAGTATGCAATATAAAATGAATGGTGTATATGCTTATACACTATTGTTTTATTGAGGGGACGATTTATTAATTAATTACTCAAAGCATATACGTTATTTTGTTTAGGAAAATCATGTACTTGATGATACTTTAGTTTCAATTTTGGTTATAACTTGGTTTTTTTGATAGTAAAAGTTTAAAATTTTGTAAACATATGTAATATGATGTAGTGAATCGCAATCATTAATAAAAACGATTTCGAATTTTTTGATGATACGTTGGTTTGCATTTTAGATGACGATATATTGTTTCAGTTTCTTACCTATCAAGCAGGCAATACTACTATGCAGAAGTAATGCAATTATAGTAAATATAGTTCTTGGTATCTTGTATTTACTTACTACATACATACATACATACATATATGTATATTAGAGTGCTCCAAGATTGTATGGACGAAAAAAACTTTTTAGGTACAGGCCGTCCCCCCCTCTAGAATTGTTCTATGTATTGTAGAAACACATTGTGTAAAATATTAGGATGATAGGATAACGTTAACTGGTGGCGCAACGACGCTGAAGTTTTGAGGTGCATTTACAAGGGGAAAATATGCAATTTTTTCAGTTTTTGTAAAAATTTTGCCATTAAATAATGACTTTTACAATTTAATTTAAAAGAATCGAAATGTGTACGTAATTGTCGTTATAATAAGATATAAAAGACAAAAATTGGTGAAAAAATGTTAAAGTTATTAAAAAATCGCCAGGCTATTAACATGTCTCAGGCCACTAGAACAAGAAATTTATGAACAAAATTAACATATTTTGAGAAATATTAAAATAAAAGCTTATTTTTACTTAAAATATATCCATATTTACTTGTATATGAGTTTTTGTACTCGTAGGATACCGTTAACCTATTCGCAGGTATGACCAAAAAAATTAAATTTTTTTAACGGCAGTTTCAAAACTCCAATATCAAATTTTTAAAAATTTTGTTAAACAAATTTCAGAATTTTCTGATCATCACATGGGGATTTATTGACAACATAATACTGAATAAAAATGTGAAAAAAGTATGTCAATACCTCCTATAGTTTTTCCGTACCTGCGATATAAATTTTGCGATTTTCGAGAAAAACTAATTTTTTGGCCATATTTTTGGGAATGACCAGAATTTCCTTACTGTAATGATTTTTAAGTAAAAGCTATTCAGAATAATATAGTCCAGGTAATTTTAAATATAGTCTGAAAGTTTTACTAAAATCGGAAAACTTTAACCCTTAAATCGTGAAGGTCAAAGGTAAATTTTTTCAATATTTGGAATTTCTCATGGAAAGATTGCGAAATATTATATATTTTTGGGCCGATTTTGATGAAACTTAAGAAAAATATAAAATGAAGTCTAGTATTCACAATAACAGTACAAAAATGGAAATTAACCCTTAATAGCACTTGGGGTCCAAATGAACCTCAACTTTTAAAATCACGAAAAACACATTCATTTTGACCCCAAGTACTCTTAGGGGTTAATTTCCATTTTTGTACTGTTATTGTGAATACTAGACTTCATTTTATATTTTTCTTAAGTTTCATCAAAATCGGCCCAAAAATATATAATATTTCGCTATCTTTCCATTAGAAATTCCAAATATTGAAAAAATTTACCTTTGACCTTCACGATTTAAGGGTTAAAGTTTTCCGATTTTAGTAAGACTTTCAGACTATATTTAAAATTACCTGGACTATATTATTCTGAATAGCTTTTACTTAAAAATCATTACAGTAAGGAAATTCTGGTCATTCCCCAAAATATGGCCAAAAAATTAGTTTTTCTCGAAAATCGCAAAATTTATATCGCAGGTACGGAAAAACTATAGGAGGTATTGACATACTTTTTTCACATTTTTATTCCCTATTATGTTGTCAATAAATCCCCATGTGATGATCAAAAAATTCTGAAATTTGTTTAACAAAATTTTTAAAAATTTGAAATTGGAGTTTTGAAACTGCCGTTAAAAAAATTTAATTTTTTTGGTCATTCCTGCGAATAGGTTAACGGTATCCTACGAGGACAAAAACTCATATACAAGTAAATATGGATATATTTTAAGTAAAAATAAGCTTTTATTTTAATATTTCTCAAAATATGTTAATTTTGTTCATAAATTTCTTGTTCTAGTGGCCTGAGACACGTTAATGGCCTGGCGATTTTTTAATAACTTTAACATTTTTTCACCAATTTTTGTCTTTTATATCTTATTATAACGACAATTACGTACACATTTCGATTCTTTTAAATTAAATTGTAAAAGTCATTATTTAATGGCAAAATTTTTACGAAAACTGAAAAAATTGCATATTTTCCCCTTGTAAATGCACCTCAAAACTTCAGCGTCGTTGCGCCACCAGTTAACGTTATCCTATCATCCTAATATTTTACACAATGTGTTTCTACAATACATAGAACAATTCTAGAGGGGGGGACGGTCAAAATTCGCAATTTTATTTTCTTGGAGCACTCTAATGTATATGTACATACTTAGTTTGATTTAAAAAAGAAATACATTGCCTAAAATACATTTTAATTAACAATAATTAATAGTAGAAAAAACAAAACAACCACAACATTAACATTGAAGCGGTAACAAAAATTATTAACATTGGCAATAAAATTAATAGCAACAATAATAAAAATAACAATAATACTACATAAAAGTACAAATAATAGCAACAAATAAAAACAGAAAAAAAAGATGTTGCAATGTAATAAATACAAGAATTTTAAATTGCAATTAAATACACACACGTACTAACTAACTAACGAACTATGTAACTAACAAACTGACAAACTCGTACCTAATGATGACTACAAATTCGTAATCGCATAATGTTATAAACTTGTTATCGCAAAACCAACTTACTTGGAAAACAAACGTAAATATATGAAATGTGGAAACACCTTGGAACATGGATAATAGAAAACACCACACAATTTGCCACAGACCACCTTGTCCCAATATATGATAGAGACGTTGCGATTGTAGCCACTCAATTTCATCTTCGTTTAAATCATTCAAATCGACATTTTCACTATTTAGAAATGTTTGCTCTTCAGCTGTTGGATCGAATCTCCTTGTTTTGGCCCGACCACACATTATTCGCATCCAATAAATACTTTAACTACTAAATACTCGTGTATAAATATATATTTTTTTTACCACAACTTGTCCTACAACTAACTACTGTCATTGAGTTTGACTATTTAGTAACTGCTGCTAGTTGAAATGAGAAAACTACTTGAAACCTTTTCATTGATAATTCTTGAATCTTATGAGAAAAGATAAACAAACTTTAAGCTAATAAAACTAAAGTAAAACTTTGTATATTTATCATTTTTTTTTTATTATTTTTTGCAGCCCTCCATTGACGACTGTTGTGGCTTGTGTATGTCTGGTTGGGTGCCTGTAGTTGCCACAGCTGCTGCTACAGCTTCTCTATTATCTATGGCGATGTCTGTCGGTGGTAGTAAGTGAGTAAGTGAGTGAGTGAGTGGTATGTACTAGTTTACAACAATTAATTTTACAAGTAATTCTAATTCACATAAATGTCGATTTGTATTTGTATAAAGACTATTAAATCTTAAAATTCAATACATAAATTAAATCGACTCTCGCAATAGCAAATATATCTATGTACATAAATATCTATATAAAAACTATTCAGATAACACTCTCAGTTACAAATTGTTAACACGATTTATGCATAAAATTTTAATTACAACATTACAGTAGGGTTTTGTTTATTCGAATATGTTGTCATCTAAATGTCGCTAAGCAATTTGGCGAATACGTAAGCTCTACTAAATATACTTAATACATATGTATGTATAAATAATATCTAATGAGAAATTTAATTAAAAACAATAGAAATATTTTTTTTTGTATTCCCTACACCATCTTAAGTGGGTGGTGTATTAGAATCTTTTCAATAATCTTCTATCTTCTATATAAATAATATTATTCAACCCAAATGCGACACACTTCTGCAATTGTAACATATCATACCCAACCAATCCTTCCCACTTTTTGCGTGATTGTCAGAAAACTCAGATTTCAAGAATAGCTATACTCCAGAACATTGATCCTTTACATCTCCTTTCTAATCCGACAAATAACAATATAGCACTACTGATTAAGTTCCTTAAAAACTCTATGCTTTATAACGAAATATGAAAATACACTTGTAAATATCTAAATAAGTATTAAAATTATGTATTATTACTTATACAAACTATTAGTTATAAGATATAAATTTTGAGCTGAAGGCCTATGATGCCATTGCCCTTAAGTAATATTAGCTTATAATTTACTTATAAGTTCAATAAATAAATAAATAAATAAATATATAAATAATAATCAAATGTCGTTCGTTGGTACTTGCATCAGTAGAGAACGGCCGGACCGATTTAGACAATTTTTTTTTAAATGTTGGTCATTGCCCAACTTAGGTTTTTACGGAATGAAAAATTGACCACACCCACTTTTTTCGATTTATCTAAAATCGGAAAACGGCTACATCGATTTGGCTAATTTTTTTGTTTAAATGATCATAGTAATCCAATTTAAGTTTTTACTGAAAGAAGAATTGACCATGCCAATTTTTTTCGATATATCTAAAATCGCAGGACGCCTGGACCTATTTAACTAATTTTTTTTAATGTTCGCAATAAATAGTTTTCAAAAATTTTAACATAAATAAAAATTGTCCCGTCCACTAATACGCCCTCTTATTAAATACATCTGCAAAATACATCGGTCTGTGATCAATCATCAGAGCAAAATTCGATTACTTATATAAAATTCACAATAGCTTAAATCGATAATAACCTGGCCAATAAGCGTTTAATCAAGAAAAGGAGCTCGATCTGTGATCACTTATATTTCTTAACAAAAATCTATTTTTTATATAAAAACTCAAAATATCTAAATTCGCTAATAACTTGGCCAATAAGCTTTTAATCAAGAAAAAGAGCTCGATCTGTGATCACTCATATTTCTGACCAAAAATAGATTTTTTATATAAAAACTCAAAATATCTAAATTCGATAATAACTTGGCCAATAAGCGTTGAATCAAGAAAAGGAGCTTGATCTGTGATTACTCATATTTCTAGCCAAAAATCGATTTTTTTATATAAAAACTCAAAAAATTTTAATTCTTTAATAACTTGGCCAATAAGCGTTTAATAAAGAAAAGGACCTCGATCTGTGATTTCTCATATTTCTAGCCAAAAATCGATTTTTTATATGAAAACTCAAAATATCTAAATTTGCTAACAACTTGGCCAATAAGCGTTTAAGCAAGAAAAGGAGCTCGATCTGTGATCACTCATTATTCAGACCAAAATTCGATTACTCAAATATGTACATTGATTTACATGTATTCTGTTGTTGCAAGACATTCAATATTTTTACCTTTTTCAAACCGCTTCTCACAAATCGAACACAAGCTTTTTTTTAACTAGGACAGGACAACGTCTGTCGGTTCAGCTAGTACTAAGTAAAATATATACATGTTTGTTATTCCGTTTGTAATTTCTATATTTTTCATTCGCTGTCGATATAGTAATTTCCGTCTATCTTTCTGCCCGTCTGTATGTTGAAATCAACTTTCTGAAGCCCCCAAATAACTGCCATAATTGATTAATACATCATTATATCCACTATAGTCCCTGTTTGGTTTCTGTTTAAATTCGAGAAATTCGGCCCACAAATGGCTGAGATATAAGCAAAAAACCACGACTAACTCGATGTTTGACCTATTTTTGATCTATATCAGGATTACTAAATCATTATATATAATAATAGACATTTCAAAGACCTTCTAAGGACGTATATAATGCCATAGTAATTCGGAATTACAATGGGTTCAAAATTGGGAAAAATATTTTTAAACCTAGTTTATTTTTTTTTAAAAACCTATTTTCACTAATAAAATTTGTTTGCAACAAAAAAATGTTAATTCGTTATCTTAAATTTGTTGAAGGATATATAAAATTCGGCACTGCCAAATATAGCTTATCGGCTGTGCCGAGTCTTATACTCGTATACCCTTCACAAAATTATACTTCAAAATAAAAATTTTAAATATTTTTAGTTAAACAAATTTTGTTTTCCAAAGTTGTTTTTTCATTTTTTGTAAAAAAATTTTCGATTTTTTTTTAAATTTAAATTTTTTTTTTAATATCTAGCGAAAAAAAAACTTTTTTGGTGGAAAAAAATTCTTGTTAAAAAATATTTGTTTCCGATTTTGACCCATTGTAGGGCCAACTTATTATGGTCTTATATACGTCGTTGCAAAGATTTTTGAAATATCTGTCATTAGACATCCATATTGTCTATATTAATGACTTAGTAATCCAGATATAGGTCAAAAATCGAGATTGTTCTTTATATCTCAGCCATTTGTGTACCGATTTTCTCGATTTTAAATAGCAACCGAGCCGGAAGAATTCCAGAGAATATATATATTCTTTATAGGGTTGGAAAACTACATTGTGGAAATTACAAACTTATATATAACCTTCTCACAAAGGTGAGAAGAAAAATCGAAGTAGTCGTAGGGTTTTGCTTATATCTCAGTAATTTATGGTTAGATTTTACTAATTTCTAACATCGGAAAACATATTTCCAGCAGACATCTATATTATATTAATATAAAATAAATAATATAATGCCGTTTCAGAAAATATCTATAGAGCTTATACCGTTCGGTCTTGCCGACTTTACTTAATTGTACTATTATGTATAAACTTGTTGATTTTTTTTTTGGTCTGTATGTAAATACATACAAATAAAATTATTCAAATTTACTCACATTTGATGCATTAACGATGTTTTACTGTGACTATTATTCAACTCTGCATTTATTTTGTTCTGATATTTACTCAATTTGTCGTTCTATAAAAGTTACTAATATTTTGTTGCTGTTGTCATTTTATTCTTTATTTTTATTTTTTTTTAGAAAGTACGCTATAAATATGTATATTTACTATATATATGAATCGATGTGGATGTAAAGTCAGTTTGAGAGTATTTTTTTTGTCTTGTTATTAGGAAAACATACATACTTACGTATGTACAAGTGCTTTTAATCGAAAATTATATTCATATCAATGACAACTTGATAATTTTCACTTGTTATTTTAGACGAGACACACAAATACAAATTAAAACATGTATCAAAGTTAATTAAAATATCTGAAAGTTTGTTAACATGGGAAAGGTAGGATGGGACGGAGTTTTTATCGTTAACATAATCAATCAAAATTGTTGCAGTGTGAATTTTTAAGACGTAAAGGATTGTTTTTTTCATTTTATTTTATTTTTGAGAACCAATTAAGACAAGTAAATGACCTTTCAATTAGATCAATCGTAGAAAGTTAATAAAAAAAATATACATATTAACAAATACATACTACATATATGTATGTAAAAATATGTATTTAAATGCAATTAAAAATAAATAGTTCAATGCATGTAAATCTATTTTTAACACGCATGATTTTTTTATTTATGTTCTAAATAGGAAATGAATTAATAAAAATTTAATATTTCTCGATCATTATTACACTAATATAAAGTAATATAAATAAATAAATAACCATTTCCCGGTTGAACTCACGCACAGTTTTATTAATGAAATTTACACTTTACTTATAAACAGAGTTTTGTTGTTTATACAAATATTGTTATAAATACCTTTCACCAAAATTAAGCCAATGTCGGTTCAATTTTCTAAGACATTATAGTATCCCAGCAAAAACTTACAATCAGTTGAGAAATAAGTAGTAAATTCACAACAAGAATATGTAGCTAAAAAAAAAAACACAAAAAATATTGCCTTGTGTGGGAATCGTACAGTCACATTATTTGCTTGTGTTTGATAGTCAAGCTGCTAACTCACTGCTCCATGTACGAGTTATTTTATTGTAAGTTAACAATAGTTTTAACATCAACATATAAATGAATATGATATGAACAAAAAAATTAATGGCTTTGACAGGTGGCGAACCACTAACCTCCCGTTTTCCAGTCAAACACACTAGATAGCTGTGCTAAATGCAAAAGTTCATTACCAGCCTGCATAAAAATAAGTACTTATTCTAGTAAATAAAATAATGTGCTGGGTAACCACCACTCCTTACAAAAGAAGGCATGAAATAACTAGTGGTCATTACAAAAATTCACAAAATTTTTCCTGGGATATTACATGTAAGAAAAACTTGTCAAAAGGTCAAAGGGAATTCCACTATTCCTAAAAATTGGTGCTAAAATCCCCAAAAATGGTATTTTTACAATTTTGCCCATACTTTGGGGATAAATATGGCACACATCAAGGTTTCCACAGCTGCTTTCCGTTTTCTGATTTTAGAACATGTGGCCCAAAGTTGAAATTTTAATAAAAAAAAAATAGTCAAATTCCGAAGGGCGTATAGTGACATATTCGAAAAATACTACATGTTTTTTATGTTTTCCATAAAGATACCTTACAGGAATCTTTAAAATTGTTATATATTCTTAAATAAAGTTTTTTTTAAATAAAAAAACAGCAAAAATCTACAATTTTTTTTTTAATTGAAAATTTATTTATTTTTGGATGCATAATTGATATTGCTGTGAAATCTTTTGTATATTATTGGTAACTAACAAGAAAAATTTGAGACCAAAAAAGCGGACCAAGGTATGCCAACAATTTATAATTTAAATATTGAAATGCCTATAACTCGGAAATTATAAGAGATAAATACCACACACTAGCAAGTCTTTTCAAGACCTAGGCAAGCGCTTTCCAAAAATATGAAAAATCTTTGAAATCTGATGGGAAACAAAAAATTGTCACATGTTTAAAGATACCCTACTTTGAGCGCATGCAGCATTTGTAGGGCCCATTTTAATAATTAAAACTTCAATACTTCTTGACTACGCCCACGTCAAATTTTATCCCGAGCCGTTTAAAAATGCCAGATATATTTCCAAAAAATTTCGATTTTGCCCCAATGTGCGAACATGTTTGCAAGTTATTTGAGGGCTTCGGTAAGTTGATTTCAACACACAAACGGACATACATATCAATTCCGCTAGATCTTTATAGATTACGTAAAAAGCTTCATGAAAACGACATAAAAAGCATTTACAGTATTTTACCGTTATTTCAATTATTATTTTATTTTGATAATTTTTTTTACTGTTACTTGTTTTATTTTATTTATTAGTTCGGATAAGTCTACAATTTATATTTTTATTTTGGATTCGAAAGCAAACTATGGAAAACGAAACTATTATTCTTAAACTTAGATGAAAAGGGTCCTTAATTTAATTTTTCAATATTTTATTTACAAATTGTGTCATCTGAACATCAAAATTCTTGTTAAATGTTAAAATCGGTGACACAGAGATAGAGGTGTCATTATAGATTTGTTATATAAATGGACATTAATTAATTTTTTAACAGTGCAACATTTCATGGTCTAATTAAGCCTTAAGGCCCAACTATAATATGCATAAGCTAGCTTAAGTTAATGTCAAAACCGAACGAAAAGACTGTCAAATGCTTAAGAACATCGGAAGAAACTTTTAGGTGGCCATAATGTGCATTCAAAACAATTTAGCCCCATTTGCACATTTATTTGCAACACGTAATTAAAAAAATACGTATTTCTTATTATTTTATGAAAATAAATTAATTTTCTTCATCCTTTTAATTTTTTCTTTATTTTCTTTGTATACAATAAACAAACTTACGGAATGTGCGACCAGCTTCGCTCTATGCTTAAGCAAATAAAATTTGACGAAACTCTCTTAAGTACATTATAGTTTGTCAGATACGTTTTATATGTATTCGAACAGTTGCTTAAGCTGACTTAAATTAGTGTATGCATATTATAGTTGGGCCTTTAAACTGAAAACTTAAGTTTTGTTAGACCTTACTAAATTAAATTAAATAAAATTAACGATTTGACCACACAAAATTTAGTTGCTGCTTCACACAACAAACCATAGTACATATTATTAAACAATTGACCTCCATCAGCACAAACAAAATTAATCAGCAGGGTTAAAAATCTTCTAAATACATCTGTTTTTTTTTTCAACAAAAGTCAAAAAGACATGCAAATATTTTGCATACTACATAGTTTACACACATGTTGATAAATATTAATTTACCAACAATTCGCATAAAGTTTTGCGGTTAATTGGTTAATGATTGAAGTAACTAAAATCACAATACAAAAAAAGCTAAATACTAATAATAATACTCATAATAATGATCACAATTATAATAAAAACACTAAATAAAAAATAATAATGTATTGATGAAGTCTGACGTTTGTGATTTTAGTTCGTGTCTTTGATTGCAAATACTTATTATTTACCGCCACCACAATTCTATTGTTAAACAAAAAAAAAAACAAACAAATCTTTATAATAGGGCTCAACTAAATATATTGTTAATTTGATTGCATACATACTACGTACATATTCATATTTATATTGCTATTATTGAAGTCCAAAATGGCAAACAAAAACTACAAACATTTAAGAATTATCTGCCCTTAAGTTACAAAATTTTAAATTGCATTTATTCAGTAGTAATTTAATATGTTGTATAGTGAATATTCAGAAAAGGGTTCAATGAATGAGGTTTTAATACTGGTAAAACATATCAAATTTCTATTTATTGGCCAACAGGTTAAATTTTGTTCTAGACTCAAAAGAGAACAGATTGCACCTTCACCCCTGTGTTTGCTTTATATCTATATATGCATTTTGACAAATAAACCAAAGAGATTGAATTTAACCCTCTAACCGGCAAGGCTGCCTTTAGGCGGGTATGTTAAATGTATGTTATGCTGCTTTATTTGGTTATTTTTCCCGTTATAACGGTAAATATGTGTAAAGAGACAAACAATTTACTTGTTGCGATAAACATGAACGTGCACTTGACTTTTGTTTGTTTTTATTTTTTTTTTTCAAACCATAACCTGGTATATTATTTTACCACGAAATAAAATTGGCCGGTTAGAGGGTTAAATTTCATTCATGATACTAAGTACAGAGATACCTCTTTAAACATACTAATGCTATTAAAAATGTATATAGTAGAGTTGTCAATTATTCGAGTTTTATTTTAACGGCATAAAAGTTTATAATTTATTTATTGGCGTTACAATATAAATGCATTCATAGTATTGGCCATTATTAGCTATGACCTTTTCCCAACTTTCTGGAAACATGGATTCCGAGCCAAAAGAACTGCACATCTTTTGAGGCCAAGAACGAATTAACTTAATTTCCTGTACTCTGTTCTGAAGTGAAGTGTATCCCAGAGAAAGTGTTCCGCATCGATCGGAACAAATAGTAGTCGGAAGGGGTAAGGTCTGGGCTATAAGGTAGGTAAGGCAAAACTTACCAACCACTTCATTCTAAATACTTTTTAACAGGTATTGCAACATGTGGCCGAGGGTTTCATTTGGCTTTGGTGTAGATTCGGCTGGTTGGCCGGACTTCACATACGATTTCATACGCTTCGGGTTATGATTTGGTGCAAAAATTTATTTTGCCTATTTCCCTGCTTTTGGGCGAAACCTGCTGCTCGCAAACATTTTGAAATTGCTGCTTGAGTAGTTCACAATGATTTTCCAAGCTCTTGTTGAGTTTGACAACAATCTTCATGGAGTAATGCCTCCAATTCTTGGTCTTCAAACTTTTTTGGCTTCTGAACGGAACAAACCATCTCTCGCGCATTGAATTCATCATAAGCTTTGGTGAGCAATCGGTGTGATTCAGCGGCACATTTGTTTTAAATTCAAAATGATTTAAAGCAAGACTTCCCGCATATGACGCTTTGTTGACACAAGATTCGAAATTTTCGAAGCAAAGAAAAACTTTGTTGTTTACTAACTAAGTGAGAATAAATGACAGATATGAACTCTTCAAAATGACATATAAGTTGTTAAAAACAAAACCGCGTTCAAAAGATACAAAATCTATTGTAAATCTCGCAATTTTAAGTCATACTTCCAATATTATTCGAGTGATCGAAGTAAGAAGTAAGAAAGCTATATTCGACTGTGCCGAATCTTATATACCCTTCACCAAATTATACTTTAAAATACAAATTTTAAATATTTTTAGACAAAAAAAAAAAAAATATAAAAAAAATTTAAAATTAATTTTTTTTTTTTAAATTTATTAATGCAAAAAAATGTATGTCAAATAAAATTATTTCAGTTTCTTTTTAATTTTTTTTAATATATTAATCAGAAAAATTTTATGAAAAAAAAATTTTTTAGATAAAAAAAAATTCGGGTTAAAATATATTTTTCCCGATTTTGATCCTTTGTAGGGCCGACTTACTATGGCGTTTATACGTCGTTGCAAAGGTTTGAAATATCAATCATTAGGTATCCATATTGACTATATTTATGACTTAGTAATCCAGACAGGTAAAGAATCAAATTTTTTTTCTTATATCTCAGCCATTTGTAAGCCGATTTTCTCGATTTTAAATAGCAACGAACCGGGTCTATAGCGGATGTATTGATGCATGATTCATGTACATATCGCTCATTTGCTGTAACAACGTCATCATTCAAAAAAAGTCGTTTCTAGAAAAACGACTTTGCATGTTTTATGACATTTTACTATTTCTTAAATAAATTTTCAACAACTCATGCCTGATTTACACTTTGACGTTTACAACAAAAAAAAAACACTCTCATACAAAAAATAATTGACTTTTTTTACTCAGTTCAAAATAACCGGATTTTGAGTTATGACGTTGTTACAGCAAATGAGCGATATGTAAGTTATATGGGTTACGGAAAGCTGATTTCAACAGACAGACGGATAAACGGACATGGCTATATTGACTCCGCTATCTATAACGATCCAGAATATATATTTTGTGGGGTCGCAAATTAAAAATGTAGAAATTACAAACTTATAGATACCCTTGTCAATTCTGCTCAATTTTGTTTTATAGGAAGTTATGTTCATTTGAACATGATTTAAACGATTTATTTATAAACTATTTCTCAGATTACTTATTTTCGTTTTTGTAGTAAAAAACGTAAGTCTTAAATTATGTTAATCTTTAAATTGGAGCAGTTTTAATCAGACAATGTTATGTTAACGCTAATCGCTTTCGATTTATTTCCCGTCAAGGCAGGTCACACTGTATTCATAAAAAAATATGTGTACCTTAACATTTAATAGTTTAATAGGGTAGTTTTAGTCTACAATACATAAATTAAATGTATGTTTTTTTTATAAACAAAACAAAGTGAACAAAAAACAAAAACTAACACTGCTACTACTAATAATACGATACATTTCATATCTTGTAGATATGTAGTATGTACGAGTATCTTCTAATGCGTTTAGATAACAATCCATTAAATAGTTAGTTGTGTGTTAGTACGAGTATTTAGCTGTTGATGTGTTTAAGAGCGATAGTAATTCCATCCATAAAATAGTATATAATAGGTCACCTTCTGATAAATTAACAATCGACCTCCATGGTCAAGTCTACTAATTATGTAGACACTTAAAAATAATATGCAGCCACTCTAAAGACCCAACCAACTCTCATCAGATAAATATGTACATATGTATATTTATATATCAATCTCGTACTCGTATTAACGCACAACATTTCAACATACAATAGCTACAATAGTATGTTGTAGTTGATCTCATAATTTATAGCGTGCAATTAAACAAACATCAAAACAACACAAAAGTTTTACCTTAATATAAAAGGTACGTTCGATCGATATCGATATACATATTTACCTTTACTTTAAGATACATTTATTATGTACAAATACAAATGCCATGTACTACATAAGTAAATACAATATGTTTGTTGTTTTTTAAATTGTTTATCAGCATTTTGTGTCCCCAGGAATAAGTAGTACTTCAAATTTGCAAATTAATTGTGGTTTATGTTTGTTTTTATTTTCACTTTTATCTCTTCACTATTTAAGATTCAATTGGCTTTTTTTTATTTATTGATTTATACAATAAAAATTATATTAAAATTCCAATCACAACCAATGGCTGAACAATTATGTCATTCATTCCATAAAAGAATATTACAATTGATCGAATGAATGAACTTCAGTTGTAAACGCAAATACGCATAATTCGTTTGCAAATATTCAACTATTGAATTGTTAGTTTTAAACAAATAAGTACCTAAAGTATGTAATTAAATCTTTTATGAAATCAGATATTAAATTGAAGGATAGATAATGTACAATTTTAAAATCTAATTGTTATAGAAACTTTGTTACTTATAGATTGGATGAGAGAATGGATCACTTCTATATAGAGTTGTATATATAAGTATCTAATACTTATAGATTGTTCACATATTTAGATGATAAAAAAAATTCGGATTAAAAAATATTTGTCTCGATTTTGACCCATTGTAGGTCCAAATTACTATAGCCTTATATACATCGTTGCAATGACTTTGAAATATCTATCATTAGATATCCATATTGTCTATATTCTCGGTTTCTGCTTGTATCTCAGCCATTTGTGGGCTGAGCAACCGATCCGGAAGAATTCCCGATGTATTGATGTATCTATCATGTTTGTAAGTTATTTGGGGGCTACGGAAAGTTGATTTCAACTATATATAAATCGACTTCGCTATATATAACGATCCAGAATATATATATACTTTGTGGGGCCGCAAATGAAAAATGCAGAAATTACAAACGGAATGACAAACCTTTCCACTCATGGTGAAGGGTATAACAAGTAAGAGAGATAGCTATATTCGGCTGTGCCGAATCTATACCCTTTACCAAATTATACTTTAAAATACAAATTTCAAATATTTTTGGGTAAACTAAATTAATTTTTTTTTTTAAATTTTATAGCAAAAAAAATTTTGGTGAAAAAAAATTCGGTTTAAAAAATATTTTTCCCGATTTTGATACATCGTTGCAATGGAGTTTGAAATATTTATCATTTGATATCCATATTGGCTATATTAATGACCTAGTCATCCATATATAGGTCCAACTTACTTACTTATATACATCGTTGCAATGGACTTTGAAATATCTATCATTTGAAACCATATTGTCTATATTAATGACTTAGGAAACCAGATATAAATCAAAAATAGGCCAAAAATCGATGTTGTCCCGGTTTTTTCCTTATATCTCAGCCATTTGTGGGCCGATTTTAAATAGCAACCGAGCCGGGAGAATTCCAGATACATTGATGTATCAATCATGTTTGTAAGTTATTTGGGGGCTACGGAAAGTTGATTTCAAAGACGGACATGGCTATATCGACTCCGCTATTTACAACGATCCAGAATATATATTTTTTGTGGGGTCTCAAATGAAAATTGTAGAAATTACAGAATGACAAACTTATATATACCCTTGGTGAAGTGTATAAAAAGCGTATAGATACCAGACAAAATTAATAAATAAATAATAGCTGAAGCATTGGTGTAAAAGTGAGGCAATGACATTAATGTAAAGACATTCATCCTTGAGCAGACAGAAGTTTCATTTAAGCAAAATTAAAAAAAAATTGTTTTTCTAATAACTCTCGAAAAACGATTGATTATTTCTTTTAACAATATAATGAAAAAATAAATAAAAGAGTAGCCAAGTTATGCCAATCCTACAATTTTTAATCGATTTTCGGTACGTCTAAAGTCCCGTTTATGAAATCATAACATTGAGAGAAAATACAAATGAAAATTTGGCAATCGTATGGCACTCTTCATATTTTGAAACTTTTAAAAAAAGAAGCAAGTCGTATTAGATCAGGGGCCGAATTGCCGCATTCGTGATCGAATGAGCTTACATATCGAAAAAAAGATTACGATATCGAATGCCATAATCTGAAATAAGAAAATTACAGTTTTACTTGATATCTAATGCGGTAATTCGTACTCAGAGTTGCATTTGTATGTAAACAAAACAAAAAAAACACTAACAGCTGTTATCATATTACTTTATACGGGTCGTGTAAAAGCAAGTTGCAATTTAATATACCCATCTCTATTTCTTTTTCTTACTTTTGGCTTTAAAGTGTTCTTAGTGAGTATTTTAGTCGTGTTAATAAACGAAAGTTGGATTTTGGCCATTCTCACCCTCCAGTTTGGTGAACATTAGTAAAAAAATCATCCTGAAAAAAATCTAGGTAAATCCCAATGAGATGATCAAAAAATTCTGAAATTTGTTTAACAAAATTTTTAAAAATTTGAAAATGGAATTTTGAAAAAAATTTTATTTTTTTGTTCATACCTAAGAATAGGTTAACGGTATCCTACGAAGACAAAAACTCATATACAAGTATATATGGACATATTTTAAGTAAAAATGAGCTTTTATTTTAATATTTATCAAACTATGTTAATTTTGTTCCTACATTTCTTGTTCTAGTGGCCTGAGACACGTTAATGGTCTTGCGAATTTTTAATAACTTTAACATTTTTTGACCGATTTCTGTTTTTTATGTCTCATTAGAACGACAATTACGTACACATTTCGATTCTTTTAAATTAAATTACAAAAGTAATTTTTTAATGGCAAATTTTTTCCCCTTGTAAATGCATCTCAAAACTTCAGAGGGCTTGCGGCACGTCTTATCCCCAACCGATTTACCTAAAATTTTTTCAGGATGATTTTTTTACTAATGTTCACCAAACTGGAGGGTGAGAATGGCCAAAATCCAACTTTCGTTTATTTAGGGCCACCCTAATATACATATTACTTTAAGGACATAGAGCTCCTTAAGATTCATTAAATGTATTCACTTTAGTTATAAAATAGCGAGTACATGTGAATATTAGTATATTACACAATTAATTCGAACACTCCGTAGGTACATCGGTATTTAAATACTTTCATAGATTAACTTTTATCTAGTTATTTATTCAGATTTTAGCTTAAATATAAAAATGCTGTCTGAATTAAAGTGATTGAACTAAAATATTTTGTTATAATTATATGTATGTATATTGGTAATCATAATATGATCATATTATGGATCTGCAATCATATTATGGTTGTGTTTTGTTATAATTTCGTTGTACTTATAAATTTTGATTGCTATGGTTCAAAAGCAATCATGTTACGTACAATATAGCAAAAGTCCCGTAATTTTTAAATATGAACCCAAACATTACTGTAGAAAACAAGTTATTTTTGAAAAAGCATAGTGCCGCATCCAAGTTTTTTCTCTGGTTGTGGAAGTGTGTAAGTTTGTGGTGTTACAGAATGGCCTCCATTTAAAGAAGAGAGTATGTACTAGGGTATTCGAATTATTCGATTTTTCTCTTGTTCGAATAAAACGAATAATTCGAATAAGAGATTTTAACTTTTTCGAATAACTCGATAATACGTTTAGAATTAATCGAATTATTCGAATAATTTAAATTTTTGATTTCGGTTTTTTAATATTTTATTGTAAAAGAAAAACAAAAAATAACGTTAATGTTAATTGATAATGTTAAAAACCATTCGAAAACTAAGTTCATCATTAAATTTTCATCAGAAATATTCTGATCAGATTAACTCCCGAACAATCTACAAAACAATTGACTAGCAAACACTATAGTTTCCGTTTTGGAGCTATGCTTTAAAAAATATGAGCTAGTTGGACATGATCCTGAATTCAAACACAATTTAAACTTATTAAGAACTTTTTTATGTCGTTCACTAATTCGGGTTTTAAAATGAATAACTAATTCTTTAGGAAATGAATTATTCACTTTATCTAAATTATTTATAACAAATTGTCAAGTTCTATCAGGGTTCCGAATCTTTGCTTAATCAAGTTGTCTTAGGGAATTATACAAATCTGTCCAAAGTTTGATATCATTGTCAGTGACCGTGGCTAATTTTAAGACAGACAGTGCATGATATTGACGCATTTATAAATAGGTCTAAAATTTATTACCATGTTCAACGATGTTCAAAATCATGTATACTGTGAAACATTTACTGTGAAACATTTGCTGCAAAACATTTGAGTTTGTTGATGAAAGGGGAAAGAGGAATGGAAAAGGGTACTCTATTTCATGTACATGAAGTTTTTGTTAAGTATGTCATCCACATTTATTCGTTCATACTCGTTCTGTACAGAAATGTCAACAACTGAAAGCAAAAACTTCACTGTGTGAACACGAATGCAGTTTCAAAGGAGAATTTCGAAATGTTTTGCAGCTAATGTTTCACAGTGTGGATCGGGACTAAGACGAACTCCATGCTTTTCTGGCAGCAAAACGTTAGTGTGCAATATTTGTGTTTATCATTCGACTTATTAAATATTTTGCAACACTTACGTACGCGGTTAATAATATCACTTAAATATATTTGAAGATCATGGCCTTTTACTATTTCAACGTAATCATCCTCAATATCACTTTCGACGATCGTTTCAAAATCACATTCTCCATCACATTCAACTCCACTTTAAACTAAGTTAAAATTTTGATTATTAATTGCGATTCTTCTAATATTTCGCCAGCTAAATAACACATTTTTTATTCCGTACCTTTTATTTTCATTGGTTCAAGTCCTAAGTTAAAAATTTTGAAAGATTCGTTTTTAGAATTGTAACTTCTTGCAGTAATATTTATATATTTATAGAAGGAGCTATCGGAACACTCATCTAGAGTGAGCGAAAGTCCCTTTGTCTTTAGTTATTTGTCGAATTTCAGAAACAATACAATTTTTGTGAGTCATTATTACTTAATCAAATTTGGAATTATAAGAAATTTTAAGCAATTTAATAAATTTAAATATATATGAACATTTATTCGTTTTATTCGATTATTCTACATAAAATTGTTCGAATTATTCGTTATTCGATAATGGCCATTTTTAAATTGTTCGAATAATTATTCGATTAATCGAACAATCATTAGTCGAGTGAATACCCTAGTATGTACTGGACTAAAACGAACATGAAGACTTAAAGAATCTTATTCTACCATTTTCTATCATAACAATTTTTCTAAAGTAAATACTTTTGCAAGATAAAGTAAGCGATTTATGGTGATTAAATCGAGGATACGTAATTTCTAGCAATATGTCTGATTTGATTGATAACATCATATAATGGGATTTAAATACTCAATAGGAGCACTTAAAAGACACAATGGACTTTTGTGCATAGAAATCAAGAGGGATTCAAATTCCTCATCTTTAGAATGAAGTCGTGTAATGATTTGCTCAATGATCCATCTATAGATATCCAATTTTCTAAATAAAACTAATTGTATTAAAGGATTTAAAATAGGTTTAGTTTATTTTCAGTATTTATTTATCTTAGGATAAACAACTTTATTCAAAGAAAATTATAAGTGTGTTAATAAATTTGTGGTTGCAGAAAAAATGTTAAATAATTTGGAAATAATTTAAATTCAAATTCGAAACAATAATGCAAAACGAGCTATTTGACTTGTCGCCCCTGTATATTCCGGATCCTTATAGGTAAGAGAATCAATTGAATGTCAATATGTCTGTGTGTTGTTTGAAATAAGTTTTCCAAACCAAAACCAAATCGGATTTTAAATTTTTATTTTAGATTAAACTAAGTCATATTGTAGATCCTCATTAGATATTTGAGGCCTTATTCATAATCAATTTTTAAATATATTACAGGTTTGTACAACAAATTTTGTATGGAAATTCTGTTTTATAAACCTTTGATAAATTTAAAAATTGATTATGAATAAGGGGGTAGATATTTAAGATCCTATAGAGCTTAATAAAATTAAGACGAAATATCCTTACTTTCACAAATGTATCTGTATCTAATTTCCTTTTATACGATTGATCCAAATCAAATACGGTTTAATGATTTAATGTTAAAATCATTTCATAAAATTAAATTCTTCACGCAAAATTTACATCACTCTTAATAATCTTAATTTTTCAATTACAATAAATATAATTCCTTTTAGACTCTACAAATATCTATTATTTCTTTATAAGTAAACAATTAAATGTACAAGTTATTTATACAAAAAAATAAATAAATAAATAAAAAATAATACAAAACGTTAAAACACGAAAAAGTCGTGAGTAAAGAAAATATTTGCTGAAAACAAGATTTCATTTAATGGCTCACCTGAAAAACAAAGGCAAACATTTGAAGTGTTGGTGGTATTTGAAATAAACTTAATATCAATGTCCAAACAAAATTCCATTTGCCATAGTGGCCAATATAGTTGGAAATGATATCACTATCCACATCGTCACTGGGGCATTTTTCTTCTGCACTTTGAATCACTTTGAAAGAGTCCTTTTTAAGATCTTCCGAATGTCGGCGGAAATCTAACGATATAACACTTATTTCGGGTGTACGAGATCCTTTGACATCGCGATAACCACCATAGAGATTTGATTCGACACTACCACGTTTCGAATACGAATCCAAATCGAAATTTAAGGATCCTCGTCTTAAAACACCACTCATTTTGTGAGATTTTAATTGAATTATGATTTTTTTTGTTTCTTAAATTTTAGTGAATACAATGAATAGGTTAAAGGTGTTAATATTTATTTATTTATTTATTTAGTTTGTATTATTATTGTATGCAAATATGTGCTTGAATTTATTTAATTGTTAATTTTTGTCTATCAATATTTTGTTTAATGTTTACTGCTAAAAGGCTTTTAACGATCTAATTTTGATAACGGTTCGCTTAGTTGTTTTAAACTGAACAGAATGTAATAAACGTAGATTGTTTTTGTGAAGCAAAGACAACAAAATCAAACAAGTAAATAACCAAAACGTTTGAATATAAACACAACAAATTTAAAAAAAAAAGAAAAAAGTTAACAATAAACAGTGAATAGGTAAGACAAGTTACCAATAGCAGAACTTGCATGACCGTTAAGTTTAAATTTATTTTAAAAACTGGCATAAAAACAAAATGGAAATAAATCAAAAGCTTTTGAAAGCTTTATTAACACTAGACTTACTTATCAGTCACACTCACCTGTCGGGTTTCTTGCAATGAATCTTGAGAGATTGAGTTTTTTTTTTTTTGTTGTTTGTTTATTTATTTATTTATCATTACAATTGTTTATTATACTTAATATCATTTAATTATTCTTTTAGATACGCATTTTGGGTTAAATTTTGTTTTAAATTTTTATTTAAATCTTCTTTTGTTTAATGATTCCGTATCAATTTATTATTTCTTGTTGTTAATGAATTAATAATTTTAAATGCTTAAAATTTTCTTTCCAACTACACAATATTTAAAAACTTTTCTAAAGTTTGATTAAAAACATAACAAAAATATTATTTATCATTATTATTGTTATTAACTATAAATGATCAATCATAATTATTATTTTTTTAATAATAAATATATATAGTATATTTATATATAAATATAAAAAGGCTTACATTGTAAGTACAAATTACATTAGGAAACTATTACAAAAAAAAATAAAACAAAGTAAAATAAAACAACAAAAAAAACATACAATACAATACATACATGTTTTTATTTATTTATTAATTTTATTATTTTTATTAAGGAATAAAGAAAATAAGTACATCTTCGTTAATAATTTACTAACCATATAATAATAACTTCTTACATTTACATACATAGATACAACTAATTTAACACATACATACATTTACAATACAAACATACATACATTTACTCATACACACATACAATATATTCATTGTGATCAGTGGTCGGCACAAACAGAACGGTTTACATTACTCAATGTATTGTATTGTTCATAGCAGTTCTAGAAGACTATCCCGAACTAGCTACGGGACTAGTTATTTTAACACTTGCATGTCCTAAGCAGGAGGGGATCAATTAACCCTTTTGAATAACAATTAGACAACGCTTTGGATTCACGTACAGTTTACATAGAGTCAGTTACCTTACTAGCGACCTAACTGGTTACATAAGTGGTTATTTTAACATGTACGAATGCTAATTGACCCCAAATAGTTGTCAACATAGACCGATTGCTTGTAAACAAACCTTCCTCCGACAACTCTTCAATAGATTACCTCTGGTGGGTAAAATAACAACTTTTTAAAGTTTAAAGTCACCACACTCTAGGTTACTTAGAGACACTATAGTGGGAATTGACTTTACGCTAGGTTACATGGGATGTCAGTATACTTAAGAAAAAAGAAAATAAACTGTATATGAATTATATCAATACAATTTGCATAAAACCAGTTTGTACGAAATAATTAAAAAATGGGCAGTTCACAATTAATATTTAAAGTGACTACACTATAGATTACTTAGAGACACTTATGTGACAATTGTATTTACGCTAGATTACCTCGAATATATAAAGTAATCAAATGACTTATCTCTGCACTATAAAGAACACATACGTGTCAAATGACCCAAAATATATAAATTGGAGTCAGCAAAGGGATCAGACATTACTGTCTATAACGGATTTATTGAGTACTTGCTTGTTGTGTACATTTTAATAATAGATTACATTCGGCTCCTGGTGGCTATGAGTGCCGACCACTGAATTATATTAATATATATGCATAAGTGTGTTAGTATGTTTAATAGACCACCTTATTATGTTTACAGCAATAGAAATAATAATTTAGATTCATTTTGAATAACACATTTTTGCGGTTTAACATTATCCTATTCAACATTAAAGGAACTGATTTGTATAATCTTCTATATCGCTGGAAAGCTTTTTGAGGAATATACAAGAACACACTAAAGCATTAAATAAAAAAACGTTCGTAAAGTAGACAATTCCAAATTTAAAATGCTCAAAGTTTCAAAATAAATTAAATAAAATGAAGATTTTTCGATTTTTAAGTAGTCGGCTTTGGCTAATTTATGAAAAGTCTACTTTTTATTACATTTTAGTGTAAAAAATACATGACTGATTTGTGGATTTCGACTTTAGAACTCTAGTACTCAACTAGAGATCAAATGTGATATTCATATGTTCAATACAAACAGCCTAACCAAAAAATAAATTTTAAAGTTTATTTTTATTAAAGTCGGCTTTATGTTAAACTAGAACTTTTGGTTTTTCCTTACCATAAGAAATACTTTTTAAAAAAGGCTTTCAATAAATGTAAATAATAAAAAGAAATTTCCAAAAAAGAATAAAAAACAAAAACATATTAAAATAACAAATCAAGATTTATAATTATATTTGAAAATTTGTTTTCGAATTTTCGGCTTTTGTGGTTAGGCTGAACAAAATATTGAAAATACTAAAACTAACAGTCAAATAAACACAACGAAAATATTTCATTATTAATATAATTGGCTGTATTGGAAAAACAAGAAGAATATAAACAATTTAAAACAAAAATAAAATTTAAGCTGAAAATTTCCAGGTATGAAAAAAATATATGAAGAAATGTTGAAACGTTTAAGTTTAAAACATAATCCATCATAAAACTGAAAACTTTAATTTCTATTGAAAATTACAGTAATGTTGGATTTATCTTAAGGTGGTCTAGTGTTTACATATACTCGTTTATTGTTAATATGTAACATTTATTTATTTTTAATTTTTCTTTATTATTACAATATTTATATTTAATAATTATACTTATAATTATACATGTACATTTATGTATTTACTTAGTTTTTTTTATATTTATTAATTTTGAAAATTATTTGCTTGTTTTGGTTTTGGTTTAAGTTTTTTTTTCGAATTTTGATAAATGCACAATTAACAATGAATGTAATTAACTTGGGTTTTCTATATAATTGATTTGATTTCATTTTTTTTTTACTTTAATTTAGAGTAGTTTTTTTTAGGAAAAAATTGTTTATTAATTGACAAATGATTTTTATTTATTTTGTTTAAATATTTATTTTTGTATTATACATAATTATGTTAGTGTAAAGTTAAGTAATTGACTACTTGCTAAAAATACATACATTTATTTATTTAGTTATTTATTTTTCATAATTTTTATTTGTTTAAATTAAAAAAATATTATTTAAAAAAAACATTGTGTTCGTATCCAAACATACTGCAAAATACATACAATGCCATGGTGCGAGCGAGTACCACACATACAGATTGAAGACTGACAGACAGACAGAAAATTGTTATGAAACATGTTTGCAAATGGTACTAAAGATAAATGGTCCAATTTTAAATTAAATTTAAAAAAAAAAACTATTACAAATTGCTAGTATGTACTATAAATCTACTTAAAAACGAAATGAAGTTTCTTTCTATTAATACGACTATTTATTATGGAAAAGTTAATAATGTTACTTGAATTTTTGCAACCGGAAATAAGTTTGCATATGCAATACACGTGTAGATTTAGTTTATGTTTAGTTTACGAAACTAAATTAAGACATTTTAATTTATCTAGGATTTGCTTAAATGGATTAATTTAAGAAAACTAAAGAGAGTTTAGTTCAAAATAACTACAATATTTTATGGTATTGAATTTCAGTATATTTTGCCATGACACAAAAACATATATTTTTCAATTACAGGTCGAAATACTTATAAGACCAGTGAGAAAACTTGATCGTTATCGAATATATTAGGGTGACAGCCAATTTTTTTTTGCTTTCAAAGCTTTCGGTTGGAATATTGTGACAAATTGAGCCAAATCGGACAACGAGTTAAAGTTACTAAAAATTCCCCAGACCGGTTAACGTGTTTCACTCAGGACACTTGAACAAGAAATGTAAGAAAAAACCTTTCATATTATGAGAAATATTAAAATAAAAGCTAATTTTTACATAAAACATATCCATATTTACTTGTATATGAGATTTTGTCCTCGTAGGATACCGTTAACCGACTGTTTAAAATCTCCTTTTGCAAATTTTTAAACATTTTGTTAAACAAATGTCAGAATTTTTTGATCATCACATTGGAATTTATTGAGAATATAAGTAGGGAATAAAAATATGTCAATAACTCTTACAGTTTTTCCGTATCTGCGATTTAAATTTAAAATCACGAAAAACACAGGCAATTTGTCACTCTTATATGTATATCGTTCCCTTAATAAAACAATAGTGTATAATTTTTTTGCCATTTCGAAATAATTGAGTTTAAAATTTGTGTGCTAAAGGTATTTATAGACGGCAATACTGAGTATTAATATTTGTCAAAAACTCAAGTATCATAATACAATTTCATCGTCTAAACAAAATTTGTATTAGATTTTCAAAAAATACATATGATTTTTTTTATTTACGGTCGGTATTGAAAATTAGTTTAAAACAATTCAAAAACTTTTTATTTTCATATGTATCGGGTATGTATTTATAAAAACAAATAAGGGGACGATATATATCCAATAAGGGAATCCCAAATACAAAAAAAAAATATTAAGTATTCGTCAGAGCTGTAAATGAATGATTCATATTTGATTTTTAATACAAAATGAATTAAATAAATGTATATGCATTAATTTTGCCCTGATAATGAATTGAATAAATATTTGAATAAATTCATCATGAATTAAAAATTCTAAAAGGCATTCGTTTCACCCAAACAAAAAAAATTAATATAAATTTGAATGAATTCATCGATTATTATTAAAAGGAAAGGAATTGCAGTGGGGCCTTAATTATCCGTGATTCGATTAACCGGCAACATCAATCAAGAAAATATTTTTGAATCGATTAAAATTTGTTGGCATCGAGTAATTACCTCTATTATTTAAGGAACTCCATTTTCTGGATAAACAGTGAATGAAAGGCTAAAATATTCCACTCAAAAATAAACAAAAAAGCGACATAGTATTCACAAACAATATGTATTAAAAAATTACTAAAAATTGGTACTCAATTAACCGTGAAAATTGATTATCCAGAATGCTCCCGGTCCCGACCATTACGGAAAATCGAGGTCTCACTGTTTTCATTTTTCCATTCAATTTTTTTAATTTGAATAAAGATCACAAGAAGTCTTCTTTTTTATTGAAAAACTATGTTTGTCATATTTATCTGAAAACTTTATTAAAAAATTAATTATAATGAAGGTCAATAACAAAATGAATTCATTCAAATTTAAATTCAATTCTTGTTTTGGATGGAACAAATGCCTTCAATAATTTTAATTCAAGATGAATTCTTTCAAATTTTAATTCAATTCATATATTGAGCAATCTGAATGCATTCAAGAAATTTTAAATTCATTTTTCAATTAAATTTTTGTAAAATGAATGAATTTAAGAGTATTTAATTTATTATTAATTCATTCAAATATAAAATCAATTGATATTTTGGAAAATTAATGCATTAAAAAAATTACAATTCATTGCATGAATGATTCAAAGATTCATTAGAAAATTAATCATTCTTTTACAGTTCTGATTATAGCCTACAAGAGGTTTATTTATTTTTAGAAAACACTAATTTAAAAAAAAAAATATATTTGAATTTATATTTTAAATTTATTTAAGTATTAAAATGCCAAAAACCTCTTAATTAAATTTAAAAAAAAACAAAATTTTTGAGTATATCCAAGCATATGGGACATTTTCTGATTTTATTAGTCTCAGGAAGATGTGTTTTTTTTTACTAAAATTGTAAAGAGAATATCCTTTCGGAAGACACCACAATTTTTAAGATCTGATGATGCGATCCAAAGTTAATCAATCCTAAACGTTCCAGATATATGCATATTTAGATGGTTATAAAATATGTTATGGTCCTGGTTCATGGTTATTTCATATGATTCACAGAAAAATCTTTTTGGATCGATAATACTAATAATTACCGTATAATTATTTTGTAATTTTATAGGATTTTTATTTTGTATTCAAATAATCATTAGAATTTGTTAATTTGTCCCAGAATTGACAATTGTACACAAATACAATACTTTATTAAATTATATTTTTATTAAGATCATACTATTTTTGTTATTTCAAACAAAAGTTAGAAAAAAATTAAATGATATTAATAGGGCTAAGTTTTCAGAAAATGTATCGTATATCCCCGGTTTTAGAATTTAAAATTTTTGCAAAAAATTCTTTATGCATTGAAAATTGTGAATTTTTAAACTCAATTTCAAAGTTTATTGATTCTAGCTTAAAAAATCTTATACTTTCAAAAATATACTGTTCAAATTCTATATTTTAATCAGGATAATCATCTTTGAATGCCTCGAATATTAACCTATAAATATAATACTCAATAAACTAGCCTCTATGACCTTATTGGTCCTAAATTTCTACTTAAAAATTATGTTGTAAAAAATAAAAATATATTTAAAATCAGAGTGAATTTTCCATTTTTTTTTCGAAATGATTATTTTTTACAATTATGTATATGTACCGGGGGGAAAAACAATTTTAGTACTACAACTTGTACTAGAACGCATGAATATAACCGCTATACTGTCCGTATTCATGTGTTCTACAGAAGCGCTAGAAAATAAATGAATTACGTGATCATTTTCCGTCATAACTATTAAACGATATCCAATTATAATATTTCGGCTTAAATGCTTTAAAGAAAGCTATCTATAAATCAATATAATTGCAGTCGCGAATTGTGGTAAATGAGATTACGTATAACGACAAAGTAATGACAAACTCATTACAACATAATGCTTTTAGAAAGTGATAGAAATTAAAATTGTAGCCAAAGCCATTGCTGGGTTATTGCCAAATGCAGTCGTCATGTTTCAATTGTGTCTATTTGCAAACATTCGGTATGTATTTTAGTAATGTGTGCTATTTACTCCATATATTCCATGTACATATGCATGTGTGTTTGTAGTAAGTATGTGTGAATAGGAAACAACTTTTAAATTTCATTTAATTTCCGTCTTCATCTGTGAGTCTGAAAACGTTATTGTGTAGAAGTATGTATATAATTTGTGTATGAGTGTGTGTATTTGAGGGGATATGTGTTGTATTTTTTTTTTGTTTGTATTTATTTGAAATTCGTAACTTAAAGGTCCTGCCTGCTGTGCTTCAGTAACAAAACAATTATTTAAAAGTACATATTAAATAATATTAAAAAATGAAACATATTTAAATGTAATTTAGCTTTGAGTATTTATAATTTTTCTTGTTGTTTTCTTGTTTTGTTTGTTTGAGTAAAAGAGATGGAAGAGAATGGAAATTATAGGTACTTAATAACAAAAATATTGATGAAAAAATATTCTTAAATTCTGGACCAGCCAAAATCTAAGTCAAATTTGTTTTGCTGTTTTAAATAGTTATACTGGAAATTCTTTGTGATACACAAACATAAATGTAAAATTCTAACATCTGAAACAAATTGAAATGTGGTTAAATTAATAAAAATTATTTGTAAAATGTTGGGCTTAATTATTGAAAGGTTTTAGATTTGCTAACTTACTTTTCTTCTTGAGATTGTGATTGAGCTTGAGCTTGTGCTTGAGCTTTCGAGTGTTGTTTCATGGTTTCAGGTAAAAATAATACAACAAATCCGCCAAATAGGCACCAAGCCGTTAAAAGCGACATTAATAAATGATCTTCAATTTTAGTCTGCAAGAAAAGAAAACACATTTTTCAATTAAATTATAAATGAAAATTGGACAGTAATACAAAGGTTAATGATAAAACTATGCAGGCATAGGGACGAGACACTCCGATTTGTCAAACAAAAATACAACAAATCATATTTTTGATACAACAAAATACATTGACTATCTTGTGTTTTGTTATTGCAAGAGTTAGGTTTTAGTCAATTAAGTTTCGTCTCTATGTTACCCTATATATGCAGGAGTTCTCATGTATAAATTATTTACTGTTGGAATCCATATTTCACATACGATTTTAAATCCAATTTCAAAACAACATACTTATGAGATTTTGAAGTTGTATCTTCGTTATTGAACTACATTTGCTTATAAAAAAGTACTAAACGAAGTAATCGAGAAAAACTATAGGTATCTCCATGGACTCCATTAAAACAGAATTGATATATGAGAAGCCCTGTATATTGTTGGTGTAGCATAGTGTTGTTACATATATTTTTAACAGAAAACATAGATTTTTTTAAATAGCAATTCAATGAAATAAACTATGTAGTTAATTTTGAAACAAGGATGATTTCCTCTAATCTAGAGCTAATTTTATTATATAAAATATGCTCAAATCTAGAGCAAATTTATCTATCATGCTAAATTTAATTCATATTTACCAATAATGACAGATATGGCGTCAATATAAGAGCCAAACCAGCAGCGACATTACAGGCCCCAACTCCGACATTCCGTATGGCTGTTGGATACAATTCCGCTGTATAGACGGGCATAATCGTGTTGCCAGCACTTATCGTAAATTTACCTGAAATTATAAACACACGAAATACAGCACAATACAATAGATATTTATTTTTTTATAAACCAAAAAATAATACAAAAGAATAAATAGCTCTAAGTACTAACTACATACTACGAGTAGAAATAAGTACAAACATAAATATTTACAATTACTTACCAATCATGATGAATGTAATTTTTAACCATAATATGTCCTCCTTTCCTTCTGTTATTGCTGCACAACAGCAGGCAATGCCAGCGCATATTAGAGTGGCACTAAACAGCCATTTTTTGCCAACTTTGGATATAATGTACATGGCAATTGCAATTGCAGGAATTTCGACAAGACCTGCTAATGCCTTTAAGAAGAAAAAAAAAATTAAATTAAACAAAACAACATTAAAATCTTAAATATGTTTTGTTAAATTTTTGTTTGTATTATAAGAAAATAATGCTTAGATACATTTAATAGCATTCGTACATTGTGTGTAAACAAATCGTACAACATCTGCACGTCATCATCAATATCTCATCATCGTATTCATTTATTTTAACACATTCTTACTAGAACATGGATATTTATTTGCTCTTCATCTCATCAAACAATAAATAAACAATCCAACACAACCCAACCCAATCCAACCAATCCAACCAATCTAACCAACAAACGAACTTCTAACAATTTGCTCTAACCAAACTATTTATCATTTTTATATCATCTAACGCCAATGTCCGACGCTTATTAAAACATAATTTTCTAACAATTTTTGGGCACTTTGCCAACAAATGAGAAAGTTCATGTGTGTAAACACACTTCATGGGAGGGAAATTAAAATGAAACTAATCTAAACTAAACAAACTGAAAACCACAAAAACAATTCAACAGATAGAACAAAATTCACATGTTGATTGTAAAAATCTGTTTATACTATGTTTAAGAATTGTAGTTGTTAGATAAAATATTCATTTAAGAAGGTAATGATGATACTCGTATCA
Source organism: Calliphora vicina (assembly GCF_958450345.1). Taxonomy (NCBI): domain Eukaryota; kingdom Metazoa; phylum Arthropoda; class Insecta; order Diptera; family Calliphoridae; genus Calliphora; species Calliphora vicina. The sequence continues at coordinate 2,497,806 of NC_088780.1, read as the reverse complement.
TTAAAAACAAATCATTAATTCAACACAACATTAAATATTGTAGGAAAATGGCTATTAAATCTTAAATATCTATTAAATCATGAGTTTTATAAAGAAAAAAAAATCAGTTTCTGATAATTTTTGGTTTTAACAAAAAACCTTAACCGATACGAACGTAATAAAATTTAAATGTATTTAGACAAAGATTCCTAGTTTTCCGGGAATTAAAATAAAATTTTAATTCCCGGCAATTTTTATACCCTTCACCTTCGTGAGAAATGGAATGATACCCTATTCCATTTGTAATTTCTACATTTTTCATTTCCGACCCTATAAAGTATATATATTCTGGATCCTTATAGATAGCGGAGTCGATTAAGCCATGTCCGTCTGTCTGTCTGTCTGTCTGTCTGTCTGTCTGTCTGTCCGTCTGTTAGTTGAAATCAATTTTCTGAAGACCCCAGATATCTTCGGGATCCAAATCTTCAATAATTCTGTCAGACATGCTTTCGAGAAGTTTGCTATTTAAAATCAGCAAAAGCCGTCCATAAATAACGGAGATACCTCGATTTTTGATCTATATATGGATTACTAAGTCATTAATATAGATAATATGGATATCTAATGATAGATATTTCAAAGTCCATTGTAACGATGTTAGATAAGTTGGACCTACAGTGGGTAAAAATCGGGAAAAATATTTTTTGACCCGAATTTTTTTTTTCATCAAAAATTTTTTTTCCAAAAAAAAAAATTTTAAAAAAACTTTTTTTAAAACAAATTAAAAAACAATTTGGAAAAAAAAATTATTTTAAAGTATAATTTGGTGAAGGGTATATAAGATTCGGCACAGCCAAATATAGCTCTCTTACTTGTTTAATACTAAATTAGTCCAAAATCCACTAATATTTTTTCGAATAAAAAGAAAAGTATAAAATATTTTTGGTTATCCAATGTTTATCCGAGCTTATTTAAGGATTTCTAATATAATTATAGTATGTGACTGGACCGGACATATCATCTAACATATTTTTACATGACAATATTATGGTTGAGGTGTAATCGAAATATGTTTGGACTCAATCATATTATGGCTGAGCTACAACCAAACATTATGGTTGAGGTGAAATCTAAATATGGTTGAGCTGGAATCAGAATATTGTTGGGCTTGAGTTATCAGACCCGATAATTTTTGATAGTTTCATTATTTGTAAGTAAAGTCTTCCCCCCATATGCATAAACAGTTTTTAAATTTGTCAAAGGTTTATAAAAGCAATTTTGAATGGAAATTTTATTTTATAAACCTTTGATAAATTTAAAAATTGTTTCGAATGAGCTTTTATATATCAGATCCGTTAAGATTTTAAATCAGTCCAAATGTTTGATCTAATGCGTATACAATGAATGTAAATAAAACATTCACCAAAACATGAAATTTATTGAATTTAGTGCCAAATTGTAAAAACCGGCTAACCGAGTGAAAAATACCGGGAAAAAGGTTAACCGAATAATATAATTTGACGGCAACGATAAAATCCAATCATAATATGATGCTCTTCGATTATGGTTACCACAATCCTATTTTTTCCTTGCATGTTAATACTAGATTTGAATCCGGACAGTCGGAGATTGTTATTTTATAGGGTTGCAAATTAATATTATAAAAAGTCAATAAAAACTTAAAACGTGTGTAACATTGTAAAAACTGCAATTTTCAGAAATAGCTAGTATTCGTCCCTCTTCTGGACCACATTTGATTTTTTTAATTTAAGAATTATCCATGGAGAAAAATTAAAACAGAAATATGTAGATATGTTATCCTTTAACTTATGACGTGAACATTTTGCCATAGTCCCAGATGTGGTGTAAATTTTACACCTTATAATTTTTGCAAAAAATTTTACTTTAAAAAATTAAAAAAAAAGGAAAATGTTTTTTGAAACAAAAATCAAGGCACTTTATTTCGAAAGTCTTTTTGATAAAACTTTAAAAAAAATGAAGAGGGGGTGTAAAATTTACCACCACCTCATAAGTTAAAGGTTAAAAATATAAAATATAATTTATTCCAATCTGTTGCTACTCGTATCTGTAAATTGTATGTAATACTAAGCACCCAACTCTATGTTATGAGAGTTCAACAATAAAATAAAATGAATATTTTCCATAAGCGTTGTTAGTAGTGAAAACTTACCGAGTTGAGATAGACATTGCCGCCGAATGTACTCATGTTCAAGATGAAACCATAATAAGCCAAATTCATAGTGAACCAGATGCATAGAAAACAAATCGTGATGCGTCTCAAGTATGGAGATCGGAACAGGCAAAAAAAATCCTGTGAACTAACTTCTTGGGTGGGGGGCTTCAGCATGGCCTCAAAGTTTGGTGGCAATTCACGTTTATTAAAATCGGCTGCCGCTTGTACAATACGTTTCACCTCTTCGACACGGCCCTTGACCAGCAGCCAGCGAGGGGATTCGGGTACAACAAACCTAAAATGGCATGATGGAATAAATTGTTTATAATTGAGCCGCCCACTCGTCTAAATTTAAACAAACGTTACGTTTACTAAAAATTCGATTGTTTATCTTAGCCAGACACACATTAATTCTTTCTATATTTTATATTTTCCATACAACAAAAACAAATTGGTGTTGATGTTGTTGTTGTTGTTTTTCTCTCATTTTTAGACAGCACACTTTTTCATTATAAATAATTTTAATTTTGTTTTTGTTGCTGCCTGTTTGTTTGTTTTTTTTGTTCCATTTTGTTTTTCTAAAGAATTTCAATGCTTTTTATTTTGATTTTGTATTGAAATTGTTGTATTTAGACACGAACTTATTGTTATTGTTATTATTGTTGTTGTTGTTGTTTGTATCTTGTATGGAATACCTACTTTGTTACTTCTGAGAAGTATCTCGTGTGTGCCAATTTTGTTTACATCAAACAACAACAACAGTGGCACAAGTACTCGGTAACATGAATACTAGTGACAACAACACGAACAGAACAGCATCCTCTTCTGTCTTGAATAGATTTCATTGAATTTAAATTTATGTAGTTTTACGTACTTACCATAGAAAACACAGGAAGATTCCTGGTATTCCGATACACAACTGAAGACGTTGATAGTCCTGTGTTAGATACGCAATGCCGGAAATTAGCATGTACGATATTGGCAGTGGAAAGAGATTATACATGCCGGCGATGGTGCGCCATTTGCCATCAACATATTCTATTGCCAAAATAAGACCCGAATATGTGACCGATACTGATACCAGACCCAAAAGTGCTCTCAATGTTATGTACATTTCGAAAGATTGGGCAAAATAAAGTGCTAGACCTGTTGGAAACAGAAGTATATAAAATATAAACAATTAGGATTCATTTTACACAACTCTACTATATAAAATAACATTTTTGAGAAGGACTCCTCGCACAAAACATATTTATCATATAATTTTGGGACGCAGGTCACAAAAATAAAAATGAAAATTCTTTTCATCAGTTTGTGGATTAATCTAGGGAAGTTAAGCTCTTAGTTGAGTACCATTTAACTAATATTTAATAAAGTTTACAGGATTGGGTAAGGAATGTTTCTAATTTTTATCTTTAAATCCAGCTGTTTTAATCACAGCTAATATATTTTAAGTTTTTCTTTGTACTGCGGTAAAAGATTAAACATTTGTTAAAATATTTCAATAAAAACACTTATAAGATTCAAAAATTATATACCCTTCACTATAAGTGGCAAGGGAAGGCGCAGATCACCCGCCAATACCGAAAAAGTTCAATATAACAAGTAAGAGAGCTATATTCGAGATTTAAAATACAAATTTTAAATATTTTTAGCTAAACAAAATTAATTCTTTTTTTCGAAATTGTTTTTTTTAATTTTTTTCTTAAAATTTTTTTTTTATATTTATTAGTGGAAACATTTTTTTTGGCGAAAAAAAAATATTGTCTATATTAATGACTTAGTAATCCAGATATAGACAAAAATAGGTCAAAAATCGAAGTTGTCCCGGTTTTTTGTTTATATCTCAGCCATTTGTGGGTAGATTTTCTCGATTTTAAATAGCAACAGCGGCGGGAGAATTTCCGATATATTGATATTTCAATCATGTTTGTAGTTAATTGGGGGCTACGGAAAGTTGATTTCAACATACAGACGGACATGGCTATATCGATTTTGCTATCTATAACGATCCAGAATATATGTATATACTTTGTGGGGTCGCAAATTAAAAATGAAGGGTATAAAAAGAAAAAAAAATGTACGATTTGCCATGGCCGTCTGTCCATATGTATGTTGAAATCCAATTTCCGAGGCCAAAAAATAACTTAAATACTTGATTCATACATCCATATATTCGCTATATTCCCGGTTCGGCTGCCTTTTGGATTTGGGAAAATCAGCACACAAATGGCTGAGATATAAACAAGAAACCACGACAATATGGATAGCTAATGATAGATATTTTAAAGACCTTTCCATCGATGTATATAACGCCATAGTAATTCGGATCCACAATGAGTCAAAACCTGAAAAAATATTTTTTAACTCCTATTTTTAACAAAAAAAAATTTACTTTGGAGAAGGGTAAGATTCGGCACGTCGAATATAGCTCTCTTACTTGTTATACCCTTCACCTTTGTGAGAAGGTTATTATAAGTTTGTCATTCCGTTTGTAATTTCTGCATTTTTCATTTCCGACCCTATAAAGTATATATATTCTGGATCCTTATAGATAGCGGAGTCGATTAAGCCATGTCCGTCTGTCTGTCTGTCCGTCTGTTAGTTGAAATCAATTTTCTGAAGACCCCAGATATCTTCGGGATCCAAATCTTCAATAATTCTGTCAGACATGCTTTCGAGAAGTTTGCTATTTAAAATCAGCAAAATCGGTCCATAAATAACGGAGATAAGAGCAAAAAACCGGGACAACCTCGATTTTTGACCTATTTTTGATCTATATCTGGATTACTAAGTCATTAATATAGACAATATGGATATCTAATGATAGATATTTCAAAGTCCATTGCAACGATGTAGATAAGGCTATAGTAAGTTGAACCTACAATGGGTCAAAATCGGGAAAAATATTTTGTAACCCGAATTTTTTTTTTCATCAAAAATTTTTTTTTTTGAAAAAAAATTTATAAAAAAAACACTAAAAAAAAAATTAAAAAAAATTTGGAAAAAACTTTTTTAAAAAAAAATTAAAAAGCAATTTCAAATAGAATTTAAAAAAAAATAAATTTTGTTTACCTAAAAATATTTGCATGATCCTGAAAACATTCTTAAATATTAAAATAAAAAATGATACTCACGTAAGAGCTCAACTTACTTAGATTTTAAAACTATAAACAGTTTTTATTTTTAACATGTTGAATTAAATTCCACGTTCCTGAGATAAAATTAAAAAAAAGTTTTTAGTGAAAAGCTAAAAGTATTCGAAATATCTCGATAACTGACCGACGATTTTAAAATGTCTGCCATATTTGCGTTCATCTCACCAAAATTATATGAACAAGATATTATGCATGAGGAGCCCTTTTTAAGTCGAATAGGGTAACTAACATTAATCTGGAAATTTTTAAAACACTACTTATTTTATTAATCAACTTTGACATGTCGAATACGATGATAAGAACACTTGTGAGGAAAATGACCAATAGAAGAACAAACTAATTTATTTCCGTATGCCCTTCTAATGTAAATAGATTAAGGTCTGATTAAATGAATCGGACATTACATTAAATAGTATTGTGTTTGTTTTTTTTAACATTTGCAAAAAATTGTAATAGAAGAACTCAATCTAGAATCTGAACAATTTCAATCATTGCATTTCAATTCATACACGTATCTATCTCAACATTGCATTATTTTGTAACGTTTGCTTCTGGACCCATTCAGTTCTACAAATTTATGTAATGTACGTGTTTGTATGTAATGAAGTACTTTAACATTACAAATATTGATTTTATATACAAATATAAAAAATACATTCAAATGCACACACATCTATCTATACATACATACATATGTTTTACACTATGATTTTTCAAATGTACAGATTGTACATATGTATAGATGTATGAAGTGCAGAAATATTAACAATGAATAAAAATACTTTTTGAATTATTTTCTCAATCAGGCCTTGTACTTGAAAGGTGCTTGGGATAAATGAATAAATAAATGACTAACCGAATAAGGAAATAAACATGCATTTACACATAGATACAGAGATATGTGTATGTGTGTGCTATGTATCTTTGAATGTATGTGTTTTGACATTAAACACAATGTTAATGTAATTAAAACCACTCGACGTAAATGAATGAACGAACGAACAAACGAACGATGGAATAAATGTTCTTTTGTACAGGTAATCAATGACCATAATGAAGGATACAGCATCATGCTGTCAAGTTCAAAGGCACACGGAAGGTTGAATAATATGGACATCAAGGTGTACAATATAATACACACATGTTGGCATTAGGATAATCCCATCTTGTATGGATCCGAAAAAAATTGTCTATGTTCTCAACTAAAATAAAATCTTTTCTCCCAACTAAAATTTTTAAAATCTTCCAAAACATTAAATTAAAAAAAAAAAAATTACAATAACACAGGTCAACAGGAAAAATACGCTTCACTAACCACTATATAGATTTGATGCATCATGGTTACCTAAGTACAAAAATGGTAAAAACTATGGATAGATTTTTATAAATTTTTTTTTTCTAAAATTGTGAATTTTTTTAGATGTTTCACCACATAATTTATGATAACTCAAAAAGTGTTAGTCCGATATTATTGAAGTAAACTTAGAAAAGTTCACAGTGCAACAAAATCGAAAAAATTTTAGAGGCTTTTTAAACCACTACACAATCACCCTTATCGTGGTTGGCGTAAACATCATACGCCTACGACAGTTTCGTACTAGATTAAAGAACCAGTTTGCATTTTATCTTTAATCTAGTACGAAAGAGTCGTAGACGTAAGGCATTTACGCCAACCACGATAAGGGTGAATGTTGATGTATTGTGGTTCCAGTAGTACAAAAATGGTAAAATTTTTTAATTCTATGGAAAGATTTTTTTAAAATTTTTTTTTTGTAAAATTGTGAATTTTTTTAGATGTTTCTCCACATAATTTATGATAACTCAAAAAGTGTTAGTCCGATATTATTGTGTTTTTTAAAACACAAAAATTTGCTATTTTCACGTAAAAAATATATTTTTTGCTACAATTTGTTATTATAACTCCGAAACCACTGAGCCGCTTAAAACCCAATTTATAAACGGATTAAAGGTTATGTAAATTTAAACTTTTCTAAGTTTATTTTAACAATATCGGACTCACCCTTTTTGAGTTATCATAAATTATGTGGAGAAACTTCTAAAAAAATTCACAATTTTACAAAAAAAAAAAATTTAAAAAAATGTTCTCCACAGAATTTAAAATTTGGTCCATATTTGTACTACTGGAACCACAATACATCAACATTGTGTAGTGGTTTAAAAAGCCTCTAAATTTTTTTCGATTTTGTTGCCCTGTGTAATCATTGTTTACTTTTCACATTTCCTTTACGATAATAAATTCGATAAATTTTGATTTTTTTTTTGTGTGAAATTTTGTTTTTTAGTTCGCAGTCGAAAAAAAATTGCAACAATATTTAATATGTTATTTCTAATGTTAAACCAAATATTATAATAATATACTTTTATAAAATAGTACAGCATTAATTTAATGAAAGCAAAAATAGTTTTTAAGGATTTTTTCTACAGATGTTTAGTCGATGTTCGAACTTTTTAGAGCTCGTATTTCAGTTTGGTCGTCTTATTTTTCGCGGTTTTTAATTTAAAATAATCTACAAACTCTATTCTATTTAAAAAACTCCAAAAATACTAAATTCGTATTAATTTAAAAAACATTGGAACATTTGTTCGCTTCAGAAAACTTAGAATTAAGTTTTTTCTTATAAGTCATTGAATGAAAGACCTTTCATATACATACATATGTAGTATAAATAATTGTGTATTGTTCCTTTGGATAAAATGTGAATAAAACCTCCTAAACAAACAGATTGATCACCAACATTTCATTTTACAAATGTCATCTTTAAACTAAATAAACTTTCATTGGGAACTTTGGGAACATCGGTCAGCTGGGGCCATCTTATTGTGCAGATATACTTGTGTAGTATGTATTCAAATGTATAGACCGGCTAACCTTAATACAAAACTGATTTGGAAATAAATGTTGCTCTACAAAATGATTGAGTTTATTTAATTAAATAGCTATGTACGTATATGTATGTATGTATGTATATGTATGTTGGTACACTTACCAAATATTGTCTGTAATACAGCCGATATGAAGAGCATTGTTTTTCGTCCAAATTTATCCGAGAGATAGCCAGATATAATGCCACCGGTTGCCACACCCAATAGAAAAAACATTTCAGCAACGTTTTTCAAATATTCCTTATCGCAGACTAGATCCCATTGTGAGGTCCAACTATTCCCTACATTGTCATTGACTGCATATTCCCATGATGAACACGCAGTACGATTGTTGTTCTCCATGAGAGACTTCAATATGGATTGTTGCTGTAACAATAGAGATAACAGAATACAAGTATTAAATACTATACAGACATTTGCAAATACACAAACAAACATATGACTAAAGTACATTTTTGTTATTACAATTTTTGTGTTTTTTCTCTTTTGAATTTTCTTCTATAGATATTTTCTAAATGGGATTTTTCACATGACTGGTAAAAGTTGGATGAGAATGATTTACTTGACTGCACTACAATGACGTTGATGATGATGATGATAATGACTACGAGTACTACTCGTACAATAATGAATTTGTAGTACAATAACATTGTATGGATATGTACAATGAGACTGTCAGTTTGAACGAACGAACAAACGAACGAATGGACGAACCAACTCACCTGATGCATTTGCTCATTGGTATCATTGCTAATAATGCTCCAGTCGACTGGAGTTTGGTAACAGTTATCGTTGGAATTGCTTAGATTACGCCACACATCGACGGATAAATGTTCCAAATGCGCTGGACGTCTGCACCAAAATTCTTTATTGGCTGCCTAAAATGAACACACACATAGAAAGACGAAAGAAGGGATCTAATCTAACAATGAAATTTAATTGTTTTGAAAAGCTTTAACTCACTTGATATACTGAGGATGATATGTGAAATGTATTGGGTACTTGAAACAGTGACAATAGAACTGTCATTAAGAACTGCCATTTTCCAAACTGACCCACTAACTCGCCGATGATATCAGTCTCTTCTTCATCATCGTCGTCGTCGTCGTTGGCGTTATCGCCGTTACCGTTACCGTTATCGCCTCCTCCATTACTATGACCACTACTCTTTGAAGATCGTATATATGTGTCAACTGCTTTGCCACCATTTGAATCCCTAGATCCGCTGTTTCTGTGTTGAGCTATGGCAGTGTTACTGGCGGTATCTTTGTGACCATCTATTGTGGTATCTGTTGCTGTTGCGGTGGCTGTCGCTGTCGGTGTCGGTGTCGCTGGTTCTGTTTTTGTTATCGATGAGACCAATTCATTATTATTCGGTGGCATGGTTGTCTGTTGATCATTGGCTGGTTTACAATCATCATCGTCATGCTCTAATGAGGACGGTTTACTTGTGAGCATCTTCCAGGAATATGCTGTAAAAGAAGATGGATAGATTGAGTGACATTAAAAACAATAGACTTTAAATATCCCATCTCCACATCCCTAAAAAGATATTGTGATATTTTCTTTAGCACAACTGTACACAATGAGTTTAATACAATTTTATTTGTACTACATACTTATATTAGTTGTATGTATTTAAGTTTCATTTAATACTTGAGATTTTCTATTTCTTTTGAAACAATTTTGTGTTTTTTTTCTTTCTGTTCTTCATCTAAATTTTGCAAAGCTCTTTCACTGTACATATTTAGTTGCTAGTGTGTGTAGGTACGAATGTACGAATTAAATGCTTTCAAATTAATCAAATTCCAAACGTCAATAACACATACAAGCAATTAGTGTGTGGGTATGTGTAAATAAGAACATACAAACAATACGTAGTAGATCCATCCATTTGGGGGTTTAGAGTTATTTATTAAAACCATTCGTGCATTGGGGTCGATAACAATGGAGTACAGCACCACACATCACATTAAATACAGGGGAATTTCACCTGGAATTACTTATTTAAGTGTAAATATCAAATGAAAATACAATGTTGCACGTTTGGTTAATCTCTAAAGACTTTGAGTAAAAGAAACAGAAAACAAAAGAAAAAGTGTTCAAAAGCAAGGATTATGTCTTGGGGAAAAAAAAACTTTAAGTTCAAGACATTCAATCATTCATTTCATGCAGAAACACTCATGTAAACTTACAAGGTCAGTTTGAAAATTCTCTTCCAATTAACACAATTGCAAATTTGGACTTTATTTGACTGTATATTCTAATTAATACACTGTGTAAAGTGAATAATTGTGTGAAAGTAAATATCAGAGATTATTTTTTAAAAATAAATTCTTCTGTTCCAGCTTCCATCTGTAAATAAAATGTACTGTTTGATAAACATTTTTATACCCTACACCACCATAGTGGGAAGGGTATTATGCGTTTGTGCAGATGTTTGTAACGACCAAAAATAATAGTCTAACCTTAAAGTATACCGATCGCCTTAGAATCACTTTCTGAATCGATTAAACCATGTCCGTCCGTCTGGCTAGTTGTCTGGTTGTACAGGTCGCAATTTTGAAGATATTTAAAACAAATTTGGTACATATTATTTTTTTGGCCCAAGGACCAAGCCTATTGAAATTGGCTGAAATCGGTTCATTATTTCTCCTAGCCCCCATACAAATGTCCTCCCGAAATTGGACTTTATCGGTCATAAATGTTTAATTTATATATGTATCTCCACAAATTTCGCTCCAAATTAGTTTTATATACACAAAATTCATGTCACCAAATTTGGTTAGGATCGGCCCATAATTAGTCATAGCTCCCATATAGACCCGCTCCGAAAATCACTTTAACGTGCATAAATCTCTTAAAAATGTTGGTATACACACAAAATGCACCATAAATACATTTCATATAGACATAAATCACACGATCTAACTTCATGGTGATCGGTCCATAATTGGTCATAGCTCCCATATAAGGCTCACTTCCGAAAATAACTCGCGTATATAAATTATTGATATTTTAAAAGAAAAATGTTTTTGCTCACTTAGTGGAGGGTATAATATGGTTGGGCTTGACCAACCATACTTTTTTACTTGTTTTTAAATAACGTTTTGTATATATTGTTGGAATTTTTCCGCATTTTTTCCAAACAAATTAATATAGAAACAAAAGTAGTTCAGAAGATATATTTTATTGCATTTTATTGGCGTGTGCTAATTTTAGAAATACTTCCAGACTGCCCTCGACCGCCTATCAATTCAATCTTAACTAAACAACAATACGTATCCTTTTATGAGTGTTTATGTATGTGTACATATATTTGTACAATTACACATGTAAAAATAAAAATAAATACTAACCCTGCCAACATTTGGAATAGTATTTGGGACAATTGTGACTACTGCGTCAAATCTAGAAGTTAAAAGGATGATTTTAGTAAATTTTGCAACAATAAAACACATTAATATTGTACATTGATCATCCGTTTGTTACTTCTTCATTACTACCAGAAGTTAATAGAATAATAGAAATGGTTATACGAAAACAAAAAACACTCATGCTGAATATTTTTCGTATAAAGGTAACATCCTCGTTTTTACCAGATGCTATTTAGTTGATATTTAGTTGTACGAGAGGATACCCATAATTTTGAATTATTATTTTTAAAAAGAGCGATTCTTGAAGTTTTTTAATTTTAAAATATGTCTACGTTAGTAAGTAAATATTTGTGTAGTTTTATTGAAAATAGTGATCAAGTTTTTTAAAAGTAAGAAATAGTGATAGTTTTCATATATGACCGAAAACATTAAGGGTACTCATTTAAACGCAAATTTGCGCGATGTGTTCTATGAACCCACCTTTTCAATTTTGCGCAAGTTTATACAGAAAATTTATATTTGATAAAAATGTCATATAAAACTAAATTCAACAAAAGCTTTAAAAAAATATTTTTCAAATTCTATAAATTTTAATTTTAAAAATGTTGAATGAAAGTTAAATCTTTGGAACAAACGGTGGTATACATAGTTTGGAAGATTTTGTTTATGTTCTAGCTGTTTGTAAATGTTTTCATATACAATGCCATTTAATACAATCATTCTGTTCCAAAGTTACATAATTTTCATTGACTCTTCCAGAAATAATCCGTACGTTCTCACTTTTTTGAAACATTCAGAAGAGTCGTATTCATTAATTCTAGAAGTCAGTAAAAAGTACCAACTTAGGTTTATGACTGTGTTACTACAGCGATCAGAAGAAGAAGATATCATCCGCGACGAAAAATGTAGTCGAGTTTGGTTTGTTTGGTTGGTTGTTGGTTTCTTTTATTTTACGCTTGATTTTCTTTACATTCGTTCGTTCATTCATTCATCCATTCATTCATTTGTTTTGATTTGTTTCTAAACAAAGTCAATCACATTAAATCGGATTAACTATAGTTAATCCGATTTAACTATACATTTTGTAACAACAAACATTTTAGTACAATATTTCCACTTGTCTCTCATCTCTCTCTTTATGTTTGGGGTGCGTGTTTGAGTTTGTGTCTGTGTATGAGTATGTGGTGTCGTTGGGTCCAGCAGTTCTTGGTAACTGTCCCGAACTAGTGCTTTTACCTATCACTTAGAGTGACAACTAGTTATAGAACTAGCTACGTGAATATTATTATTTCAACACGTGCATGACCTTACAAGTTAGTCAGTTAAAAAGACATTTCTTAGGCAGTCCAAAGATCGATTGCTTGTAGACAAACCTTTCTCCGATAACTCTCCAATAGATTACTTTTGGTGGGTAAAATAACTACTTTTTAAAGTGCAGTACAACATAAACGTTCAAAGAGCACATACGTGTCAAATGACCCAAAATATATAAATTGAAGTCAGCCAAGTGGTAAGACATTAGTGACAATTACTGTCTATTGATTAACTGCTGTCTATTGCTACTACTAATTGCTTAACTGCTGGGAACTGCTGGGTTGTCTGCGTGTATAAAATACCAATACAACAAACACGTGACCAATGTTTATATACACAATGCAATTTTTGTTGTGCTGTTTAGTTTTTTTTCTTTTTATTGCTTATACGTAGTTGAGTACACAAGCGTGTATCAAACTCAACCATATAAGGAAGGGGGAGAAACGTAAAAGTTTCCTAATTTTTGTTTCCTTTTTAAGAATTTTTCAACTAAAAAGATTTTGTAAAGGAATTTCTCAAGTTTTCCCTTCTCTGATACGCGCGCTTGTATGTTTAAATCTTACAGACAAAATTTCATATAAAATACAAAGAATTATTTTAAGCTCTAAAGCTATCTAATCATTACTCTTAAACTGAAGTGTTTGAAGATACAAATGATTCTTCTACACACAGCGAAAAAATTAGCACATTCATGTACGAAAAGTTTCATAAAGTATCAACCCCTTAAGTGAACAAATCGTATACTAACGGTGTCAAATTAAATCTATGACAAATTTAAAATTTTTTTCTGCATATTTATTGTTCGCTCTCTTATCATTTTACACAGATTGGCTGAAAATGGTATGGATTGTATTAGTGGTTGTGGCACAAAGTAAATATCTGGATAACTATAATTCTAAAAGAATTTAAACTATGTATCAATCAATTTATTACCATTCCCTGTTCCCTGTTCGAAGTTTAGCTAAGCATGATGGAATGACCCCTCCCTTATAAAGGAAAGTTAATGTAAAGCTTGATATTTACATAAAATGGGTGGGATCAGAGCAGTGGAGTGGTATCTCCCATACAAAATTAGTTAGTTATTTTTGAATATCAAGTGAACTGTAATTGAGAGATTCTCAAATTTTGAATGTGTTATTTTCGTATTTCCATTCATATTTTTTTAATTTTACTAGGGTAGGGGTAGCGAAGTGCACCGGGTTATGTTAGTTGATCTTATTATATCTTTTTTATAATCGGAGATTTGCCTTTTTAGATAAATCTGAAATTTTTCTTCAAAATTGGCCAAGTTTTGATAGCTAGTTTTATATGCTAGAGAAATAATACGAGTATGAAAATCTTTTTGGATAAATACAACTCGGTCAACTATGAATCCATGTAACTACAAATCAACTGAAAAACAGCTCAACTCTATGATAGATTTTACTAAGATACCGTTCATCGAATATTCATCAAAATAAAATGATGCTAAACCACTGTGCGTTGTGCATTTTTCCCAAACCATCACTGTAAAATAAATCAATTTGCTTGTAGCGACATTTATAAAAGTGATAACAAAAAATGATTTAAAAGTTTAAACTTGTTTTATAAAATTGTATGTCTATAAATTATGACCAGATGATCGATTACTGTCCAGTAAATATTGTTACATACACATATTTTAATATATTGTACGAAACATTAAATTAATTCCATATAAACTTTTTATATAGTATGTACTGGTATAATGAAAATATACATACATACATCATATTACATATTAAATATTATATTTTTTATTTTGCAGGAAAATGTTGTTTTGCACAACGTTTTCATAAAATGAAAATAGTTTTACTTGTGCAAAGTCTGGATAATTAATTATAATTTTAATGGCACCAGTAACAGCACGTCATGCACAGACAGGCTGTGGGCACATACAAATGCAGTCAGTTAAACAGGAAGTATGATTTAGTGCGTAAATAAAGGAAACGTGTTGCATACACACACACACACAAACTCACATACACCAATATACAAATATATCTACGTACGTACGTACATGTGGCAGGGAATAGTGTCGCAGATTGTGAACATAATGTGTGGTCTGTCAGAATATAGTTAAACTACCATGGTCATATGGCGACCATCATTGAAGGTCGGTTAAATTAAATTGGTATGTACATATTTATATACATATACACATATTAACAAACATATTACCAGGGCAAGTTTAAATATGCACAAACAAAAATTAAAGAAGCAAGCAAAAAGCTCAAAAACAGGAAAAATAAAAAATAGGTGTGTAAATAATTTCATTATAAAAAATATTATTTTACAAAGAACAATAATTTGTTTTTGCACCTTCCAAATACAAATCATCTTTATTTGTTACATAAAATGCCAAAAAATTTCATGACAAAAATAATGTTTTCCTTCCATACAGAAGGACAGAAGCTAGATCGTGTTTAAGTTTCATAAGGACCCAAAATATATATGCATGTACACGCAGAGAAAAAATATAGTTGTCCAAGGTTACTGTGACCATTTAAATATTGTTACAAGTTTTTTTTAACAATATTATAGTCACAGTAACTATTTACATGATTGTGGTAACCATAACATGATTGTGTCAACCATATATATGGTTACAGTAATCAAGTATATGTTTGTGACAACCATTTATATGATGAATAATTTTATCATAATATGTTGTTCTCAGTTTATGATATCCATACATATTATGTTTATGTAACCATGGACAACTATATTTTTTCTATGCGTGTATATCTTGTGGGATCTACTACTAATATTAGATGTATGGTTTTGGGTAAAAAACTCAAAAGCAATATTTTCTGTAAAGAAATTATAGTGATAATTATAATTGATCAACATATGAAATGAGTGTTTGAAAAGGGTTCTACGCCTTACTAACAATCCGAAGAAGGTATATCTAATGGGTTTTCACGGTTATATGGCATAAATTGCCCAAAAATGCATGCGGCACATTTTTGGAACCATGTTTTTTTTCAAAATTTAACCTCTAGCATTTACAAAAAAATAGTTTTTTTTTTATTTTCCATCAAAGTTGAGAAATATTGAAATTTAAAACAAAGCAAACAGCACAATCTATCAATAGAATCAAAAAGAATGACGATCCGTTACCTAGTATTCGAGATAATGTATCTGAAAGCGGACCAAATTACGTAAAAATGGTTTGTTTTTTTTTGAAACACTGAAAATGTGTCAACTTTGAAGGGTTATATATTTTGAACCAATAATATGATTGTAATAATGATTGCAGTATATTTGAAATCGTTGGACAATTTCCTATAAAATATGTTTATATTTTTTAGGGACACATGAAATGTTTGAGGTTTCGTCAAAAAATGCTTTTACTTGCCCTGGTTATTACATAGAAATATACATATACATACATATGTATATATTAGGACGGGTCGATTTGTAGGGACACAAACAATCGCTCAAGTGACAAGAAAATCGTATTCTAGGGATCAAAATATTAAACTTTGTCCATGGAACCATTCCTCTAAAATGAATTCTGATGTTCCTTATATTGACCCAAATTTGAAGAATTTGACTAAGCATATTTTTAGCAAATTTGTTTATTATGACACAAACGCCATTTTGTGCTTGTTGAATACTCCGCTACGTAATCACGCTAAAACTATTCGTGTTAATCCCTTCGCTCATTGCGAGCAAAAGTTATGTTGGTTTAAAGTTTAAACTAAATCTTAAAAATAAAGCAATGATGATTCTCATAGACGAATGATAAATATTATTTAATACCTACATCACATTTATATTTATCATACGCTCTATAAACAAAATTTATACACAATACATACATCATGTAAATGGATGCCCTGATAGACTAGACCAGGGAAGCGCAAAAAGAGAAATTGTAGTTTGTGTGCATGTATGGGTTAAAAATAAAAAATCCGCAACAACATCAAGCAACAGAATGAAATATTTGTATTTTTACGCTCTATTGTTTGCAACTAAATGAGTTATTTGTATTTTTACGCTCTTGCTGTGTGTTTTGTTTACTTTCGGGTTGTGTACGTGTAAATTTACGAAAATGTTCGTAATCTCAACAATATGAACGCCTACCAATGGACTAGACCATTGGTAGGCAAATAGAGGCATTTAATTTGTGTGCATGTTTGGGTAAAAAATTAAATATTCGCAACAACATCTAGCAAATTAATGAAATGTGTGTATTTTTACGCCCTATTACGTTCTTTTGTTCACATTCGGGTTGTTTGACGAAAATCATCGTAACCTGAACAATATGAACGCCTACCATGGGACTAGACGATAGTGGGCTGTTTGTGTTTTTTGTGTTTTTTTTTTTTTTTTTTTTAAAAAAAGTGTGATTTTTTAAATTTTTGTATGAGGACCCTCACAGGGGGGGTCAGAATTCATTTTAGAGGTATGGTTAATTGGGCAAAGTTTCTTAATTTGATCACTAGAGTACGGTTTTCCTTATCGATTTTCCTTGCCCTAGTATGTGTGAATGTATGTATTGTATAACTTTTTCTTTTAAATTTATTTAAATTCAGAGAGCTAAATAAAACTAAAAGTTATAAACTAATGCATTTTGAAGTTTATTTTAAAAGTTTCCTAATGCATTCCAATTGTTATTAGGGCTTTTCTCCCACGATTACCGGAATATTTTATTATTTTATAGGGATCGTTTTTAAATTATAGCAACTCTGGCAATTTTTTATTCACCTTAAAATTGTTTAATCAAAAATAATAAAGAAATTGTATACCCTGCCTAGAGAGAAAGTAACTGGAACAGATGTTAATCTTTAATTTTCGACACTTCCTACAATACTCGAACTCTTTTTTTCAATTACTTGCAGCGTGAAATAAAAATAAAATAGATCTGGTAATGAAAATTGTATTTTAAGTTATTTCTTGTTAAATTAAAAATGCAATAGAACAGTTCACAACATTAAAGTCTGTTACAATGGTATTATGTCAATTATGGTTTTCAATAAAAGATTTAAAATCGTGTTAAACTGAAATATATACTTTGTACATACAAATGTACACATGTTAATAAAATGTCTACCACAAAATGTCACTTGCTGTTGAAAAATATTTCAACGTAATGCATTTGTTTAATGTTTTGCTGCACCCTACACTAAACTAAACATTATTTGGAGACTGTCAGATGCATTTTAATTTGAACAAATATCGATAGTTTAAAATCGAACTATCAAAATTCTGACTGTTGTTAGATTATTTATTAAAGATAAAAAATATGAAACATTCCATTTTATTTTAGAAAATTTATTGCCAGGACACAATAAGCAAATAATCAAACAAACAGTACAGTGTTGCATAGACAATTTGGAGCAACAGGATTTAGAGCTAATCAAGTAGTTTGAAGAGTTTTCTCAGTGTAAAATTTTGAAGAAACCCAAGTGTTTGACACAATAGATACCTGAGATTGACATATCTTTTTTTTTTTTAACCATTTCAAAATGTTTTCAATTCGTATACCGCAGCATTTAGTTTGTATAGACCGACGAACAGAACACAAAATGTTCTATTTATTGTGTGTCTTTTTTTAATTGAGTCACGAATATTCATTCAGTCATTGTACATTCCAGCACGGTTTAGTGTCAACTTAATTTATTAATTTGTTTGTACACAACATGTTACAGAGTTTACATTGTAAACTATTAAATGCACATAAAAGACAAATACCGAATCGTAATGCAAATACGACTATTGGAATCCATTAGAAATGTATCTGTTTAAATACTTTTATGTATGGATTGATAATTGAAATTTGCAATAATGAAAATATACAATCAAATATTTAAGGTCAAGTCAAGACAGATAAACAAAACAAAACAAAAAAAAAAACTACACCTTTTGTTATTGATAATGGTGCAAAATAGTTTTGATTTTTCTTAACGTAAATGAAAACATTTGTTCTTAATTCAAAGCAGAGCGAAAAAAAAACAAGGAGTATATTATTGGTGTGAATTTAAATTAACCTTAAAACTGAATATTTTTTTTATCATATCTTGTATTACAATTTAAGAGTTTACGTATTAAAGAAATTATTTTCTTTCCAGAACCAATTAAATTTCTTTAAATACTCGTACATATTTGCAAAATTTAATTGATTTTGTTCTACAAATGTTCCATTTAGTCTTTATAAATAATTTTGTGAAGAGGTGTAAATAAAATCAGTTTATTTATTGTTGTTTCTCTATTGAAATTATTTAGTTTATTTACAATGTGAATTGTATTGTTTTGTATTGTATTGTAGATCAATTAGTTGGTTTTTGTTTAGTTTTGTTTTGCAGTGTTTGGAATTTAATTTGGCGTTAATTCAAATTGACCATAAATTAAACGATAAATTCGAATTGGGTACATGGATGAATTGCTGAATTTGTTATAAATTCAAACATAAATAATGCGGCGCCCATAATTGAAATACCATTTGAAATAATTAAATTATTGAAATATTATGGCAGTTGTAATACAACTAGGCAATAATCGTTAATAATTATTTGCGTCTACGTTTTTAAAAGAAACTATTTAGCAACTGCAAAGGAATTAACGCCAATTTAGCTAGAATGTTAATTTAATGGTAAATGGTATTCAAGTACAACACATAAACAATAAAGTACTTGAATAAATTTAACATTTAATTTATAAACACTTCATCTTCATTAACATTAATTTTACTGTGGCATGTTTCATTATTAACAAATAAAATTTTTGTTTTCAAATTATTTACTCATTTGTGTACAAAGTGCAAAATCTCTTTAAATTGAATAAATATTTGCTGATATCCCAGTGATAAGTGAAAATAAATCCCAATTTTCCATTAACATGCAAAACTCTAATTGTTCTACATTTCCATTTACACAAATTCCACTCTATTTTGTATGTTTGTGTCTTATTGTCTGCAGTTGTAGGCGTTACAATTAATATGTTCTACATTTTCATCTATGAATTTACTTACTTACTTGTATCTATCTATATAGAAATACATATTTTAAGTATCAACTATCTACGTAAATATTTTTAATGAAATATGTATCTGTGTGTGTGTTTATGATGCTCTACAAAGAATGTTCATATGTATCTATTTTTCGTTTTATTTATGTATGAAAATCTGTTGGCAATTTCAAATCAAAATTAAATAATTTTAAAAATCTGGCATTTTTAGTTTGTTTTTAATTCCAAGAACATATTAAAATTGAGTTCATAAACCAATTTAATGATTTTTTTGTTCTATTGATCGGTTGCTATTAAATTCTAATAATAATAGATTTCTTTTTTTTTTTTAATTTTGAGAATAATCAATTGAAATTGATGTGTGATTGGTTGATCCCGACCATACAATGCTGTACAATTAAATAATTAAACAAAAAATACAAGAAATGGTTACCATTACCGCTAAGGTATGTTTTTAGTTCAACTAAATGACTGACATATAAATTTTAAGGTTGGTAACCGTTACCGCTAAGCTACCGTTATGCTCATAACTCACTTCCCTCTAGTGATTCATGTACTAATTAATGCAGCTCCAACTCAGTTATTTTCCAACATATGGGCAATTCCACGAGAATCGCTACCACGACTGAAAACACAAAAACCCTTGAAACTATTTTTCAAGATGATTTTAATAGGAGAAAACCTAAATTATTACTATGTGAAAGCATTTAGAGCTTATTACAACATTTTAAGGACAAAAATAATAGTTTAAGCTGATTATATTTAATTTTTTAATGTTTTAGGTATATTTTAGGCTAAAATTTCGGCGAAAACTAGGCTCCCAATTAGCTTGTAGTATGAAATGAATTTGACTCTGATTGTTTTTTTGCTATTGTCAAATTGTTTATTGAAACGGAATATATATTTTCTATTCACTTTTTTTTAGTTTTTGTATACATATGTATATTTACAGAATATATATTGTTTTATTATAATGGAAAAATCTGTCACGTACGATATTAAATTTTATTTCTTATAAAATCATCCAAAGATTGTTTTTATTTAAATATGATGGATTGTAATGGAAAAATATTTGGGTTAGTGTAAGAAATTAAAAGAAAACATAACGCCTTTCACAATTCGAATATTTTTGCATATTTCTACATGTACCTCAAAATGAGTTCCGTTTTATGTCACGTACGATATACCCTTATTTCGCTAGAAAATTTGGACAACAATGTTTCGGAAGAACTCTTTATTATGTATTTTAAAATATAGTACCCTCTAAATGGAACCAAATTATTTTTCAGATACCCTTAATTTTGCAAAATCTATTCTACTCTATAGACGAACAAATGTCACGTACGATGATATGGAATTACCCATATGTAGTATTTTAAACCGTATTAGTAATTTCAATTTCTAAACGTATCTCTATCATTAGTTTATGTTAAAAAATTAAAGTAATTTTCAAACAAATATCTGAAAAATAATATTTTTCCTGTTCGTTTGTCTGTATTTTCCTTTTTTAATTTTTCTATAAAACCATGTTTATTTAAATACTTATTTTTAAAAAGATTTTTTTTCTGAATACATCATAAATTCACTGTTTTAAAACTGATCTTATTCAAAATTGTTTGTAATTTTCATACCCCCTAAAAGTATACTATGAAATAAAAAAGAAAATCAAAATTATTTAAAAGTATGCACTGTGGTTCAAAAATTCAAATCTAGCTGGCCAAATCCATATAAAAACTAATTAAAAAAATATAGTCGGTCAGGTCCAATCATATGATTCCCTAATTATAAAATTTATATGGGATCGAATTAGGTGACATGAAACTTATTTGTGTTGAATTTTATTTCGGTACTAACATATTTCAGAGATTTATTTATTTTTCATGTCTGAAATGCATCTAGACCGCTATAAAAGAAAATCATTTTTTCACCGAATCATTACTTGCGATGAAAAATAGATTCATTCCAATAACCCGAAGCGTAATAGATTGTATGTGAAGCCCGGCCAATCAGCCGAATCGACACCAAAGCCAAATATACATGGCGCTAAGGCAATGATCTGTATTGGGTGCGACCAAAAGTGTTCTATCTAATTATGAGCTGCTGAAATCCGGCCAGACCATCACAGGTAATGCAACTGATTCATTTGAGGCGAGCATGAAGAGGGAAATAAATCTGTAACTTCTAAACGGTGTGGAAGTGTTGTCAAGTTTAAGTTTTGAATTTGGATCTCATGGAAACACCAGGGACGCGTCTAAGGTAGGAAAAAATGAAGTAGTTTGGTAAAAATTTTGAGAATTTAGTTTTCAAATGCTGTAAGACATAATTGATATATACGATGAGGTTTTTTCGAGGTAGTGATCGACAAGGAGATTCTATATATGTAATCTTTTTGAAACCGAAAAAACCAAGAAATAGGACCGTTTTAAAAATGTAACACTCCTGGCCGCGCCCCTTTTTTTATACCACTGTGCAACGTTAGGCCACATGTTGCAATAGTACCTGTTAAAAACTAAAAAGAATTGGTTGACTAGTTTTGCCTCACCCGCCTTATAGTCCAGAACATGCCCCGGCCGACTACTATTTGATCGAAGCAGAACGCTCTCTCTGGGGTACGCTTCACTTTGGAAATTGACAAAGGAATAGGTCATAGCTAACAATGGCCAATACTTTGAATAAATATGTATTGGACATTTGTTTCAAACATTTGATAAAATCTCGCATTTTTAAGTTATACACCCAATACTTATATTCCGCTTTATTCAGAAGACACATTTTTATAATTTGGTCCAGCTGGATGTGGGATTGGAACCATTACATTTTAGTGAAATGCACCTACTACGCTTTTTAGTGTCTATCTTGAAAATTTGAAATTTAAAAAGATCTATAGGCTATGTTTTTCTTTAAAAATTTTATATAGAAAATAATAAAATGAACAAGGCTGGTAACTTTTATTCTAAAAATATGAATTTTCATAAATTACGTTGTATTTTGGTTTATGTGTGGGTAGTATCGCGTTTCCTATACAATTACGGAATCGGTAACATTTGTCTTTAATTTTTTCAAATAAAATAAAGTGTAAATCCCATTTGAAATCTTCGAATGAAAGGGTGTGAAAATATTATAATCTTACTTTTTACGTCGTTTCTAAATTTGATTTCAATCACAATTATTACAATGTAGGATAAATATAAGACACAGTGGGACCAAAAAAGTGGTCATAAAATGTATGTTAGACCCCTTTCACACTATGCAATTTAGTTGCGCAAGTCTCTTGCTCAGCAATAAAACACCATGCAATATTTTCTTCCCCTTAACCTGACATTACCTCTGGCATCTACAAACACAAGAGACTTTCGCAACTAAATTGCCTAGTGTGAAAGGGGTCTAACATACATTTTATGACCACTTTTTTGGTCCCACTGTGTCTTATATTTATCCTACATTGTAATAATTGTGATTGAAATCAAATTTAGAAACGACGTAAAAAGTAAGATTATAATATTTTCACACCCTTTCATTCGAAGATTTCAAATGGGATTTACACTTTATATTATTTGAAAAAATTAAAGGCAAATGATACCGATTCCGTAATTGTATTGGAAACGCGATACTACCCACACATAAACCATGATTGATACAAATAGATGTGTGACCCTAACATGGCACAGATATTCATATATCATTCTTATTATTTGTGTTTTTAAAATAGTTTGGACTTCTGTTTCTATAGACACGTAATTGAAAATATTTATAAACTCTTTTGCTCTTCCGTTTGCTAAAAAACAATTAAAACTATTTATATTTATCCATTAAATGAAACTGTCCATAAATACAAACATACGTACATAAATGTATTATCTGTATATAAAAATAATAACGTATCGATATTATTTCATATCCAGTGTATAACTACAGTCAGTACTTACTTGCAGCAGTAGCATTTGAAATTGAAATGAAACAAATATTATTTTGCGGGTACTTAATAACAAAAAATACACTTGAAAAATGTTTAATTTATAGCAATTAAAGAGATCGCATTAAAACGGTTTCTTTTTATCTGTTTTTGTTTCATTTTATTTTTTGTAATGCATAATTATTTGAGGAATACTAATTTGATTTGATACTTTGTTTCGAAAGTTAAAATAATTTAATTGATTACATTCATTTACTTAATTCAAAGTGTTTGCTTAATTAATTATCAAATAATTTTAATTGTATTCTTATCAGATCTGATAATCTATGAGTTTTAACATTCTACTAAGTATTTGTTTATTTATAATTTTATTCTCATACTATTTTGTATATTTTTTATTTATTCTACTCCCATAATTTAATAGAAATATGTATATTAAAACTAGCTTTAGAGGTACATACATACATCGAAAATGTTATAACATTTCAACAATTCCCTTTCTATTAGAAGTATGTACCATGGAAATTCCGGTACTTCTACATTTAGGGTTATTATCTTTCATGATTAGGGGGCGGATTTATATGCAAATGCATGTTTTTTCTCGAACGTCCAAATACAATGTAGACCAATTATATATCCGAATCGCATATTTTGCTGCAAAATGGCATCGATTTGTTAGTGCATATTTTTGCATATTTTATTGATAATGCATATTTTGTTATATTTTACTTCAAAATGCATATTTATATGCATATTATGCCAATTTTTAATAAAAATATAATTTTTTGTCATTAATGGGCAGTAGATAACATTTACTCACTTCTTTCGACATCGAGAAACTGGCATTAAGTTCTTCATTGCTTTAACAGTAATTGAAAATTATCATTTCAAAACATTTTTCTTCAAAAAAGTTTAGTTTTTTTAAGTATCAAAAATTCATTAAATGTATCGAAAAACATTCATATTTGTTTTAATTGCAAATTCGATTTATAAGAGATTTCGTTATCGAAAGATTCACATACACAGTTACCGCTCCTGACAGTCATTTCTACGAGACTGTCGTAAACTGGTGATTTTGGAAAACTTAGAGACACTATAGTTTACATAGAGACACTTAAATGATAATTGTCTTTATGCTAGATTCCATGGGATGTATAAAGTAACCAATTGACTTCTCTCTGCATTACAAATAGCACGTCAAATGATCCAAAATATATAAATTGTAGTCAGCCATGTGATCAGATATTATTTCCCTCTATAAGGGATACATTTACTAATTGCTTAATTGCTTGGTTATTACGAGATAAAAATTAAGGTTGGATGCTACTTTACAGCACGATCAAAATAGAGAAGCTCTAAAGATTATGGCTTTAAACAAGTATTCATACCTAGATATTACAATTAATATATCGTCCATCGTTTTTTCAGAAGAAAAATTATTTTAAAAATAGTTTTAGAACTTTAATTGTTTAATTCCTGGTATAATGTAAAGAGTTCTAACTGCTGGCAACAGTGTTGTGTATTTTTTCGGACATTTGGAATTCCATACTTAATTATTTTATGTTTCTGCACAAAAATATAAGTGCATATTTTTTAAATTTTTAGGTCATATTTTGATTTTTTTGAAGCATATTTTAGGCGCATATCTTTCAATAATAAATGCATGAAAATCCGCCCCCTATTCATGATATACCGAAATAAAGCAAACAAAAATTCAAACTGCTGTTATTGAAGTTTGTTCGAATTATATTTTCATTGCCATTTAAAGGGGTTTAAAGCGGAAATTTCTTTAGTTTATTTCATAAAGATTTTAATCATAATAAATAATGTTTATACGTACTTTGTCACATTGAATTAAAGTGAATTTTGTTTAAAATTAATCAAGCGATTTCTTTGCCTGTGCTCATCTTGAACTTGCTAAGTAATAACAATTCATATTATATCATGTTGTTTGGTGCCAATGATTAATATTAATTAAACTTTTATATTCACACAATACAATACAGACAGACAGACATACATACATATGTATGGCTATATATACATATACATATATTAATATGTATTGTATATATTATATGTATATGATGATCATGCGGAAAATAATCAAATAAATACATAGATAAACGAAACAGAGTTTCTTAATTGTTTTAGGGGGAGAAACAAAGGCGCCAGTAAATATTTCCCAACGATTTTTTAAAAATAATTTCACTCACACTTTTTAATATTTCTTTAGGTCATTAGTGTTTGAATCAGGCAGGATTCTTTAGAATTTTACAAACGTTGGTTCATTTTGACCAATAACGCATTACATTTATTTTCAAAAACATTCAAACCCATTTCTTAGATAATAATCACAGATCGAGCTCCTTTTTCGATTAAACGCTTATTTACAAAGTTATTATGGATTTTAGATTTATGAATTTTTTTATATGAAAAATCGATTTTTGTTCAGAAATAT
The DNA here is from genome assembly GCF_958450345.1 of Calliphora vicina. NCBI lineage: Eukaryota > Metazoa > Arthropoda > Insecta > Diptera > Calliphoridae > Calliphora > Calliphora vicina. The sequence goes on along the minus strand of NC_088780.1, from coordinate 2,471,513 downwards.
GAGTGATCACAGATCGAGCTCCTTTACCCGATTAAACGCTAATTTACAAAATTATTAACGATTTTAAAGTGTAAATTGTACTGAAAAATGTATAATTATATTTAAATTTATAATTATCTTAGTATTGAAATTTTGACTGAATGGGTCACATTTTTTTTGCTACCACTTTTGAAATATACAATTCATACCCTTTTACAGAGAAATGTGAGATTCGGTTAGATAACACAGATCAACAGCTAAAAAGGCTTGATTAACCATTATTTAGATTTGATGTATCATGGCTACCTAAATACAAAAATGGTAAAATTTTTCTATGGATAGATTTTTTTTTAATTTTTTAATTAAAATTTTTAAATTTTTTAAGTAAAATTTTTTAAATTTTTTAAGTAAAATTTTTTAAATTTTTTAAGTAAAATTCTTCTCAGTAGTTTCGGATAACAAATTGAAGCAAAAAATATATTTTTTATGAGAAAATAGGAAATTTTTTTGGTTTTAAAAAAATTATGAAAAATCGAAAATGGCAAAATTTATTGCATTATCGCAAAGCCACATGTAATAGCAACAAAATAAAAATCGATTGATTCTTTTCGAATTTATTCACAATTCAGTGAATTCGCTCATTTTCACAAAATTTTAGTTTTTTATTTGATATACATAAAATTGAGTAGTAATGTTCTTCTTTTGAATGATTGAATTTTGAAAACATTTCCCCCATGATATGTACAAATTTCCACATGTATATTGCGTTTTAATCGACTCAATAGTTTCGGAGTTATAATAACAAATTGAAGCAAAAACAAGTAAGAAAGTATGGCCGGTCAAGCCCGACCATATAATACCCTACACTAAGTAAAAGAGCAAAAAAATTTTTCTTTTAAAATTTCAATAATTTATATTTTTGAGTGATTTTCGGAAGTGGGGTTATATGGGGGCTATGACCAATTATGGACCGATCACCATGAAATTAGGTCGTGTGATTTATGTCTATATTAAAGTTAACTATGTTGAATTTTGTGTGTTTACCAACATTTTTAAGCGATTTATGCACGTTAAAGTGATTTTCGGAAGCGGGTCTATATGGGAGCTATGACTAATTATGGACCGATCGTAACAAAATTTGGTGACATGAATTTTGTGTATATAAAACTTATTTGGAGCGGAATTAGTGGAGATACATATGTAAATTAAACATTTATGACCGATAAAGTCCAATTTCGGGAGGACATTTGTATGGGGGCTAGGTGAAATAGTGGACCGATTTCAGCCAGTTTCAATAGGCTTGGTCCTTGAGCCTAAAAAATAATATGTACCAAATTTGATCGAAATATCTTCAAAATTGCGACCTGTACTCTGCGCACAAGGTTTACATGGACAGCCAGCCAGCCGACCAGACGGACGGACGGACATCGCTTAATCGACTCAGAAAGTTATTCTATTTTTGGGCGTTACAAACATCTGCACAAACGCATTATACCCTCCCCACTATGGTGGTGTAGGATATACATAAATATATTTTTTTTACATGAAAATAGCAAATTTTTTTTGTTTTAAAAAAATCATGAAAAATCGAAAACGGCAGAAATTGTTCAGATTTATTTATTTGTCGTAAAACCACATGTTATAGGAACAAAATGAGATATCGAACACAAAAATCGATGGATTTTTCAAATTTATTCACAATTCACAATGAATTCGCTCATTTTCACAAAATTGTATTTGCTTCCAAGCGTGTACTTTGAGTGCAAATTTTAAATGGGTTTTGTTATTGTAATAAAAATTTTTCTTTATTGCGGAAACAGCATATTTGATGACAGAAAATACTGTTCATGGAGGAAATTCCATATGTGTGGAAAACCACACACATTTACATAAAATTGAAAACCACACGTCGATGGTTGCCAAAATTAGATAAATTATTAATATAAATATGCGAATTTTTAGAAATGGGACTTCTGATAAAAACAAGCTACATCGACGTAGCCTGTTTTATAATGTTTATGGATATAAAAGTTCTCAAATACTTAAATAAGTTGAATTACGAATGAATGAATGAATGAAACAATTGAATTAATTGAAAATAATTTGTTTATACATATAGATATTATAATTTCATTGACACTAAGAAAAAAATAATTTTGTAACAATTATTAAAAACAAAACGCTTAAAAAATTTATTTTTATTTAAAGATTATTAAATACATTACGAAAAGAGTAATGTATTTAATATTTTATCATGAATTATTTATTATGTTTCCAGTTTTTAGAAACTTGTTTAATTATTTGTTATACAATTGTGTGAATACTTCAACACAAATTGTGTTCGTGAGTAGAGATACAAAGAGAAACGTGTAGAAAACGCTGTTCAAAATAAAAGAGCCTTTCAAAAAATGTTCACTATTTTTTTAAAATTTAAAATGGAATATTTAACAATATAAAATTGTGGTATTTAATGATAAATAATGCTTTTAAAAGTATTTTTTATTAATATTTAATATTAAATATTTAATTCAAATGTTTTCTGAATGCAATTGTAATTTTGAAATGTTTAAACATCGATATTAAATTTACGTTCACATTAAATAATTAAAAATCCAAAAGTAAAGGTACGTTCACATTATTTAAAGTCCATATTTCTGCTTTTACTTTATTAAATATTTATTTATTTTAGTAACCAGTTAAAATTTGAAAAAGATCTCAGAAGGTCATCACACATTGTTTGCACTTGCAAAACGACTATTAAATTAAATAAACATTTGCTGAATGTAGCTTATTTCTTTAAATATTTGAACAATTGAAACGTATGTTAGCAATCAGCATCAGGAACATTTTACTCAATTTTAAAAACACATTTCCCCATTTTATCTTCGTTTCAAAAAACCTAAACAAAACTAAAGCTAGTTTACACTCAACTATTTGTTTTAGTAAGAAAAAATAGTATTAATATTTGTTTGAATAACTATTAAATGTTGGTATGTTAAAGATTTTGTTATTTATATGTAAATGTTTATATGACATTGAATTGTTTATATTTATGTACTTTATGCTGAAGATCCATCCTAGTTTAGTTCATTTCTTTGTCATTTTTGCCTTCACAACTTCGAGTGTAGCTGTGAATCTCGGTCGGTCGGTCGGTCGGTCGGTATGTGTTTGTATTTCATTCATTCTTGTGCTCCGAAGCACCAACAACAAACCAACTCAAAAACAAACAAACAATACAAAGCAAAGCAAAGCAGACACCAGACCTCTGGAGAGGTAGAAAAACAAAACAGAAGAAGAACAACAAAAACAAAACTATAGACAACATGTTGCCAATGTCCTTGGGGAAAATTATAATTATGTGAATTTTATGTAAAAACAAGAAGAAAAAAGCAGCATGAAACAAAATCAACAGAAGAAGAAACAAAAAAAAAAAAAAAAACAATGAAAAAAGGAAAATAAAAGATTTACAATATCACTACTACTAACACAACAACAATGATTACGTATTAGGATGGTTCTCAAAAGGAAAATTGGTAGATGTTCTCAGCCAAAATGGAAGTTTAGTTTGTTTTAACTAATTTACAGTTTGTAATGTTTAGTCTAGACCAGTATAAACAAAAATCCAATTTTTGTTTCGATTTGTCACAGGTTTTGTATGAAAACGCCTAGTATCCTGTCTTTGTTCTTATTATATTATCGTTTTAGAAACGATCACAATTTGCAGTGATGCAGTATTGCACTGAATATTGGCAAGAGAATTAATTTCTGGGAAGGTTAATCACATAGAAAATGTTTGAAAAACATCATGAATGCCACATATCTTGTACGAAAGTGTATTGATTTTGTAACGTTTTACTTTGGACCTAGTCTGAATTATTAAAACCTTTCAAAATTAAAAAAATCAAAAATCCTTTTTTTTTATTTTTTTTTATAAGATTTGCACCCCCTATTGTGGGTTAGTGGAACTATTTTTATGGATTCAGAAAACATCAATTGTATTAATTTTTGATGCAGAATCCATTGGTGAAATCAGATTTCAACCGTTTTTTTCTCTACAGATAAATGTGCTCAAAATCCGCATCTTTAGTTGCGTTGAACCACCACAAGGAGTAAAAATTTTCCAACAAAAAGGACGCCATTATTTTTATTTACGCAAAGACCTTCAGAAAAATGATGATACCCGAAAAACAAATGAAGTGACCTGGTCACAAACGAACTCTAATACATATATTTCTTCAAAGAAGAAATTTTTTTTTATTTATTTATTCATTGTAGATATCAAGCCCTTTGGGCCTAGTTAATCCAGATAATACAATTTTAACATAGAGAACGTATGCACTGCCAATGATTTTTACTAAAAACCTGTAGATTTGTTTGTACTCAATTGGTCATTTGAAGAATAATTGTTGGTTTTTTGTTTTAAGCCATGAAAAACCGCGATTTTGACGAAATCGAACATAAATATTTAATTGAAATGGTATTATCAAACGAAACCTTAATTCAACGTTAAACAATAGTAATTATTGATGAAAAAATTAATGCTTCAACGAGGCAATAGAATTCCTCCAGTGGAGCAGATCAAACTGCCATTTCTAAAAGGATGAATAAGCTAGTTTTTGGTCTTACAAGTCAATATCTCAATTAGATTCAAAAATATGCCACTTTAAGACTCCGTCCTTTAAAACTATTGCACTTTTTCATATTTTAGTATAAAATGTCGGAACCATTGATTTGTTGTTGACAAAATAGTAAGAAATTTATAAAAAATTTTATTATGTTAAAGTGCAATATTTAGGAGATGATATATTAAGACATTATGACAATATGACTGATAAGAGACCTTGTGAATTGACCAAATGTGTAATAAAATCATTATTTATTAACAAAACTCAATGAAATCTTCAACAATTTTTAAAATTGTCATTCTAAATAACAAGGTGTGAAAAAATTTTTCAAAAAATTCCAAAAATGGTATTTCCTTCGAAACTGGAAAAATACTTTGGGAATAAATAGGGAACACATCAAGGTTTCCTTAGCTGCTTTACGTTTTCTGATCCTATTTTTGGGATTTTAGAACATGTGACCCAAAGTTGAAATTTTGATAAAAAATATTCGAAAAATTACATGTTTTTTATACCAAAATCTTTTCCGTAAAGATAACTTACAGGAAAACATAAAATTGTTATATATTCTTTAAGAAAATATTTTTGTTAAGTTAAGTCACCTTTTCCCTCAAAAAACAGCAAAAATCTACTATTTTGCTCTGAAATCTTTTGTATATTATTGGTAATTTAGTTGTCTAACTAACAAAAAAAATTTGAGTCCATTCTATCAAAAAGTACGCCCTAAAAAATCGGACAAAGGTATGGCAACATTTTTAAATTTCAATTTTGAAATGCCTATAACTTGGAAATAATAAGAGATAAATGATTATTGAAGACCTAGGCGAGCGCTTTCCAAAAATATAAAAATCATTGTTTAAACATTTTTTCAATTCAATGTTGGACCGTATTTTTTAATAATTCAAATATAGGACCATTAATTCATTATTCAAAATGCCAAACTGTCTCGTAATTAAAAGTGCGTTTATATTAAAATCCTCCTAAAAGTAACAGTAACTTTAAGATTATAATAAAAACAATCAATGTGCAATTGAAGTTTTAGTTAATAATTTTTAATGTGCATTCAACAATGATTTATTGTAGCTTCTTAAATATTATTTAAATTCAAGTAGAAACCCCTTTTTTGCTCCCTACAAACGAAACAGTCCTAGTGTGTGTATGAATGTAAGTGGTTAAGAGTTTGTTTAATACTTACATGATAAAACTCGAAGAATACGACTATTCTTTTTCTCTGTTTATATGTATGGATGAATGGTAAATGTTGAATGTATGTACAACAGTCCTTCCCTTAAAAATAGATTTGGTTTGGATGAGTTAAAAATAACCAAGTTATTAGCTTTTTTTCGACTTCATAAATTCAACAAAAATCCTATTCTTTGGATTCTTTTCCCATTTTGTTTAGCATGTAAAAGTTTTATAGAAATGCGGATAAACTATGAGTAAATTATTACATGTTGCTTAATATTTGGTCAGAGAAAACGCGTATAACTTGGCTATTTTTCACTAAATTAATGTGTTATACATTGTTAGACAGATCATTTTTTTTAGAAGATAAGATTTATGTCAAACATTTAAAAAATACTATTTAAATAGCAACATTTTTGAAGAAATCAAAAAAGCATCATTGCATATCAAATTTTACAACTTTCAATCGATTGCCCACAAATTTTGCGTTAATTAATTTTAGCCACTAGAACCAAATTAGGCCCAACCAAAGCAAATCTACTTTTTTACGGACAGGTCTAACTAATATGTATATATGTACGTACATACGTATGTGTGTATGTATGTATGTATGTAAATTTGTTATTTTTTTTATTATTCTTGTTTTGTTGTCAATGTTTTTGCAATGATTGCAAATGGAGAGGAGTGCGATGAATGGCAAGGAAGTGCTTTTTAAATAAAGTTATTGATGCAAAGTATAAGACAATTTATATCAAGTTTAATAAATAAATTCAGTTGAAATATTGATAAACCGCATACTTGTAAATAACAAAATTTACATATTTAACAACCACAATTTTTTATTTTCCTCTTTTCATAAATCTAACAAAGCATTTTATTGTTATTAGAGTTTTTTTTCTCTAAATGTATTCAATTATTTAAGAAATTAACATTAGGCTAATTTTTAGGTAAAACAGATCAGAGTAGCAAAAGGTACAACTCTCTCATTTATTGAATGATATTGTTGTTCAAGTGTCATGTAATTAGCTGTTTAAGATTACATCTAAATCTAAATTCAGTAATCGCATAATAATGAATGATAAGAGATAATATATTGTAATTAAATTGCTAATTTAAAATTCTAAATAGACCATTAATTTGAAAAGTCATTGGATTAGTTAGTTAGTTAATATGCAACATTTGTATTCATTAGATGAATTAAAATAGCATTTAAAAATTCATAAAATTAACTATGTAGTTAGAATGTGAAACATTTGTGCTTAGATATTAAAATATCATGTTCGACATTCGCTGCAAAAGGCACTCAACAAATTGTTTAATGATATAGAATACAACAAACAACAACAACAACAAACAAAAGATAGTTAAAACAAAAAGATCTAAAACTCTGTAGGTTTTTAATTATTTATACAGGTTCAGATGCATTTGCATTTTCATTGCATTCCACTTTGTATTTCGAATTTATTGCAAAGTCAAAAATCTCCTCCCTTAATGAAAAGCAAATGAATGCTTCCTTCACTCTAACAAAATAAATGGAAAATACTAAAGTTGCACATACACATGGATACTCGTATGAATGTATGTATGTATGTACGCACAAATACACACTCGTACAATTGTATGCATGCATGTTTTTCCACACACAGCCAGCCATACACACGGAAAGTAGTTTCAAAGATTCAACATTGCTCATACGTCATGGTAGCCCAACAATTAAGCATCTCATCTCATCTTTAAATTTGTATTTATTTGTTTTATTTTATTTATTTTTGCTAAAACTTTGAGTGTTTATGAAAATATTTATCTTGAAATATTAATAAATAAATAAATTAAAATGAAATGAAATACAGCAACTGTTACCTAAATCAAGAAAATAAATAATAAACGACAACAAAGTTATTAATATAAAGATTTGTCTACAACAAAATCATCGTGCGAAAAATTAAGGCTAAACAATGAAAACAATAACAAACACAAAAACAAAACAACACAAAAAAGCACTAAACAATATTTGAACAAAGTATGTTTGTATGTTTATTTTTCTTTTATTTTTTATTTTTTTTTTATTTTGTTTCAGTTGTTGTTGTTGTTGTATGTAGCTTGTGTTACTATACATATGTATTCTTCATATTAAAATGATGAAGAAAAAAAAATAATAAAAAAATAAGGAAAATCTATACATCTCTTTTTTTAATACAAAATACTACACGATGTGTTTGTTAATTTTCCTTTTTCCACAACTTTGTTTTGATTAAAGATTTTCTTTGAATTTGCAAATGTAATCGAAAAACCATTTATTCAGATTCAGTTCAATTTTGTTGATACTTAACCAAATGAATGTCAGAGAATAATAATAAAAAATAACACTTTGTTTTTATTACCGGAAAAACTGTTTAAATTTTAGCGCGTCAATTTATCTTTCGTTTGTATCTTTTTGGTAAATTATGCGTTTGGCGTTTTCTTATTTCTTTTATTTTTTATTTTTTTGCTTTTAATCACCAATATTCGTTCGAATTCGTTTTTTTGTTTTTGTGTTGTTTGATGTGTTGTAGTAGTATTTTATATTTCAATATAAATTTAACAATTTTTATTTCTTTTTGTCGATGTTGTTCACACATTAGAGTCCCGAGAGAAACTGAAAACTCAGATGTGCTGCAAAGTACTTTTATGCGTTCTACTATGCCTGACTGGCAACGAAAGCAGCACTATAAAGCGTCAACAGCGAAGCTTTTGGAGCAACAAACAACAACATCATCACACAGTTAAATACTTGTACTTTTATACATGCCAGCCAATACACTCAATGTGCCCCAACACCAACATCATCATCGACGTCGCCATCATCATCGTCATCGTCATTATCATTATTTTTAGCATCATCAATATCATGGAGTTGTGTTTTTGGTTCATTGAGAGAGAGATTGTAAGTGTAAATAAGTACTTGAATGAAAATCATTATCATAATGATGATAATGATAATGATGCTGGTGGTTCTTCTTGTTTGTGTTATTGTTATTGTGGCTATTTGGGGGGCACTTAATTTATTTCTATTTCTAAATTTACTTTTACTTTTGTGCTTTCCGATTATTGCCGTTATTTGCATTACATACTCGTACATTTGCTGCTAAAGAGCAATCAAAGATTCTCATAATTAAGGGACATCGTCTCTTAAATTCGATTTGCCATTCAAATCAGGGATTGTGTTAAATTATATGTATTTAATTTATTAACAATACATAATATTAAAAACAATGTTGTGATAATGATAGACTAATTTGTATTTAATAACAGCAAATTCTCCATAGTCCTTTCAATAAAAACCATTCACATACATATTATACTAATTTTAAGTGTTTTCTTTTTCTATTGAAAAATCTACAATTTTTGGAGGGAATTTTTATGTTTTTGGCTTATACCGATTCGAAATGGTAAAAAGTTATCCTTTTACCGCTAATTTGGATTAATTCTTATAAAATTTACAAAAATTAAAAATAGAATTTTTTAGCTTTTTTTACATAGTAATTTTGATATGCTGATCAATAATATGGCAAATGTTTTAAAATCGTACGATCAGTTTTCCAGATATTTTTCATTTGTAAAGTTTTCACTAAAAACCCTATACTTCAGAAATGCTCATCTTTTGAGCACAAGAACGAATCAAGCTAATATTTGATACTCTCTTTCAAAGTGAAACGTTCTGTATTGATAGACGTGTGAGGAAAAACTTTCCAACCACTTCATTCTAAATACTTTTTAACAGGTTTAGCAACATGTGGCCGAGCGTTGTTATAATGAAATATTACGGTTTCATGTCTGGCCGCATATTCTGGATGTTTTTAATCAATGCTCGCTTCAAACGAATAAGTTGTGTTCGGTACAGGTTCCCTGTGATGGTCTGTTCAGATTTCAGCAGATCATAATATATAGAATCCTTTTGCTCCCACCAAATACAGAGCATTATCTTGCCGCCATCGATATTTGGCTTTGTTAGCCGGGCTTTACATACGATCTCGTTATTTTTAATCACAAGTAATGATTCGGTGCCTTTCAATTTGTATGGTACCCAATTTCCCTGCTGTTGGATGAATTCTGTTGCGTGCTAACATTTTGAAATTGCTGCTTGAGTAGCTCAAAATGATTTTGCAAGCTCTTATTGAGTTGTACAAAAATCTTCATTCTGGGTCTTCAAACTTTTCTTGCTGGCGTGGTAGATCTTTGTTTTCCTTGTCAAAATTACCACTTCTGAACCGCACAAACAGGAAATGGTATTCAGTTAAGAGCTCAACATCCATAGATTTTAAAACCATCAACATGTTCTAACATTTGCAATTAAATTTCACGTTTTTGAGATAAAATTGAAGAAAAAGAGCAAATATCTCGAAAACTGATCGATATGTTTTTGTTCAGCGCGCTAAACTTATATAAAAACAAGTAAGAAAGTATGGTCGGTCAAGCCCGACCATATAATACCCTACACCAAGTAAATGAGTAAAAATATTTTTCTTTTAAAATATCAATAATTTATATTCGTGAGTGATTTTCGGAAGTGGGCCTTATATGGTGGCTATGACCAATTATGGACCGATCACCATGAAATTAGGTCGTGTGATTTATGTCTATGTGAAAGATATTTATGTTGAATTTTTAAGTGATTTAAGCACGTTAAAGTGATTTTCGGAAGCGGGTCTATATGGGAGCTATGACTAATTATGGACCGATCGTAACAAAATTTGGTGACATGAATTTTGTATATATAAAACTTATTTGGAGCGAAATCTGTGTAGATACATATATAAATTAAACATTTATGACCGATAAAGTCCAATTTCGAGAGGACATTTGTATGGAGGCTAGGTGAAATAATGGACCGATTTCAGCCAGTTTCAACAGGCTTCGTCCTTGGGCCAAAAAAATTATATGTACCAAATTTTATCGAAATATCTTCAAAATTGCGACCTGTACTCTGCGCACAAGGTTTACATGGACAGCCAACCAACCAACCAGCCAGCCAGCCAGACGGACGGACGGACGGACAGACGGACATCCATTAATCGACTCAGAAAGTGATTCTAAGTCGATCGGTATACTTTAAGGTGGGTGTTAGACCAATATTTTTGGGCGTTACACACATCTGCACAAACGCATAATACCCTCCCCACTATGGTGGTGTAGGGTATAATGAAGTTTCGTACGAAGAGCCCGTAGAAATATACTTATAAAAAAATGTCGGTCATTACAACTTGAAACAAAAAAAAAATTTAATTTTACATTTTGAAAAAATTAATTTATTTTAATAAATGCTAAATGAAGATTAATAAAGCAAATTCGATTTGAAACTATATTTCGAAGATATATAGTTTTTGATAACAAATTTTTATAAATTTTTTTAAAAAACATTTCTAATAGATAGCAACCAAAAGATTTTATGTTTGGGTTGTTTTTAAAATTTTTATTTTTATCAAAAACTTTAGATTTTTGAAATTTCTATACACATTTCTATGTTAAATTCGTACAAAATAATATTTTTGCAAGTGTAACTAACTTTCTGCTAGTACAACAGGCGGTTGATTGTTAAATTTCACATAAATCTCAAATAACAGAGAAATATTTAAAAAAAAAATAACATAAACACTACACACATGAACAATGTGAGTGTTTTTAACTCTCTGTAGCTTCCTAGCAAAAGATTTCTCTTAATAAATTAAAATGAAAATTTCTCTTACATATGATGTTTTGTTGTTGTTATTGTTGTTGTTGTCACTGTTTATTTGTTATTCTCATTAGACAAGATGCGATGATAAGCCAATTCAAAGTGGCAGTGTACTAATTTAATTTGTTTAGCTGTTGCATATCGGAATTCCTACTGATTAGCGCCACGTCCGCTGTTAATTTGAGAGAATACCGGCATTTTCAACAACTTATTGGTTGCATGATGTAGAAAATACGAAAACAAATAAAAAAAAAACAAACGACTGACTACGTTAAAACGTCATAAAACATGAGATGAAAAAATGCTGCTGCATTTAGTTGTCCGTCAATTACATATGATGTGTCCACATGTGTTTTCAGCTGAGCAGATGTTTAAATCAAAATTGTTTAGCAAACAAGAAATGTTTACTTTTTCTGTTTTTTTTCTTTTTGGTTTTGTTTTAATTGTCAATGTGTATTTTCTTCTCACGTTTGTTTGTGTGTGGGTGGTTACAGCAGCATTAGCTAAGGTTTTTGATATTAAAGTTATGACTTTTAAAAATGTGTGCGAAAGAATAAGAAATATTTGCAGTTTCTTCAATTTTATTTATTTATAATTGTGTTACGGTCATTGCTTTTTAACCTATCTTTAATACAGAATAAACAGTTTGTTTTTTCCGCTTTGTGTTTTAATCACATTTACCACAAAGGTTACAAGTAGTTTAATAGTGAGCAATAAAAAATAACCTTTAAATTCAGGGTCATTATAATTATTCATATAAAAACTGTATTTTGTATTTGTTTTTCTTCTTTTTTTTGTAATAAAAGATTATTGAACGAGTTTTCACACACATAAATAAGAAAATATGTACAAATGTATTGGATTGGATTGGATATGATTTTGTTTGATTTGTTTTTTATTGAAGGCGTATGAGTGTTCTAAAATATAAAAAATGTAGTATGTAAATGTGAAAGGTGGCGAAGGTACAAAATGCGTATGAGTGTTATTTTATATAGCAAAATTAAAAATTACTTATACTTCAGGTGGATTTGAAGCTAATATATAAGTAGTACATACATATATTTTAGCTTTTGAATATAATAACACTGTCCAACAGCATTTTTGGAACAGAATAACGACCCTATAATTCTAAAAGAGCATGTTAAGTAGATCATTTTTATAGAATAAAGTTATAGTACGGCTGGTCTGAATTTTTTTTACAGTGGGACAAAGTTTTAATTTCTTGGTCGAAGGGTGCATTATGTTAAATGAAAAATATGGTGTAAGTTTGTGGAGCTCCTGATGAATAAATATAAGCTTTTTGTATAAGTAGTTTTTATTGGTGAATTACCTAGGACTTGAAAATTAACAGTTTAGTGAAATTAAATAATTTTATGAATTTTTCGGACGTCATTTACCTTAACTAAAAAAATTATAATATAGGGATTTTCAATGAACAAAAATATAAAATTTTAATTAACGTAACATTTTAACGGTTAAAGTTGTTATAATAAAATTAGGAAATATTGTAGATCCAAATATGATTAAATCAACAGCATTATAATTTTTGACATTTTTTGTTTTCAAATACCGAAATTCCTAAAACGGCTGAGCATTTTTTTTAGAAAATTGATTACTGTGTCGTTATTTACCGTGTATGTGGAGCCTTTTCGTAGCTTTGCCTTTTTAGAATTTTTTACTCAAATCTAATTTTTTTAAATTTTAAATTTGGATAGGTCTGGTAGCGACTAGGTCTGCTTAAAAAAACCAAGTTTTACTTTACACGCTTTTGCATTAAATTTTTTTTCTACAAAAGAAAAAATATAGGGACTTTTTTGGGAAAAAATTAAAAAAAATCGGTCTTTTTTACATTTTGAAATTTTTATAGGTACGAGATAACTGTTTATTCAGAATTTTATCCTTTGTTCAAGGATGATTTTCTATGATTCTATATCTTGTTGTAATGAGAAACGGATTTCTAAAAACACTTTAAAATCTGACTTACAGAGTTAAAGTTATTAACAGTTTTATTATAACTACACATCTATTACGTTGTTACGTTTTAACCTTTTAAAAACGGTGGTTTATTTCCTTTAAACACAACAGTTTAAATAGTAACTCTCTTTTAATACACACTGATGATGTTAAGTCTAACAGCGCCTACAATACACTGACTCTTTATGCAACTAGCTATTACTATTTATACACACAGTGTCATCTTCTAGTTGCTTTAGAGCTTTTATCAGTTTTAATGTTAATATTAGCAGCTATAACATTTAATGTTGTTATACTTATAAACAATGTTAATAACAGCGTGATATCAACATTGTTGATTAGTAGATGTTTCGAGCACTGGAAGTGTTTATAAACATGATGAATATTGCAAGCAGCCATTACAGACCATTAAATTCAAACCATTAATTCAATTTCGTAACAATATGAACTTTTTAAAGCCAAACTAAAACGAATTTTAATATTCTGGAGAACTTTAAATTCTGTAATCTTTCTTTTTATTTCGGATTAGTCCGAATAATTTTTTTTGGCCGAATATTAGGTTAAATTCGGTCTAAAATGTTGCAAACATATATGATTTATTAAATACTAGCTTGACTTTAGCTCTTCAAGCTTTTCCAAAAAAAGTCTCTTATTAAGAAAAATTAGAAGTGAAAAGAAAGCAGTAAAATTTAGTTCTTTGAGTTTTCCTAAAAGTTGCTCATACTTGAAAGTGGAAAGAAGGTAGTGTTGTTAGTTATTGAAGTTTCTTCAAAAAAAATTATTATTAAGAAAAATGAGATGTGAAAAGGAGGCAATACATATTAGGGCTACCCCTAATATACATACATATGCATATTTAAGCGAATAAATTCTTTTAAATTACTGTTACAAAATATCATTATAATGTGTCACTACGGTTCAAAACAATGTACTACTCACCACCCTCAACAAAAACCAAAAAATTAATATACAAATTTCGATACAAACATACATACATACATACGTAAGTATAAGTATTTATACATAATTTATACAAACATACATATTAACATACTCGTACACACATATTTACATTGATATGAATGTGAGTGTTGAGTAGTTATCTATCTATTCGTACATAAAACCAACAGTCGCTGACCGTATTATTGTCTCAAATGGATTATTGTTATTGTTGTTGCTGTTGTTGTTATTATTATTGTTATTGTAGTAGTTGTTGTTATTTGTTGTGTATAAAAAAGTAATTGATTAAATTGAATTTAAGTGGTGATGAAGATGATTGAAATGTGATGCGATGCGATGAAATGGGATGGAATGAAATGAGTTGGTTGAGATGTTTACAACTGATGCCGGTTGATTGTGAATTTGTTGGGGTAGTACAGTACAGTACATGCATTCATACATACAATAACTACATCCATCCATCCATACATGTTTTTGGTTGATCTTGTTGTTGTGGTCAATTTGATGTAATCAAACAAAATCAAATAATATCATTTTTTTTTTCCTTTCTATTAGTTGTTGTCTTTGTCATTGTTTGTTTTAACATGAACAAGATTAAGATTGAGGAGCTACACCGACAAAAATTCAAATGTGTGTAATTTACGATTATATTACAGTATTAAATTGTATGAGTAATATTTAGTACATACGTACATACTTACATGCACAATAAATACTTAGTTAAAAAAATCATATACATACGTTGAATTCAAATATTAAAGAACTGCTATTATGTTATTTATGTGGGAAACTTAGTTTACCAATGACATGTCATAACACCCTACACCATTTGCACAGCTATGACTCAGTGTTTTCATTCAAAGAAAAAAAATTAACTAACTCACTGCTTGTAGCAGCAGTATCCAACAATAACTGCAAATTATTTACTAGAATTCCGTTTTAATAAAATAATAACAGTTTCGGGTAAAAATTTATATAGAAAATTTAGTATTTGCAATATGTTTATCAAATAAAACAGTAAACGTATTTCAATAGTCCAGGGAATTTAATAAAGATGGTTGCAAAATCATTTTTTTTAAGGATAATTTATTTTAAAATGGGCAATTGACATGCTTTAATATCAGGAGTAAATAAAGCTTTTAAAAACAAATAAGGAAATTTCGATAGAACCAGTTTTTTAGGCTGAAACCGAATCGAACCTAATATACGTCCAAAAAATCAAAATGTAGTATTAATTTCACTTTACATTTTGGACTCGATTATTCTTTTTTTTTCATTTTGAACTGAAGTAGAGTTTTTACAGGATACTGGGAAATTTTACAATAAAATACAAGTTTATGTAATGTTTTATTTTAATTTATTTATTTTTTATTATTTTTACAATATAAATAAATATATGAATACCTATGTATGTTATGTTGCATATCAACAAAACAACTAACATTACTTGTAGTAGGTATTTCGTTTATTGTATTAATTCAATTTTATAGCACTTGACAAAAATTTAATAAAATTTTCTTATAAAAATTACACTGAATTTATGATCAGCACTTAAGATTGCTGCTTTATTGTTTTCCCGTTTATACGAGTAACAACCTATTATTTTTATCAATGGCCTTGAATTAAAAATATATTTAATGGCATCTAAATAAATGGGAGAACGAACACATATTAATGTCTTTTTGAGTTTTTCTTTTTCAAATAAAGTTAAATTAAGATTTAATTTAAGAATGTGTCAACAAATTTCACGTACTCTTTTATTTTTTAACTACATACTATTATATATATTTATTTTGAGTTTTGATTTTTATTACATTTTATATGTTAATCTTTTGTGGTTTACTAAAAAATGTGAAGATTATTGTAATGATTTTATTATAAAATAAAATTCCATAATATTTATGGATTTCAAAACAAAATTCAGCAATAGTAACATCGTGTTGTTAAAGCATATTTTTGGATATTTTGTTTTTGTTACCCTTAATACTATAATTTTGCATATTTTGAATATTTCACGCTTAAGAGCATATTTTTCACTTTTTGATAAATCAGTTGGTTTGGTTTTGAACTGAACAATAATTACGACAAAACAATAATTTTCGTGTTCAGTGACCACAGACTAAGCAAATGCATTTAAAGTAACATCAAGTCAGTCACTTTAAATTTCAGATACTTCAAGAACATTCAATGCGTTATACAATTCTGTGTTCAGAGTGCAATACATGCGATAAAAATGATAATATGATTCTATTATGGTTGTTATATGACCATAATATTACTAATATGTAGTTAGCATCATAAAATATCATAATATGGTTCTATTTAAGCATAATATTATCATGTGTAAACATATAAACATATTATTGTTCAACGATCATATCATATTAGTAGAACAACCATAATATGATTCCATCTCAATCATAATATAATTATGTAAAAACTTTATAGCTGTTATAATAATATTATATTTGAGCCCAACCATATTATGATACCACCAGCTCAATCATAATATTGTTTTTGATCATTTTATGCTTGTAGCCTAATGATCATATTATGGTTGAGCCCAACCATATTATGATTACAGCTCAATCATAATGTGATTGTTTTTGATAATTTTATGGTTTTAGTCACATGTCCATATTATGGAGCATTTTTGTTCATGTCAAGGTTATAAATAGTACATATAACAATATTTTTTCGGTTCAAAAATATAAAAAAGGTAATCTGTAATAATTTATACAAAATCAACTAGTTTCAATAGTGTTGGAAAATTGCATTTTCATATTCCATATTTTACAACTGTGAGCAACCAACTTATATTGTTCTGTTAAATACTTAAGAAAGAGCTGTTAATTATTCGATTTTAATTGTGATCCAATAAAAGTTTATCGGTTATTTTTATAATTTGAGTAATTGATAAATTTTTAAAATTTCATCGCATAACGAGTTAAAGTATTATTTGAATAATTTAAGAAAATATATTGAAAACCAGAATATTTCCAATAATTTGATTGTTAACAATGAAGTAAAGTACAAACATTTTAATTATATGACTTTTTTTACACATTTAATAAAAATTATTGATCAAAAGTTTTTAGAATTTAGATGTCAAAGTATTTTTCAACCGTATAAGCAAGGCTCTCAGTTAATTTGTATGGCGCGCTATACAATATCTTTATGATATCCCCATAATTTTTTTGTTATGTTATATTTTTCAAATATGTTAAAGGTAAATGGTATTATTAGGAAAATTATAGATATATAAACCACTGAATTGCTTGAAAATATGAGTAAATTTTTGTTTAACACCCTTGCATGGACTTGACTTAAATTTTTTAAAAATAAAATTAAATTTTTCTTAAAATTATAAATGCACATTTCATATTTAAACATTTCTCTACAAAACTGCATCATTTGATTTTCGAAATTGAGAGTTTGAAAAATTTACTTTTTGGCACCAAAATCACTCTATGACTATCTATGGAAAAAATAGATTAATAGATTGAACAGATATTCGTACTTTCTTATTCCTTCCTAATATTAACTAGTCACAATGTTGTAATGTTTTAACTAAGTTATCTTGGAGTTTTGATCCAAAATATGAGTAGAAATTAGTTTCTAATAAAATTTTACAATAATAGACATCATTGTTTAACATTTCGAATTAATAGCTTTGTTTCGTTTGGATATTTTTATTTATATAAATTATTTTTTTTTTTAATTTTAGCTTAAAAATAAATTAAGTCAAGTCTGCGACAAATATTGAACAAATAATTTTTCATTCTAAATTGAAAAATTTAATTTAATTCATTTATTATAATTACTCTGTAATAATTCAAAGAATACCATTATTTTATTTTTCTCGAATTCGAATAATTTTTATTCGAATGACCCTAAGTAATCTTGAAATAATTGTAGTTTTAATAATTTCTTCTAGATTGAAACTCAAAATTATGCATTCAAAAATACAAATTTGAAAACAAGTTGAAAATAAAAAAATTTAATAACGATTTTTGTGCTTTGAACAATTTTAAGCTTAGGTCCGCAACATGTGTGCATTTAGTCAAAAATTCTAAACAGGTTACCGAATAAAAACCTAAATATGAGCTTAAAACGATAAATCAAGAAACGTGGTGCGATACAAACAATCTCTTTGAAAATTCGTGTTTAGCTTATCAATTTTTATAAATCAAGTTTAAGTGCAAGAGAAAGAAGATTTTGCAAATACATTTTTACTTTGTTGAATAGTTTTTTTTTTAATCGATATTGAATATTTGAATTTCTATAGATACACATTTTTAACATACAAATTAAATACTTGCCGCATAAATTTAGCATTAATTAAAATAACTTTGCATAATCAGTATTTATTTAATTCTACATATTTGTATTTACTTGTACTCACTTGCCATTAAATTGTCTTTATATTGTGGGGGGCCTTCTGCTTTAGGAATAATTCGTATTTGTGGTGATCCCGACAAAAGTTCAACAACCTCCTCATCGCCATCATCATTTTGCACATTTTTATGATCAAATTTATGTTTAATTGACATTATAAGTGTTTTGTTTTTGTTGTTGTTGTTGTTGTTGTTGATATTTTTAGTGCAATAAATGAGAATGTCTTTGAGTTTGTGTCTGGTGTATTTATTTTTTTATTTTCTATTCTATTTTTAAAATTTAATTACAATGAATGAAACTACATATAGATTTCATTTCTTACGGCACTTTTTTATATTATTTTTATTATGCTTTTGTCTGAGTTAATAATATTAAATAATAGTTTTCAAATTAGTATTTTAGAGATTAAAATACAATATTAAAAAAATACAGCAATACTTTAATAAATTTCTTAAAATTATTATCAATGGTGCCAGTATTTGTTTGTGTGTTTGTATTAAATCAACAATACAACAATTAATCACAAAGTTCTCCCCACTTTTGCGATTTATTTCAATGGCTTCTCCTCATCTCGTGTGTGTAAATAAGTTTGTATTTTATTTATTGTTTTTTTTTAACATTTTTTGCCGTTATGTTTTTTTGTTTTTGCTTGTTTTGTTTTGATTTCTTATCGTATTGAGAATAAACAACAACAATAACAAAAAATAATGACGTTGCTTTAAACAAATTGCAATTTTTTTTTAAACCACGTTTTTTTATTATTTGTTTACAATTTGTCACTTTTAATCATTTGTAGCTAGAATTTTGTTGTGATTTTCTTAAAATTTTTAAAACTAATTAATTAATTGTGGAAATTAATTTTTTATTTTATTTTGTTATTGTAATTAAAATTTAATTACGATTTTTCTCTTAAAAAGCACCACGACATGAAATAAAATTATTTTAATTTGGCAAATTTTGTATTTTCTGTCAGAATAATTGTGCGGTCTTTTCTACACTCTTTGCCAATATGATTTCAAATGTTTTGATTAGAGAAATGGCCCAAAATACTTCCCGCTTTTTGTTGATTTTTAAAGACATACATACATATGTATGAGTGCATGTATGTGATTGCTTTTTATGTTTTTTTTTTTTTTTTTTTGTCTCTACATATTTTGTGATGTAATACCTACACTCACATATTTACTATGAACGAGGACAATCTAAAAAGTAATAAAAAATTTTATAAATTTTTAATTCTCAATCCATCCACTTTGGTGCCTTTTGTATATCAAAACTACATATCGCTCATTTGATGCAACAACGTCATAATTCAAAAATCCATATTTCGAGTTAATTGCACAATTGCATAGTAAATAATTCGTTTTAATAACTGACAAAATCTTGTGAAGTACTTTAAAAGTTACACGCCGAATCGCCATAGCATTTTGTCCTAATTTTTAATTGTTTATATTACTTGCAATAACGTATTATTTTAGTTGTGTGTTGATATTAATGTTTTAACCATTGACAGCGTGACTTGGGGAGAAAATGAAGAAAGTACATAGTTTTGATGTTCTGAAATAAAAAATAAATTATTTCCAATTCAGAATTTGATTTTAAGATGACAGAGAAGAATTTTGTTATACTTTTGTTATAAAACTCGGTTAACGAGAACCTTTGAAAATCTACAAAAATTTGCAAAATTGACAATTAAACTAGACTGCCTCAAAATCTATTCTTTACAAGTTTTCAACAATGTGAGTGGCGGTTGTACAACGTTTTAGTATATTTCAAATATTTATTATTTCTTTCTATAACATTTTTAAAATCGTAAAAAATTGAAACCGTAGTAAAAATTAAATCCGATTAATTTTTACTACATAAGATAGATATCTATTTGTTGAAATTACGACTTTGGATCGAAAGTGTATCGTAATAATATAATTAATAATTATAGTTGAGATATATAATATAATAAACTTATTATGTTGTGGAACTGTTAAGATTGACTTCGTATGCTTTTCAAAAAACTAAAAAAAAATAATTTTAAATTAAGTATTTCTTGAAATCAATGAATGATTTGCTTTCATAAAACATTAGTTGACACCTTTATTTTTTATATTTTTTTTTAGGTTGATTTGTTTTTTTTTTATTTGTTTTGTAGCAAACCACAACCGCTTCATTAATAGTGGTGGACCCTTGCACGTGCCCGCGTAATTAAAAAAGAAAACCCTGTGTGTTTTGGTTTCGGTCGGTGCACTTGATTTCGATTTATCTTGTGTTTTAAATATAATAGAATATAGCGTTTGTTATTTTGTGTTTGCATCCGAACAGAAAACAGATGAACCGAATTGTTCAATACTTTACAACAATTTATTTGTTCGTTCGTTAAAATTAGTTAGTTGACACTGGCAATAAACGTCCGCAACCGTTGTTTTAAGATTCAAAACTGAACTGAGAAAATGTAGACCATAAATGATATTGTCCATTCCAGCCGTTGGATATTTATTTATTTGTTTGCTTATTTTTTCGCATACAAATTGTACACAGTTTACATACAAATATACTCGTACATACAAACCTATTGCATACATACATTGTGTGTTTGTTTGTTTTTGTTATTTATTTATTTTTTTGGTTTTGTGTTTAAGCTTGAGCTTGATAAGCGTTCACCAAAATAGTCGCACGGTAAGCTTCATTAGCTGCTGCTGCTAAAACTCAAATGTGTTAAACACACAAATGAGAAACACTCTTTCGCGTTTAACCAGCCTTTAAAATTTGTGTTAAATTCATACATATGTATTGTCACCTGAAATGCAAAAGGGCGTAACAATCAAAAAATTCAAAATTGGATATTGGTACAGCGCATCAAGGCACTCGTCTTCAAAAATATTTAGCTTTCTATTTTTAAAATTAACGACTTTATTGAAGAAAGAAAATCATATTTGTAACCATAACACTTTAAATTTTATTATGTTTTTTGTCTCTCTTTAAAATTTAAAAAAAGTGTTGATAGGCTCTTTTGCATTTTAGGTGACGGTATGTACTTGTACTTGTACATCCATCCATACGTAGTATATATTTTAATTTTTTACTATTATTATTATTTTTGCACCATACATTTTTACACTGCGAAAAACTGATATATTTTAGATTATTTTTTTTATTTTTTCCACAAAATATATAATATAATAATAACATATTCAATATAGATCAAGGAGATGAGCACATACATATCGATGGCTTAATATAGAAATGTATCTCAACTATTAGTTACTTTACCGGAGAAGGAAAAAACTCAATAATATCAGAAAGTGAAAGTGAAAAAAAACCACTAAAAATTTGTTTTATATCAAAAAATATTTTTAGAAAAGTTGTTTGTTTTATTATCCAAAAAATATGCATTCAACTTTAAATGAGTTAGGTGTTTTTCTTTCAAACGAATTTTTAAATCAGTTAGGGCTTTTTCTTAAATTACTGTAAATCTGTTATTCGTCACCATAGGAAACTGATTTTTTTTAAGGGAGGCCTATTTACCAGAATATGTAAAAACCCCGATTTTGAAAAAACAAGATACGTTCTTTCTATATTAAGCCATCGATATATGGGTTGTCAATTTTTCGAGTTTAATTTTTATCGAATAATATTTTAATATTAAATTTAGTTATCATTGGAGTAATCGATTAATTTTTAAAATTTCCTCGTTTATTCGTACGAATAAGGAGTAAAATATATTATTGATATAGTTTTTTTATGCACGATAGAATTTACGAAAGTCTTAACTGTCAAACGAACTATCATAATGCGCTCACTTTTTAATATTTATGATCAGTATACTCTGGCAAATCAAATTTACTTTGAAAATCAGTTATAGACTTGTCGCAAAATTGTGTTCAGTGAGGCTCATTTTTGGCTCAACAGGTTTGTTAATAAACAAAATTGTCGCATATGGAAAGATATCAATCCACACAGACCCTACAGACTCCATCCTAATTTCTTAAAAAATGAAGCCGGACCTCTGGAGATTGTTACAGCGCCATGATCAATGATTTTTGCTTGAAAATATGGTTAACATTGATCCAGACGTGATGTGGTTTCAACAGGATAGCCATCGATTTGTTGATTTCGAGAAATGGTCTTGTCAATTGGCCTTCAAGATCATGTGTTAAATCACTTCTCGATTATTTGCTGTGAAGCCATGTGAAGTCACTGGTTTATGCTGATAAACCAGCAACAATAAACGTATTAATTCATGTTAAATTTTTTATGAACTGATTTAAAGTCATTATAATTTTGATTCCAAAGTATTATTAAATGTTTGCTTCGTTATTATAATGTACACACTCTAATATTTTTCTCTGTGTATAATATGCACATGTACTAGGGATGTAATTCGAATAAAAATTATTCGAATACTCGAAGAAAAATAAATATTTTATTCGTATGTCATTTGATCAAAAATTTTCGAATAATCGACCACTCGACTACTCGAGTTTATTAATTCCATGCTTAAATTGTATAAAATAACTTATATAAATAACAAGTGATAGTGTGTCGAAAATATGTATATACCCACCTCATTTTATATAAAATCTTTTATCTGATTTGGTTCAATTTCTCCTTGCTAAATCATGAATTTAAATGTTATCGGGTACAAAATATGTAATTTATTAACATTTATTTTGTTATTTAACAAAGAATTTCAATTTGGAAATTATAAAATTCGTTTAAGTCAAAAGAGTCGATTAAAATTTAAGTCGAATAATTGACAACTGTAATGCGTACTCAAAAACAACTCTAGATTATATGTGTGTGTGTATGAACATCTGTACAAACATGTCATGTCCCCTTCTTATTACTAGAATTTTGTTTTCTATAGACATCAATTGTTTTTGCATTTTACGTTAGAGCAGAACACACACACACACATATAGACAGCAACTCTCTGTTGCAATTTATTACATTGAAATGACATTTTTTAGATCTTTATATTTGTTGCTACTGTTGCACTAAAATCAATTGGGTCCTTAGAATAGTGTTAAATATAAATAACAAAAACCATTATATTTTATTTTCAATGTCCATTTCAAAAGTCAAAACTTATTTTTAGCGTTTTTTTTTGTATCTAATTAGAAGTTCAAAATGCGTTTCTTTGTATTATTTCATCATCATTATAAATTGTGACTGGTCTTTTTGGGTGGTCATATAAAACAAATGAATTTGCATTATTATCTAAATAACAAATTATCTTTGTATTTAAAACATCCTTAATTATGATATTTCCGGTAATTTATGGATCTAAAATAAATCGCGAAAAACATTTTCTCAAAAGTTGTTTTTTTTTTTTTTAAAAAAAATTTGTTATTCGACAAATTGAAAACAATATTTTCCTAAAAAGTTTATATACATACATATGTGTGTGTGTACATTATTTCGTTGACTTAGTCGGCAAATAGGAGGCACAAAAAACATGTCTGTACTTTTAAATTAAAAGAATTAAAAATAAATAAAACAATTCATAGGTGAGGTAAATCATCATAAAATGTATGATGGTCTTTGGGTAAACTTGATTTTGAAAATTGTAAGTCTTCGTATTTTCTAGGTGTTTTTTTTTATGGTAAAGTTTTTCCATATTTTTATTTATTTTTTTTTATGTAAAATTTTCCAATCTTCAAAGAATGGAAGTTTAAAATACATATATGTATGTATATCACTATTTGGAGTGTATTCAATAGCACGAATATCCGTTACTTTGGAATCGCCTTTACCCTGGTAAATTATGTATGTGTTTTTTTAGTTACACCAGCATTCTACATTAAAAACTCTATTTGCATAAAAAGTGGACTTATCATATTTGGCGACTAAGCCAATGATTTTCATAAAAAGAGTTTTTCAGCTTAAAAATTAAAAACATTTTTTATTTTAAGTAGAATGCAAATACGGCGTATTTTAATTTTTATCTTGACGATATACTGACATACAAAAATTATGTTAATTGAAAGTATGTATATCGTTACGAAAAACGATAACCAAAGATTGAGAAAATGGGGCTAAAAATAGTTAAATACCATGTGTCATGGTTAAATACAAATTTTGTTTCTTTTGAATTAAAAAAAGAAAATTATTCAGTAAAATAGAATAGAGAAATGCTCATAAATTTATAGAGTGAAGTGACCTTAGCCTAATAATTAATAACCTCTAAAAATGCAACTTAATTGAGAAGTATAACCTAAAGTCACATTTTTGCTAGTCAGCGCTTTTTTCACTTTAATGTCTTTTTAATATAATTTTATTCAAATTGCTACTTTTCATCTTATGATTAACGCAAAGTAGTCGACGTCAGAGTTGATGAAAAACTGTTGGCGTTTTTGAGTATATTTCATTAATTATCTAGACGAAATATATCGTTACCGTAATATAGAAGGTCCCTAACTCGTGTTTTTTTTTGTAAGTCCAGATTTTCGTTTATTCCGATAAATGGTCCGCTCATATATCATATTTAGCCAAAAACAAATCACGAGTTAGGGCCTTTCTATATTAAGGTAACGATATGTAATTTTATATTTAATGTCCTCCTTTAGGCCATGATTTGTACTAGTTAACTTAAAACTTATTGTAGATAACATAAGTTGGGTGCAATCAAATCAGATGAGTATTTAGTTTCCAATTTCAATTTATTTTACATATAATTCTGTTAATATAAATATTTTCCTACTGTTAGCAGAGTATACGATCTCATACGATCATAAATACTGGTAGTTGGAATCAATCACTGCGTATAATTGAGATCTCAAATCAAATAAAATATGATTATAACAATAATAAGTAGGTATGTAGTTGCATACTATAGGGTCTGAAAATAATATTTCCCTTTGTTACAATTTAAAAGATAAAATTATTATAGTTTTTAGTGCCGAGCGCAAATATGTTAATTAAAATTTATTAATATCAGCTCATATATTTTAACTCTAAAGAAACATAAAGATTAAAGTTTATCTGAATAGTTGAAATATTTCAATTTAACATTTTAAAACAAATTAGTTTAATTTTTTGTTTACAAATATGATGGTGCAGGTAAATGTAATTTTCAACAATTTTAAATATTAATTTTAAAAATATTTAAGTTTTGACTTAAATTACTTATGTAAATATCAATTGCAGTTTGAAAGTGCAATTTTAAAATAAAATTAATTAATATTTTTGGAACTTTCCTAGTTGTGTAAAAATTAGTAATCGCGAATCTATATTTGATGGAAATAGCTGTTTAGTAATGTTTTTTTAATTAAAATTTTTTAATTTTCTCAAATTGTTCAAATAATTTTCATAAAATATACGAGTAGTTTACAAATTTTTTAAATTAATTTGTTTGTTTAATAAAAATATATACCAGATATTTTGCCGTTTACAAATTGTTTAAACATAAAAATGGTTATTCGTTGCGTTCCTTTTTGCCGAACTTTTCACCATCCTCAATAGTCTCAGGAAGTGGAAATCCTCGAGTTTCTGGCAGAAAAAATGTTAAAATTCCACCCAATAATGAAACTGTGCCAAAAATTAGTGGGGGTAGAAAATAATACACTTCTGCTAACTCGGATATAAATGGTGCCAACATTGAACCAACGCGTCCGAAAAAGGAGCACATGCCTACTCCATTCGAACGCACTAAAGTGGGAAATATTTCACCCGCATAAAGATAAACATTGGGAAACGTTATGGCGGCACCAACCAAGCCAATAGTAGCAAATGCCACAACTAGAATCGAACTTAAATGCTGGAACATAGCTATGACCAATAAACCGCCGGCACTAATAAAAGTAGAAATGATCAGAGTGAGACGACGGCCCAAGTATTTTGTCATAAAGACACAGATTATGGTGCCCGGTATACCGAGAAAGCCTCCTATGGCGACATTTAAAAATATATTACCAGCCAGTTTGGAAATGTATTGGGAGACACCGAAGTAAACAGCACAAACGTTTAACCACTGATAGGCCATGATGATAGTTTTCTTGCGCAGATTAGGCGAACGAAATAAATCAAATAGATTGCCTTTCTTAGGAGTGGCTTTAGAAGACATGGTTCGGTAGGCCTCTTCGATTTCAGGCCTTATTCGTTCAGTAGGCATTTTATTAGCTCGTGCGATTTTTTCCAGTAATGGAATAGCCTCTTCGAGACGTCCGGTCGTGAACAACCATCGAGGCGATTCAATGCATAGCCATATGTATATTAGATATACAACTGAGAATGAGGAATAACTTAAATTGAACCACCTCCAGTGTCGTAAAAAATACGAGAGCAAAGGCAATGAAGCATGACCCAAATTAAAGGGAATTTGATACAGTATGGATATGATCTCTCGTTTACTCACTCCAATAATTTCCATTATGAGAACAAAACTGCAACATTTTAAATTAATTAATACATAATTACACCTCCGAACAATTTTCACTCACCTGGTTGTCATGGTACCCCCGGTAGATAAACCAGCTAGAAATCTGAACAGCACATAGAACCAAAACCATTCAGCAAAACTCACCGTTACACCCGTGATCAGTTGTAGCACACAAGCAGTTACAAACAAAGGTCTACGTCCATATCTTGTTATACAAATATTGTACATTTAATGGGCATATAAAAGCAAAAGGCTTGTCATCACACTTACCTATCAGCCAATATTCCAAATATAATATTACCTAGCATTATGCCGAACATGACCATGGTCTGTGAGAAACTCACCCACGACTTGTAGCCACACTCCAGGTCGAACTGTGTTACTATGGTCTCTTCGAAAACACTACGATCGTATTCAGACGTTTTGCACTCCTTCTCACATGGATCAGCACCTTCGGGATCAACGCAAGTGTAATTTGTTGGCGCGGCCAAGAATACATGACCTACTTGCACCCAACCAGTTGGAAATTTAGATAAAAATATCAACATACAAAACCAAAATTGATAACGTCCCATGTCACCCAAATGTACAATAATGGGATCGATCTTTTTCTCTGCACAAAAACAAAAAACGTTTTAAAATATGAACGTATGTATTTAAAATTAACTTTTGTTTTTATAAATATATGTCCATATATGTACTTCCGAACTATATATACATACCTTCCGATTTTGGTTCCATTATTTTTAAATAGAAAATACAACTGAAACAACAAATTATTAATTAAAAACATATGTATAATGACGTTTCAAAATTTGAATTCATGCTTTTTTTATTATTGTATCCCAATAAGCATTTTTACTGGAAATCAAGTTGAAAAAAACAAAATGTTCACGTGCTTGAATCTTTGGGGTTTTGGTGCTTACTGGGATTATTTAAATACAATGTAGTCGGCACTTACCATGATGTAATAAGTAAGGTGAGAGCGTTTCGACAACAAACACAATATTTCTTGCTGACAAATGCATAGCTTTAGTCTAAATTGAATTTGTCAAATAAAAAATAAACAAATTTTATTTTGGTATAAATACCTATTTCATTTGAATATTATCCGGCAGATTTGTACAAAATCAGAAAGTGCAATTAATTGGTGGAAAATTAAAGTGAATTTTAATGATCTAGCAATAATAAATAATCTTTGACAAAACCGTTACCAATGTAAATACAAAGCTTTTGTTATTTTTGCATATTAACTAAAAAACGGCCGTTAAATTTAAATTATATTTGAAAAAGAGCAACGGTTTAATGGTGCTTTATCCAAATTTCATTATAGGAAATCATTTTATTCACATTTTCATTCATGTTTTTTGATTTAAAAATTTTTTTCTTTGAAAATAAAATTTAATATTTTTTCAAAATAAATGCAGTTTGACAAAACCCAAGCACTTTCAAAATAGATAAATAAAAATCAGCTGTGTTGTTGATTTCACCTTACTGCACTTACGTAAAAAGTTTTTTGCTGTTTATCATTGAATATTGTTGACGTATAAACAACAGGCCCGATCTGTTTGAAGTTTTAAAAATCAATAGAGGAAACATTAGCCTTTCAGGATTTTGTCGGCAGAGATGTCAAATGTAAAACTGAAACGCTTATTTATCTCATTTTTATATAGTCGCCATCAAAAAATGTGGAAGTATATTTTGTTGTAATAAATTGTATGTTGTTTATGCGGCAATCCTTCGTAATAAGATAACAAAAATATGAATATGATTTAAGTTGCAACATTGGAATTAATTAAAATCGTCAGATACGAAACACTGTTTGCACTAAAATATGAAGCTTTACAGAAACACTTAATTGACAACAACATACCACCAACAGTTTTTCTGTCTAGTTAATTCACAAACCTTCAATGATGAAAACTTTGAAAAGCTTTTTTTTCATTTTTCTTCTACCACACCCACACATACACACACAGTTTTATCACTCGTCTTTCTATCCATTCAGTTTGGTTTTGTTTTTTCTTGGTTTTAAACATTTGAAAAGCACAAGTGAGAATCAAAATATTTTTTTTTGCAATAAATCTGCCAATTTTAACTGGCTAATTCCGATTGGCATGAAATTTCACATAAGCAAAAATGAAAAAATTCAAACAATGTCTTTCCTTAAGTCCACAAAAAGTTTCTTAAGGAACTTTTATAAGGTTTTTATATTTTTTGAAAGGCATCTCAACAAGGACATATAGAAAAATACAAAATTTTGGAGAATTTGACCAACGATACAATACCGGTTGAGCAACTGTTTTTCCCGATGTATAACATAAACAGCATATCTAAAGAATCACTTGTAAAATTGTCTGCCTTTAAAACCCAACTGACATTTAATTATTTTTATACCCTACACCACCATAGTGGGGAGGGTATTATGCGTTTGTGCAGATGTTTGTAACGCCCAAAAATATTAGTCTAACACCCACCTTAAAGTATACCGATCGACTTAGAATCACTTTCTGATTCGATTAAACGATGTCCGTCCGTCCATCTGGTTGGCTGGGTGTCCATGTAAACCTTGTGCTCAGAGTACAGGTCGCTATTTTGAAGATATTTCGATAAAATTTGGTACATATTATTTTTTCGGCCCAAGGACCAATCCTATTGAAATTGGCTGAAATCGGTCCATTATTTCACCTAGCCCCCATACAAATGTACTTCCGAAATTGGATTTTGTCGGTCATAAATGTTTAATTTATAAATGTATCTCCACAAATTGCGCTCCAAATAAGTTTTATATATACAAAATTCATGCCACCAAATTTTGTTACGATCGGTCCATAATTAATGTAGGGTATTATATGGTCGGGCTTGACCGATCATACTTTCTTAATTGTTTATAATTGAAAATATTGTATGTTATGTTATTATTTATTTATGGTATGTTCAATAACAACAACCATAGAAAATAGACATAGAGCGGAAACTCTGCTGTCAAAGACCTAACTCAGTTGTCAAAAACCTAAGTGGTGAGAATGTATTAGTAGTAAAAACTATGTGAAAACAAAAACAACACTCGTATGTGTGATTATTTTGAGTAATTTTTTTGTTTGAGTTTTTTTCTAGTTTCCGCTCTATGTTCTCTATGACAAAAACCATAGAGAACATAGAGCTCGAAAAAAACTCAAACAAAAAAATTACTCAAAAAAGTTACACATACGAGCATAGCTGCCAGATTTGACGAATTATCGTCATTTTGACGATTTTTGGTTTCAAAAATAGCAATTTGACGATTTGACGATTTCTTTCTCGAAAATGACGATTTTCTGCATTATGAAAATATGGTACTATTTTATGAAATAGTAAAGAATTTTCTCATTTTGTTCGTGAATATTTAGATTTTGAATTTTGTCTATTAAAATTTTTAGATTTTAAATCAATTTTTGTAAATAAATTACTGAAATAAAACGGAAAAATTCTAAAGCAACTTTTTCTATTTTGCCAAAATTTATTCAGAATATAATGACATTATTCCATTCAATTGAAGCCGCCAAGCTCGAATTTATGCTTTAATCTCAGGCATTATTACCTTCCGAATGGACCACCTACAGCGTACTGCTATATTTTAATGAAATTATCTTTAAAAAGTAATGTCAGAGATTGTTCTTCCGGGGCATAATAAAGATTTAGACGTTAAATTCTATTTTATATGTATGTTTTATTTAAAAAATAATTCTGAATGAAACCTTATATTATAATTAAATTGAGATTTACTTTTTTATTTTAGTAATCCCTTATTTATAAACTTCAATTTTAAGAAATGTTTTTTGATAAATGTGATGTTTTGGTTCACTTTTTATATAGAAATGTAAAATTCCTGTTAGAAATCTCGACCATTTTAATTTTCCGATTTTTTTGACGATTTTTAAAATTCGAAATGACGACTTTTTTCTTTTTTATCGGGATATTGACGATTTTTTCCCAAATTCATCTGGCAGCCCTGCATACGAGTGTTGTTTTTGTTTTCACATAGTTTTTTTACTAAAAATTCGTAATGTTTTTTGTTATTGAACAGACCATTTAACAGTATTTTATTTTTTAATTTTTTTTTAAACCAAAACTTCTACAACTTTGTGCGGACAAAGCGATACGCATTGTCCGCACATAAATTTTTGACATTTTAAAAGAAACGATTTTTGCTCATATACTTGGAAGTTGAGTATATTGTATGCTCCGCTTCGACCAAAGAGAAACATAGAGCGGAAACTAGAAAAAAAACTCAAACAAAAAAATTACTCAAAATAATCACACATACGAGTGTTTTTTGTTTTCACATAGTTTTTTCTACTAATACATTCTCACCACTTACGTTTCTGACAACTGACTTTGACAGGAGAGTTTCCGCTCTATGTATATTCTCTATGGCTTCGACCGATTATACTTTATTACTTGTTTAGTTTTTATTTTTCCCACAGTTTTTATTCAGTTCTACACGGTTTAAATAATTTGCAACGCTATTTGTAAAAGCATCAAAACAAACAAACAAAGATACACCAAAAATACCACATTAACGTGGTAACAACTGTTTGTTAGATTGTATTATGTAATTGTTTGTCTATTTTCTGAATTCCTACTCACACATACAAGCATATGTTTCGTATATGAACATAAAAGTATGACAAGGATGTGCCATCGTCATATCCTTGACTCTCTGCAAATAAGAACACACACACACATGCATCGGAAATTTGAGTGTTTGTTTATGTGATTTTGGCTGTGCGTTGTGCCACAATTAACCACAGCTATTAAATGCAAAAGTAAACACTACTAATCGATATATTCCAGATCTAGTCTAAAAGGGTGGGAATTTTCAGACAGTCGAATACATACATATGTATATCAGAAATATCTATTTAGTAAACGTTTAAGATGAAATTATTGACATTAGACCGTAATATAGTTTTGTATATTATTTAATATATGGGGGATTTCATGTTAAGTGAACCAATTTTTAAAATCGATGTCTTCCAATCGGGATGAAATTTGCTCCATGGTTAGACCTATTGGATAGTAATTCAGATACAATATTTCAACAAGATCGGTCAAGAACTTTCTGAGTTATATGGGGTAAAAATTTGACATTTTGGTCAATCATGTGTTTTTTCTCATCCATGTAACTTATTACCTATTGTTCTTAGCAAAATGTGTCGCAAATAGTTTAGATAGCTATTTCTTCAATCTATCGAAAAATATTTAAAAAAAAAAAATAAAAATTTTTTAATATCTTTTTCCGAAATCAAAAACTTTTTTGACTTTTTTTCAAAATGGGCCCTTTTTTTCTTAAAAGACAGCTTAGATATTTTCCTTGAAGACCTATTTGGTCGCTTAGTGGGATGCGAGTTCGATATCTATCAAAATAAATGTTTTGTAACGCCGAAATAATTCTCATGTACATACATATGTATGTATATTAAAATCACAGCACTGAATTTTGTCAAGATTGTCATAGCTCCCATATAAGGACCACTTTTGAAAATCCTATGTCCATAGAGTCTAATAAGGCCCATTATGATTCCTTTTCCTTCTTCTCCTTCGCATCATTATTCTCTTCAAAGGTAATGCTATTTTCTCGATATTCCCATATATTGCTATGTATTTCATTTAGATGACCTGATAAAATCCAATAGTAGCCAGGGTACATGCCTTTAAAATAAATTAGGTACTGATCCTCTGAGAGAAAACATGACGGTTGGATTATAAAATGTTATAAATCTCCTTTAGTTTCCAAAGTTAAGATAATTTTGCCTCCATTACACATCAAATTGGGACTTATAAATCAGCATGTGAAGGCATTAGATGAAACTGGTCCATGTTTTGTCCTGCTTTCAAGAAAGTTTTCAGATTTAGAAGCGCGGCTTGGAGCTAGTACCTGAAATTTTCCACAAATACTCTAATAAGGTTTGTTTGGTATTGAAAATGCTCCATGATTTCACCTAGCCCGCATACTAAAGTCCCCATACTAATATTTATTATGCGGCAATCTTGATAAAATGTTGCACAAATTATTTCTAAGAACTCTGAAATTATCGGGCATTATTAGTCTTTGTTTTATATGAACTTAAATCTTTCTAAATACATATCGATGGCTTAATATAGAATGGTCGTATCTCAACTTTTAGTTACTTTAAAGGAGAAGGAAAAAACTCAATAATATCAGAAAGTGAAATTGGAAAAAAACAACTAAAAATTTGTTTTATACCAAAAACTATTTTTAGAAAAGTAGTTTGCTTTAATATAAACCATTCTACTTTAAATGAGTTAGATGTTTTTCATTCAAACGATTTTTAAATGAGTTTGGGCTTTTTTATAATTACTGTAAATCTGTTATTCGTCAACATAGGAAACTGAATTTTTTAAGGAGGTCTATTTGAGTTTTGTCTACCAGAATATGTTAAAAAAACCCGATATTGAAAAAAAAAAAACGAGATACGACCTTTCTATATTAAGCCATCGATATCAATTTATGTGAGCCATGAATGTTAAGATTGTTTTACGACCATTAAACTTAAAACCTTTGATCTGGCTTTAGCCATTGCTGAGCAATATCAAATATTTGTTCAAGATGGTTCTTATTTTGTTAACATTTTAAATTAACTAAAGCCCAGATTTTAAAATGGTTTTTTATAGCGTTATTCAAAATGAGTCCTGTAAAACCTTTAGCTCAAGTATCTTTTCTTTGGCCAGCATCAATATTGTTGTTACAATTATTTTCCGCATGCGTTAACGAATGAAGCAAATTATACTTTAATTTTAGTTGGCAACATTAACATTTTTAGTTTTTAATTCCACACATATGGGACCATCCTAATAAATACATATACATTAGAGTGGGACTACTTTGTATGGAGGAAAAGAAGGTGTTTGATAGAAACAAACGTTTACGTTTAGTTTGTTTGAGGATACCATTTTTTAAAATGTTTGTTCTGGCGTCAGTATTTTATAGGCTGGATTAAATAACAATAATATTATAATAAATAATAATAATTTATGTGACACCCAAATTTCAAATGTTTTCTTTGAAAAAAACATTTTCAGAAACAGTATCTTAGAATGAATTCAAATTTTAGTTTAAAACCTTTTTTGGGACCACCCTAATATACATACAACATACATAGAGTACTTACACACCATGGATTTAACAAATACATATACATAGGTATAAGTAAGCAATTGCTGCTTTTGACAGATTTCTAATATGGCTGCCAAATATACAAGTCCGTTAAATGCTCCTTTATCATTTATACTTTGAAAATATTATTTGAATTGTATTGTACTGTATAAGCAGTGACTACAAAAGCACTATGGGGGTTTTAAAATGTACAGACTAGTAAATAAGAACATGACCAACTAATAATTATTAAAAAGATGAAACAACACCAACCACACAAACAATATAAATTAAGGTAAATGAAAGAAGTATTTGAAATAGTAGTTGGTCACATAGTGGATAATAAAGGGTGGAGCTAAAATGCACTGACAATAATTTGCAAAAGCTTTTGAAAACAAAGGAGAGATAAAATTAAAGTGAGTTGTTTAGTTAGTAATTCTAATGTGATCAAATGATTTTGTGTTGAGGAATCAATTATTTTTAACATTTACAAATTATGCAGCATTTATTTTATAATTTTTATTTACGTTTGAATGGACAACATATTTTTATGTGAACGGATTAAATGTAATTGACATAATTTGATTACAACAAATCACAACAATATTTACGCAAATTTTTCCCACACTTTGTTTGAGGCATCTAGAAGTGTTGCGACAATTAATTTAAATTACCGTTACAACCATTTTACACTTCATTTAATGTTGAACTAAATTCAAGTGA
Source organism: Calliphora vicina (assembly GCF_958450345.1). NCBI lineage: Eukaryota > Metazoa > Arthropoda > Insecta > Diptera > Calliphoridae > Calliphora > Calliphora vicina. The sequence continues at coordinate 2,436,429 of NC_088780.1, read as the reverse complement.
TACACTCACTACTCTGCTCTGCTAAATGCGTACATATGAACTTTTATTAACCACCATACAACACACAATCCTCACAAGGAGATGTTCTCAAAACAATCTAATTCTATGGTGGTTTGCCGGTCTTGTCAGCAACAAAGCAAATAAAATAAACGCATTTGAAATCACAGCACCCTTTGCAATGAATGGCAATTGTTAAAATTAAATTATTTTCATTTTACGATCTACAAAACAACTGAAATTAGCCACGTCAACGACTGTGTCAGGATAAGCATCGTTCGTTTCGCCTACTGCGCCTCCCCCTTTGCTGCAGCAGAATTTGACTTTCATCATATGCTCATCATAAACACACAAACACACTTATTTAAGGACGATCAAACAAGTTCAAGTGAGTGTGTACAACAAGAGACGCGTGCCCGGCACACGTTCCCAAGATTGAAAAATACACAGAAACACAAACAAATTTCCCGAGGCGAGAAAAACCACTGTAGTCAAACAATTGCACAAACAATATGTTACGGAAAACAAACCTTTTCATTACCAGTCATTTACCATGTTCAACATGCAACAACAACTAGCCGAAGGTGCGCGTCTGCTCACCAGCTCAACCAACAATTCAATAATAAAAGAGAACTTGGAGCAGAAACAAAAACATGATGACAGTAATCTTACATTTGATGTAGATGCATCTCAGTGATAAATAGTTGAAGAAACAACCCTGCAAATGTATATCTCGCATCTGAGAGCGAAAGAGAGAGTGAATTTGTGATAATTGCTAATACGACATATTCAAGTACAAAATCCTGTTACAAAAACAATGTTTAACATGTATTTTGCGATTATTCCCAAATAGTTTGCAGTCATCATAGAATTCTTCTCATGGTCTCTTTGTAAAATCTACTCCGCCTCCTTCCCTTTCTTTCAACTGAATGATGTTGTTCCGGATTTACTAGGCCACAATTAAATTATCGCATTTCAATAACAATAAAACCGACAAACAAACAAATAAATACTGTGTACGAGTGAGTGCGTGTACTGGTGTAAACATCGGGTTAAATATTTGTATTTGTAAATTGGATGGAATCTTGTTTTGCACTCAATTGTTTGTGTACGTGTAAGGTGTGTTAATCTCTGAGCTCTTTTTTATGTCCATCCATCCAACCATCCAACTTTGTTTATATTGGAGGTGTGTGGGAAATAAAAATAAGAACAAAGTTTTTTTTTAAGTTTGAACTCTATTTTATTCGCTTTTATCCCTTTTTATTTATTTTTAAATATTTTAATTTATTGAGCATTAGGTTGAAATTAAAAAAATGTTTAATATGAAATGGGAATAGTTCACAGAGAATAGACATAGAGCGGAAACTCTCCTGTCAAAGACCTAACTCAGTTGTCAAAAACCTAAGTGGTGAGAAGTTAGTAGAAACAACTATGTGAAAACACAAACAACACTCGTATGTGTGATTATTTTGAGTAAGTTTTTTGTTTGAGTTGTTTTCTAGTTTCCGCTCTATGTTTCTCTAGGGAATAGTTTTTAGTTTGAATAATTAAAACCTAAGTACACACAGCCTCAAAAGTGACTATACACCACAAATTATAAGATTTTTTTTTTTTAAATAATGAAAATCCTAAAAGCTATATGGATTGTGTGTATATACATATAAATAAGATGACATGAATCAAAATGAATTAATTAACATGAATTAATTAGCATTGAAAACATAGAGAATTATTCATAGAGACGAGACACTCCGTTTTGTCAAACAAAAATAAAATAAATCAAGGCGTATTAATCAGGTGAGAGCGTCTCGGCAACAAATACAACAAAGACAATATTTGTTATTTATCAAGAGATTGAAAATGTCAAAAAATATAAAAAACAAACAATTAAAAAATAAATAAATTACAAGTTTTTATATGAAAAATATTAAAAACAAACAAATAAAAAATCAATTATTTGTAGTTTGCACTGTTTTTTTTTGAAGATTTAATATTAAAAACGGCCAGCGGGGATAGAAAGCTAGGTGATTCCATATGTTTGATAAAACAACAAAATACATTGACTAACATGTGTTTTGTTGTTGTAAGAGATAGGTTTCTGACAACAGACTTAGTAGGGTATTCAAATAATTCGATTTTTCTCTTGTTCGAATAAAACGAATAATTTGAATTGAATTTGAGATATTAACTTGGTCGAATAATTCGATCACACGTTTAGAATTAATCGAATTATTCGAATAGTTTAAAGTTTTTTAAAAAATAGTAAAGAATGAAGTTTTAATGAAGCTTTATTAATATTTTATTGTTAAAGAAAAACGAAGAATAACGTTAAAGTTAACAATTCAAGTATTGATAATTTTAAAAAACATTCGAAAACAAAGTCCATCATTAAATTTTCAATCTACAAAACAATTGACTAGCAAACTCTTTAATTCGGGTTTAAAAATGAGTAACTAACTTCGTTAGTAAATGAATTATTCACTTTTTATAAATTATTTATAACAAATTGTATAACACCCTCAAGTTCTATCAACGTTGCCGAATCTTTGCTAAATCAAGTGATTTTAGGGAATTAAACAAATCTGTCCAAAGTTTGATATCATTGTCAGTGAACGTGGCTAATTTGAAGTCAGACAAACAGTTTATTACCATTGTAGACAAAGACGTCCAACAAAGTTTAACATCATGTATAAGGCGAACTCCATGTTTTTCTTGCAACAAAATGTAATTTTGCAATATTTTGTGTTTATCATTGAAAAGTTTGATATCGGAATCTTTATCATGACCCGAAAGAGCAATCTCTGATATTTATTTTTAAGGATACAACTACGCCTGTAGAGTTTAAAATCCTTTTGACCGGCCATTTCCTAATTTTTCATTTGCGATAGAAAATTTAGACCTTATATGTATATGTATAAACTGATATTATACACTATATAGAAAGTAATTTTATATGCACGATTTTCTTCGGCAAATGTTGTAATACACAATATTGTCTATACAAAATACTATTCTATACAATATTTACGATTTTTGGTATGAAATATGAGTGATCACAGATTGAGCTAATTTTCACTGAAATCGCTGTATTTACGAAGTTATTAACGATTTAAGATTTTTGAGTTTTTTATACTAAAACTCGATTTTTGGTATGAAACATGAGTGATCACAGATTGAGCTAATTTTCACTGAAATCGCTGTATTTACGAAGTTATTAACGATTTAAGATTTTTGAGTTTTTTATACTAAAACTCGATTTTTGGTACGAAATATGAGTGATCACAGATTGAGCTAATTTTCACTGAAATCGCTGTATTTACGAAGTTATTAACGATTTAAGATTTTTGAGTTTTTTATACTAAAACTCGATTTTTGGTATGAAATATGAGTGATCACAGATTGAGCTAATTTTCATTGAAATCGCTGTATTTACGAAGTTATTAACGATTTAAGATATTTGAGTTTTTTATATTAAAATTCGATTTTTGGTAAGAAATATGAGTGATCACAGATTGAGCTAATTTTCACTGAAATCGCTGTATTTACGTAGTTATTAACGATTTAAGGTATTTGAGTTTTTTATACTAAAACTCAATTTTTTGTATGAAATATGAGTGATCACAGATTGAGCTAATTTTCACTCAAATCGCTGTATTTACGAAGTTATTAACGATTTAAGATATTTGAGTTTTTTATACTAAAACTCGATTTTTGTTATGAAATATGAGTGATCACAGATTGAGCTAATTTTCACTGAAATCGCTGTATTTACGAAGTTATTAACGATTTAAGATTTTTGAGTTTTTTATACAAAAACTCGATTTTTGGTATGAAATATGAGTGATCACAGATTGAGCTAATTTTCACTGAAATCGCTGTATTTACGAAGTTATTAACGATTTAAGATTTTTAAGTTTTTTATACTAAAACTCGATTTTTGGTATGAAATATGAGTGATCACAGATTGAGCTAATTTTCATTGAAATCGCTGTATTTACGAAGTTATTAACGATTTAAGATATTTGAGTTTTTTATACTAAAACTCGATTTTTGGTAAGAAATATGAGTGATCACAGATTGAGCTAATTTTCACTGAAATCATTGTATTTACGAAGTTATTAACGATTTAAGATATTTGAGTTTTTTATACTAAAACTCGATTTTTGTTAAGAAATATGAGTGATCACAGATTGAGCTAATTTTCACTGAAATCGCTGTATTTACGAAGTTATTAACGATTTAAGATTTTTGAGTTTTTTATACTAAAATTCGATTTTTGGTAAGAAATATGAGTGATCACAGATTGAGCTAATTTTCATTGAAATCGCTGTATTTACGAAGTTATTAACGATTTAAGATATTTGAGTTTTTTATACTAAAACTCGATTTTTGTTATGAAATATGAGTGATCACAGATTGAGCTAATTTTCACTGAAATCGCTGTATTTACGAAGTTATTAACGATTTAAGATTTTTGAGTTTTTTATACTAAAATTCGATTTTTGGTAAGAAATATGAGTGATCACAGATTGAGCTAATTTTCATTGAAATCGCTGTATTTACGAAGTTATTAACGATTTAAGATTTTTAAGTTTTTTATACTAAAACTCGATTTTTGGTATGAAATATGAGTGATCACAGATTGAGCTAATTTTCACTGAAATCGCTGTATTTACGAAGTTATTAACGATTTAAGATTTCTGAGTTTTTTATACAAAAACTCGATTTTTGGTAAGAAATATGAGTGATCACAGATTGAGCTAATTTTCACTGAAATCGCTGTATTTACGAAGTTATTAACGATTTAAGATTTTTGAGTTTTTTATACTAAAACTCGATTTCTGGTATGAAATATGAGTGATCACAGATTGAGCTAATTTTCATTGAAATCGCTGTATTTACGAAGTTATTAACGATTTAAGATATTTGAGTTTTTTATACTAAAACTCGATTTTTGGTAAGAAATATGAGTGATCACAGATTGAGCTAATTTTCACTGAAATCATTGTATTTACGAAGTTATTAACGATTTAAGATATTTGAGTTTTTTATACTAAAACTCGATTTTTGTTAAGAAATATGAGTGATCACAGATTGAGCTAATTTTCACTGAAATCGCTGTATTTACGAAGTTATTAACGATTTAAGATATTTGAGTTTTTTATAATAAAGCTCGATTTTTGGTATGAAATATGAGTGATCACAGATTGAGCTAATTTTCACTGAAATCGCTGTATTTACGAAGTTATTAACGATTTAAGATTTTTGAGTTTTTTATACTAAAACTCGATTTTTGGTAAGAAATATGAGTGATCACAGATTGAGCTAATTTTCACTGATATCGCTGTATTTACGAAGTTATTAACGATTTAAGATATTTGAGTTTTTTATACTAAAACTCGATTTTTGGTATGAAATATGAGTGATCACAGATTGAGCTAATTTTCACTGAAATCGCTGTATTTACGAAGTTATTAACGATTTAAGATTTTTGAGTTTTTTATACTAAAACTCGATTTTTGGTAAGAAATATGAGTGATCACAGATTGAGCTAATTTTCACTGAAATCGCTGTATTTACGAAGTTATTAACGATTTAAGATATTTTAGTTTTTTATACTAAAACTCGATTTTTGGTATGAAATATGAGTGATCACAGATTGAGCTAATTTTCATTGAAATCGCTGTATTTACGAAGTTATTAACGATTTAAGATATTTGAGTTTTTTATACTAAAACTCGATTTTTGGTATGAAATATGAGTGATCACAGATTGAGCTAATTTTCACTGAAATCGCTGTATTTACGAAGTTATTAACGATTTAAGATATTTGAGTTTTTTATACTAAAATTCGATTTTTGGTAAGAAATATGAGTGATCACAGATTGAGCTAATTTTCATTGAAATCGCTGTATTTACGAAGTTATTAACGATTTAAGATTTTTAAGTTTTTTATACTAAAACTCGATTTTTGGTATGAAATATGAGTGATCACAGATTGAGCTAATTTTCACTGAAATCGCTGTATTTACGAAGTTATTAACGATTTAAGATTTCTGAGTTTTTTATACAAAAACTCGATTTTTGGTAAGAAATATGAGTGATCACAGATTGAGCTAATTTTCACTGAAATCGCTGTATTTACGAAGTTATTAACGATTTAAGATTTTTGAGTTTTTTATACTAAAACTCGATTTCTGGTATGAAATATGAGTGATCACAGATTGAGCTAATTTTCATTGAAATCGCTGTATTTACGAAGTTATTAACGATTTAAGATATTTGAGTTTTTTATACTAAAACTCGATTTTTGGTAAGAAATATGAGTGATCACAGATTGAGCTAATTTTCACTGAAATCATTGTATTTACGAAGTTATTAACGATTTAAGATATTTGAGTTTTTTATACTAAAACTCGATTTTTGTTAAGAAATATGAGTGATCACAGATTGAGCTAATTTTCACTGAAATCGCTGTATTTACGAAGTTATTAACGATTTAAGATATTTGAGTTTTTTATAATAAAGCTCGATTTTTGGTATGAAATATGAGTGATCACAGATTGAGCTAATTTTCACTGAAATCGCTGTATTTACGAAGTTATTAACGATTTAAGATTTTTGAGTTTTTTATACTAAAACTCGATTTTTTGTAAGAAATATGAGTGATCACAGATTGAGCTAATTTTCACTGAAATCGCTGTATTTACGAAGTTATTAACGATTTAAGATTTTTGAGTTTTTTATACTAAAACTCGATTTTTGGTAAGAAATATGAGTGATCACAGATTGAGCTAATTTTCACTGAAATCGCTGTATTTACGAAGTTATTAACGATTTAAGATATTTGAGTTTTTTATACTAAAACTCGATTTTTGGTATGAAATATGAGTGATCACAGATTGAGCTAATTTTCATTGAAATCGCTGTATTTACGAAGTTATTAACGATTTAAGATATTTGAGTTTTTTATACTAAAACTCGATTTTTGGTAAGAAATATGAGTGATCACAGATTGAGCTAATTTTCACTGAAATCGCTGTATTTACGAAGTTATTAACGATTTAAGATATTTGAGTTTTTTATACTAAAACTCGATTTTTGGTATGAAATATGAGTGATCACAGATTGAGCTAATTTTCACTGAAATCGCTGTATTTACGAAGTTATTAACGATTTAAGATATTTGAGTTTTTTATACTAAAACTCGATTTTTGGTAAGAAATATGAGTGATCACAGATTGAGCTAATTTTCACTGAAATCGCTGTATTTACGAAGTTATTAACGATTTAAGCTTTTTGAGTTTTTTATACTAAAACTCGATTTTTGGTAAGAAATATGAGTGATCACAGATTGAGCTAATTTTCACTGAAATCGCTGTATTTACGAAGTTATTAACGATTTAAGATTTTTGAGTTTTTTATACTAAAACTCGATTTTTGGTAAGAAATATGAGTGATCACAGATTGAGCTAATTTTCACTGAAATCGCTGTATTTACGAAGTTATTAACGATTTAAGATATTTTAGTTTTTTATACTAAAACTCGATTTTTGGTATGAAATATGAGTGATCACAGATTGAGCTAATTTTCATTGAAATCGCTGTATTTACGAAGTTATTAACGATTTAAGATATTTGAGTTTTTTATACTAAAACTCGATTTTTGGTAAGAAATATGAGTGATCACAGATTGAGCTAATTTTCACTGAAATCGCTGTATTTACGAAGTTATTAACGATTTAAGATATTTGAGTTTTTTATACTAAAACTCGATTTTTGGTATGAAATATGAGTGATCACAGATTGAGCTAATTTTCACTGAAATCGCTGTATTTACGAAGTTATTAACGATTTAAGATTTTTGAGTTTTTTATACTAAAACTCGATTTTTGTTAAGAAATATGAGTGATCACAGATTGAGCTAATTTTCACTGAAATCGCTATATTTACGAAGTTATTAACGATTTAAGGTATTTATGTTTTTTATACTAAAACTCGATTTTTGGTAAGAAATATGAGTGATCACAGATTGAGCTAATTTTCACTGAAATCGCTGTATTTACGAAGTTATTAACGATTTAAGATATTTGAGTTTTTTATACTAAAACTCGATTTTTGGTATGAAATATGAGTGATCACAGATTGAGCTAATTTTCACTGAAATCATTGTATTTACGAAGTTATTAACGATTTAAGATATTTTAGTTTTTTATACTAAAACTCGATTTTTGTTAAGAAATATGAGTGATCACAGATTGAGCTAATTTTCACTGAAATCGCTGTATTTACGAAGTTATTAACGATTTAAGATATTTTAGTTTTTTATACTAAAACTCGATTTTTGGTATGAAATATGAGTGATCACAGATTGAGCTAATTTTCATTGAAATCGCTGTATTTACGAAGTTATTAACGATTTAATTTATTTGAGTTTTTTATACTAAAACTCGATTTTTGTTAAGAAATATGTGTGATCACAGATTGAGCTAATTTTCACTGAAATCGCTATATTTACGAAGTTATTAACGATTTAAGGTATTTGAGTTTTTTATACTAAAACTCAATTTTTGGTATGAAATATGAGTGATCACAGATTGAGCTAATTTTCACTGAAATCGCTGTATTTACGAAGTTATTAACGATTTAAGATTTTTGAGTTTTTTATACTAAAACTCGATTTTTGGTATGAAATATGAGTGATCACAGATTGAGCTAATTTTCATTGAAATCGCTGTATTTACGAAGTTATTAACGATTTAAGATATTTGAGTTTTTTATACTAAAACTCGATTTTTGGTAAGAAATATGTGTGATCACAGACTGAGCTAATTTTCACTGAAATCGCTGTATTTACGAAGTTATTAACGACTTAAGATATTTGAGTTTTTTATACTAAAACTCGATTTTTGGTATGAAATATGAGTGATCACAGATTGAGCTAATTTTCACTGAAATCTCTGTATTTACGAAGTTATTAACGATTTAAGATTTTTGAGTTTTTTATACTAAAACTCGATTTTTGGTAAGAAATATGAGTGATCACAGATTGAGCTGATTTTCATTGAAATCGCTGTATTTACGACGTTATTAACGATTTAAGATTTTTGAGTTTTTTATACTAAAACTTGATTTTTGGTATGAAATATGAGTGATCACAGATTGAGCTAATTTTCACTGAAATCGCTGTATTACGAAGTTATTAACGATTTAAGATTTTTGAGTTTTTTATACTAAAACTCGATTTTTGGTATGAAATATGAGTGATCACAGATTGAGCTAATTTTCACTGAAATCCCTGTATTTACGAAGTTATTAACGATTTAAGATATTTGAGTTTTTTATACTAAAACTCGATTTTTGGTATGAAATATGAGTGATCAGTGATCGTAAATCGCTGTATTTACGAAGTTATTATTTGAGTTTTTTATACTAAAACTCGATTTTTGGTAAGAAATATGAGTGAACACAGATTGAGCTAATTTTCACTGAAATCGCTATATTTACGAAGTTATTAACGATTTAAGGTATTTATGTTTTTTATACTAAAACTCGATTTTTGGTATGAAATATGAGTGATCACAGATTGAGCTAATTTTCACTGAAATCCCTGTATTTACGAAGTTATTAACGATTTGCGATATTTGAGTTTTTGAGTAGAAAATACTATAGAAATTTCTGTCAATCCAAATAGTTATATGCAAATTTGAAATATTTAAGATATGTATACGAATAATGATAAATTATTTGAAAATTTATTAGAACAAATAGTTAAATGTTTATGTTAATCTCATTACAATCAGGCCAAGTGAATTAGAGGGTTAAATTAGGTACAACTGTGTTCAAGCGCAAGGACCGCCCCTTTAGTTTTGTCATCTGCGAATGAAAATAAAGTATAAGAATTTGTTGCTGTATAGGGGATGAAAATCCTTATTGGAGTATGAGTGTTAAGTGTTTTTATTCTTGTTGGAATGCAATATTTATGTAATTGTATAAAAGCCAGAGTATTCCCAGGAGATGCCGTTATTTAATAATAAATCCTATTAGAGTGCGGTTGATAATTTAATAGACAAATATATATTTTTCAATAGTTCAGAGTTTAAAAACAATTAACATCGAATATGTCGCGTAATCAGTTGCCCGATTCATCATCATCTCCTCCAATTAGGTTAGTAATTTTGGATACAAAATTTTGCTGGGTCTGATCGTTTGCATACTTGTTTTAACTGAGTTTGGAAATTGTGAATATACAAAATACGTTTATTAAATAATACAGTAAATCGATTTTTGTGATTGTTTTAAAAATTTATAAAATAGATTATCCTTTGAATTATTTATATGTTCATCATTAACTTTATGTAAAATAATCAAATTTGAAAATAATTTTCTGAAAATGAACTGTGTAGAGAGTTAAAACAACAATTTAAAGTGTTAAAAGTTAAATAAAAATATAATATCGGAATCAAAAGCCGTGAGCCTTCCGTTACGCAAGATTTTGTAGATATGCATCATACGTGTTTAGAAGTTATTACAAAATTCAAATCAAATCCACATTGAAAGTTTTAAAATAATCTACTGAAAAGGAATTGTGAATAAATATTTATAGAATTTAAAACATAATTTAAAGTGTTAAAAGTTGACATCATCATCAAATCAAAAAGAATATTATCTCGGAACCTTTTAAATAAAACTTTTTTTTTAGTTTTTGGAAAATATATGTATTTTCTCCCAAGAATCCAAAGATATAGAGGTCATGTCGATGATTGCCTTAATATTGTTTATATGATTTTTTTAAAATTTATTATAGTAATCAGCCTTAGCATGTAAGGCGTAGGCGTTTTACGACGACAGTTTCGTACTAGATTAATGAAAAAGGTTGAATAATTTCTTTAATCTAGTACGAATCTGTCTTTGTCGTAAAACGACTACGTCTTACATAATAAGGCTGAATGTTTATATTTAAAAAAAAATAAAAAAATGCAAATATGTTAAAATTTACTTGATTTTAAAAATGATTTAAATTTTTTCAATATTCATATTAATGTTCGGTATGAATATCATATTTTTTTTTGACAGTTGACTCAGTATAAATCAATTTTTTTGCGCGCTGTAATAAAAAATATTTTTTTAAATTCGCCAAAAAATTATGTCGGCTAAAAGCAACTCATTTTCATCCATATATTCCTGCAAATAAATAAACGAGCTGGATTAACAAAAAATTTTACTCTACTGGTATTCAAAATTCTAAACTGTTTGGGCATTACGAGTATCTACTTGTAAAATCAAACAGTTTGAAACATAATGTTTACCAGATTGAATATCCAATAACACGCGAATATTGAAAAAAAATTAACAAACTATATCTTGAATCAATTACGTTCTTAAATATGTACATATTTCAATTTACTTTGAAAATAATAAACATTTTGAAAAAAAATCTTCGAAAATTTGGTAAATTATTGATTATCTCTATATTAACGGTAAGCTTGGACATGACAAATATAGTCGTATGCGGCTCTCAAATTATAACTCAAATTATAACCGATATTATGCAAATATTTTCAAAAAACTTAAAAAAAAACTTTTTTTTATTTGTATTGAATCGTGATTTCAATCGCGAGAAGGGAACTGAATAACCCATTTAAAACAAAAAAAAATTTTACCGTATGTAGCACATCAATAAGCTATTTAGATTTGAAAAAAAACTGTTCCTCAGGACAATATAGACAATATCAACCGCATAGATATCTTTAATAAAGACTTTTTTTATATTTTATCTCATTATAGCCATTTATCTTTCCATAACTTTGATGATGACATGATAAATGATTTGCCGTCATGTGTGTATGCAGGTGGTGCTGCCGTCGGAAGTGGAAGTGGCAATTTACGCATGAGCTCAAATTTTAGACAAATACAACAGCAATATATGCAACAAGGAAATGGTAAGCTTCATATTTAGTCCGACTGAAACTTAATCATATTGAACGTTTTTGTAAAACAAAATATTCGAATATGAATTTGTTTTTGTTTCCCCTAACCTATTCATTTTTATAATTTACGGTTAAAGAATTGCATAAGTCATAGCTAAACTGAAACTTTAAGTACTTTTAAAAAGTTCGTTGACGTTGCAACTTGCTGAACACAACAAATTAAATTAAAATCAGTTTCTTATTCAGCATCTTCGAAATAAACATTAAACATGTATTTCTGCGATATATTTTATTTTATAAACTGAATTTTTTCAAAAACTTTTTAGTGGACCACTTAATCTATTAGCTTAACAAATTATATTCAGATTCGAATGTTATTAAGGAGATTATCGTGAATTTATTTACGAGTTTCATATAAACATAAACTGTTATTTGAAAAGCAGTTAAAAAACGCATAGGCCCATACAAAGTTTAAATTTGTATTATTTCTGGGAAATTTAATTGGAAAATAATCTCTTTAAATTTTACTTTTAGAAAATATGTTAGACTCTTCCACCAATATTGGATTAAACAACAATAACAACAACCATAATAATAATTCATCTTTAATATGTGGCAGTCCGAATGCTGGTAGCAGTTCATACAATTCCGCCCCATATAAAATCCAACGACAACAGGCAAACGTACGTGAACGGAAAAGGATCCAGAGGTCGGCACCAACTGGGTACAAACTATGATTTCATTTTCTTTTATTATTTTTAATTGCATTGCTATTTTAAGCATATATTTTCTACATAAATCTTAAATATTTTATGCGTTTATTAACAAATGTTTTTTTTATTTGCTCTCTTTTTTACTTACAAATTTGCAGTAGTATTAATTCAGCATTCGACGAATTAAGAGTTCATGTTCCAACATTTCCTTATGAGAAACGTTTGAGTAAAATCGATACTTTGCGACTGGCAATTGCATACATTTCGTTGCTGAGGGAAGTATTGCAATCTGATTACGATCCATTAACGTATGTGGAAAAGTGCTTACGTGGAGAGATAAAAGCGGACAAAGCTAATTGGAATACAAGTGGTAAGAAAAATATGTGTTTTTATTGAAAAACAAGAATTCAAGGATTAATATGCTCAGAGGGTTTATTTTGTAATTAGTTTCGAAAAGAAAATCATTCGAATTTCTATACTTTATACATTAAATATCGAAAATGTTTCCTATCGAATCGAATTACACAATAACAAGCCAGTTTTTATTTTCGCTGTTCAATTTATGAGATATCAGACATATTTAAATGTTGCGTGAAGAGTTTTATAAATTTTGAAAATATTCCGGCTACACAAATACAAGTTTAATTAGCTTCACTTTAGATATGAATCAGAATTTAAAAAATATTCATGTATGTACATATGTAATCGATTTCAGAATGAAAAATGTTGTGTGATAGTTCATTTTAATATTTTTAATTACATTTTTTTGTATAATAAATATTTTATTTATTTATCTTTAATTTATATGTATAAATAACCAAGCCTTAATTAAATTGAAATAAATTATTTCTTGCCTAAATTCTTTTAAATTAATTGATATTTGTCACCAGGACTTTATTTTCTTACTAAAAACAAAGTCAGTCATTGATTCAAAAACTATTCCTGAAGATCGAAATTTATCATATCTTTGGAAATTTTTTGAAATCGATCGTCACATACATACCTGATTATTTTTAATCGTAATTTACAACTTTTAATAGATTTTCTGACCGGTTTCTCATTATCCGACGGTCGATTTCGACAACAGCTCATGTATGAAATACAATACACACATACATATTTGGGGTATTCACATGGTCTGCTATTAGTCATATTGTCATAATGTCCTAATATATTATAATAGTTGTTGTTGTTGTGTTTTAAACAAAAAAAGTATTATTTTAAGATAAAACAATAAACATAGTTCTTTTTTGATTGAAACACAACACAAATTTGTTAAAACTATCATAATATATTAGGACATTATGACAATATGATAATTTTTATAAATTGTCTTAAATAAAATTTGACAATTTAATTTAATTAAATTTTTAATGTTGAAATAGCAAAAATATAAAAATAATTTATAAAATGGAATTTCACACTAAATACAATAACGACACAACTCAAAATTCTCAAATTTTCAGGAGAGCAAAAAATAGTAATATTAATAAAAAAAATTAGTTCCATTGTGAAAATAGTCTATTTTGAATATGATTTTGCCATACATTTTTCAATTTTATATTAGCTCTGTTCAATAACTAATAGTTGATACTAGTTAGTAACAATTGTTACTGGAAAAGCGTTCATTAACTCAAACCCAAACGACGCAAAACGAAGCACGATTTTCCATACATTTGTATTGATTTTCATTTAATTGATTCCTAGATTCATAATTTTTGCTGAAAAAATAAATTTTTCAATACAAACTTTTTCATATTAACGACGCAAATAGAAGTACTAACGACGTAATTTCGAAGCCATTCGACGCAAACTGATACAAAAAATCAAGAGCGTATAAATTTTAGAGAGTGTTCTCCCGTTGCAAACTATTAAAAGTTCTATTTTGAACTCGTTAGATAGTTAGCAGTTTATATTTCATATGTTTTGTGTTATTGTTTATTTATTTCTTCAATAAAATTGTGGGTATTTATACATTTTAAAAGGAATAAAATAAGAAAATTGTGTGTATAAAACAATTGTTACTGGAAAAGCGATCACGATTATTTCATCAAAATGTCACATAACAAAATAATACAGTTAATTGAACTAACCTTTTTCAAATAAAGAAGCACAATTCAAAATAATACACCACAAAATGAATCACTTTTTACAGTAATAGTGGCACAACTCAAAATAACACTCTTTTAGTTGAATAAAACAGACATAACGGTATTTTTCCAGTCAAAAAAGATAATGATGAGAATTTTGAAGAATTTTGAGTTGTGTCGTTATTGTATTTAGTGTGCGATATGTATATAACCCTAATATATTGTACATTAGGGTTGGTCGATTTTTTTTCACGAAAAATCGTATAGCAGAAACGCATTGTAGAGAAAATTCTAAGAAAGTTTCCCCAAGAAACCATAGGTCTAAATCAAATCCTGTCTTGCGCATTTCGTCTTTTATCCAATGATATTTCAGTATTAATTTTTTATGGTTTCTTGAGGAAACTTTCTTAGATTTTTCCGTAGATTGCATTTCTGCTATACGATTTTTATACCCTACACCACCATAGTGGGGAGGGTATTATGCGTTTGTGCAGATGTGTGTAACGCCCAAAATATTGGTCTAACACCCACCTTAAAGTATACCGATCGACTTAGAATCACTTTCTGAGTCGATTAAACGATGTCCGTCCGTCCGCCCGTCTGGCTGTCCATGTAAACCTTGTGCGCAGAGTTACAGGTCGCAATTTTGAAAATATTTCGATAAAATTTGGTACATATAATTTTTTGATACTGGCTCCAAATAATTTTTATATATACAAAATTCATGTCACCAAATTTTGTTACGATCGTTCCATAATTAGTCATAGCTCCCATATAGACCCGCTTCCGAAAATCACTTTAACGTGCTTAAATCACTTAAAAATGTTGGTGTATACACAAAATTCAACATAAATAACTTTCATAGAGACATAAATCACACGACCTAATTTTATGATGATCGGTCCATAATTGGTCATAGCTCCCATATAAGGCCCACTTCCGAAAATCACTCACGAATATAAATTATTGATATTTTAAAAGAAAAATATTTTTACTCATTTACTTGGTGTAGAGTATTATATGGTCGGGCTTGACCGACCATACTTTCTTACTTGTTTACTTTTAAATCGTCCATACAAATCGACCCAGCCTATTGTACATATAATTAATAAAAAGTTTTGTAGTTATTGTGTTTACCATACCTGTTAATTTAAGTTATATATGTATATTTATTTCAGATTTAACTGCTCGTTTATCATGGATTAATTGGGAAAATCTTGGCGTTCATCCAGGTAGAAGAACTTTGTTAACTTCTTTGGCTTTGTCTTCTGAGCCTATGTGTGGAGCACATTGCGGAGCTCCTTAAATAATCCACTCTTAATAATTCTTATGATTCACATGGTCTTCCAATTAAGTTGTAATAGCAATATTTGAATTTATTATTTAGAAATGCAATTGATCTCTAAGGTGTTTTATTTCTAGTTGCTAATAACAATTAGTTACGATATTAAAGACGCAAGCTGCATATATTTTTAAGTTGGCATTTGTATGTTTTATGTTTTTTATTTGTCTTTTTGTTGTTTACTTACAAGACTACTTAAATATGTGTATTTATGTATAATTACGGTTTACAATGAATTAAAATATAACAGTTTTGATAAATAATATAAATTTTTGGTTTTATTGAAGCAACAAATTGTTTTGTTATGTCTTTTTTAAACAAAAAACACAAATACATGTACACTTGATTAATGTATTTCAATTACAGCTAAAACAGAAAGAGACACAGAAGAAGCAATACATGTACTAATAGATTATTTATTTAGGTAAATCTTAAAAACAATCATAAAAACATAAAACTTAATTAATAATTAGTTTATTACTTACTAATATTGTACTTTAAAAGTCATTTACAGTATCTAAGCCTTTGTTTTAATATTTGAATTCAAAAGTTATTTCTTCTCTCATAAGTTGTTTGCAAAAATAAATAAATTAAATAAATAATTAATTAATTAAACACAACAATAAACGAATACAATTCTTCATTTGGCCATAAATACTATATGTATGCATTGTATATTTTAGGTAAGTATTTATCGTTAAAAGTTTATTTTGGCTGCTATTTTCTTCATGTGTTTAATGTTTTCATAACTTTTCATCTAAGGCAGTTATAGCATTTTAAGAACACACCTACATAGTTAAATATGTACATATGTTTGCATGTACATTGTTTCACATTGGCTAATAAATACATATTAAATAAATAGTTGTGTTAGTAGTTTTTTTCATTGTGTATATTTATGTAATTGTTAGTTAATAAATGATTACGAACGACGCACCACTTAAATTTGTTAATATAATAATCAAAGATAAATTTAGGATAGCATTTAGTTTTGAAAAGGCATTTAAATCTAATTGTAAGACGTAGGATTCGTAGCTTAAACCGTTACTAAGTTCAAATTAAAAAAAATCCATAATATAGTTACGGTCTCACATGCCAAATATTTACTAAAAAATGGTACAAATTTGTTTGACGCTGTTTACTCTTACAAGTATTTTGCAATGAAGGTAATGAATGAAGTTTGGCAAATAAATAAAAGAATTAAAACATATTTAATTTTCTTTGGTAAAATATTTGTCATGTGTGACCGTACCTTAATAAAATAAAAGTAAATAAAAACATATGCACTCACTGCTCAAATACATTATTAAAAATTTGTTCGAGTAGTTTTAAAATAAAAAAAAGCAAAAAAACTTTATGTATAATAAGCTATTAAAATACAAAACAAAACATTTATTTTCAAAATGTTATTTTTTTCAAATCAGTACATTTTGAACTCAATAATGTATGTATATATTTTTAAAATTATTCTAAAAACACACATTGCTATTTATGTTTATATGTATATGTATGTATCTATGAACTAACGGGGAAAACATAAACAATAATCATAAATTTAGTTAATTATAATTGAATTGATTTATGTTTGGTTTTAACCCATTCACAAATGTTAACTTTCAATTCCAAAATAAGAAACATCTTGAAATCTTGGACAAGTTTTGTTTTCGATGTTAGATAGCTAATAATACATCATCTACATTCATACATATTATTACACAATTAAGTAATACATTATACCTAATAATAATAATTATTTGTTTTAGTTGTTTAAAAATATTAAAGATTAGATTATTGCCCAACAATGAAATCTAATTGCAGTTTAAGTGTTGTTGCGACCAACGCAAATTTTACGTAGACTCTCCAATTCAGTACGCTTCAAGCGTAAATTGAACATGGCCTGCATAAATGTGTGACAGTCAGTTACAATTTCGTCATGTATTAACGTCTCACGGAAGAAATTGGCCAAGGCGCCGATATCGTCAGCTGCTAAGATGGCTGCTTTGTGCGTAATAAACATGGTCAATGCAGCGCGAAAAACGATCTAACGATAAAATTTAAATTACAAGTCATACTAGATTTTCATCATATAATAGAATTTGAAAATAGTGAAAACAATTACCTTGTATCCCTCGGTGAAAACACAATCCCATATGCGTAAAACTGTTTCAGCAGGAAGAACTTCAGCGAAAATACAAATAAACCATTTACTGGCAATAACAGCATATGGCAGTCCTTAAAAAACACATTCATATTACATGCCAGTAAAAATTAATTTGATTTCTGAAAACTTACCCAATTTTTCAATATGTTTGTTTACAGTCGGCACTCGTCGTATTACCATTTCTTTAAAAACGGCCATATCTCGCAATAAGTTTGCCATATTTTTAGTGTGATATTGTGGTACAATTTTCTCCACCATGTGCTTTAATAACCAAAATGACTTCTCTTCGTCATCGGTGACTATGAGCAATAGGCCAGCTATATAATTCAAACCTTGACAGTAGCCAACTTCTCGATTGTGATGAGCATACGCTATCAATATGTTGTACAAGCGCTCTTTTTTCGTTTCGAAAAATATATTGTCGGGGAAAGTGCGAGGTAGATCTATTGATATGGAATCGCTTATTTCTTTTTCATACGTTGTATTTAATAAACTTCGATACAGATCAGGTGAGCGTTGTTGCTGTGTATAAGCACCAGATATTTTCATCCAAACATCAGGACGGTAGGGACCTAAAGTGCAAATTTAAAGAAACAAATTTCCATAACTATTAACTATTCTTCGACCTGATAATGCAAAAAAAATAAAAAAATGTGTACCTGGAATCCCCTTTCGTATGTATCGTTTTAATTTAGGATTTACATTTGTGAGATCATTATTCTGCTGCATAAGAGCTTCCCATTTAATACGCCTTTTTGCAAGCGTCTTTAAATATGAGGACATGAACAGTTCATACGATTTGTAGTCAAAATTTTCAGGACGTTTAAATCCATATTCATCCACATCACTGAAACGTAAAATTTTATTTTTAACAACACAAAAAGTTAATCGGTTTTTTTGTGCTTTATAGCACTCACTCACTATCAAAGTGAGTGCTATGTAAAATAAAGAACCTATACGAACTCTGGATATCCGGATAGGAATTTTTTTAATTCAAATCCATCTAAATTATAAGAATTATCACCGTCAAAGCCAACTGAACTTTTACAACACTGCATTTTCTTGTTTTACTTGTTTGCCTCCTACACTTCTTTCTTCAACTAAATTGTACTTAAAGAGCGCATTCGGATTATTTGATTGCTTAAGAATATATGTATAATTTGCATTATAAATAGCTGAGTATAAAAAAGTTGTGGTTTTGTAAATAAAATTGACCACTATGAATCTATATGCTGTGCAAACGATATGTTTACCAATTAAGTATTTTTACCGTGGCTGAAAGTGGCTGCTTGAAGAAAACTAACATTTTCATATTTTACTTATTCTGACGAGTTAAATTAAATTCTCTACAAAAAAAGTTGTGTGACAATACGGTTTGATTTGTATTTATATATATATAAGTAAGAAATATAAGAAAAAGTATATATATATATGTATGAATTAGCATTAAAAATTATTTTAGAAGAAACTTAATTTTTTCCCCAAGAAATTAGTTCAAAAAACGTAATAACGTAAACAGTAATAATCGGTTATTACCATTAATTATAAATACTATTAATTATTAATACAGTTAATGAATCTAGCCAACAGGTCATATTCGTTTCCAATTATACCACTCACAAAATAGCTCAAAAAATGTGCATATAAAAATCAAAATTTTAAATTTAAATTAACCAATAAAAAAATTTGGTTAGAAAGTACATCAACAAATTTTCCCAATTTTTTTAATTGCTGCTCAAATGATTTTTAAACTTTACTCAATTATTCGAGACGAGACGAGACACTCCGATTTGTCAAACAAAAATACAATAATGTGCTGTTTTTTTTATAGCGAACGAGTACTTTGAGTGGAAATTTATGTGCTGTTTTTTAATAGCGAACGAGTGATTTCAGTGGACGTTTTACAAGTATTTTGTTTTTGTTACAATAACAAAACACATGTTAAATTTCCACTCAAAGTACTCGTTCGCTATAGAAAAACAGCATATTAATATGTGTTTTGTTATTGTAACAAAAACAAAATACATGTAAAACGTCCACTCAAATCACTCGTTCGCTATAGAAAAACAGCACAGAAATCATATGTTTGATACAACAACAGTATACATGAATCATATCAGCACATGAATCATATGTTTGATACAACAGTATACATTGAATAGCATGTATTTTGTTGTTGCAAGAAATTTTTTACAATTACGTCTCTTCTCCATGTTACCCTAGAGAAATACACAGACCGGAAACTAGAAAAAAACTCAAACTAAAAAAATTACTCAAAATAATCACACATGTTGTGATGTTTTGTTTTGGTTTCTGGTCTTTATTATGCGTATTTAGTACTCATTTAGTAGGATTTCATATTTTAGTTAAATTTGATCAAAAATTTATTGAAAAATAAATGTAGAAATTTATTTCTAATAAAATGTCCAATTGTTTATAAATTATTACAAAAAAGAATTGGAATATATCATGTTGTTAGTTAAATATGTTTTCATTGCTTTTTTAATTGAGGGCACTTATATTTTTATGAACACAAATGTACATAGCTAAGTTATTGGGCCGATGTTTGGTGGTGGATATAAACACTCAAAAAATATTTTCTTTAAAGAAATTACAGCAAATTCAAAATTAACTGCTATAATGGAAACAATTTATACGATTATATCTGTAACTGCATTTTAGCAATCATGATATTTTCCCTCATTTCATAAATAACGTTTTCAAAATATTCGGGGAATTGCCTTTTCACATAGTCTTATTTTTATTATCTTTAAATGTACTTTTTGAAGACTACCATTACCTAAAGTTTCACATGTATATAACTTAAACAAATATACATACATAGTTTATTATTTAAACAAATTCATTGGAGTGTATTGTTCAAAGATTTATGAAACTATAAAAATTAACGAAAGTGTGATTTTAAACAATTTTGGTTATGACCATTGTGTGTCAATATAAAAAATAATTAAAATATCTGAAGCATAGAGAAACATAGAGCGGAAACTCGAAAAAAACTCAAACCAACAAATTACTCAAAATAATTACACATACGAGTGTTGTTTATGTTTTTACATAGTTTTTTCTACTAATACATTCTCACCACTTAGGTTTCTGACAACTGAGTTAGGTCTTTGACAGGAGAGTTTCCGCTCTATGTCTATTCTCTATGATCTGAAGTCTCTATATATGTATGTATGTATAAAAATAAATTCTTTATAATACATTAAAAATTCAAACAACTTTTTATTAAAATTAACTTAGAGTATAAAGCAACACAATTGTTTGTTTATTTATCTTTAGTGTTAATAAAAGTTAAGTAATAGTAAAATTTATATTTAACTAATTTCATTTACTACCCAATAAACCAAACGACATCATAAAGATATCGGAAATGCAACAACATGAATAAAATTAATTAAATTCTGTTAACGTTTTTATAAATTACAAACATTTTGGTTTCTTAGTTTGCTAGCTATTTTCTTACTATTTTTCTAGCATCGGAAATGTTCAATACAAAACGTTAACAAAATATTGGAAATTAGAAAAACTAGCTGGCAAACGTTTGTTTATCGTGATTTACAGAGTTTTATGCAATCTCGATATATCGATATTTGGTTTGTTGGGTAACTAAGTACATGCTATATGAAAAAAATTAAATATATTATTTTCTGCATATGACGGATGTAAGAAAATATAAAAATAAACATAATTGATCAAGTGAGTATCGAAGAACTTAAATAGAATATAAATGAATTGTCACTTTTGTTTCTAATGTTGTCGTAGTAGACGACAAAATAAGGTGGGTGATTTCCGTGTATTCTGATTTTATAAAAATGTGTGCATGACGCACCCACACGCATAAAGTAAAACTAGTGGCTTAAACGATATTATTATTGTTAAAAAAAAAACTTACCTAAATTTTGAAGAAGTTGCGTTGTTAGCCATAAGAATGTTTATTATTTAAGCTGCTTTCCTTTTTCAAAATAAATTACTTAATCGGCAATTGACTGACTGGCTGATTGATAAACAAAATCAATTCTTTTTAATGTCTTAGATAACGAATTCGTTTGTTTTGTAAGAAATAAAAGTGTAGTACTCCACCGCTATTACGATTTGAAGACAATACCACCACCAATTATTATAAAATAACTTATAGATGGAATAAAAACAATCTTTGGCAAACTATTTGTATCTGTAAATGGAAAAGCAGGTTATAGTGTGAGAATTATGTTTCTTCTGAAAAGAAAACAAGAAAGACAATACATTAGATTTAAACACAATTTTCTTTGTTAGAAATAAGTAGGATACAATGAGTTATAATTACCTTAAGAATTGTTTCTTTCCTGGGTGGGGGTATGTATACTTACTGACTAAAGAACAAACTAATTTTCACTGTGACATTATGTTGTTAGTACGATTTTGTAATTGCGATGAATGTTACGATATTATATATCGCTTTTTAATTTCAAACAGTGGCCTACCGGTTAGTGTGTTATAAATTTTTGTAATAATTTATTAATTTTTTGGTGGGAGTATTTCAATCATTTATTGCTTTTTGTATACACTTTCTTCTTCGCCTTCAATTCATGCCTCAGTTTTCGATTTGCTTTCTATTGAATGCGTCTGGTTTGACAATAATGCATTTTGTTGTTGCTTTTGTATACTTATCTAAATTTATCATAATTAATTGATTTATATTTGTTTATATGCTTATTTTTAATTAATTAAAACCAAAGGGTTTTTTTCTAAAGGGAAGTACGATTGAAATTGTCAAAGTAAAAATATACTAGTGTTGCCAAGTTTTAAAGTATTGCACAATGTGAAACACCCTGTTATTATGTTACTTTTGAATAATGAATGAAAATAAATAATTTTTTTAGTACAACTAAACGCATGTAAATACATTATTATTACATTATTCTTCATTATATATTTAAAATCTACATTAATTTGTTTAATAATTTAATAGTTATTTTGTGATAAATACAGCTCTGTAAATAATGTGTGTTTGTAGAATTTTGTGTTGGCAATGCCATGTCAGGGAACTGTCATTCGTTATGCAATTCAGGTGAAAATATTGTAAAAAAAAAGTTTTATTTTAGAAGTTTATTTAATTAACTGTAATCTTATAAAATATTTATTACTACCAGTTGCGGGTCATTTGGAAGTAAACACCATTAAATACTTCGTCTGTTCATAGTGTTTGGTTTAGAGTTTGTGAGTGGTTTGAAACAAAATCAAACGAATAAAAAATACTCAATACAAAATGTTTCGCAAGTGTGTTACTTTGCCAACATCAACTCTGTTGGCAGCCGTCGCTGTCCAAAATGCTAGCTCTGGCTCTGAATCTAACAAACAAGATTCAGTGAATGATTTGGCCCACTATCATTGTAAGGCTAACGAACTGCCGTTATACGCTCCATTGCATTCATACAATAAGTAAGCAAATTTAAATGCATTGTTTGGACTTTGGGACATTAAATTATTACCTATAATTACAGGCCACAGAAAAAAAGTCATGTAGCAGTTAATTCACCAGCTCGTGATGCTATTGAATCTGGTGTTCGAGCTGTACGCACGGAAGTTCAAGCCGGCTACAATTTGCTGTCTAAACAAAAGGAAACCATTGATGAGTATGTAAATCAAGCTAAGGAGCAAACACAATCTACCATTGACTACTTGAATCAGCCACATAATCTTATGCCCCGTACTGGTGCTATAGCAATTGGTGGTTTGTCTGGTTTTATATTTGCTGCCCGTGGAGGTTTCATCAAAAAAGTTCTCTACACCACAGTTGGTGCTGGTGCGGTCGCTTCCCTATGCTATCCAAGACAAGCTGAACAATTTGCTAAAGAAGCACTTTTTGAAGCTCGCAAAGGTTATGCTATTGCCTACAATTTCGTAAAAGGTGTTAAACCAGGCGACGAAGTACCAGTTGAACCCATCACTAAATTTCCAACAAGTTTGGAAGATATAAAATTCCTAGTTATTGATTTATACGACGAAGCAAAGGAAGCTTTATTCCCCGAAAAAAAGTAGATTCGACCTGTCGTTTAAATTGAAAAAGATTTAACAATGTCATAAAATAATTCGACGAAAATTATAAAGTAAACAGCGATATGACGACAAACAAATTATACTGTGTTATTTTATTTAAGATGTCATTAGGCAAAGTACTTTTCAAGTCATATTTAAGGAGTAAGTTAAAGAAAAAAATAATATTTCTAGCAAAGAAAAATCTTGCTTAATAATAGTTAAATGAGTGATATTAAATAAAAAATACATCAGTAGCATCATGTTAATTTAAAGTCGAGCATAACATTTTATTAATATTATTTAAATACAAGCTCCCTAAAACCTATCTAAGTAAGTATTATTGAAGTACATACATAGTATGTATAATTAATTTCTGAACTGATTTTGCTAATTTTTAATAGCGATAATCTGAAAAGATTATGGGCAAAACACAAAAAAGAAGTACTTTAGGGGAATCGGCCCAAAAGTTATTGTGATTTTAAAAATATGGAAAAAATAATTTTTTAATTTAATGTTTTAGGATAAAAAATATTTGTATTACGTTAGTTTTAACATTCAAAATAAATATATCTAGTATTCTATATTACTTGAAATCTAAAATTTTTAATCTCGAAATACACATATTTTAGATGAGGCGAACGGTTTATAAAGGTATTTTTGAATTTAGCTAAATAAATATAGGCTACAACACTAAAAGAGATTATATATATGTAGATGCTTTTCTAACAACGATTAAATCTGCAAATTTCGTATATTTTTAATAGCGCCCTCGATTTTGGGATAACGTTTGCCAACAAAGCTTTTACGAAGGATCTTCGATGTGCCTCATCAAAATTTGTTGAGATAAAGGTATCTCGTACTAAAAATAATTTAAATAATTTATAAAGCCTATAACTTCAGTATGTTGACACAACTCTTCACAACTTTGTGACTCAATTTATAATGTTTTATAGAAAAAAAACTAAATCCACGCAATAACCAGTCTATTCTATAGAGTTCTGTGGATGTGCCTCATGAAAAACTGTTTTTTTTTTCATAATTTTCCCGATTTATATAATATAACAGACAATTACAAAAAAATGTCAATTCATATTAATAAAGTATACACCAGGGCACACTTAGAAAGGTGACTGCGATGAAACAGCTGATCATTTTTTTTATTCAGTTTGAATTGTCAATTCACTTGTGGTTGTTGTGGCGAAAAATACAACAAACCCAAAAGCAAAAACAACAACAGGCAACTTTGACAGTTCACCTACTTTTTAACAAAAACAAAGTACCTGTTGTTTTTGTATTGTTGTAGTGATGCAGTCACCTTTCTTAGTGTTAAAAACTATCAACTATTATTAATAAAATTTTATCTAAAGTTGACAGATAATGTACTGTACTCAATCGCTTTTTACAAACTTATTTAGAAACCGATAAAGTAACGGTAAAGCAATGTTATCGAAACAGATTTAATTTGTTATGTTTTTGTTATATTAAAGCAAAAAGACACATTTTTTAAATTTTGGACAATCCCCAGTATCCCAGAACTACATAAAAAATAATCGAGAATTAGGGTTTTTTTTAAATATTATTGAAGTAATTTTGTTATTTTGCTATTTTTTTAAAAAAAATATGAAATTGAGGTTTTCAAAATGCTATCTATAATAATGGAACTCATTGAGTTCCCCAACTTATTAAAATCTTGAATATTTTCAATAGATTATGTCATATATTTTTGTATTTTAATTTTGCTAGTGGAATTAACAAAATTACGCAAACAAATTTTTTAATATTCTGCCCCGGGTATATCGAAAGTCGGCTTCGTATACATTTTTTTCTATCTAACGAAATCTTTGGGGAAACTTTTAGTTTCTTAATTTTGAAAATATTTGAGTGCATTTCGCCAAATTATTAATAGTAAAAAATTAGTGCTGAAAAATCTGTGCTGAATTAGTAATGTGAATGAAAGGCCATAAATAAATTAATTATGTTAGAAATGTCCTATACTTGACAAATATTTATCATAACAATTAATCCCGTTTGTTGCCAAGACAAATTTGTCTGAGCAAAAGCACTAACAATTTTGTCATAACGAAGCAATAATACTAATAAATGGAGACTATACCTGATAATTTTTTATCTTGACAACCATTTTGACGTTTATCATGATAAAATATATATAGAACTGGGAAATATTATTTGATTACAGTTTCCCAAAACAAAAATTACAAACATAATTTGATTATGAAAAATGTAAAAATTTACATTTTTGCAAAAATCTGAAATCTGAATATTTTTCTTATTCTTTTTAAGTTGGCTTGTAATTTTATACCAAGTCCCACATTAATTCTACCAGCACTTTGGCAATATTGGTTATACCCCTAATGTTATTTATCTAGTCTACCGGTAAATGTATGTATGTATTATCAAAACTTAAGTATAAAACATTTGTGTTACTTAGCACTTATTTTTGAAATGCCTTAGGATAAAGAACCTCCAACAAGTTTTGTTTTTTTTATTTGCCAATTATCATTTTTATTAAATTGATAATGAAAGATGTTTATAAAAAAGAATATACATACCTTCAGGCAACAAATAAACGTGAAATGTAATTTTTCATATTTTTTTGTTTCGATAGAAACCGACATGTCTATCTATGTTCAAATAAGTTTCACTTTTTTAGCGCTAGTTTTTAAATTAAATTCTCGTATGTTTGTAAAAATCGTGTGCATGTTAAATATAAAAAATATATTAATAATGGAAGAAATAAAAATGAAATTTGTTGTGACATTTCATTTCATTAATCATATGAAATTTGGTACTCTAGAAATCCATCATAAATAGTTTAAATAAATTATTCATACTGAGTGTTAATTGAATATACATATTTCGAGTATGATTTTGTTTCATACAAGTTTTGACATTGACTTTACGTAAAAACTCAATCTGACGTGTTCTTGTTTTAATATTTTTTAGTTGGTGAAATTTATCTGTTGAATTTTGCCTCTATATTAAATTACATATGTATATGGGAGCTATGACTAATTATGAACCAATCGCCATAAAAGTGGGTGGCATGTTTTGTGTATATATGAAACTAATTTGTATTGAATTTTATTTGAATACCAAAATGTTTAAGAGATTTATGCTAGTTAAAGTGAAGTAAGCCTTATATGGGAGACTTATGGACCGATCGTCACAAAATTTGGTAGTGCGAGTTTGTCTTATAGTATAAACTTATTTGTACTGAATTTGATTTGGATATCTATACATATAACTAAGATATTTATGAGAGTTTAACTATTTTCAGATAGGGCAATCGTATAGGGGCTATTAGAAATAATGGACCGATTTTAAACAAATTCAATAGGATTTGTCTTGGGGCAATAGAAAAGCTTTTACCATAATTTGTCGAATTATCTTTGAAATTGCGACCTGTAGTTTGATTACAAGGTTTACATGGACGGACGGACAGACATCGCTTAATCGACTCAGAAAGTGATACTGAGCAGATTGGTATCCTCAGTATCCATTTGGCTCCTATGGATACCTATCTAGTTGTCATCTATGCTTTTAACTTGCTTTTATACAAACATAGGTGAACTACGATAAAATAAAAATACATAATTTTACACTAATCATTCTAAAAATTAGCTCATCTCTTTTTTAACTTTATGTAGGTATTAAAAAATTAAAAGTTTCCCATGATCCACTTTGATTAATTAACTACTCATAGTCATTTCAACACTTAAATATTTTCAATAAATAAAACAGAAATTGTTAACTCAAAAACTTTTTATTGATATATAATTGAATTATAATCCTTGTTTTTGTTTTTTTCCTTCTTTGGGCAAGACAATATATGTTTTTTGTTTTTATTTTAATTATTATGGTCCTTTTTATAAATAAAAAATAAATTCACTTAATAATACTAGAAAACATTACAATAATTCTTTACAATTGAATTTTAAGCTAAAAATGACTCTCAAGTGTTTTTTTTTGTTGTTTCATATATAAATAATAATACATAATATTCATGTATAGTAAGTATGTATGTATGTATTTATGTAATACTATATACAGCTGGAATGGATTTAAATTTTTTTATAAATTATTTGAGAAGAATTTGAATAGAATTTCATTGATGAGAATTGAATTACATAATTGAGCAATAATAATTGTGTCTAACTACATTTTAATACATATAATAAATAAATAAAATCACACGTAAATTAAATAAGAATAATAAATGAGAATTTTAGAAAAATAATAAAAATAAAACAATATTTCAACAATTGAGTTTTAGATATTTACACGTTTGATTAGTAATCATAGTAATCATTGATAATAAAAATAATAATAATAATAAAAATAATAATATTTTATATTTGTGGCTAGATAGTGGAAAGCTTATCACGTTACATTTTCAATAATCCAAGGCACGAATTTTGAAATACGCGTACAAACGCCAGGCAAGTTGGCCTCAGCACAGCCTATTCCCCACGATATAATGCCAGCCAAAAAATAACGACCATCTTGAGATTTTACCTACAAACAAAATATACATAAATCAAATTATAGTTATATTATAGGTTCGGACTATAATAAATATTAACAAACACACCTGTAGAGGACCACCGGAATCACCTTGACAAGAATCTTGTCCTCCAGTCTCGTAACCAGCACATAAAAATATTTCCGGTATAAATTCTTGTCTTCCTGCTCTTAGGAACATACTTTTGCAATTGTCATTACTAACAATTGGTACCGAAACCTATTCACATTATAAAAAGTAGAATGAGATAAAGTGTTTTTATATGCATACATTTATAATTCTATATTTATTTACATACCTCTTGTAAAACAGAGGGCAATGTGCCTCCTTCGCTAAGTCTACCCCAACCAGTTACTGTCGCGTTCATGCCGATTAGCAAACTGTCTGTTTGCGGTAGACATATAGGACTTACATGAGGTGCAAATTCTAGTGGTTGCTCTAATTTAACCAGAGCCAAATCATATTCATATGTAAAGAAATTGTATAATGGGTGCACAACCTTTTTGGCAACACCTCTTTCAATGTAGGGTAATTGTTCCTGGACGTGAGAGAAATCGTACTCGCCCACACGTATGCGAATTTGCGAAATTAATAAACTGTAAAAAAATATGGAAAACATGGTTTAAAAATATGTATCGTAAAAACGGAATTTATATTCACTAGGATCGCCAGGTGGCCGAAATTCGACCGCTTTTTACCACTTTTATGGAAAGAATTTTTAAATATTTTTTTTATATTGTGCACATCTAACCTTTTAAAGCATATAGTATACGTTTCATCAATATTGATGGACAATAACATACTTAAAAGTGTACCACAAAAAAACGTGTGGCCTATTTATATATAAGGTTCCTCAAAATTGATAAAAAAGATTTTTAATCATTTAATCAACCCCAAAACAACTGGATTTTATAAATATTGTAACTATAACACTATACAACAAAATCAAATTTTTTTCAAAATTACAAGGTCCGACCAATAAATTTTGATAGAGGAGACAAAAAAAAAAGACACGTGTATCGGCGTTTTGAAAGTTTACATCTGAATTTCATTTGAGGGCGGGTTAAAGTTTCCCAACTTTGGCACATTCTTATTGTTAATCTTCATAAGAAACCATATGATTCTTACATTTTAGGTATAAAATGTGTTTAGCAAAGTTATGTAAAATGTTACGAAGAATATTTTTGTAGAATATGTTAACCCTCTAAATCCTCAACGCATGGGTCTTTTTTGTCCTTCTTTTAAAAAATGCAAAAACCACCATTAAAGCAGGGATTGAAAGGGTTAAACTGTTCTGCAAAAAAATTATACGTAAAATATTACTATAAGTCCCTGAATACATCAAAACGGAAAATTCAACCAGAAAGTCAGAAAAAAGGCATAACAAAAGATAGCATAGGGTTAATTTCGCTTTTATTAAGAATTTTATTTTAAAGAACATTTAAAGAACAAATGCGAAATTAACCCTAAGCTCTCTTTTGTTGTCTTATTTCTGACTTTCTAGTTGAATTTTCCGTTTTGGTGTATTCAGGAACTTATAGTAAAATTTTACGGAAAATATTTTTGCGGAACATTTTAACCCCTTAAATCCATGTTTTAATGGTGTTTGTTGCTCTTTTTTAAAAGAAGTACAAAAAAGACCCATGTGTTGAGGATTTAGAGGGTTAACATATTCTACAAAAATATTCTCCGTAACATTTTACATAACTTTGCTGAACACATTTTATACCTAAAATGTAAGAATCGTATGGTTTCTTATGAAGATTAACAATAAGAATGTGCCAGAGTTGGGAAACTTTAACCCGCCCTCAAATGAAATTCAGATGTAAACTTTCAAAACGCCGATACACGTGTCTTTTTTTTGTCTCCTCGATCAAAATTTATTGGTCGGACCAATTAATCAATTAAATTATATCCTGTGTTTTGGAAATTTTGTGGATCTGTTACAATATAGTACACAATTTGCATACATTTTTGTTTAAATAAATCAAAATATAATATATATTAGAAAATTTAATAATGTTTCTTAACCGATGTTTCGCAGTTTCATATTTTCTGTTAATGTCTAGCTCATAAAATGTAAAATGTAACTAACACATACTGGACACATCTGATCTTGTAAGGTAATGTGGTAACCAACAGCAGTTCAAATATTTATTTTGTAAACATGGATATTTATTAGAAATACTTTTTTTTGTGAAAAACTTGTGTTTTAAATATTCGGTTATAAAAATTGTAGAAATTACAACGGAATGACAAAATTATCGACATAAGTATATATATGGTGAAAGGTTTATGATATTTATCATATCGCACTGGTTCCTCTAAAGAGCGTCAACTCAAAATTTTTCAATTTTCACTTTTTGCAAGAAATCGATGTGCAGTGGTCATATCTACCCAATATAAAAATCTGCAATCACTTTCTCTACTCTTTCGCCAAAAAATACAGTTGTATCTGTACAGTTGTTTCATTGTAATGTATTGAAAATAAAATAGTTTTTTGCTTCTACTGAACATTTTAAATTTTTGAGTTGACGCTCTTTTGAAGAACCAGTGCGATATATTTTAGGAAGATTCACGTTTGCAATATTTCTTTTTTTCGTTTTTTTTTCATGACATCTCGTATGAGTAATATAAATTGTGTAAATATAACTTATACGTTTTTATAGTGTTTATAAAAAACCGGTTTTTTGGTTAAACGATGTTTTTTACGTAGAAAACGTAAAATCGGTACTTTCAGTTTTGTAGTCAGGAATGATTAATAAATATAAATATTCAGGGTTCTTTATGTTCTCACTTTCACCATTCACCGTATTTTTGGAAGCATAATTTTTATTTATATTTTTATAATTTTTTTCATAATTATATAATTAAGGTTGTACTTAGCTTCTAAAAATACAGTGAATGGTGAAAGTGAACAGGAATAACCCTGATTAATTTTTACAAATGATTAATAAAATTAAATTTAAAGAATAAAACACACTAATCAAGTCAAGTTTATGGAAAATTAACGTTTAGTAAAATCATCAGATCGTTTTGAATGAACCAAGTGATAAAAACCAATTAAATCAGTTAAATCAAGAAAATCCGGTTTTTCGGTTAACCGGTTTGCAAACACTAACCTTGAATCAAGCCTGGCACATATTATAAATTAGTCACTAAAAATAGTTCTCTAAATGAACCTATTCAGATAATTGAATGCTTTTGTTAATATGTAACATTGAAGATAATTTTACTAGTACAAAAATGTACTTTGACAGCTACAATAATTCTTGCTCCGATTCAAATAAAACTTAACAGATGCAATAAACTCTACTAGTAGAAATATGAACTAGAAATGTTTACAATACTGCATTTTTAAACACATACGAGCGTTCGATCGCAATTTGTTTGCAACCAAAATAGTTTTAGTAATATAAAATTCAAGCTTAGCTGAATACTATTTATACGTTTAAGGGCCGTTAAGTATAAAAACTTAACTTAAAGGTAAACTTAACTTAAAGTTAACGGTCCTTAAACGTATAAATAGTATTCAGAAATTCTACGTTCGAGGGGCTAACATAGATAGAATTATTATTATAAATAAAAATTACATACTCATCAACACAGTGTCCTGCTGTTGCAATCCAATTTTCATTTATAAGAGCCCCACCACATCGGTGTGTACTGGAAAAACCAAAGAAAGAGGTGCGACGCACTGACACCTGCCAAGGCCAACGTCCAAACGCAGCACTTTTACCACCTACAATGCGTGTTTCCGGTCGCGTTAAAACGGGTGTTCCACATTCTGTAATTTTGTCCAATAATTTTTATAGATCAACAAAACAATGAATTGATTTTTCTTTTTGTTTATTATTTAAACAATGATTTATTAATTTACACATAAACATTGTAGAAGAAGTGAAACTTACCACTACGAGCGGCAGATATGGTCTTAATAGTGGCGCTATCAATGTCCAAGTGATCACCAATTTCATTTGATTCAATTGAGCTGAGATTATGATGTGGTGGTAACGTGTTCGGAGATGATGACGCTGCAGTTGTGGATGTTGTTGTTGTTGTCGTAGTCGTAGTCGTAGAAGGTCGCTGAGAGGATGTTGGTCTCTGTGATGTTTTAGTTGGAAAAACAGCTGTTGTTGTAGTTGGCTTAGACGCCGCTGCTGTTGTTGGTTTTTGACTATAATTTGTAGATGTCGTAGAAGAAGTTGTTGTTGTTGATGATGGTTTTGTAGGAATATACATTGATGTCGATGGTAAAGTTGATGACGATGATGTTGTAGACGTTGTTGTTGTTGTTATTGCTGTACTACTGCTTACGCTTGAGGTAGGTTTAGTATAGGGTTTGGTTGCATTAGGTGATGGCTTTGATGTTGGTTTAGTACTTTGTGCAACAACCTTTTAATATGCAAAAGAAAAAAGAACAAATAAAAAAAATGATTTAGTCATCTTTTGATTTGTGATCATAATGACGTCGTCTAATGACTCCGCCCATAACGTACAATGTGTAAATACAAAGTTCATCCTTTCCTTATTTTAATTCTAATTCTACTGTTACATCTCTACAAAGCCTGTGGTCAAAGAAACAGACGAACTGAATCCACTGACTGTCAGCGAAATAAAAAAGAAAACCTACATACATGAATATAAATTAGTATTCATTTTGCCATTAAGCGAAAAGAAAAGCTAAAAGGACGGGCGCAACACACAAACTCACAAACATCTAGACAGTAAGAAGTTTTCGGATCCGCTGCACCGTTGATCTGAGTCACACTGTCTATCTGGTTCTTTATGCTTACAGAGTACAAAACAAACATACACAAGGCACACTCAAGTCTATCCTACACATGACGATGGAGCTCTTGTGTTGCCACACCCAAAGCCAAGACAATCTTTCATCAGGTATTTTCAAACAATAAAACGTCCCCTTAGGCCATAAATTCATTATCCCTAACGCGAAGTAAGCCTGGCTGGCTGGCTGGCTGACTGGCGAGTGTGTGAGTGAGTGAGCGATCGAGAGAGCGAGCAAAAGATTATGCCAAAATGTAATATTTAAGTAAAAGTAAATGACCACAATGCCTTCAATTACTTACCTGAGGTTTTGTTTTTGTGGCTGTTGTCGTCATCATTAACGTCGTTGTTGCAGCAGTTGATGAAAATGATTCAGCTGGATTCTTGGAAGGCTTCGGTTTTGTAGTGGTCGTAGTCGTCGTTGTCGTTGTGGTCGAATGCGTATTAAATGATGGTTTTTGTGTTAATTGTTGTTGCAGTTGTTGTTGGTGGGTTAACCAATTGAGAGCCGTTGTAGGCTTTTTACTGGGTTTCGGTGGCTTTGGTGGCTTGGGCGGTTTAGGTCTCAGTGTTGATGGTTTATCCCATGCTGGTGGCCTTGGTTTTGTAATAAAATTTGGTTCGGTCGTCAAGTGCCAATGTTGTTGTTGCTGTTGCTGGTGATTAACTAAAAATAAAAAATTCATATAAATTTAGTTCTCAGCATCTAAGTGATTTTCGAAGGCATTCATTTTCTCTCTAGTCGAATAAAATTACAAATTGTCCTCGGAGAATTGAATAAATATATTAGGTTGGTTCATAATTTACTTGTTGTCGCTGAGGCAATACTAGCCGATGATTGTAGATCTCCCAAAATGGAATTCGATGTCCACAATAAGGACGGATCATCTGTTGTGGTGGTTGAGGTCGTACTTGTTGTTGAGGCCGATAAAGCTGTACTTGCATATGGGGGCTTAGAATGATGTGGTTTTATAAGCGCTCCTTGATGATGTGGCCCCGAGGGTCTTATGACCAATGTGCCGGCTCCATGTGGTCTTTCTATTGTTGTCATACCGCTAAAAAACAATCGTTATTATCAGGAAATAAAAAAATTATAGCTAGGTATACATTAGGGTCACAGCTTTTTAAAAGTTTCACAAATATAAGAAATAACATAGCAAGGTCTTGCGAACATTGAATTAATGAATCATGTCATATCGTCATAAAGTCCTAATATTTCACGAATCAGCGTCTAGTTGGTTACGATAACACAATAAACATAGCAGAGTATTATGTTAGGTCATTTTTGAAATATTAGGACATTACAGGATACCTTGACATGATAGGAGACCTTGTGAATTGATCAATTATTTAATTTTGGTTTAAAAAATTCACGCACCAAATCCGGTTATATTATTACATTATTAAATAATCTCGTATATTTCTTAACTTATGAGGTGAACTTATCTGTATTATACTAGTAAATTTGGAGCTATGGTGGTATTTAAAGATTCAAAAAAGTTATTACCCAAGTATACACATGAATGTATGTAATTACCTGATACTAGGACGATGGGGATGTTGGGGCGGCCGTGGCCTGTGATTCATACTACCGATACCGAGTGGTTTGGTGGGTCTGGTATATGAAAATGTATTCTGCTGCACTATGTTCTCGGTGTAGTTGTGAACACAGCATGAGCCAAACATAAATGAATCGACGCACATGCCAACATGTCGGCCTTCGGACTTTATACACTCCCAGACAAACATACAGGTTCCTTCAATACGTCCCGTAGAGCAGGGCTTCGGGCTAATTTTGAAATTTTGACTTCTTAACAAATTGTCGTCCAAGTTGTGTTGGAGCTGGAGGCCATTGTAGCCGAAGGCTGAACCGCCAATATTATGAGGCTGTCGAAAGTATGAATCTTCTTCGTCCTCGTTCGAGTTTAAAATTGAGCTTTCACTATGTCGAAAATTACTGCTAAAAACACTCGCCTCGGCTTGATGATGATAACCTCTGGCCGGTTGTAAATCCCCATAGGCCGCCAAAGCCAATGGCAAATGCGTTAGCCTATATAATAGACAATTGACTAAAACTAACGCTAATAATACTTCTAGTATTTGGTTGATGCAGGACTTATTAAGAGGCCAACGTATATTTAAATCTAAATGTCTCCTCCGTTTCGATAACGAATCATTTTTACTACTATCATGCGGATGAGGGTGCGGGTGTGTGTGAAAATTTGTCTGTTGCTGAAGATGTTTGTTGAAGAGATGAAATGCTTCCGAACCATTTGTATTTGCTTCTTGAGGCCGTAAAGTGTGTGCGCTGTAGTTCGGTGCTTGATGATTTTCATTTTGTCTCGTGGCAGTCTGTTTATTAGCACCATCATGATCATTATTATCATTATCATCGTATTTATTGACTAGCCATTGCCGACTATAGCGATTCCTCCTCATGTTTCAAGTGGATGTAGTGATCTAAAGAAGCAAGACATAATGACAAGAAAACAAAAGTGGCAGAGATGAAAAAGAGTTAATAATAAAAATGTCTTCTGATTACATTTTACCACTTATTCAAGAATTTCGAAAGTTGTTAATTTCTTGGACAAATGTTTTTGAAATGTTCATTTTTTCATTGTTTTTTCGTTTCATGTTTTTCTTTTCTTGCTTGATTGTATGTATGTATGTATGTACATGCATATAAATATGTATCTATGTATGTAACTATCAAATGATTAACCATTTTCAACTAAGATACAAGATTGCGTGAGTCTATGGTTTATAAGTTTAATTGTTAATATTTCTAATTGCCATCATCACTATTATTATAGTCTACCACTAACACTAATATTATTACAAAAACTATTGTATCTATACCTACATATCTGTAGATACAACAGATATTGCAGTCATTTTGTAAAACACACACATTCATACAAATCGCATTTGTATCGACAACTATTTGAAGTCTGTGTGGTGCGGTGATGGTATTTACTGTTTTGCTCATCTCCCCTTTCCCCCACTCCCCCCATTGGCTGTTTTCTATGTACACAAATTGTTCATCAAAAGACATAAATAAGTAAAGTTTGAATGCATCAAATGCGTTGATTAGGATGACCCCAGTTGTATGGATGCAATTAAAATGAATGTAACGTTTATGAAAAGATAACAATTCTATAAATCATCATTGTTTTAGCTGGATCAAAGGACTTGTTAGTTTTTTTATATTTTTCGTATTTGTTACTAATCTGCAATTTCGGTATGAAAGGTTTTTAAATTACAATTTTGTTTAAATTTTCAGAATCTGAGGTGATCATATTCGTCTAAAATTTAAATTTGGAATAATTTTTCTTTTCAAAATTCTTTGCATATTATCACTTTTTCAATAAATATTAGGAAAATAGAAAAAATATAAAAAAGGACTTTAAGTTCTTTGATTTTGATTTCTTAAAACAGCGTATTTTGGGGCCATCCTAATGATCATGTACTATTACAGTCATTGATAACAGCAGTTTACAAGGTTTTTGCTCATAACGTGAAACAATCGGGAAAAATATTGAAAAAATTCAGGAGGTCTTCAAAATGTGGAGATATTTATTTAGAAAAAGAAAATACTAAAATAACAATAAAATTGCAACAAAAAATTTAAAACGAATAGTGTTAATTTAATACTGTTTTTATAAACATGTTCATTTGTATCCCTCACGACACTCCAACTATAGTCTCCTAGCACATGCAGGTCCCAAAAACTGTGGTACTTCTGTTCAAATGCGGCACAATGAAGTCGATCAGAAGAAATGTTATAATAAATCAGTTTCTTCTAAACTCTGAACTGGCAAAATGATTACAAACATAGCGTACAGGGGCCACAAACTTTCAGAAAATGAAACTTGTTAACATCAAAGTTGACCAACTTTAGTTTGCAAAGCTTTGTAGGGCTCGTAACTTGTACAAATACGTGCAGATATTAAATGAATTTTCGTTATAAAGCAAATAGTTATCTCTTTGAAATTTTAGTTTTAATTTTGAAATTTTCTAATTTTACCTTTACTCTATTCAGAAATAATTTTCGTAATAGTTTTCAAACGTTTTTTCTAATATTCAATAAACAAACTAAATAATTTTTTAAAAAAAATATAATACTGATAAAATAAACACCCTACTTCAGGCAATGACTGAAAATAGTGATTGTTTTTAACAAACATCTAAGTTTATCATTAAATAAAAAATTGGCACATCTAGTTTTCCAAATCTTTTCACAAATTATAATAAATATATTTATTGGAATATGTACATCTCCCATTTAATGGCTCAGAATCATGAACAGTGGAGCAAATTTTGTAAAATAGTAAAATTTTCTGTTTTCAAATACAAAAAAAAAAAACAAGTAAATATGACATTATATTCGGCTATGACAATTTTTGGGGAAAAAAAGATTTTATAAAAAAGAATTTTGGTGAAAAAAAATTAATTTGTTTGGTTTTATAATGATCCAGAATATATATACTTTATGGGTCAAACATGAAAAATGTGGAAATTACAAACAGAATGACAAACTTGTATATTCCCTTGGCACTCATGGTGAAGGGAAAAATAAAAACATATTTTTCTTAAAATGCCAGAGATCTAAAACCATAGGGTAAAAAGAGACGAGACGTAATTGTCAAAAACATAAGTCTGTTGTCAAAAACATAACTAATGCAACAACAAAATACATAATAGTTAATGTATTTTGTTGATTTGTTATATTTTTGTTTGACAAATTGGAGTGTCTCGTCTCTATGTATGTATAATTCTCTATGTCTAAAACCCTAAGTCTATTGCCAAAAATCGAATACTAAATTGTCATAAACATTTTACTTGAAATTACTTCAAGTTGCTTAAGCAACAAATACGATTAAGTAATAAATTACAATTTGTAGATATAGATCACAGATAATTTCAAAGATTTACAAATGAAAAATGTTTGCAAATGTATTAAATTACCTGAAAGAACTTTGTAAATGTTATGACCGTCTTATGAGAAACAAGCAATTCAAGTATCTTGTATCACTTCTAAAAACAAATAATTGTCACTCGATAGAAAATGTCTCTAACATGTATCAGTTTAGAAACCCTATTAAATACTTCTTACACAAACACTTACATATCTATGTGTTTAAATACATACATATGTATGTAAGTATTTATGTATGTATGTGTGTTTGTACATCTATTGCAGTTATTGCTGTAGTAGTACATGTTATTGGCAACATTTTTTTGTAAGCAACCAGTGACTGGTTTAATTGCAGCTTTTCACTTTTGCTTTAAAATTGTTTATTAAGAAAACAAAAAATAACGAAACATTTTTTTTTGTCTTGCTCTTCCACGAAACTGCAAGAGCAACAGCAAAATATTTTACCAAATGCAATTAAAAGCTGTGCGTTAGTAATTTGCTAGAGGCTTTTCGAACTGTCTGTCTGTCTGTCCGTTTTTTTTTTTTGTTATTGTTGGATGTCTGCCGTATGATCTACATCGCATATTTTTAGGGATTGGTATTATATTCACTCTTTAACACAAACACCGGCTTAAGTTTTTAATTCTGTATTTTGGGTTTGGTTTGACATTTGCTTGCCAAATACAAAATATGTATGTATACGGTGGTGTACGACATACTCACAAATGTTTTTGGGGACGAATCTCAATTGGGTCGGCCGACAACCACAATTTCTTTCTATCTCATGTAGATGACTCCACAAAAAAATGATCGATGAAAGTTGACTTTATTTTAAGTTACAATAACCATTTCAGAGTTTTCTCATATTCGTTTCAATGTAACAAAATGCAATTCAGATATAATATCATAGTGCTTAAAATTTTGCATCAAACAGCATGAAATGAATTTCCGAACAAATGCAACCATCACTAGTTTTTCTGAGTTTATAAAGATTTTTTGTACTTTTTTCTGCCACAAAATATTTAAATTTAAGCCACATTTTTTAAACCAACACAAACTGCTAACAGTTTAGCTTGTTTTGGAGATATAGTTTGAGTCGCTGGCGGGATTCGAAAAATTCGAATATGCTTGGACTTGCTGAGAAATTTATTTCATGACATTTGTTTCAGCTTTCAAACACCTATCTAGAAATGTACCATAATTTATTAAATATGAGATAACTTAGCAAATAAATTTGATTTTTTTTTATTGTTTTCAAAAATAAGAAAGAAATTGTTCGTTCGCATTTGGTGAGCCAGGCCCTTCGATTTTTATTTCATTTATGTTGTGTTTCCAAGACGGCAAGGTTATACCTATCCACTACGGGACCAAAAAGCTATTAAAGGAATAGACCTAAGCTTTCTTTAAAAAAACGACCCATTTTGAAAAAAAAAGTCAAACAAGTTACAAAACATTTATTTTGATAGATATTGAACTCGCATCCCACTAAGCGACCAAGTTTTAAGAAATAGCTATCTAAACTATTTGGGACACATTTTTGTTAAGAACAATAGGTAATTACATGGATGAGAAAAACATATGTTTGGCCAAAATGTCAAATTAGGGTATCCATTCGAATAATGATCTTCAATTAATCGAATAATTCCTTACGAAGAATTTAAAAATTACCATTTTCTAATAACGAATTCTGAAGAATAATCGAATAAAACAACAAAAAATATTTATTTTAATTTTTTCATTATTATGAATTTAAATAAGTAATAATATCTTATATTATAATAACAAGTTGTAATCAAAACAAATGGATTTGTCACAATTTACGGGTTGCGTTCATGTTTTCCCATACAATTTGCATTAGAACTGAAACCAAATTTTGTTAAAAATTAATGGTTTTGTGTCATCCTGAATTTTATTTAGAATCAGAAATAATGAAAAAATACAATGGTGAAATATTGACAGAATCGCAATTATATAGTAAGCACGCTATACATATGGCCGTTAGTGGTACTGTTTTTGGTAAAATTACTAATAATAATGTTAATTCAGAAGTACGTGAAATATTGAAAGTGATGGCGAACGTGATATAGAAAATGTTTGTGAACACTTAACGAAGAAAAATCTTCTTATTTTACATTATTTAACAAATTTTAATTATTCGAATAATTCGATTAATTTTACACATCTAATCGAATAACAAGTTAACAAGAAATCTCTTGTTCGAATTATTCGTGTTTATTCAAAGAAAAGGAAAATCGAAAAATTTGGATACTATATATTAAAAATACAAATTTCATTAGCGTTTATCGAAGCGCTATAGAATCGAAAATAATTTTTTTATATATTTTGAAATTTCATTTGAAAAAAATTTACAAATTTACCATAAAAAAAAAAAAAAAAATTAATTTTCTTATATTACATATTTATATTTTTTCACAAAACAATACATATAATACTTTTTTGGTGTGTTACTAACGGAATGACAAAATCAATATACCCCCAATTTGTTTGATGGTGGTTAAAAAAATACTAAAATTATTCTTACGAATAATATTTTATTGAATAATAAAACAACTATGACTATAATAAATAGAGTGCCGACTTTAAAGAAGAACTTCTAAACGTGATTTTATTTTCTTGTTTTGATTAGGATCATTAAGGAAATGATTATGTTAGTCAAATCAAGCACATGTGAATGCGGCCTTAAACTAAATTTAATATAATATAGTAAATGGTATAAAGATAAAAATACGCAAAAATCTATAGCTGAGTTACGGGTTTATAGTTTAGTATGGCTTATAGTATATTTTCCCAATTTAAGGCATTAAAATTTTATTTATTTTATTTTGTTTTCTTTTTAACAAAATATGGGTCAGTTCCTGGCTAAAAGAATTTATATGTGCATATTTACTGGTTTACTAGCGTGTCTTTTTGGTTGGCAAGTTTAACGCCCATTTTTGTGTTTTGTTATTTTATTTTTATTTTTTATTTTTTTTTTTGTTATGATTCTTTATTTTTTTTTTTGGTTTTGGTATAAGATCTGGTTTGTGTGCCAATGTTAATGGCCAACTTAAGAAATGTTCATTAATCTAGTTTTGAAAATTTTATAAATATTTAAATGCTAATTGATACACACTGATATTTCGCTTTATAAAAGTTCAATAACCTCATATTTATACATGCATAAATACACACATATATACAATAAATAAATAAATTATTGAATGCAAAGTAATCAATATAATTTTTATTAATTTGCGAAATAATTAGTACCCAATGTAAATTGTATAATTGTGTAAAAATTCATTCAGAAAACTTCAGCAAATAGCCTTAAACAAGTTGTACAAACCATTTATCATATTTTACGTGTTTAAATGACTTAATTAAGTGTAAATGTTTTTCTATCTAATAGCGAACATACTAACTTTTCTTAATTATAGATGGAATGAAATATTTAAATATTCTATTCATTGTTGCCAACTATTTAAAATAGGTCAAATAGCACACGTACATTGGATGATATGCAAAACTTTATGTGAAATACTTAATGGACTTAGTACAGTTTCTTATAAATTGTTTGCAAAGTTGCTCTCAAAAGGCAATGGAGCAACTTTTTCGATATCAGGAGTAGATGACAATAAATTTAAAAATTTTCCAATATTTCTTTAAAAAATTTATGATTTATGTTTGGCACTATTATATATGTATTTAATAACGTGATTATACTCAATTTCATAACTTTGAAATTTTTACACAAAAAAAAATGGACTTAACACCTGTGTATACCACAGTATAACACAATGATTTGATTCTATGACAACCGCGTATACCCTACACCACCATAGTGGTATATTGGATTAGTACTTATGTTTGTAACGTGCAAAAATATTGTCCCAACATTTACCTTTAAGTGTACCAATCTGCTCAGGATCACTTTCAGCCTATTGAATTTGGTTAGAATCGGTTCATTATTTCTACTAGCCCCTATACGATTGCCCTATCTGAAAGTAGTTAAGCTCTCATAAATACCTTATTTACATATATAGATATCCAAACCAAATTATATAATTATATAAATAAGTTTTATATAAGCCGAACTCGCACCACCAAATTTTGTGACGATCGTGACATAATTATTTATAGCTTTCATATAAGGCCCACTTCCGAAAATCATTTTAACGAGTATAGATTTCTTAAAAATGTTGTTATTCAAATAAAATTCAACACACATAAGTTTCATAAATACAGAAGATATTTTTACGGCAATTGATGTATAATT
This sequence comes from Calliphora vicina, assembly GCF_958450345.1. Classification (NCBI taxonomy): domain Eukaryota; kingdom Metazoa; phylum Arthropoda; class Insecta; order Diptera; family Calliphoridae; genus Calliphora; species Calliphora vicina. Next base: position 2,393,632 of record NC_088780.1, on the reverse strand, counting down.
AGAAGGGAAACCAAAATATGCAAATGCATGTTTTTACTGGTGAGTCTAATGAGCTTCAGAACTATTTAAGAATTTTGGCATCAATTTGTTAATGCATATTTGACCCTTAAATGCACATTTTTGCATATATTTGTTTTAAGAGCATATTTTCGCTGTTGTGTTACAGATTTTTACTTCCTTTGTTTAAAATTCAAAATTGAAAAATAGATGGCTTTTTTTTAATATAAAATAAGCACTATTTTAATAATAGTGTTATCTAAATATCAAATTGTAATTCTAATTCAAACTTAACCGTTCTAAGTGTTAAAGAAATATTGTCTTTTAAATTTGCTCCTATAATATCAGTTGATGTCGTAAGAATATTTTCTATGTATAAAAATGTTTTCAGATCCAATAGACAACGATTTTTATTTGAAAATTTAAGTCAATATTTTGTAATTTATTGCAATAATAATCTTAATTGAAGAAGTGACTTTGTATTTATATAAAATATCATCAAAAAATACCTCTCGAGGCCTTTTCATAGCTTAAGTTCCTACTGTTTTTATGTTGTATTTATTTTTTGTTATACTTGTTTTAGTTCATTTTATTTTTGTTTATTTTATGTTACTTTACCTTTTTAGAAATGAATTGTATTGATTTTTTTAAATAAAAGTATATTTTTTGGTTAAAAATTATGAAAAAGTTTTTTTTTTAAGAGCATATTTTTTTAAATTTTAAGAGCATATTTTAAAGTATTTACTGCATATTTAAAGCGCTTAAAACACTTTTTTAGAGCATATTTCCGGTTTTCCTGATAATTAGCAATAGCTTCCAAATAAAATTTAAATGAAAAATGTTTATAATCATCTTATTGGTGTTGGGTATCATATGGTCGGGCTTGACCTACTATATTTTCTTACTTGTTATAGTTATTCTAACGTTTTTCATTAAAATCACAATTTTCATAAAAAGAGGACTTAGCATCTTTCAATGACAGAACTGAACTTTTATAAATATTATCTAAAAACAAACTAAAATTTTATTTTACTTTAGAAATATCGCCTGCGTTTTAATGTGAAAGAAAACATTTAAAACATGAAGACAAGAAGACAAGAACTTTTATTTATTTTGTAATATTTTTAGCATATAATTTGAAGTACATACAATGCTACTATGACAATAATAGATATAAATTATTAAACCTGTATATAAATAACAATAAATTGCATTTTTTTTGACAAAGTTATTTTTGAAAAGAATCTACATACATTTATGACTCTACAAGTACTGATGCACAATTATGCATTACAAAACTTTTATACTGTATGTAATAAATTTCTCTTTTATTTAGAAAATTAATAGAAATTTCTACTTCATTAGGTAGCTCTATAAAAAGAGTTATTCTTCTAACATTCTTTTTCAATCTCACAAATCCATTTATGACCATATGTTTGAAAGACAATGATTTGATACGTTTTAGATGTTTTTCTTTTTCCTCCAAATTCTTTAGTTCAATTAACTTTAGCAGCAGCAGCAGCGCTTTGCTAATCGTATAAGTAGTTACCAATAAAATGAAATTGATCATACCTATTTATGTATGTTTGAATGTCGCTCTATTTGTAGCTGTAGTAAGAATTCTAACCACTTTTTATACGCACTAGAATTTTTAGCTTCTAACGAAAGCAATTTCGTTTATTAGTAGTAGTCTGAGTGTGTTCAGTACATATTTAAAAGGAATTGTATGTCTATTAAATAATTTCATAGATACAAATATTTTGAAATCGAATTAGTGTCCTTAATTTGATGGCTTTGGAATGATTTCTCATTAATTCTATAAAGCAAGCTGATGATGTTTATGATTAAAATTTTAAATTGAATATTATAGATCCATACTGTTACCATGCATTTTATGTATTATAGAAACTAAAAGTCATTTAATAGAATTTCTTTTATTTCTTTCTTTCTTTGTTCAACTACATAGATACATTGTCTGTCTAGGTCTGACACGCGTTAATGTAATTTTCTTTTCATTTATTTTTGATCAATCAAAAAGCCACCCGCCGCCATTCGATTCGATGCGGATATTGTTGTGTCTTTCAATATTTCTATTCAAAATATTACAAAGCGTTTCCATTGTATACAAACACACACACTAAGTAGGTATTCTTTTTTGTTGAATTTATTTGTATGAAATCGAATGTTATTGAAGATTTCGTTGCTGTCTTCGTTATGTTATGATCATTATTGATCACGTGTGGCGTTGCAAATCAAATTGATTGATAAAGAAAAGTGTGTTATGTATGTATATATGTACACAAAGATACTTACTACATAAATACAACTACATACATACATATTTAGTTAAGATGGTCCATTGGTAGCAAGTGCTTGTCAAAAAGATTTTGGGATTTTGTGAAAAAAAAAACAATAGATGACATGACATTCACTTAAGGTGAGAGTTTTTTTATTTTAATTACTAATGAAATTTTATAATTTTGGGATTTTATAAAAGTTTTCAGTTCGTACTTTGATGTTAAAACTAAGATTATAAAAAAAGTTGTCGAAAAAATATCAAAAATTTAATGTTGAAAAAAATCCAATTAAAACAGTTTTTGTATTTCATTTCCAAATAATTTTTTAAACGAAATTTCAAAACATTACAAAAGTTTTTTTCGATTTTAACAAACGATAAATGAGGATTCAAAATACTGCTTTTTTGACCCAAAACTCAAAACTGGAATAAAAATGTGCAACATCTAAATGTTATTCGATTTTTCTAAAAAATTTTAGCATCCTTGGGAACATTGAAAATCCAAAAAAGCATAACATGGAGCACCATATTATATAAATATTTCATAAGATGGAAAATGAATATTGTAGAAATTAAACTAAAATACAATGTAGATATTACTCGTGGTGAAGTCTATAAAAAGTACTAATTTCGCAATATAATAATTTTGCTACAATATTAAAGTAGTTAGAGTCATTTTATTATCAAAAGAAGCACTACAGACACACAAACTAATAAATGTTAATATTTTTAATCTTATAAATCATTAGAGGTGTTATTATTACATTGTTTTGAGTTAAAAAGGCGTTTGCCATAAATGTTTAAACATTAATCTGTTCACTTTTAAAGTAATTTATTTTAGAAAAACACTTTCTGTTTTTATTTAATTTTTGTTTGCACTCGTAATTTGTTAAGTAATAAAATGATTGTAAGTAATTGTACAAGATATGTAATATAATTTATACACATCTATTCTAAAATTGCTTTATTTCTATTTAACTAATGTATTTGAATTAACAAACTAAATTCCAAGCTTCTTTTTAATGACTGTGGATACATGCAAGGGCTTGTTTATAACGAAAGAAACAAAAATGTTAATTGCTTGAAATGTGAAAATGTTAAATTTAATCCACTTGTATTCAAATGTAGTTTGATATTTACATTCACTTCTTGACTAAGTAGATCTAAAGTTTTGTTAGCAGTGGAGCATTTCTTTTATTTAAGTGAAATTATTAAAGTATGTAAATCATTTAGGATGAGAAAGAAATTCGTTAAATAAGCTAATTAGTTGTTAAACCATAAAAAAACAATCACATTCAAATGGGGTCATAAATAGACAAGCATACATATTTATGTTTTATAATTTTATAATTTTGCTTATAAATAGTTAATAAGCAAACACACCTTCAGTTATTTAAGAACCGCTCTTTTGTAGGTTAATTGCAAGAACTGTCGAAATAGCAGCAGCAAAACAAACGAAATATTTTATTTTGTGATAACAATTTAATCATGAGTTTGAAACATTTAAATATCTAAAAATATAGAGAAATATGTATAAATAAAACAACTCACTCAACCTACATTAAGACTTTATATACATACAGACATCCACACATTAAATAATATGTATCTACATATGTATGTATGTCTGTAACATCAACTTACACTTTTTTTTATTATTTCCATACGTATGGAGTATGTACATTTTTAAAATAAATTTAACGTACATTTCAAAGAGTTTATATTGCATAATTTATTTTTTTTTTCTTCTGCTTTTTCAAAATGACACAAATAAGTCACGCATGCTTACAAATAATTTACATTGCACAGAAATAAAGTTGATAAAGCAAAAAAAAAAAAAACAGAAACAGAAACAAAAATTACTTTTATTTAAAGTTTAAGCAATAAACAAAAACAAAACGAGAGCATGATCAAACAGTTTGTTAACACCAAAATCATTTAGCTCTTTACACTGGGCGAAATAGAAGTGTTGTCACTTTACATTTACACAATGTGCTAGCGAATACATACACACCTACACACCTACATACGTAACGTTTTTGCCACAACAATTTCAATTTCAGTATATTCCTCTATCAATTTACTAATCCCTGTTGATTTCATTTAACATTTTACTTCCTCACAGTTCCAGTTTTCTTTTAACATCAAACGAGAGTTTGTGTCTCAAGTCTTTTGTTTTTCAAATCATGTCCCAGCAGTTCTAGGAGACTTTCCCGAACAAATGATTTTACCTGTCATTTTGGGTGACAACTAGTTACATAACTGGATTTCTGACTAGCTATTTTATCTTGACCTTTTGGATTACAATGAGACTGTCTGATAGCTGGTCCAAAGTAGTCAGCGCATTGGATTCACATAAATTGACTATTTTCATCATTCTAGGCTACATGTGCAAAAATAAAATAAATTTTATGAGAATTATATCAATAAAATTAGCAGTTCAAAATAAACGTTTTAAGTGACTACTATCTAGATTAACGAGAGACACTTAAGTGTGAATTGTCTTCACGCTGTATCACAAGGGATATATAAAGTAACCAATTGACTTCTCTCCACACTACAAAGAGCATATTCGTGTCAAATGACCAAAAATATATCAATTGGAGTCAGCCAAGTGTTCAGACATTAGTGACAATTACTATCTATAAGGGATACATTGTCTACTTGCTTGATTGCTGGGGTATTCAATTCTATATTCACAAACATACACATGCACACTAGGACAGGCACCCGCATTTGTACTGTTTGAGAATAGTTCAGTTTGTTTAAAATAGTTTCATAAAAATTGTTCTAATTTTTTCAATAAAACTCAGTACGAGTATCTAAGGACTATATATTGAAATCCTTCTATCTTAGAAAACAAACGCTTTCAGGAGAATATAAAACTGTTTATTTCGCTTATTTAAAAATTTTACTACAACAAAATGGACTTTAATTTGTAAAAAATTTAAAGGCAACACTGTAATTTTACTTTTTTATTATTTTATTGATTTATTAAATTTAAAATTAACTTCAGTAATGGAGACCCAGCATTGCTGCATAATCAATACATTTATGACTGTTGAAACAGTATGGGGACTATGTGAAATCATGAATCAATATTGCATATTTGCAATATCAGACAAACTTTATCAAAAAAAAGTGTATGTGTGGAAAATTTCAGCCAGCTAGATCTTTTTGTTTGGGACCTATCGTGTTTTCAATAGACAGACGGATGAACAGACAGACAGAAATATCTAGATACTCTTAGAATCTTATGAAGAACCAGAATATATATACTAATCTGGATCTGTGACAAATATTTTGATTTGTTACAAACATAATGACAAAATCAATAATGACAAATCAATATATAAACTTAACTCATTCTGATGTTTTTGTGTTAAAATCACAAACACATAATAATACTAAAACATAAATACATAAACTAAATATTTGCACTCACAGTTATTAATCTGGTTTCATTTAAAATTATCATCGAACTACAGTAACTTATAATTTAAGAAAATTTCATAAAAGGGAATTTTTGCAAATAAAAAAAGGAAACAAAATTATTTTAATATCATTATTTATTCAAAAATAAACAAAATTAAAATAATAGTTAGTCGATTATTTACTAAGGTATATAAAAGAATGAAGTAACCGATTTTTTCAAAAAATAAAAGTAGTTGGAGTGGTAATTTAGTGGATAGAGATCAGAGCTACAAATTAATTAATTTAAGCTTCACTAAATTCACTAAAATAGTAATTCATAATTAAATTAATAAGAAGTAAATTCCATAAAACCATTCCCAATGAAACAAATTCTTAAGCTTTATTCATAGTTTTTATTTGAATAGAATTAATTCATCGTTGAATTAATTCATAATAAACTTCATTTAACATTTGAATGGTTAAATTCGTGTTAATTAAAATCTAACTCAATGAAAATATATGATATTCATTCAGTCGAATTTCGACTTTTGTTTTTAATCATATATGTATATAAGGATTAATTCTATGGAAGGAATTAAGCCTATGAATGCATTCGTATTGCATTCTTTAAATGAATTATTAAGACATATTGCAATAATTCTTCATAACAATAAGAGTAAAACTATTTTTAATTTGATTGTGAAATTCCTAATTGTTTTAAAATTAATTTTATTTATTTAAGTCTTGGGTAGTTAATGAATTAATAAAATTGTTTAACAAAAATAACTAATTTAAATCATTCGCTTTCACAATTAAATTTTTGAACTATGAACTACACCATTTTAAGTTGAAATTGAGAAAATACCAATTGATATTGAGAAAATCAAATCAATATTGAGAAAATACAATTTTAAATTAAGCAATCCAAATTAATGTTGAGAAATGACAAATTGAAATTCAAATTAATATTGAGAAAAATCAAATTGAAATATCCAATCTGATATTGAGAAAAATCCTATTGAACTTCAGAAATCGAAATTAATATTCAGAAAATGAAAATTAAAATTCATAAAATACAAATTGATGTTTGAGAAATAATAAATTTCTATTCGGTTTAAATTTTGTACTCGTAGTAGGTATTTCATAAGAAAAAAGAAATTAAAAATTGTCATACATATTTTTATTTTCTCAATTTCAATATGTGTTTCCTATTAATTTAGATTTCTCAAATTCAATTGGATTTTTCTCAAAATCAAATTGGATTTCTTAATTTCAATTGTTGTTTTTTCTCAACATTAATTTGGATTTCTGGATTTCAGTTTGTTTTTTGTCACTATTAATTTTATTTTATTAATTTTCTAAATGTTTGATCAAACTAAATAAAATGTGTATTCTCTTTGTTTTACAAGTTTTTTCTATACTCATTCTGGCAGTAATGTAATGTTGCCGTACATATTTATACCGTGGGACATTTCCATTACCAGAAAAAAAAACTTTAAAATGAATATCAACTTAAACCATTAATTTAATCGAACTACTTCAAAAAAACTTTGAGAGGTCCGCTTATATTAAATATGGAAATGATTTTTTCAAATCAGAATGTTAGATTATTTTCTATAAATATTAATATCAATAGAAGTTGCTATGTTAGGTATGTACTATGCACTTCCAAAATTTATTTAAGAACTTAAAATTTAAATTTGTTTTAAGTCAAAATTTTCATATTTTAAATAAACATTTTTCAGTCAAATTCGGTTATTTCAATTGTTATACATCGTTGTCATGATTGGAGCAACAACATATGATCATCACAATGATTCTGAATATTGTTACTATATGAAAAGAAATGTGCCGAATTTATTAAAAATATTCCTGGGAAAAATATAATGGGTATAATTTAATGAAAGTTTTGAAACCCCTTATTTTTGATGGACTTTTTACAAAATAAACTTTTTAATACATTTAACTATAAAAACTTTTAACAAAATTTATGTAAAGTATACACATTTTCCTATCTGTTGGTAAATGGACACAAAACTTAACGTCATAACGCATCACATCATCATTCATATGGATATTATTTTACAATGACAACGAATTAATTCTTTTATATTTCTGATGTCATATTAATGCTTATATGTAGTCGTACTTATGCATATGTATGTATGTACTTATATACATATGCTGTTGCTATTTGTAAGTACATACATATGTATCTATACTAGGATAATCGATTCTTCGACATTTTTTAGAAACCGGTTTTCGGTTTCTTCGAAAAATTGGAATTTAATATAAACCGGTTTCGGTATTGATTTTTAAATAATAACCGGTTAACCGGTTTTTTTTGCAAAATATTAAAACGCATAGAAATACAAAGAAAAAATTTTTTATTTATTAAAATATTATATATTAAAACCAAACAGTTCATGGAAAAACATAACAAATGAAAAAAGAGATCATATAATTATGATAAAGAATTAACATGTATTCTAATAACAAAAAATAAGCCGTTATTTATAATTTTGATTAGTTTTTTAACCTTCACAAGGTCTTCGGGTGAAATTTGATCCATTTTGAAATTAAAATTGAATTTTTTCTAAAAGTAAGTGGTTAATATTTTTGATATTTTATGAATTTTAGTTAACTTCAAATGTCAACAACTACGTTAGGTTTTTAGAAAAACAAATTGGCAAAAAAATATCTATTAAATTTTTGGCACTTAAGGTCTTTGGGTAATATTTGACCTGGAGCAAAAAACTTGAATTTTTGTTACGCACAATTAAGTTAAATGTTTTCAGAGCTTTGCTGAACATTAGACTTGTATGAAAACTGCGATTCCTCGGCTAGATACCAAAGCAATGTTTTTCTTATCCTTCATAAGGTCTTCGGGTCAAATTTGAGCCATTTTGAAATTAAAATTGAATTTTTTCATAAAGTGAGTGGTTGATATTTTTGAAATTTTATGACTTTAAATTTCAAATGTCAAAAATTACGTTAGGTTTAAAAAATTGTCAAAAAAAATATATACATATTTTCTATTGGGGTCAAATTTGACCCGAAGATTGTTAACGTCAGCAAATGTGAACTCATATGAAGGCTAAAATAATCTTTTAGGAATAAAACATAGTATATATGCTTTGGAGTATATTTATTTTTCAAAGTTAACGTTTTTAATACTCTAAGGTCCATTATTACAACTTGCCTTTAATGGCCCAATAGTAAAAGTCAACTTTAAGGGTAACTTTTTCTATTGCTCAAAGTTAACTTTTACTACTGGGAACTCAAAAGCCAAGTTGTAATAATGGCCCTTAAACTCATAAAAACACACTTATAGAAAAAACCGGCTATTCAAGGAAAAAACCCCGCTTTCTTCGATATTCGAAATGTGAGCTCTTCAAAAAAACCGGTAATAACCGGTTATTAAAAACCGTGTCGATCACCCTAATATGTACAAAATAATAAAAATGAAATACATACATACAAACATTCATACATACATAAGTAAATAAGTAAGTGGGTATTTTTCTTTTAGAGTTGGGTTAATACTACTGTTATGTCATTTTAGTCGAATGTTATTGTTGTTACGTGTTATTCTGTCATTATTCTGCTTGATGGCTTAAGGTAATGTTAGCATTTTTATTAAATTCAACAAATTTGTTAATAGCAAAAACAACAACAACAATAACAATAATAATAACAAGGAATTTCATGGGTATATTTTTTGTTGCTTTTTTGCGCTCTTTAAATATTTTTATCTGGGGGTTCAAATACTTAATATTAATATTTAGATAAATACACATGTACATAATCAACATACATACATATGTATGTATGTATGTAGTTATGTAAGTAATTTATTCACTTACCAAGTTTTTTGTTTTTCCAATTATAAAATTACACACAATCACAATCATCAAGTCATCGATCGATACATGAACAAGGAAATAAGTGTAGGTATGCTTGAGTAGTAGTAGATGATGATCAGCCAGTATCAATAAATTTATTTGATTTTTCTTTAAAACGTTTATAATTTACTAGTTTTCTAATGAATAGTTAGTTATATTTTTCCTAATGACGTGTTACACATATTATTGTAACTGCAACTAATTAATATAAGTTTACATTTAGAAAACAAAAATGGAAAAACATTGAAAATAATATAGTAATGATGCTTTAATTGACTCTGGTATTTTATAGTCTTTTCGATTTAGGAATATTTTTGTTAGATTATTTTTCAAAATTTCTCCATTTGACTTTTATTTGTTTGTTTGTTTTTTGTTATTGAATGCAATACGATTTTCTCTCACACTCTACGGTTTCGGTGCATTACACTTGAGTTATTTTTATTATTTTTGAATGAATTGTTTAAGTTTTCATGCCACAAACACAAAGAAACCAACAAACAAAATATATTAATAAAAAGTGAAAAACTATTACAACAAACACGCGGTATGTTAAATATTTTCATTTCATTTTACTTTATTTTGTTATATATATGTAACTACATATATACTTTTTTTAAACAATCTTATTGTTAAAACACAACTTCAGGTCTGCTTTTTTTTGTTGCCAATAAAATTTTATGATGAGTACAACACTTTTCTTTATTTATTTATAACTTTGTTATTGTTGTTGGTGTTTTGTTATAAATAATTAATAAATTATATCATTTTCTCTTTTATTTCTCATTGAATTTTCTTTTGTTTTTATTTTGAAAACTGTTTAAAAATGTAAATAAAATCGTTTTATTTTTATTATGGGCAAAATACGCTTATTAAGTTTGTGTTATTTTTTTTTAATAAAATAAAGAAATTAAAATATTGCTTCAATTTTTTATTGCACGTTTAACTTTTTTCAATTTAAATACACTTTTTTTATTACTTATTTACTTTTTTTTATTATAAAATCGTTACTCAGTCTTTTAGTTACAAAACTTTTTTTTATTATTGATTTTGTGTAAATGATTGCGCCCTTGGCTGGTTTACATCCTCCGAATATGTTTTTTTCAATAACAACTGCAAAATAAAAATAAAAAATAAAAACATGTAAAGTAAAAGTTTTTCTGCTTTAATAAAATAATCGTAACAATTTAAAATCTTTAACAAAGAAACATAATCATAAAAATATAAAATGAAATATACATTGTACATATGTACACAATTTAGGAGGGTTATCATTAAATTTGATTAAAGCTTTTAATATGAAATAAAAACTTGCCAGTTAATCACTTAATAGTAGCGTGTGTCTACGTTTTAAACTAATTATGCAAATTTAAATGTCTAACTTATCGCTATTTAAGTCTGAGCATTTAACTTTACTTCTGGTCTTTCCACTAGCCGCCAGTTTCAAGACACAATACAAAACCCATAGAAAGCTAATGAAAACATTAACAGAGATTGTTTTATTTTAACAGCTGAATACTATTGTTTCAGCAAATGTTAAATCTTGATGCTCGCAATAAACAAAACGATCCCAAAATTGATTTAGATAATTTGACTAATATGTCCAAAAAACACGTTTAAACTATAAATTCATATTGCTTGCATTGGTTACCGATTTATTATGTAATCTGGTATGATGATTGATACATATCTATGTATATTTAAATTTATAAAAAACTCGTATTTTTTTGAAATGAACAATATTTTTTATATCATGAAGTCCATCAGACATCACAAACAAATTGACGATTTTTATCGTATTCGGTAAACACATGCACATTTTGTGTCATATGAACATTTTCCTTTATATTTCTTTTAATTTGGAAAAACTATCGATTTTAATTTTAGGAAAAATTAAAAAAAGTAGAGGTAATGTGTGATGATTATGTAGGATTTTATTGTTTTATGTAGTGGATATTACACTTTAGACTACATAATTCAAAATATATGGTTATAAAAAAACAGATACACTTTTCGAAATTTGTTCCACCTAAAATTATAATTTTTTTCTTAAAAAGTGTTAAATGGAATTAAATCGTGAATAAAATCGTGATTTTTTTAAAAATTTTAAAGAATAAAAATGGAAATTTCCAAAAGATTCCAAAGGGTATGTGTTTTCTGAAATCGGAAGACCAAAGGTGAAAAACTAGTATTTTTCTGTGTTCTTTGGTGAAATTAATGATATAAAAACAAAAGATTGGGGAAACAAACCTTTTTTTTAATTTTTTAATTAATTAATTTTGTTGTATAGAAATTAGTTATGAAAAACGGTACTGGTTTTAATCTATTGGAATTACACGAATTTCCTTATTTTATATATCGTTAGCTTAGTGAGCAAACATGGCAATATCATTTTTCATGAAATTTAAGATATGAATACAAAAAGTTAGAAGAAGGGAAAATACACTGATATGCAAAATAAGGCCACCAGAATGTGCATTCAGGTGTTTTTAAAATATTTAAAACAAAGGAGTTTAAAACAAGCATCAATTTTGCAGAGCATATTCATATATTTTGGATATCAAATTGAATTTAAAAAAAACTTATTTAAATAAAACTCCAACAGCCAAGATTAAAAAAAATATTTAGAATAACACGTTCATTTTCGTTAGATTTGGATACATTTAAAACTTTTCGGATACCATTCAAAAGGGAAACATAAAAATAATTAATAAAACTTCTAATGGAATTTCAGATTTGTGAAGACTTATAATTAAAATACTGACTGCAACATATTGTAGTTATTAAATAAAAATTAAAAAAAGGAAATATTTATTATTTTTTTTTTCTTACCAGGAAAAAAATTTGAATAACTCACAATACATACACATAGTTATATATAAAATGTCATCAATTAAAAATTATTTTTAATTTGTTTGAAGAAGTGCACCATATGCCAAACATAAACTCAGATACATACACGTGCATTCTTAAATATATACCAGCGGGAAAAAATAGCTAGGGCTTCAATTTATAGGCCCTCTAAAATACCAGTTTACACATTCTATTAGATCTGATACTCATTCCACTCTGCCTTGAATACACATTTTGATACACATTCAAAATTGCATTAAAAAATAAGGTCTAACAAACCTTTATATAAAATTCAAACATTATTGATTTTGCAATTATTTCCTCAATAATAAAATCTATTTTACCCTCTTTATTATCCATATGAAGAGCTACAAAATCTTTTAAAAATTTTATCTTTTATTAATTACATTTCACAGTAGGTTGACCTACTTTTTAGGCCATATAATTAATTTCAGCCAAAGTTTTGAACCGATAAGACTAAAATTTGGAATTTAGGAGTTTTTCATGAGCACGTACAACTGGATTTTTTGATTTTTGTTATAGTGAATATTTTTAGGGTTGTCACCATATGAAAATATGAAAAAAGTGGAAATTCGGCACGATGAAAATACGTTAGGGGGGCTAGCAAAATGGCGTATAAGCCATTCAGACAAAATCTTTCTTGAAAAAGTCGTTAATTTTCCGTGAGCCTTGCGCCACCTTAACGATAATTTTTTACAAAAAGTTTGTATATTTTGCTTTAACGAAGCTAAATCTTGTTTTGAAACAGTATTTAAATAAATTTCAATGATAATAAAATTGTAAACAGCATAGATTTTTTTCTTATTATTTTTTTCATATTAGAAAGTTTGCTATATTTTAATCTGAGGCTGTCTGAAAGAAAATTATATAAATCAAAAACCGAAAAAACCCGAAAGAAACCGAAACGAAAAATAACAAAAAAATAAATTCAGAATTCTTTTATTAACACTTTACATCAATGAAAAACACGGCAGTCCACTGCCAACATTATCAAAAGCTTATGCGAAGTTTATATTTATGGAAAAAGTCATTAATTTGAGGTTAAGTTAGAATTACACGTTTTGTTAACAAGGAATAACGTCCACCAAAATATTAAGTTTTTTTTTAATTACTTACTATCCCCTCTCTTTACTGTATTATGCACGATTTCCTTCTATTTGTTTAACAACTGATAAAACAACGTTTTTATTCATATCAAAATTACACTTTTGCACTTTTCGACTGCCCATAAATCAGCTGATATTTGTTTTTTACAAAAACCAAATATGCAGTTATTTGCTTTGATTTATGATTAATCAAACGTCATTAACAAAAACATTATAATTGTTAGTGCAAAAAATTACTTTTGGCCAAGATATTGTGTTCGCGTGAAATAGTTTTTTATATATAAAACAACACACATTATACTTTATAGTAGATGTTTTAGATTATATGCTGAATTTATTAAGACTATATTCCTTAATAATCGCCTTTAAGGTCTTGCATCAGCAGACCTTCAGGTTTTCAGGCATTACAGGCCTTTATGAAGGCCTCTTTACTGCATCTTCTTCCTGCTGGGATTTTGCATCTATGTGTGTGTGTGTGTGTTTGTGTTTGTGTTTAAATGTCTGTTTCCATCTGAACTCAAACACTCGTGCTTAACATTCACTAGCGACACATTAGTAAACAATTTTCTAACAATTTCCGCATTTGTTGCAGTGCAGAAAAAAATTAAATGAAATACTTGACTACTTTTTGTTATTTTTGTTGTTGTTATTGTTAATGCTGCTGCTTTTGCAGTATTTTTCTTCATTTCTTTTTGTTTTTGTTTTTTGTTGCTTGTGCTTTTATAGTGGTTTTTTTCACATCAGTTTGTATTAGAAAAGATGGAGAGGTTGCAAATGAACATACCAAACAATACCGATTCAATTGAACCGAAAATACAGATTCTTAAAGTTTTCTGTTTTTTTTTATTTTTTTATTTTTTATACATAACAGCAGATGATAACTGTAACAAAACACGTACACTAATTAGTCGACTTTTAAAACATGTTCGTTCGATACTCTCATACTCACTCTTAAAGTAAAATTCAATAAAAATAATAAAAATAAGAACAACAACAACAACAGCAACAATATCGACGTCTAACAGAGTTCAATGCTTTAGCAATAAGTAATTTTCACAAGTAGAGAAAAATGGTTAGAAAATATTTAACTACAGCAAAAAAAAAAAACTAAATGAAAAATTAAATAAAAAAAAGAGAAGCTTTTCTTTCTTCAAACTCAACCATCACTATTTGCAGCATTTTTTGTTTTGTTTTGTCCCAGCAGTTCTAGAAACTGACCCGAACTAGCGATTTTACATATCATTTAGGGTGACAACTAGTTACATAACCAGCTACGTGACTAGTTATTTTAAAATTTACACTCACTTAAAAAGACATCTTATAGACAGTTCTATATCCTTGCTTGTAAACAAATAAACCTTCCTCTTACACTCTAGGTTACTTAGAGACACTAGCCAGGTTAAATTGGATGTCAATGGAATTACTTAAGTTTAAAAAAAAAAACTCTTTGAGAATTATATCAACAAAATTTTTATAAAACCAGTTTGTTTAAAGTGACTACATTATAGATAACTTAGAGACACTTAAGTGACAATTGACTTCACCCTAGATTACCTGGGATGTATAAAGTAAGCAATTGAATTATTTCTGCACTACAAACAGCACATACGTGTCAAATATTAGTGACAATTTATGTCTTTAAGGGATACATTGACTACTTGCTTAACTGCTGGGGTTATTCTGTTGCCTCAAACAGGGACATATAGTTCGTTTCGCCTTCTCCACATTATATGTCCATAGTTACATACATACATAAATAAGTTTTTTTTAAAGTTAGTACGTATGTATGTATCTGCGAGTAAGTTTGTTTTCTTTTTTTTCATATGCCGAGATGCGATAATACCTTTCAAGTTGTCTGGTCTGAAATGGTGGTTGATTGCACTTACTATGTATATGTATAAGTGTGTGTGTGTGTGTCAGTGTATTATGTTCTATGTTCTTTCTGAACTGTATGTGCAGTTAATTAATTTTTGTTTTCTTTAAATATTTCTATTTTGTACGGTAAATCATTCTGTCTATTGTGTGTTCAAGCGTTAAAAATACTGCACTCAGATAGATGTTGGTGATGATGAGTTAAAGTTGAGCAGATATTTATATGTATATAGTATGTATATATTTACACTTGTATAATCTACGTGTGTATGTGTCTCAAAACTGTTGGCTAGATCAAAGATAAACCTATAACTATGTTGGGCAATAACGCAATTTATTGATTCTAATGTAACCGTTTCTCATTGTCTATAATTAATAAATATTCATATGTATGTATGTACTCGTACATTAGGGCGGTGTCAACAAAAATACTGTGGATATTCCCAACTAAAATAAGAGTTTAATTCATTCCAAGATATCCGAGTATCAAAAAATTCCCGGGAATTCCCGGTAATAAAAAGATTTTTTAATTTTCTCCAGGGAAAGGAAAAGTCCGGGAAATTAGGATAGTTTCACCGAAACGGATTTTCCGTTATTCGAAATTCAATCTACCGTTTTCCAATTGTATTTTAGAAATTTTTAAATGTATTTCAGAAAATTCCAATTGAATCTCAGAACTTTCCAATTACATTTCAGAATTTTCCATTTGTATTTGTGAAAGTTCCATTTATATCTCAGTGTCATGGAATTGAGTATAACTACTAATCTGCTAAGTCCACTAAAAATAAAAAAATAAGTAATAGAATTGTCCCAAAAAGAACTTAAGTCCCTAACGGACTTCTTCTTAAATGTGATTATTTATCATTTAAATCATAGACAATAAGTATTGTAATAAAAACGGTTTAAAAATTATTTAAAACAAAGGATTTGAGAAAGATTTTGTGTCTCCTTTACAATTCTGTTGTCGCATGGAAAAACTAGGTAACTCCATTTTTTACGAAAATTGAGATAACACCAAAAATAGAAAGTACTTTTAATTTACTATCTCTTTGTCAGATCGAAATTTTGATATAGTTTCTCATTTAAAAGTTATTTTTATGTAAAAACTTGCTAACTCCATGCTTTTTTTAAAAAAACTAGATAACACCATAGTTTCTTAAAAAACAGAAAAATTAGAAGTTTAAAACTACGTTATTTGGAAAACTAAGAGAGAAATAGGAGCATGGTCACATGCTCCAAATTTTGAACCTAAAAATTGCAAATCCCGAGAATTCAAAGAATGCATACATATATTTTCTGAAGTTCTTGATTCATATCTTTCCGAGTAATATTTTTTAAGCTATTAATTTTGAAAATTTTTAGAAACCTATACCCATATCTCGAAAACAAAACAGTGTAACAAAACGAACCAAAACTTACGGGTCAAAATCAATGGCGACCCTTTAAAACGGGCCCTCTAAATTAATGGTGATCAATTTGTAATGTTTTTTTTATTTTTTACAAAAAGAGGTTTTGTAGTAAGAAAATTTCTAAATATGTTAAAATAGTTATGAGAATGCCTCAGTCATTTATTATACCCTTCACCATGAGTGGCAATGGTATATATAAGTTTGTCATTCCGTTTGTAATTTCTAGATTTTTCATTTGCGACCCCACAAAGTATATATATTCTGAATCGTTATAGATAGCGGAGATATAGCCATGTCCGTCTCTCCGTCTGAGTGTTGAAATTAACTTTCTGAAGCCCCCAAATAACTTACATACACGAATATATATATATACATATCTCCGAAATTCTTCCGGCTCGGTTGCTATTTAAAATCGAGAAAATCGGTCCACAATCGGCTGAGATATAAGGAAAAAACCAGGACAACCTCGATTTTTGACCTATTTTTGACCCATATCTGGATTACTAAATCATTAATATAGACAATATGGATATCTAATGATAGATATTTCAAAGACCTGTACAACGACGTATATAAGACCATAGTAAGTTGGACCTACAATGAGTCGAAATCGGAGTAAAAATTTTAACCCAAATTTTTTTTTTTACCAAAATTTTTTTCACTAAATATTAAAAAAAAATTTAAAAACTAAAAATTTTTTTTTTTTTAAATTAAAAAAAAATTTAAAACACAACTGGAAAAAAAATTAAATTTTGTTTACCTAAAAATATTTAAAATTTTTATTTTAAAGTATAATTTGGTGAAGGGTATATAAGATTCGGCACAGCCGAATATAGCTCTCTTACTTGTTTTTAATTTAAACTTAGAAATTAAACATATTCAATTTTTGTAAGTTTTGACATTTAATTTTATGAAAAACATAAACAAACAACGCAACAACGTAGAAGTCTAAGATCGTGTTTTTGGGAGGTCAGCTAAACTTGGTTTAAATCAACAGATGCTTTTCAGTTCCAAACTATGTTAAACCAAATATCAATCCACATCCAAAAAACTGGCCTATGAATTTCATAGAATCAAGATATTTAGTTTAAAGTGTATGCATAAATGGTAAACCTTTTAATAAATTTATGCATATAAACAGAAAAAACACGGCTTATTTTTATATAAAAACTAGTAAATTAGCGTGCTGATTCAAATATGTAGTTAATATTTTTCAACAAATGATTACTAAAGTTCATTTAAATATAAAAATAAAATGAAAAAAGTTTTTTTTTGGAAAAACCAGGTAACTACATTTTTCGAAAAACAAAACAAGTTGCCATCGATTTTCGGTTTTAATATTCAAAAATGAGTTCAAAGGAACCAGAAATCTTTAACATTATTTAAAATTCATATTAAATAATTAGTGAAATATTTTTAAAACTTTAAATGTGATTTTCTCGTGTTTTCAAAAAATGGAGTTACCTAGTTTTTCCATACGACCACTGAATTTGTAAAAATGAACTTAGCATTTTTATGGAAACTACTATTTTTGCAAAAATTTAAATAGTTTTCCATACGTGTTTCTGAATCAGGCCTTTAGTTTTTTCAAATAATGTTTAAATGTTTTTCAATTTTTTAAAATTAAAAAATAATTTGAAATTAATTTTTGTATCTTTATCATTCAGTTAAATTAATTTGGCTTTAGAAAATTCACCAAATCATGTAAATAAAATTTCTTTTGTTGCGTATCTTATTAAAATGACCCCCCGCCAAATAGTATGTATGTCTAGAATTATAATTAATTATTGTAAATTATTGATACGACTTATTTAATAATCATGTAACTGCACAGATTGTTGGTCAACTGTTGCGTTTGCTTAAACGCAACAACCAATTTGTTAATTCCAGTTCTAACCCGATCTTCCTCTTTTAGAGTTATGGCCTAATACTTAAACTCAGTGGCCCACATTTGGCAACATGTATGATGAGTTCTTTCTCTCTCGCTCTCTCTCAGAGTTTAGGTTTCCTTCAATCCTTCTCTTGTATTTTCATGGCAATTGTTTGTAACGAAATACTTAAGTGTTGGGGCATTATTCGTGAGTCAACGTAAGTAAACATGCACTGGACAAATAATGTTTTCAAACAATGTATTCGATAAAACATGCTGTGTACAGATCCAGAGGTTGTCGCTTAATTTGTATCACTTGTAAATTTGCACCAGATGTAGGTATGTAAGAACGTGTATATCTAATAAAAGACATACAATTTATTATAATATTTTATATATATTTATAGAGATGATTTTAATAACATCAGAACAAGTTACCGCTGTTAGAAGAGGAAAAGGCTTTTTTACTTACATTATCAATTATTTATTTCTTAATTAACACAAGGTACTAAAGTAAAATGGTGTTAATTTTAAGATTTCAACACTTTTTCCTTGTTCTTCTTTATCTATCTACCTTAAAAAAAAAAACAACAAAAATGTCGAAAAATCTATTTAACCACCACCGAGTGCTCATTACAATAGGTCTGCCTCCACTTCAGCATAAAGAAAGAAACAGATTAACAAAATCAAAACGCACATTGAACTACATACTAAATAAATAAATAACTAGCAACTAGCTGAATGGTTAGCTAGACTGCTGGCTAGCTGACTGACTGATACTGATAAATATAACAACTAAAAGAGAGCAAGTAAGTGAGTGAGTGTGCAAGTCAGTCAGTCAGTCTATTTAGTATTTTGCAATCATGCGTGCATTTTTTAATAAACTAAAGATGCTCCTCATTTTTGTCGAAACAAGTCAACTAGCTGGTATCTATGTG
This sequence comes from Calliphora vicina, assembly GCF_958450345.1. Classification (NCBI taxonomy): domain Eukaryota; kingdom Metazoa; phylum Arthropoda; class Insecta; order Diptera; family Calliphoridae; genus Calliphora; species Calliphora vicina. Next base: position 2,373,954 of record NC_088780.1, on the reverse strand, counting down.
TGTATCTCTGTTGAGTCTTCTTCTGCTGCTTCTTTTGATCGCTAGACTAGCGGTGTACAAGTGATCGTATGTGTGTCTGTATAACGAATGACCGCATTGCGTTTTATGTTGACAGTAAATGCAATTTGAACTTGATACACAGCAACGTGACACGCATATTATAAATTTATTTAAGTTTTTGTTTTTTTTTTATTACTATTTTTACTATATTTTGCTTTTACATTTAACAACATTAAAAGACTTCTCGCTGGCTCGCTGCTTGCGATAAAACGTTTATTTTTGGTCGATACCATGACTACATGTAGCTGGTTAAATGAGTGGTGGCTCTAGAGCTAAGTAGATTGCTTAGTTGATTGGTCGTTTGGTAAATTCATTAGTGAACAGTTGCTCGTGATCAGAGCAAAATATTTAAGCTAATCAAATACGATTTTAAATACTCGACACAGTATTTTTATTACATACAAGTATTATTACATAAAGAGCCTAAACAAAAGAATATACACACCTAACTAATGCTGCTTACTGTTCAATGTAAATATATGCAAACAATTTAAAAGTTACAACTAGATCAGTTCGTCAACGTTTTGTTGCAATACTTTATGGGGAAACTGCTTTTAGAATAAAACAGACAATGATTTCTGCCTGATTACAAGTCAGACTCTGTGCAAATTTTCGAGTTTGTACCGTATTTTATAAACAATTCGATTATTCTTCGAGTCTTAAGGTTCGGTCATACATGGCAAATATTTACTCACTAAAAGCATAAACACTATTTTAAGTGCAAATTTGTAAGAGGAAACAGCATCAAATAAGATGAAATTAACTAACTACTGAGATTTGTCCTAAGTAAAATAAGTTTTTCAAATCAACAAAATTATCTTCATTATACGTATCTTCTAAACTACTGATCGACACATACGCTTTCAAAATGTCAAACTCGTTAACACCCTGTTTGAGTATATGATGAATACAATGCTAAGACAAATTATTTAGGGGTAGGAAAATTAGAAAGTTAGAGTACTAAATCAGCTGAGTCGATTTTTAATATCATTAAATGCACCAAAGAACACAGAAAAAACACTTGATTTTGAACTTGAGTCTTCCGAATTTTACCATATTCGGTAAACACATACCCATTGGAATCTTTTGAACATTTTCATTTTTATTCTTTTAAATTTCAAAAATTTTAATTAATTAATTTATTTAAAAAAAGAAAAAATATAGGTGTTAATTATGAAGTTCAACTAGGTCATAATTATCTTTTAATTACATACATATTAAATCAATAAAATTCGATATCAACCTCATAAGATACCGATACTTAAAGATACACAATACCTCAATTTTACAAAAATTTAAGTCGCGAATAAAATTTGAAATGTCCAAATCACTCTAAAGATTATGTTTTTTTATTATTGTTTTTTTTTAAATTTTAAACATTTTTTTTTTAAATTTTAAAATTTTTTTTTTTGGTTTTTAATTTTTTTTTGGTGAAAAAATAAAAATTCGTATTAAAAAATATTTTTTCCGATTTTGACCCATTGTAGGTCCAACTTACTATGGTCGTTGTAAAGGTCTTTGAAATATCTATAGATATCCATATTGTCTATATTAATGTCTTAGTAATCCAGATATAGGTCAAAAATAGGTAAAAAATCGAGATTGTCCTGTTTTTTTCCTCATATCTCAGCCATTTGTGGACCGATTTTGCTGATTTTAAATAGGAAACTTCTCCAAACCAACTCTGACGGAATTATTGAAAATTTGGATCCCAAAGATATCTGGGGTCTTCAGAAAATGTATTTCAACAGACAGACGGACATGGCTTAATCGACACCGCTATCTATAAGGATCCAGAATATATACATATACTTTATAGAGTCGGAAATTTTTTTTGTGGAAATTACAAACAGAATGACAAATTTATATATACCCTTCTCACGAAGGTGAAGGATATAAAAAGGAAAAAGAAAGAAGAATTTTTTACTTTTACCCTCCAATCAAATGGTTGACCTGGATCCGTGCCTTTGATAAAGCGTATAAAAATTTACAAATTTTCTTTAAAATGCTCCTACATAAAGGCTCAAATTGATTTTAAATTTCCCTATAAATCAAGAGTTAAAACCTTTTCCTTCGAAATATGCCAAAAATTGTTTTACCAATAAAACTTTGAGAAATACGTTGAAGAAGTTCTTTTCTATTCGAACTTATTTCTAAATTTTCTAACAAATTCAAAACTTTTAAATCATAAAATATATTTGTTTTTTAAATAAAATAAGGCCAAAACAAAAATTATTAAATTTAAAAAAAAAATCTGCAACTGAATAAATTTACATTGCAGGTTGTCTGTCAACTTTGACAACTCTTTATATTTGCAAGAGGTTGATTTGTAGAATAATAATCCTTTTAAATGTTAACCAGTTGACCAGGATAATAACTGAAATTAAACTTATTTAATTTTGTTTATTTAAATCATGTAATCTATCAGATCAGATAAATATTTATAATCAAGTTTTGTCTGTAGCATGTTCGTTTGCTCTTGACCGATTTAATAATTTTCTTGTAAGATTTTGTAATAAATTTTACGTGTTTTAGTTAATAATAGACTCTTTTCCACATTCACTTGTGTGTGTTTTGACAACTACTCAGGCAGGCCATAAATATTCAAAATGTGCATTTTATTTTCCGCTTTTTGTTTTTTTTTTAATATTTTAAACGCATGCGCACCACTTTTTGCGACACTTTGCATAAATAATTATTAAATAAATAAATAACTAAATAAATAAATGAATAATAAAGATAAAACTACATAATTTTCATTGGGAATTTACTTACAATAATCACAACAGCAATGTAATCAATAGTGTATAATTTGTAAGTGGAAAAAAGTATTTTTAATAAAAATAATATTCAATAAAATTCATCACTAAACTCTCACTTTTAAATGAAATTCAAGACCCAAAACAATTAAACCAAATAATGACGGTTATTTTCCTTTCATCACTATAGTGTGTTGGCTGGTGTTTAAGGAGGTTTTTTTTCTTTTGAAATTGTTGCTGTTTAATGAGGGGGTTTTATTTTTATTTGTTTATTTAAAAATATTCAAACACGTATAATTTATTTTTTATTTTTAATTATAATCATTGATTTAATTTTTGCACATTTGTGTAGGTTTTAAAACAATTACCTAGTTATTTAATTTTTTTTATTTTTTATTACAATAATTTGTATAAGTGAAACACCTTCCATTTATGATTATTACACTTTTCTCTCTTTTGTTATATTAAGTAAATTAAATAAAATTTTATTATTGTTATTATTACGACGAGTAATAAGTACATACATATGTATGTACGTATTTGTGATTGATTGAGATATGGAGGTAAAAGTAATTTCCTTTTAAAAATGGCATTTATCATTAATATCGAAATGATCTTTAACTTGTATTTCACTCAACTTGAAATTGCAATTTATTTTTATATATATACAGATATTTTTACACATATAGCAAGGAGTATATATGTATGTATGTATATATATATATATATATATATAGATATGAAAGTATGTATTACTACAACATGTTTTGATTTTTTACTTTTTTTTTATTTTTTGTTAAAACTACATTTGCTTTTTCGTCTTGTTGGTTGATTTGTTTTTCTTTTTTTTTCTTAACTTCTTGGTATTATTTTATCTTTTTAAAACACTTTTTGTAGCAACTAAGTATTTGGCCATCCGCACCGAACGAACCGCTCTAGTGGATGCTTGTGACGGAACTGTGCAGTAATTGTGTTAAACTTAAACATAAAACCTCTAAATGGCGGGGAAAAAGACTTAAACAGACAAACATACATACTCGTACATATAGACCACATTCATTTATTCATACATACATATTTACGTTAGGAGTAATGAAAATATTTACATGAGAGTTTTTTTGTTTAAGCCAAACCAAGAAATAAAGAGAGAGCTTTCTTTATTTTATGTGAAGATGCTGGGCAAAGCAGTGTTATCATAACAAACGTTCAGTTCAGTTATCATAAATACACTTTATTTAAGCGTTTTTTTTTAATAAAAGAAAAATCGTATAGTCGATATTTAAAAAATTTAAAAATTTTTTTTTTTGAAAATTCGACATTTTGTAGCAGCTATATAACATAGAGTTTGGCGATCGACAATTATTCTTAGGTTTATTTTAAACAATATATTTATATGTAAAGGCAGTGAATAACTGGAGTTTAGATCCTTATGATTCATCAAATATCCCTAAAGTCAAATCGATGTAAAAATACCATTGGATTTCTTTAAATTGTATACAATAATTTCTTCGGATGAGGTAGTATCGGCTAGGCTAGGAGCATTATAAATAAGAGTATCTGAAAAATGTTCCATTTAGAGGTTACTATATTTTAAAAAAATAGTAAGTTCTTTCTAAATATTATTGTTCAAAATATCAAGCGTAATAAGGGTATATCGAATGTGACATAAAACGGAAGTAATTTTGAGGTAATGTGCGAAAATTTGTGAATCGTGAGTGACGTTAAGTTTTCTTTTAATTTCTTACACTAAACAAAATATTTTTCCTTTACAATCCGTCATATTTAAATAAAAACAATCTTTGGATGATTTTAGAATAAATAAAATTTAATATCGTACAGATTTTTCTCTTATAGTAAAACAATATACAGTAGCGAGCATTAAAAATGCAACGCTATGCTATGTGATCATCAACTGCTATTATTTTTCTTATAACTGAATCCAATTCTCCCCATTTGCAATTTTTATATTCTTTGTGATCATAGTCACTTATTGTATGACATTTTTTCCAATATTTTTGTACGTAAGGATAATTATAAAATTTTTAGTAAAGTGATAAATTTGTGCCAGCAAATAAAACGCAACTTTAAGAAAATTTAATAAATTTGTAAATTGTTTTAAAAAATAATTATAAAAAATTGCTAAAAACTATAATACTGTTACAATACAGTAATTTACTGTTAATACTAATAAATTCAAGAATATGAAATCTACAAAGGATAACAGTATTAACAAATGATGAATTTTCCGTTCAGTTTTTATTTATTTCTTTACTAATTTAAAATCTTGCGGATATTCTATATGTAAAGGTTATCAAATAATTGTGGTGGTGTGCCTAAAACTGAGTGCATAAGAGCTAAAAATCAAAAGGATATGACTAGTTAATGTTAGAAGTGTGCTGAAATTTAATGCTAAAATAATATTTTCACAATCATATGACATCATGTAGTCTGTAAAAATTACAAATAATGAAATCATATTCAAATATCCATTTATTTTGGTAAGTAAACGAATTCCATCCATTCTATCGCAATTTTTTACTATTTTAATTTAATATTTAAGGGAATATCTATGACCAAACGGCCTGAGTAACAGATCTAAACTATCAGACTCGAATAAATTAAAATTACGTTAATTGACCTTCCATATCACGCGGCTGCACTATTTTAAGCATAAAGAACTTGCTTCGAAAAACAAAGGCGCTTAATTTATTTTTATAAATAATATATGGTTTATTGGACTGGTTTCTCCTTATTATATTTGCATCATTAAATTATCGTTTGGAGGTTGTAATAGTCATAAATGTCCACATGTGTTCGTTTGGGTAGCATCAAATATACTATGTCACCTTCCATGGATCAGGTAACACAGCCTTGATTACTTCAATGTCTAACCTTTTAGTTTTATTTCAGTAAAATCCATTTAAAAACTATCCATCAAAATTATTTCGGCACTCTAATCATAACTCAGTTCTTAATTATATCTAAATTTTTATAAAGGAATAGGAGCATGACGTTTTTTGGAACAAAAGTTTATCCTTTTGAATTTGTATGTCCTTAAATTTGTTTGTATTAACAGTAAATTATGGTAATGTAACATTGCTATAGTTTTTAACAATTTTTTGTAATTATTTTTTTCAAAATTTAAAAAATCAAGTAAATTTTCTTAGAGTTGCATTTTTTTTGCTCGCACAATTTTACCACTGTTTTTACTAAAAATTTTGTAATTATCCATACGTACAAAAATATTGTACAAAATGTCATACAATAATTGCCTATGATCAATAAGAATATAAAAACAGCAGATGGGGAGAATTGGATTCAGTTATAAGAAAAATAATACCAGTTGAAGATCACATATTATAGCGTTGCATTTTTTATGCTCGCTACTGTATATGCTGTAAATGTATGTATTCAAAACTACATTCGCACAGAAAAAAGTTTCAACATAAATATTATGATTTGATTTCAATTCATAACATTTAAGGTATTTATAGACGGCAATACTGAGTATTAATATTTGTCAAAAACTGAAGTATCATAATACAATTTCATCGTCTAAATAAAATTTGTATTAGATTTTCAAAAAATACAAATGATTTTTTTGATTTACGGTCGTATTGAAAATTTGTTTAAAACAATTCAAAAACTTTTTATTTTCATATGTATCGGGTATGTATTTATAAAAACAAATAAGGCAAATAAAAATGTCAAGAAAATATAAAATAAAAATAAAATTTTCAGAAAAATATCAATCAACAAAGAAATAACATATTTGTAATACTATCGTATAAACAATAAATGTTTTTTCGAAACGATTTTTTGAAATACCGACTGATTTCAATAATATTTTAAATTTGAAAAGTGTTAATACTCAGTATTGCCGTCTATAAATACCTTTATTAAAACTTTCTTAAATAGTATTATTTTTTTCATATTTTATGTTTTCAAACAAAATTTAGAAGGCTTGGAAAATATAATTTCAATTTTATTTTTATTTTTATGTTGTTCAAAATTGTTTGAAAATTTTCTTGGAATTTTTTTGTTTTTCAGCTTCAAAATGAGAAAATATGCGTGAAATTTACACATTTTTTTAACAAGATGCTATGCTTCAATATTTATGAATGTTTTATCATTTTTAATGATATTTTTAAAATTTCAGATATTGTTGATTCGTCTTAAAATATTGGCCAATTTTTTTTGGCTATTTTGGGGCTATTGTGCAAACATTTTTGAACTAATTCATTACACAATACAATTATAATGCAATTTATTATAAAATATTACGAAATTTATGTAAAAAAAGCAAAAATTTGCGTCATGTGCAAATTATTAATATTTATGAACATGTTCTTATTCTGAATGAAAAAAGTTTGGGAAAAAAAAGTCAAGTTCGATTAATAATATTTATTTCAAAATTCATACCAATTATGAATTCCTTTCTTCTGTGCGGTTTCAATAAACATTCATTTCATACTACATGCTAATTGGGAGACTAAAAAATACCAATTAATTTAAAACTCTAGTATAGCCCTAGTATACTTGTACACGCAGAGAAGAAATATAGTTATACATGTATAATGGAACCATTTCAACAATATTATGGTAACTGTAATTATCTATATGATTGCGGTAACCATTATATGATATATATTTACGATTCACATGATTGTAGCAATCATATATATGTTTGCAGTAAATAAGTATATGTTTGTGACAAACATTTTTAAGATGAAGGATTTGCCATGTTATGTTGTTCTCGGCTTACGGATATCATAATCTGAGAACAACACATTATGATATAATGATTCGTCATGAATATGATTGCAATAAACATATATTTATTTACTATATGATTGCTACAATAACTTTTCCATATTATGGTTACCACAATCATATAAATTATAAATAACTACTCTGACTATAATATGGTTAAAAAAACTTGTAAAAATATTGAAATGGTTACAGTAAACATGTAGAAACATATAATTTTTTGAATTTGCTAAAATCGTCAAAACTCGATTAAAAAAAAAACGCTAAACTGTGAATGCTAATTTATGAATAACCACTACGACGAGTGAACATTGTACAGGTGTCGGTGAACTTAATTAGCTTCACATACAAAACCTCAAGAAATTGGAGTGTGTATTCAACTGGTTGCATGCAACAACAAATTTAACGAATCAGCTGTTGTCTGCAAAAATTCATTTGTCGTTGTTGCTGCTACTTTTGTGCAGCATTTGTTAAGAGTATGAAATCGAAGAGCACGTACGATAAACATAAAGTTGTGCTCTTTGAAAAACGAATATTTCTGTTGAAAGTTTATTTCTTTCTTTAATTTTATTATTGAATCTTAACGGAATTTCAAAACAAAATATCGAAAGAGATTGAATTTTATCTTATTGATGAATATCAACGACAAGAGAAAACTCATAAGAGATATTTCTTTGAAAATAAATAAAACTTGCTTGTTTACTTTTATTATTAATTATTTTATATTATTTTTGGTGTTGTAAAACCCTTGGACCTTGTATCAATTTATTTTCGGCTAACAGATTTTGTGTTAATCAATGAGTAATCGATTTTTACTACTAGTTATTGTTTGTATTTTTTCTCAGCTTAATGATTCACGCACATCCATTCATTCATTCAGTTAAACCAATTTGAGGGCCAACTTAGTTAGGTTAACGCTTAAATTAAATATTCATATTCAATTTTTCAAATAAATAAATTCCATAACTCTGTGGGACATTGAATCATTGAATCACTGAATCACTGTTAGAAAACAACAAAAGAAACATTTATATCCATTTGTTGCATTATTTATCAACATAAATTAAGTTGACCACTTGTCAAAACAAAATATATGTAACTAAGTATTGCTAATCAACATCAATAAAAACAATTTTGAAAACTTAAACATGAGACTTTTTGTTGTGGCAATGACAATTTATTAAATGATTTAGTTATTTAATCCAACTAATATCTTTTGAAGATCTTTAGCTTATAGTTTTATCATGACTTTTAGGTTTTTGGAATATAATTTGATTTTTAATACTTTAATAAGACCAGTAATCAATAGACAATTAAAGTTCCCCCTGTTGTTGACTGGACATTGGAACCAAAATCGGTTTGCAAATTATTTGAATTAAAGAACATCACAAAGTCATAAGTAAATAAAATACGAATAAAAACAAATACCATTATTTAAATACCTGTACATAAGTACTTTCAACCCAAGTGATGAACCTGTCAATCTTTTGTTTAATGTGTTTTTTTACTTTGTTTTGTTTTATTTTAATTTCAATTACTATATGTAAAATAGCCAACCTCTAACATAGACACTAATAACTATCAACATTAGGATGATTCCGTTTTACGAAAATAAATATTTGGGATGATGGAAGTTCTTCTCCCTTTAATGCTATATAGTAATATTATTCACCTGGGAGTAGTTAATATTGTTTACACGAATTCTTTCCTTAAGATCCGTTGAGTACCATAGACTTTTTAGCTAACTACTACCCTGGCGGAAATCGAACCCTCAACCACCAGATTAATAGTCCAGCACACTATCGTCTGGTCTATCGGGACAACCTTGGTGGTAGGACCAGCGTTGTCAGGTTATTTTTATTCGAACCAAAATTTAAAAAAATATCTCCAAAAATCTGAAAATATAGTTTTTTCTTAAAGAAACTGCATATGGGAAATTCCACGAGAATGACAACCACGACTGAAAAAATCACCAGAAACTATTTTCAAGATGATTTGATTTGAACAAAATTTTCACTATGTAAATGTATTTAAAGCTAATTACAACAGTTTTAGGCTATCATGTAGTATGAAATGAATTTGACTGTGATTGTTTTTTTTTCCTAAAATTACCTTGTTTTTTGAAACCGAATATATATTTATTATTTCTTGTACCCGTATATTTACAGAATATATATTGTTTTACTATAATTGAAAAATCTGTCGCATACGGTATGTCACGTACAATATTAAATTTTATTTATTTTAAAATTATCCAATGATTGTTTTTATTTAAATATGACGGATTGTAAAAGAAAAATATTTGGTGTCAAAAATTAAAAAATAAAATATTTTTACATGTACAACAAAATTACTTACGTTTATGTCACGATATTTTGGACAACAATGTTTTCCCTGAATTTATTAAAATTCCTTTACGAAATTAGTGATGGGAATTTGTTAAAGAAAGCCCCGAGTAAATGGCCACTTGTCTGATTTGTTTCAATTCCCTTCCCTCTAGGGTTCTACCTCTTTATTTCGTTTTTTGCTCAAAAATGAGAGCAAAGTGTATTTTTAAATAAACCAAACTTTAATTTTGTTGGCTCAATACAAACTGGACCATACTAATAAATATTGTGTTCAAGTAACTTACAGTAGAGGCCATGCGCCACCATGAAGGCCAAAATAGTCACACAGTGAATCTCTCGCAACGACACACACACATTATTTTTACTTTACCTCTTGTGTTAGTTTTTAGACCAACCAAGCAACCGAGCGTCCGTCCGTCCATTGGAACAACCAACAGACCATTCATTAATTCAAATATTCTTCTACTAACTTGGTCTTCTGTTAGATCAAACAAAAAAGTAGGAAAGGTTGAAAAAAGAACTTTCAAATGAAGTGGGTACTTATTAAATCACTTAAGGTGTTTTAGTCAACAATGAATTCCAATTCCCTCTACTCGTATTCTACATTCAAGTGCTCGTGTAAACAAAACTGAACAAAACAAATCCAAATCCAAATCCAAATACTTACTGGTACTTGAACCCCTTTCTTCTGTTTTAACCACATAAATCCAAAAAGTGCTCTTGGACTCTTGGATTTCTAACAAATACTTTTTTTTGTTTTTTTTGTTTAGCATTGCACTGTGTGGCATCAAGGCACCTCTTTCCGTGGCATCGATTAATTCTTGTTTGTCTCTTAGGCTGAGTTCAGAATTTTGTTTTAAGATTTTCAGAATCATCTTTAATTATTTATTTAGGCATGTGTGTGTGTAAGACTTGGTGCTTTTAATTGTATTTATGTGCTTAGCGCAGATTAAGGTAATTTAATTTGTTCTTTATTACACATGCTGTTATTGTCATTATATGATTTAAGTGGCTGCTACGTTGTTTGTTTTTGTTGGTTGGTTGGTTGGATGGTTGGCTGACTGGCTGGATGACTGGTTGTTAATGCTGTAGGTTCTTGTCTTTATTTATTTTTGTTTTTTTTCGCTTTTCTTTTAACAGGTTGGCAGCGTTCATTGGATTTATCCACCATGTACTTAGAGTTTTCGGTTCATGTAATTGCTGTTGTATGTTTTTGTATATTTGTTTATAAACATACATATATATATACATATTTATATATATTTTTTTTAAATAAATGTACTTTTTTATTATAACATTTTCTTGTATAAAATTGCTTTTGTATGTAAGAAGGTGCTTTAATATTTTTAGTTTTTGTTTTTAGGTTACTGACCCGACCCATGTTCTTTTTATTTCATATTTGAACCAATTTTTTTTTTGGTTTATTAACTTTGTTAGAATTCCTTAAGTTTTAGCAAAAAAAAAAAACATAGATAAAACTACAAACTGTCGATTTAAATAAACCCTCGGAATGTTTTAATTGAGTAGATTTATATGATTTTTTGATGCAGATTTTTAAAATTGTTGCACTGTACATAAATTGTATGTGTTCCAAGTCTTTTGTTTTTAATACTTAGTACAAAATACAAATGTACGTAAATTACACAGTGATACCAAAGTGAAGGAAAAAAATATGCAAAAGGTTCTCATGTATCATCAATTCTGATTTGGTGGAGTCTATAGGGTACAGACTAGGGTATTCAAATTATTCGATTTTTCTCTTGTTCGAATAAAACGAATAATTCGATTAAGAGATTTTAACTTGTTCGAATAATTCGATCACACGTTTTTTTTTCGAATAATTTAATTTTTTTTAAAAAAGTAATGAACGAAGTTTTTTAATATTTTATTGTTAAAGAAAAACAAAAAATAACATTAATGTTAACAATTCACGCATTGAAAACTTTCGAAAACAAAGTCCATCATTAACTTTTCATTAGAAATATTCTGATCAGATTCTCTACTGAATAATCTACAAAAAATTTGAACTTGTTGGACATGATCCTGAATTCAAGTTCAATATAAACGTATTAAGAACTTTTTTATGTCGTTCATTAATTCGGGTTTCAAAATGAGTAACTAATTCTCTAGTAAATGAATTTTTCACTTTTTCTAAATTATTTATAACAAATTGTATTATACCTTCAAGTTCTATCGACGTTGCCGAATATTTTCATAATCAAATGGTTTTAGGAAGTTTCATAAATCTGTCCAAAGTTTGATATCATTGTCACTGAATGTGGTTAATTTTAAGTCAGATAGTGCATGATTGATGCATTTATAAATACAAAAAAAGTGTATTACCCTGTTAGACAAAGATGTCCAACGAAGTTTAGCATCATGTACAAGACGAACTTTTTTTTCTATTTCCACCTAATTATTATGACATCCTCAATATCACTTTTAACAACCGTTTCAAAATCACATTCGCCATCACTTTCAACACCACTTTAATCAAAGCTAATATTTTGATTATTAATTGCGATTCTTCTAATATTTCGATAGCATAAGTTCATGTTTTGACGCTTAAATTTCTGTTTCTAAATCCATTTTAAAATTATTAATTTTTTACTAAATAACAAATATTTTATTCCGTACCTTTTATTTTCATTAGATCAAGTCCTTGAAAGACTTGTTTTTAGAATTGTCACTACTTGCATTAATATGTATATGCAGCGATCACTCCCTTTATCACAGGCTCCCTTTATCTTAGTTATTTGTCGAATTTTAGAAAAATACAATTTTTGTTAGTCATTATAACTTATTTAAATTTGGAATTATGAACATTTAATAAATTTAATTTATTCGTTTTATTTGGTTATTCTACATATAATTGTTTATTCGTTATTCGAAAATGGTAATTTTTAAATTGTTCGAATAATTATTCATAAGAAATTATTCGATTAATTGAACGATCATTACTCGAATGAATGCCCTAGTACGGACATACATTTAGTTTTTCTCGATATAATAATTATCTTGTTTTGAAATTGATTTTACAACAGAATTGCTATATGAGAATCATGAATTTATCAATAGATTTTAGTTCTTCATAACATGTTAGTAAGACAAAGGTTCGAAGGAATTTACTCTCAATTCAATTTTCAAATTCAAGTTAAATATCGTTAGCAAACGAGCTAAGTCCACTTTTTATGAAAATTAAAATTTTAATTTTTAAATGTAAAAATAGTAAAACATGTATGAAAATATTGTCCGTCAAGCCCGACCAAATAATACCCTAGACTGAGTAAAAAAGCAAAAATATTTTTCTTTTAAATTTTTAATATTTTTTTTCGTGAGTGATTTTCGGAAATGGTCCTTATGTATATGGGAACTGTGACCAATTATGAACCGATCACTATGAAATTACATATATATATTTTGTTATTTCGTTTGTAATTTTTAAATTTTTTATTTGTATTTTTCTGGATCGTTATAGTGGAGTCGATATAGCCATGAGATATATGGAAAAAACCAACACAACCTACATTATTTTACCTATTTTAGGTCTATATCTAGATTACTCATTAATACACGTAATATGGAAATCAAATGATAAATATTTAAAATCATAAGTATTAATGCAGTTTGCATTAAAAGATTTCAAAAATATTTAAAACGCCTTTAAAATTTAACGATATATTATCTCAAGTATTCCTTATTACATCAAACATATTGAATTCATTTCTTTGAGAATTAATTTCTAATTGATTCATTCAAGTTTTCTGTAATTATCTGAATGAATAAATTATTCTTCTATTAAAATCTATTGCAAAAGACTTAAATTAACCAAAATTTAATCATTAAAAGATGAATTACTTTCATAATGAATACTGGTACTAGTTCTATTCAAATAAAAGCCTTTGAATGAAGTTAAAATATAAGTTTTTTAATTCTGAATTAAGCACTAATTGAATTAATTAGTTGGAAGTTTCGGATATGAATTAAGGCTTCTGCTTTTAAACTTAAACAATGACAAATGTTCGTACATATTTCTTATTTTTAAACAATCTACCTATAATGCTTTAAACAGTAAATTATTTATAGATTAAACAGTATTTGTAATCTTAATAAATATAATTGATTTAACATTTGTACACGAAATATGTATGACATTTACTCAAAATCAAAAATTTTCTTTTATAATTTGTTCAAATTATAAATGTAAATAACTAATTAAATATAGATATTCTTTGTTTTTTTTTTTAAAAAAAAAAGAAAAACAGTATTTTTCAAACAAATTATAATGATTATTAGTATTAAAACCGTTATAATTTGTAGATATGACGCTGATTATTATAAGATTTCACTGTATTCGTATTACTAATGAATATAATTGATTCAACATTTTTACACGAAATATTTATTTTGTTGCAATTTCAGTTAAATTACAATTTTCATGTACATGAATGATGCTTTATTAGTTAAAACATACAACTTGTTTTACCCATAAATTTATAGACTAGGCGACTAGATCGCCCCGGAGCCATCACCGAGACAGGCTACTGATATACTGCATATGTATATCCATGGTCTTTTTTTATAGTTTTAATAATTTAATATTTATTACTACTTTTTTTTTCTTTCTTTTCTTTTAAACAAAATACACAAAGTATTTATGTGAAATTGTTTAAAGCTGTTTCACATATTTTCCGAAAATGTATAAAAAGAAAAATATTTATATCGCATGATGGAAAAAAATCTGAAAAAAAAAACATTGTGACGGTTTTTACGTTTATGAAGACAAGTTTGCTGTTACAAAAATGGTTGTTGATGTTGTTGTGACTGATTGCCATGATTTTGATGCTCATGACAACAACATTAACGATGTTACTTATATTACGAGTAGATACTTAAATACATTTTTAAAGGCATTAATTTCTAATAAAACTAAGCATTGAAAACTGGAACAGAAATGGTTGCTTTAACAGAAGTGGTAGGCATTAGCACTCAAACTTTGAAGGAGTTAGTTATTCCGAATTTGGCTAAATGTGTTTATATTTAAATCACGCACTTCGAAACTACATGTTTTTGTATCTTTTTTTTGCATATGTATAGTTTAAACTAATCAATCATTAGAAATCTGTTTCATTTACTGTAAGCACACGCTAAGGTTTTCGAGAGTCCATACAATTAAACTAATTATGATTAATGCAGAGGGACACATCACGCTTTAAAGAAATCAATAATGATTATGAATTTGTATCTTTTGATTTATGAAACCATCTCTTTCACCGCATTTAATTTTGTTGCTGTGGAAACAAGGTGCACTTGCTTTATTTTAATATGTCTGGAAGTATGTACAGTATCGCTCAAAACATATTGAACAAAATTAACGTTATAAATATTATTTTTAATTCCAAAGAATGCAAAATGTAGATTGATACAATTTGTTTGGTACTCCATGTGCCAAATTCTCAATTTACCCATACACTTTCTATATGTTTAAAATCGGCTGCCTTTGCTGGAAGGGGTCTAAAAACTCATTCACTAATTTGGATGTGAGTTTAGGGTGGGAGATTTCAACATGGGCATAAGGCAGCATCATCTCATGCAATATACATATTTGTAAACGCTAGTTTTTCCATAATACCGCCAATTTTGAGTAAAAGTCCTAAGCTTTCACCAAAAAAGCAACCTCATACCATAACATGTCCGCTCTCCGTGGTTAACTGTTTCAGTACAGTATTTTAGATACAGTCTGCTATTGATAGGACGTCGAACTCTCCCCATTCTATCAAAATGCACAAATTTAAATTAAGATTCATCGGAAAACAAAACGGTCCAGTTCTATTTTTACGATTTTTCTCAGCATTGAGCCCAGCCGAAAGTGCTCTTCTTTGTACAGTTCGTGCACTTAACTCTATATTGACAGAATCTATTACTCTTGAAGCGGACGTGTATGTATCTTTTTAGAAATCTCTCAAAATTCCTTCCCAATCATCATTTAAGCTGGAATTCAAGTTGAAAGCAAGTTTAATTCAAGTCTTGATTCCAGTGTCATGCAATTGAGTTATAGGTGTATTATCCTTTAAAAATGAAAGTAAAATGAAAACATAAATTTAAACCACATGTTTTTTATAGGGTTGTCTGTCAATCATTCGAGTTTTATTTTAATCGAATAAAGTTTGGTATTTTTTACTCTACACCATCGTAGTGGGGAAGGTATATTGGAATAGTGCTGACATCCATCTTAAAGTATACCAATCTGCTCAGGATCACTTTCTGAGTGATGTACGCCCGCCCGTCTGTCTGTCTATCCGCCCATGTAAACATTGTAATCAAACTATAGGTCGCAATTTAAAATATAATTCGACAAAATTTGGTACAAACATTTATATTGCATATTGAATTTGGTTAGAATCGGTCCATTATTTTTTCTAGCCCCCTTACAACCGCCTTATCTGAAAATAGTTAAGCTCTCATAAATATCTTAATTATAAACATATTCATACCAAATTCAGCACAAATAAGTTTTATATAACCTGAATACTACCAAATTTAGTACCGATCGGTCCACAATTCTAAATCTCTAAAATATGTATGTTAGTATCCAAATATAATTCAACACAAATATGTTTCGATCGGTCCATAATTAGTCATAATCGAGCATAAGTATCTTAAAAATTTTGATATTCAAGTAAGATTCAATACAAATATTATTCATATCAAAAGAAAACTTTTTATTACCATATACTCGGTGTAGGTTATCATATTCTAAACCGAAAAATGTTATTCCGAACAAAAGAAAAGTATTGTTTCCACGATTATTCGAATAATTTTTATTCGAATGCCAACCCTAATAATTTGATAATCTATATTTTTTTAAAAATTTAAATTTAAACTGATATTTTTATTGACAAATTTTAGCGGTCATTTTTTTATTTTCTTTTTCATACATAAGCAGTTTTGTCGTCGCTTCCTTATTACATTCTACTAACTGTTTTATTAATTTTCTTATATTTAATTTTTAAGTTTGTGTTTTTAAGGTATTTATAGACGACAATACTGAGTATTAATATTTGTCACAAAACTCAAGTATCATAATACAATTTCATCATCTAAATAAAATTTGTAATAGATTTTCAAAAAATACAAATGATTTTTTTGATTTATGGTCGGTATTCAAAATTTGTTTAAAACAATTCAAAAACTTTTAATTTTCATATGTATCGGGTAAGTATTTATAAATACAAACAAAGCAAACTAAAATGTGAAGAAAATATAAAATAAAAATAAAGTTTGCAGAAAAACATCAATCAACAAACAAATAAAATATTTGTAATACTATCGTGTAAACAAGAAATGTTTTTTCGAAACGATTTCTTGACATACCGAATGATTTCAATAATATTTTAAATTTGAAAAGTGTTAATACTGAGTATTGCCGTCTATAAATACCGTTAGTTACATCAGGATTGGAACCATAGAGAAACATAGAGCGGAAACTAGAAAAAAACTCAAACAAAAAAAATTACTCAAAATAATCACACATACGAGTGTTGATTTTATTTTCACATAGTTTTTACTACTAATACATTCTCACCACTTAGGTTTTTGACAACAGAGTTAGGTCTTTGACAGGAGAGTTTCCGCTCTATGTCTATTCTCTATGATTAGATCATTTCGTATCATATATTATATTCTTTGTTTAAAAAAGAAACAAGTAAATTTATTTTCCACATAGAAATATAATACATATATGCAATTTTGGACCGACACTGTAAGTTTATACGTACATACATATGTGTGTATATACGAATATGTACTTTATAGTAACTGCCAACAAATGTTTATTTCTTCCTTTTCAACAATTTCTTTCTTCATCAATGTGTTTTCGTTCGTGTCCATTACGTACATATGTATGTACGTAGGAACGTACAAACTGAGGAGCAAGACTGTGAAAATCAAGATAAAGTTGCTGATATATAGCAAAGGATTAGCTTATAGCAACCACATGAGAAAATTAAGATTAATATTGTACCATTAACTTAAAAGTGAGAAATAACAACAGCTTCATCGAACTTACAATGTTTGTATAACTCACATGTATTCACACAAATACAAACACAAACACACATACTCACATGAATGTATGTGTAGAAACAATTTCAATTTATCTCCATGACCAGAGCCAAGGTAAAATATTTCCCAAAAAAAAAATATCAACGATAAAAACCAGCACACATGCATCGAGTACTAACGAATAGCCCGAGACACCAAAAACAGAAAAAAGGCAAAAAAGGTACAACACTATAAATGCATGGTGCAAATTATTAACCCCATGTAAATAATGAACATACAGACATTTACTCGTATTTGTAGTAAAACAAAAAACGAACGACAGACAGATAGACAGACAAAAGTTGTAAATCGCGGGTGGCGGTGGTTTTGGTAGCGTAATGTTTTTTTTTTTGTTCCTTTACTTGTCAGATTGGCCAAATGCCTTAAAGGCTTTTTTATTTTTTAGTTTGTTGCTTTGCATGGCAGCAGTCGGAATGGGTGCTTGCTTGCTGCCAGTGCTGTTTGTAAATGTAAAAGGTGCAAGTGTAGATTTTTGAGCTGCCTAGGTCACGTTTTCGGCACGAGTGTTGATTCAACTTCATCAAACAACTGCAGAAGCAAACAACAGCAACAACAACAAAACATAGATGACCAAGTTAACTAAACATAGAGCAAGTATTACCAGTCAGTTCGCCAGGCAGCCAGTAAGACAAACAGCCAGCCAACCAACCAAACAACAGAACCAATATGGCAGAGAGGCAGCCGCCGATTCATTTTGGCAACCATGCGCTTAAAGATAAAATTCATGATTTGTAATGCAAGGTAGTGCAACAAACGTGCTACGATACTCCTCTCTAAAAGACGGAAGCAAATTACAACAATTTGCATGCAACTGCAGTAGCACTATTACAAGATCCATTAACACTTTAAATGAAATTGAAATTTTTGATGCCAGCCACAATATATGTACATATGTATTTACTTCCACTTCTACACTACATTGATACTTATGTACATGACAATATACATTCATACGTTCTCACTCGCCCATGTTAGACGGCCGATTATTGGCAAAAATTTATTTAAATGAAAAAATCATTAAACTTTACTAATGGTGTCGAGCATCCTCATACACATTTATTTGCCACTTAACAACTACAATAACAACAACAACAACAAAAACAAGTATGAAAGTATAGGCAAGTCTGACGTATAATATTTAATACCCTACTTCTACTTATTAAGATTATTTGCATCTTTGGAACAATTATGAGATAATCCAGACAAAAATTACTCTTTTGTACTTTGGTTCATCAATCACGAACGTCTAACACTAATGCAAATAACACAAAAATGGAATCTTAAAATCGCTTTTTGAAGAAATACACACAAATTTCTCAAGGTTACTTAAATGTCATATACATATAGCTTTCGTAAGGCCTCATTTTCTTCTTTATAAATCCACTGAGAAACTTAAAATCAGTTAATATTATTGGAAAAATTACTGGCTTTTAAGTACGAAAACCCATTTTTACTCGTAACTCAAGATTTTGGGGGTATTTGACAAATTCCAAAAAAATATTCTTGTTGTACACGACAATACCTATCTGAAAAATCTTACCAGGTAATTCCAATTCATTCTTCTTTGTATCATTGTGAAATGTATTCCACACTAGTCAAATATCAGTAAGAAATCGCATTGACTTTGTAAATAATCCTTAAAATGAGAAAAATACTCGATTTGTGATCACTCATATTTCTTATCAAAAATCGATTTTTCACAGTAATAATTTAAACAATCGTAAATCGTTAACAACTTTTTAAAGAAGCCTTAAAATGAGAAAAGGAAACTGACAAAAATATAAGATCTTCAATCAGCCTTAACGAGAACGAAGTTCGATTACTGATCACCAGGGCGAGTTTTTCTAGCAAAACGCTTGAAAAGTAAGCTTTTGCTTAAAGGTTGTAGATCCCACAACTTACATAGATATATTTTGGGTCCTTAGGAAACTTAAACACTATCTAACTATGTCCGTCGGCCTGTCTGTCTTGAAAGTAAAACATAATTTTTGTTATGAAATTTTTTTTTAAAAATTAAATCGCTACTAACTTTGTAAAGAAGCCTTAATATGTGAAAAGGAACTAGATTTCTGATAACTCATATGTCTCCACAAAAATCGAATTTTTACAGATAAACCTCAAAAAATTTAAAATTCCTTATAACTTTTTAAATAAGTCTTAATATTATACAATAATTTCGAAAAAATGAGTTCAATTTCATCATTCTGACCAAAAATCTATTTTGCACATTAAAAACATTAAAAAAAGAAGCCAGATTTGTGATCACTCATATTGATCTCTCACAGGAAAGACTCTGAAATCCTGGATAAATTATTTAAACAGTTTTTTTTATCGAGAATAGGAGTTCGATTCTGAGATTACTTATATTTCTGACCAAAAATCAATATTTCACAGGTAAAATTCGAAAAATATTAAACCATTAATAACATTGTAAATAAGACTTAACCCTTAAATGCATGATTTTTACTTTTATTTTTCTATAAATTACACTGCGGAACAGAGATTTTGGTGCCCGAGATTTGAACTACCTTTTGTACACGTTGATGAACCCTCATTACTATGTTATACTTGTTTTTTTCCAGTCAGCTCGCGTTTTCGAAATATCGCGGTTTTTATATTTTCATTGAATACCCTATTTTTTTGTGTTTTTCTTCAAAATTTTGGGTAATGCAATTAAGAATGTGCAATTTTTTTAGCATGAGACTGGTCTACATAAACATATGCTTCTTTTTAGTATAATAATTCTAATGGATTTGAAATTTTACTTTTTTAGCTTTATCCTTAATAAAATTGTGCATTATGAAAATTTTAAATAAAAATTTATCACTGCACATTCAAGGCATTATAGCGAATATAGTTTTAAATTAAAATGAAAAATTAGTTAAAAATTTAATGAAATATTTAGATAATATCCCGAAATTTTACATCCTAAAAAACAATTTTTTTATAAATAAATTTTTAGGTAGTCATTAGTCTTATTTTTTATAATATACATTTAAATCTAACTACAGCAATGTAAATACTTCATTTGACGTTTTTAAAATATTTCGAATTTTGTATTTACGTGATTTACAGCGTTTTTGGTGAAAATATCTTAATTTTTTTTTTTAAAAACCTAGTATTTTACAGAAAAAAATAAATTTTTACAAATGTATAGATTTATTTCTATATTATATATCCAGGAATTGTCTATGTTGCGAATTTGAATACCAAAGTAAACAAAATACAATTGGAGAACAGTATTGTAATTGATTTTCGCTGATCTTTTAACATATATTCGTCACAAATGTAACAAAACATATTAGGATTTTTAACACAGCATCTCATCTTACTAGCCATAATGAAATAATATAACAAGAGAAATTATATTTATAATAAAACAGGTGTTAAACATTCAAGTTACGAACATTTATATAGTTTTTTTTAATATGAAATACATATGAAAAATACTGTAAAACTTTGAGTTATTTGCCAAATAGTTTAGTATATTTTCCGCGAATTTTTAATATTTTTATATAAATTAGTTTATTGATAAGTTTTTATTGTATATAGTGAAAAACTTATAAGGATGAAACTGAAAAAAGTTAATTTTCAACATCCTTGCGATATCACCAATATATCCTGAAACTTAGATAAACAAAATTGATGTCAAAGAAAAGATAATTTTGTGTAGAATACCAATACAAAGATGCGTTTTTAATTTTAGTCTCCATTTATGAAATAACCCAACAAAAAGGAAAAAAAATACAGAATAACTAAAAAAATTAAAACCGCGATATCTTAAAAACAAGAGCTCCTCAAATAAAACTAAATATAGTTTTGACTATGTAATGTCCCATTCATGTATTATCAAAAACATTTTCCGCGGCACCAAACCAAAATGTCAATTTTGTTCCTCTGTGTTATCAAATATTTATTTGATTTTTATTTAATATATTTCCTATAGCTTTAATTTGATTTATAATTTCTTTAGCTGTGACTTATCGTAATCCATTTGAGTTTGCTGAAGGAGAATCTGAATTAGTATCAAGCTTATTTTCGTCTAAAATTAAGTGGAACTGGATTGTAGACAATTGGCAACAATATTTTCTATGAAATGTTATAAAAATCTTAAATCGTTAATATCACCAAGATCTCGATCTGTGATCACTGTTCAATTGGAGGTCGATTATATTTAAATATACATCTAAGTTAATTTTAAATTTATTTAACAATGACATGATACAAAGCCACTAACCAAACCAACCCCAAATTTGTTTTATATATGTACAGTGATGGCCAGCTATTTAAGACAAATACCTGAATTTTAAGTGTGATAGAGCCAAAACAAAAGGACTTAAGGGTATGAAATTAATTATTAATATTTCTAGTTTCTCAAAAATGTTTGGAAAAATCGGTACAACATACATATATGGACAAAGATATGTGGAAATACGTTGATCCACCTCAGCTAACATCTGCTGTTAATAACATGATAAGACCGAAACTAATGGAACTAGAAATACGAAATATGGTCCGAATATTTTATAATAATAAAAATATAATGATATAAATGTTAGAAAATATGTTTATTTAAATACAATTTTTTTTGGTCAAGTTGTAGAAAAATCTTATGTGTTCGTGGTGGATATGTATGACACAGTTGAATAAAACACACTTGTGTGTTAAAACATTATATTTGTGGAATTATTTGAAAAAATAACTGAAAATCACATGGAGTTTAGCAAAAAATTTTTGTCTAATTACCTGGCCACCGCTGTATATGAAATGGGCACCATTTGAGTTTTCTCGTAATATAACAATCATAACATTTGAACCAAATGAGATAATCAAAAAATTTGAAAGGCATAAGATAGATAATTGATCTACCTATGAAATGAGTGCTTTGGAAGGGTTGAAATTTGTGCGAAAATCAATTTTATTGGAAGTAAAATAAAATATTTTTAATTATTTATATTTCTTTTTAAATGCTTTTATGATTTAAAATTATTCCAGCAAAGATTTAATAGAATAAAATTTATATTTATTTTTCTATTTTTTGTAAAACATTCCAAAAAAGATTTAAATTTTTTTTTAAGTATTGTTCATAATTCGTAAAAGAATGTATACATATCTATGGGTTTTCACGTTTATATTCATAAATTGCAAATAAATGCTTGCAACACATTTTTGGAACCATGTTTCTTTTCAAAATTTTAACTCTATCAAAAAATGGGACAAGGGTCGGCAACTGAAAATGTTTGCATTAAGTAAAGGAATAATCAAAGAACTTATTTTTACATCGATTTACCTGGACAAACATAAAGGTCGAGATACTGTATCTGTTACTGTTACATTACAAACATTTGGACAAACTCATAATATCCTGCGCATATAGTGGAGATGTAGGGTATAATAAACTTAAATATTTATGTGCAGTTAACGTTTTTGTTGCTGTTGTTGTATTAATTCTATTGGTATTTGTAACAACTCGTTTTATATGGCCATTTAGAGTGTATTTATGTGTGTATATACATATGGATGTGTACGAGTGAGTATCTTTGTGTGTAAGTAAGTAAGTACATATTGAAATATTTAAACACGTTTAAGTTTTGATACATTTCTTGTGAGAAATACAAAAATAAAATTGTATTTAAAATAATAAAAATTTACAAACAAATACATAAGTACGTACGTACATACGTATAGGAAAACTACAAGTTTATTATTATTATTTTTTTTTTGCAGGAGCACCACAATCGGCATCACGATTGTTTTCATTCTCAAAAGAAGAATCTTTCCAGCAATAACAACAACAACAACAACAGCAGCATAAAATCGCAAAAACAAACAGGCTTTTATTTTTTTCCGTTATTTGTTACATCACGTAACTGGGCCTAAATACACACGAAATCATCTTCTCCACAAGACCACAACAGTTTCTTCTTTTTTTTTAATTTTTTTTATTTTGTATTTGTAAATGAATGTGCATTTAAAAAAATAAAATAAAACGAACCAATCAAGATGATGATGATGATGATGCTGATGACGATGATATGAATGGACCAGCAAAATAAAATATGTTTATGTAAATTCCGTTTATTCAGCAAGTATTTGAATGTTAGTTTCTTTTTAGAATTTTGTTTTAAATTAAACCCAAAAATAACAGGGAAATTATGTAATCTTACTCATTAATAAAATTACATTTTGTCAAAACTATACCACAAAAATAAAATTTGAGGAAATTTTTAAAGATTTGTTTGTTCAATTGGTCTAGTTTAATTTCCCGTTGGAATCTGTTGGAAACTTAAATTTCTTGTTGCACATTTTCTATATTCAACTGCAGACACATGAATATTTAACATTGCACGAATATGAATGAGTATATTCAAATATTTATGTTATAATTTAAAATCACTACATTTAGTTTCCTTTCCTTTCTTTTTTTTTAAGTTTTGTTTTGTATCCAAAAGCTTTAAGCCTTAAGTTATTTACCAAAGTATCTCTTAACACAAGGAGCATAAGAAAATTGTAAAGTAGACGGTAAATAGCGTTGATACCATGTTATTATAGAAAAACTACAGCAGAAATATAATCAACTCTACACTTACACCATTCCTACTACTTACTACCCCACCAGTACTTAAATATTACACGTTTACAATTACATTCGTGTTCAAAAGTATAGAAAAGTATACAATAATTTCACAACTTTGTTAAACGGTTGTTAAAAGATCGGTAGTTAGTTACATGAATTATATAATATGTACATTTAATTTCCTCTGAGAATTTAATGGAAAATAATTAAACATCGATTCTACACCCAAAGAAAATATAGTTGTGCAACCATTTTAACCATATTATAGTCACAGTAATTATTTATATGATTGTGGTAACCATAATATGGTTAATTTACGATTCACATGATTGTATGTAGAGTTATCAAACCGGTTTTCGAATTATTCGAAAAACCGGGTTTTTTCCAATTTTCCGGTTTTTTTAAACCAGTTTTTACAAAAGGACGGTTTTCGAGTTATTCGACAAACCGGTTTTTTTGTCTCGAATTATTCGACAAAATCGAATATTTTTTAAAATTTATTTAAAGATTTTATGAGATTATTAATAATTACCTATAATTTTAATTTTAAACAAATTTTAATACAAAAATGTATGTGTATATATAAATTAACAAACCAATGTAAGCAAACTTTAACAGATAGAAGTCAGAAAACATATGGAGCAAAAAATAATCAGATGGCTTTTTAACGTCACCCGTAATAAATTCGCCTTGTTGTACCGTATGCAGTAACACTCTCTAATAGACTTTTTGGTCAGAACTAAATGAAAGTTCATCAAGCTCTGATTTAGAATATATTGAAAGTGACTCGAAAATTTAGAAGCTCAGCTCAGTTTAACATTAATAGAAGTTCAAAATCTACACAAAAGAACTAATATTGCAACAACGAGCGACTTAATAAAACAAGATTTTAATTATTTGTACAAATTTTCAAAAATATCCAATTAAATATTTTATACAATGTAATTTTAACAGATAATCCATTTTTCTTCTTTAATAAAAAATAATTTAAGGGAAAAAATACAATTTTATATAAAATTATCTATTAATATACATCCTTTCTTTTGATTTCAAGTTCTGTGTAATTTGACTGAAGGATTTTTTAATTTATTTTAATAAAAAAATAATTTAATATACCGCAATTCTTAAATTGACAAAAAAGGCTAAAAACCGTTTATTCGAACCGGTTTTTGATAGAAAAACCGAAAACCGGTTTTTAAAAATTAAGCTTTTTCGAATTATTCGAAAACCGATTTTTAGAATATGTCGAAAATTTTACAACTCTAATTGTATGAATTATATATATATTAGGGTGATCGATTCTTCGACATTTTTTAGAAACCGGTTTTCGGTTTATTCGAAAAATTGCAATTTAATATAAACCGGTTTCGGTTTCGGGTTTTTAATAATACACTAAAAAAACCGGATATTCGAGGAGAAAAATCCGGTTTCTTCGATATTCGAATTGTGAGCTTTTCAAAAAAACCGAAACCGACTTAACCAAAAAAACCGTTATAACCGGTTATTAAAAACCGGGCCGATCACCCTAATATATATATATGTTTATATATGATTGCAGCAAACAAGTATATGTTTGTGACAACTATTTTTATGATGAATCATTATATCATAATGATATCTATAAGCCAAGAACAATATAATATGGTAAATCCATCATCATAAAAATGGTTGTCACAAACATATACTTGTTTACTGCAACCATATATATGACTCATGCAATCATGTGAATGGTAAAATTAACCATATTATGGTTACCACAATCATATAAAGAATTACTGTGACTATAATATTATTAAAAAACTTGAAAAATTCTTGAAATGGTTACAGTAAACATATTTTTTCTCTGGGTGTATTAAGTTATAAAAGAATTCAAAATTGATAATTGAATATGTCTAGCTCCCAGCTAGATATTGGCTGGAATACTGCTATATAAATGTCCATTACTGTTGCGGTTAATAATCGTTATAGCAAAAAGAAAATCATTACACTCATTCATACAGTAAGTATTTCGAGGGCGTTTCGACCATGAGTCGTAACATGTAACAGGAGCACAGACGAACAAAAATAAACAACAACAGGTGCAACAAGAACGAATTAGTTTCACATGTAGTTTGTGACATTTACCAAGTGTAAATAAACTATAGTGTCGTTTGGTGATGAATTTGGAGCAGAGCGTGTTAAAAATCACTAAATACTAGCAATTACAAGTAAATTACATGTACATACATACACACTTTTTACATACATATGTTTGTTCGTATGTATTAACAGACTTAAACAGAAGTGTCTCCATATAAAACATACCTACATGTCAAGCAACTACATACTTAGATTAAAAAGAAAAAACATTCTATTTGAATGTCTTTCTTTCTTTCTTTCTAACAATACACGTAATTTCTTAAGATGATATTTAAAAGAAAACTTCCTGCTTTGTGTTCTCGCGTGTTGACAATTGCTTTTATGCATTTTATGGGACTGGATAATAAAATTATAACTTTGGCTCAAAACTATTTCTAAGATAAAAAAAAATACGCTTGTCTTACTTGTGATAAAATCGCTTTAATTATGTCTTTTTTTTCAGACAAGTAGCTACACAAAGTAATTTACCAGCACAAATCAAAATACCAATAATTGCATGACAACAATTGAAAAATATGTACATTTTAAATAACTTGCAAAATGTTCTAATTGCGTTAAATAACTACCAGCATTTTTAAGAATTTTTAAATTTTACGAAATTAGGAAATTTCTATTTCGAAACTTTTGCTGAAACTAAAAATATAAAGTTCAGCCATGTTCTATTGGCAAAGTCAATTTTTGTGTACTAAAAGCAATGTTGGCTAATTTAGAAATTTTCGAGATAAATTTTGTTCAGTCCATGATATAATAATTGTAGAAGGAAGAATCACTAGGGAGAGTTTTCAATATTTACCCCTACAACGTCAAACTTTGATCATTTCGCTAGATATTTGGGACAACAATGTTTCGAAAGAACTCTTTATTATTATTTTAAAATATAGTACCCTCTAAATGGAACATAAAGACCAAATTATTTTTCAGATACTCTTATTTTTGCAAAATCTATTCCACTCTATAGGCGTACAAATGTCATGTACGATGATATGGAATTGCCCATATTCATTAAATCAGACTAAAATACCGAAATTAGAGCAAATACTGTTACCGATATAAGCCAAAATACCGTTTTCAAAATAATCCAATTTATCGTTACCGTTTCCAAATAAATTTTTGTTCAAGTCGACTTTACTTTAAAATAAAACTTTTGTTTTTTTCGTACCAAAACTTTTTCCAATACATACATACATTCAAATAAATGAAAATATTTTTCAATGAAAAAAAAATGAAAAAAAAGTTCAAAATAAAAAGCTTATTTTAAAATAATAAAACGACATTGTGTTTTATGGTACGAAATTTTAAATAAATTTCAACTTTATGGACTTAAAATCGACTTGAAGGCTTTTGTGGTTAGGCTAAATATCTTTATTCTGTTTTATTTTCTATCTACATACTAGATAATATTGAAATGAGTCCGAATATAGAATATTTTACATTTAATGTTTCATTGCAATATATTTTATAATATTCTAAAGAAAATATTTTGCCAAATATTAATTTATTTTACTTTGATGACAAGGTGACTACGAAATTATACGTGTTTTTATATATTTGATTTAATATACATGAATACCACTACTTATTTCGTTGAAGTTTCTGAAATCTACGCACCTGTTCCATAAATCGAGTAATTACAAAACCTAGAGATTTTCAAAAACGAATGATTGACAAATTTGTGTTCTGGAAATCGCACAATGATGTACATTAAAACAGGTTTATTTACACGAAAGTAAATTGTGTAAATTATCGATTTACAGAATTTACCAAAATATTTGAATTCATTTAAAAACGAAAACCTTACTTGCATCCAGTTAACAGTTTGTTTGACTTAATATAGCAACATAATCAACATGTCTTTAACAGCAACATATTTTGAATACCGTTTATTATCGATTACTTTTAACCAAAAAATGTTCCGATAGATTTTTGCACTTAAATGAAAGAAATTTAAAAGCGATATATATAATCCTTGAATAATAAATATTAACATTTTTGGACTTTTTGTAGCAAATTCTAACTCTTATGATTCATCTGTTTGCAATTTAAGTTTAAATTTAACACAAAATCGAAAAATACTTTTATTTTTTCCTAATTTTATTAAAATATTAACAATTATATATCCTTTCTTTTATATCAAAAATGCAGTTACTTTAAATTCAGAATTGCATACAGATTTGAACATATAACTCAAAATATTGCCAGCATTTTAACACTTATATTTGCAATTTCAATTGATTAGTATTGTTCCGCATTTACAGTTTAATTTACTTGTAAAATTATGTAAATATTTCTTTTTATTACGATTATTTGTTAACAAAGTTTTGCGCCAATTTTGCCACTGCTCTTCAATTACAATACAATTTCAATTTGATTGAAATTGCTCTCCATCTTGTTGCAATTTCTTAAAATGGTACCACATTCTTGACATTGAATAAATAAATACTATTGGCTGACAATTGTTCCCACTTTAATAGATATGACTCAATATATCTTTTGGGAAAACTTGAATATTCTACTTGTGTGTGACTATAAATGAAAATGTACATTAGACCAGTCCTTGAAATAAATTTTTGTGGGACGAGTCCAATTTGTATCTATAGTTTCCAAAATTTTGGTATCAATCGTTGGGAATCTACTGCGGAAATCAACTGAATGTTGTGAAATTGTTTAAATAATGTTTTAACTTTAATTCGATTTTTGTCACGGTTCCAATTCCAATTTGTTAAACATTTTGTTTTACATACTAAAGCCCAAAACTGGACCAAACCAAGTTAAACTAGTAAAAGTGTTATATTCGGCTGTGGCGAATCTTGTATACCCACCATTTTTTATTTAGTGACAACAAAATATTTTTCTGATATAGGAGTTATTGGTAAGGTAGGGTCTATTATGGACTGATCCTCACAAATCTACGACCAATATTTCGATATGTTACAAACGGAATGACAAAATCAATAGACTCCCCATCTTTTGTTGATGGTGGGTATAAAAGGTAATTTTGAAAAATTCCCCTACAATGAAGGGCAGGTTTAATGTACATGAATACATACATATATGCATGTATTTATGTTCTATTTGTGGTTGTAACTTGTAGCGCAAACTAGAAAAAGGCGTTTGTTAGATGATTGTGATGACGATGATGGTGATGATGATGACGGTGATGATGATGAAGAAGAAAGAACTGTAATACTAATATTTACTTGAAGTGATCAAATGTAAACATGTTAGTAGACTAAACGACCAACATTGTAAAGTCCATGCAATGCAATTTTTCTCATTACAAAACAAGTTACACCACATCCATAGATTATGCAAAGTAACAAAAATGTAGAATCTTCAAGTTGTCTACCACTCAAACCAAACACTCAAGAAAAATACCAGTTATATTGTAATTGAAAATATTTAGAGACTTTTTAAATTTAAAATATTATTAAATCCATTCGATTTGTGAAAAAATCATTTTGGAAATAAAAAATACCCGATACATAGCAAAATAAAAAGTTTTTAAATTGTTTTAAAATATTTATGAATACCGACAGTAGTAAATCAAATTAATCATTTGTATTATTTGTAAATCTAATAAAATATTATATCTTTATATACTTTTTATACTTGAAGATATACAAAATATAAATTTACATTGAACGAATATTTTACAAATAATTTGTTTGTTTGTTTTTTCTTTGAGTGTAAACACTACGACCACAAAATCTTCAACAGTATTTGGTGGCAAGCAATTCAATCAGGAAATTTAACAAATCTGGTAAAAGCACAGAATAGCAAAAACAAAAAATAACAAAAAACAATTTAATATTGTGATAAAGAAAGAAGGAATGAAAATATTTGAAAGCCGTTCGCAAATGTTGTCTTTTATTTTATTAAATTTCTTCGTCTATACACTCGAACTTGTAGTTACACTCACTACTGTCATGGTCATGAAAATACACACTACTTATGTAGAGTAGGTAGGTAGGTAGTAGATGAATTTCAGAAGTAGGAAACAATCAGACAGACATACTAAAGCTATTTGCTTTAGACAGCCTGACTTTAACATCTTCTGCCGAGCAGCCAGCAACAGTACAAACAAGACAACCAGCAACATATGACCACAAAGTGAGATGAGATAACTGCACTTTTGAATTTAACGCACTTGACTTATTCTTCTATTTAGAGCTTGAAAATAATAAAATAAATAATACTCGTAATCAGTGTTGCCAGACAAAGTTTACCTCATGTCCCCAATTTGAAAGTCGATGTCCCCAAAAAATCCCCATTTCAAAATTTAAATCCCCAAGTTTGTACCCGTAAGTTTATATGTATTTTTAAAAAAACAAAATTAAAAAAAAAAACTTATATTATATTGTTAATACAAAATTTTACTATTGTCCGTTTTACAAAAAGTTGATTCATCGATTTTGGAACAACTTGTTTAGAAGATATTATTTTTTAGGACTCCTTGAGAAATCAAGAGTTTTTAATATTCGATTTTTAAAATGTAGGGGTTTGAATTTTTTATCCCAAAAAATTATGTTTTTTTAAAAAATGTAAATTCAGTTCACCTTTTAGTACATAATTAAGATTCGAATTTAGAACTTTAACTTAATTTGCAATACAATTGATATATAAGATGGATACTGTATTCGATTATAGCCATGTCCGTCTGACTGTCTATCTGTAGAAATCAACTTTCCGAAGCCCCCAAATAACTTACATACCCGATTCATACATCAATATCTCCGGAATTCTTCCGGCTCGGTTGCTGTTTAAAATCTAGAAAATCGGTCCAGATATAAGGAAAAAACCAGGACAACCTCTATTTTTGACCTATATCTAGATTACTATGACCATAGTATGTTGGACCCATTGTAGGGTCAAAAACGGAAAAAATATTTTTTAACCCGATTTTTTTTCACCAAATTTTTTTTTACTAAATATTAAAAAAAAATTTTAAAAAAAAAATTTAAATTTAAAAAACAATTTGAAAAAAAAAATTTAAAAAATGTTGCCTCTAAAAAGCCTTTAAGGCGCTGAGGCATAATTTATAATTTGAATTTTTTGTAATGAATAAAGAAAAAAACCCTTAAAAAAAATTAAAAAAACTACTTTTAAAAATAAAAATTAATTTTGTTTACTTAAAAATATTTAAAATTTTTATTTTGAAGTATAATTTGGTGAAGGGTATATAAGATTCGGCACAGCCGAGTTTTTCAGTGCTATATAATTTTTCTTATTTAAATGATGATAGAATTATGGTAGCAATACTAAATGTCAAACAATTATCGATAATTTTGCATAAAACAGGTGTTCAACCAAAACAAAAATTTGTACGTTTTACCCAATAAAAAAATTAAAGTTTATTAAAAAATAAAATTATTGGTAAGAAAATGGACAAAGAAGACACCGCATCGGAAGTGGAGTTTTTGCTTTGGAGTTTATGAAACTTAAATAAATTTTAAATAACTAACGTTGGCCATTTAAGTACCATTTAAAAGAGCACTGAAAAACTCATTGAAATAGAACATAAAGATAATTAATATTTAAATACGAATTCAAAAAATAGCTCTTAGAGAATGATTCAGCTTTGTATTTTTAGCAAGAATTTAAAACAATTTAACATCTGTGAACATTTTTTGAAACCTTTTTTTAATTTTTAGATTATCAAAGTAAATTGTGGCCTGGGAGCAAAAAAAGTCTCGAAATGCATATCTAAAATTTTTGTCATTTTCGTCAAATTCTGAAGAAATGTAATTAACATTTTTAATTACCGATACAAGCACTATAAAATTTAAATAAAGAATGTCTAAAAATGTAAAATCCCCAAAAATGCATGTAAATCCCCAAATTTTGTTAAAATCCCCAAATCCCTCCCCACGAAATTCTGTCCCCAAAAAAATCTTGAAATCCCCAGTTTGGGGACAAATCCCCACATCTGGCTACACTGCTCGTAATAATGAACGAATAACTAAACTGCAAGAATATTATTTATATATAGTAAATAAAGGCGCAGAAGCAGCCGAAACATTAGGGAGTTGGGGTTTATTTTGTCTGAATCCAGTGTTATTTGGTTAGATGATCTTCAAGTACAAATTTAATTGGTTTAAATTACCTAAAGTAAAGTTGCCAATAGCTTTTAAATCTCATTATTGATCTCACCACCTCAAAATTAAATTTGGTTCAATCATGCCTTGAAGAGGAACATTTTGTTTTCAGCGCTCATTGGTTTCAAATATATACAAAGTGGCGCCTAATTGAAATTATATAACTGCACGCAGAGAAAAAATATAGTTGTCCATGGTTACTGTAACCATTTAAATAGTGTTACAAGTTTTTTAACAATATTATTGTCACAGTAACTATTTACATGATTGTGGTAACCATAATATGGTTAATCTGCAATTCACATGATTGTGTCAACCATATATATGGTTACAGTAAACAAGTATATGTTTGTGACAACCATTTATTTGTTGAATAATTTTATCATAATTTGTTGTTCTCAGATTATGATATCCATAAGCCGAGAACAATATAATATGGTAAGTCCTTAATCATATGAATGGTTGTCACAAACATATACTTGTTTACTGTAACCATATATATGGTTGACACTATCATGTGAATTGCAAATTAACCATATTATGGTTACCACAACCATGTAAATAGTTATTGAAATGGTTACAGTAATCATGGGCAACTATATTTTTTCTCTGCGTGTGGTATTGGCTAAAACTATGTAGTAGATACAAGTCTACAACACGATGTGAAATTTCAACCACTTAAGTTGTTTACTTATTCCGTAGTTAACTGACAATTACTACGTTTATACGTTGCCTATTCGCAAATAAAAATTATTTTCAATTAACTAACACTCTGTTTATATGTCACTTTGGTTACGGAAAATTCTTATTTTTTTAAATGCAAAAATGAAAGAATTAAAAATTCTTATTTGTCTTACAATTCAATTAATGCAAAAACGCAATGAAATATTTAAAAAACGAAAGAAAAACTAAAAACGTTACAAAATATGGCAATGTTTAAAATCTTATTTGCAAATAGTGTCGTTAATCAGTAATTGTTTTAGTGAGTTAGCTATTTGCAAATAAAAAAATAATTCACTGTTTATACGGCAAATTTTTCTAATTACAATATTTTTATTTGCGAATAAGCCTTGCGTATAAACGTAGTAAATGTTAGCAAGTGGTAAACATTTTAATTTAAATTTAATATTTATAAAGTTTTTTACTTTTATGGTTGAACCATAGCTTTCAATTGAGCTTAAGTCACTGAAATCTTAATTCAGAATTAAAAAATGTCACGAATTCATTCATCAAATGCATTCACTAATTCTTCATTCATTTAAAACTAATTGAATTTATTAATTGCTCAATTCATAAAGGAATTAATTCATAACAGAATTCATTCAACTTTTCCAAATTTAATTAAAATATTTTTTTTTCATTCAATTTGTTTTTGTTTTGTTTTTTTTTTATTCATTTACAAAATTAATTGAAAACCAATTTTCTATGTAGATTTGAATTGAAGAAATATTGAATAATTCAATAATTTAATTTTAAAAATTTAGATTTTGTGTTTTTAAAAATAAAAGATTTTCAAAAAGTATAGATACAATTTCAACTTGAAAATCAAGAAAATAAAGTTTGATTGATATTATTACATTTATGTAAAACGTTTTGGTTTTTCGATTCATCAAAAATAGATATGGGAATTTCCTAGAGTCACGAACGTACGTACAAAAATTTTCCTAGATTTTTTTTTGCAATTCGATAGCATTTTTGTAGCTCTATATTTAGTGCAAAATATGGATTTCATCGAG
Source organism: Calliphora vicina (assembly GCF_958450345.1). Classification (NCBI taxonomy): domain Eukaryota; kingdom Metazoa; phylum Arthropoda; class Insecta; order Diptera; family Calliphoridae; genus Calliphora; species Calliphora vicina. The sequence goes on along the minus strand of NC_088780.1, from coordinate 2,339,346 downwards.
TTAAAGTTTTCATAATGATAGTTATAAACATGTGGTAACGAACGTACGCAAAATTGAAGGAAACTATGGCTGGCAGTAGTGAAATATAAAACTCTGCGAAATGGAACGGAATTATTAATGTGGGTCTCTATCAGGTATTTACACAATAAAATATCCCTATTGGTTTTTGTTTAATTGGCTTAAGTACCGGTCGCGAACGTACGGGTCGCAAATGTACGATTTTTCCATATGTTTTTTTCATGCATTTTCCCATAAATATCTTCAAAATTCCTTAACAAACAAGTAAAAAGTATGGTCGGTCAAGTCCGACCAATATAAAATATATAAAACTTAACACCCTACACTAAGTAAATGAGCAAAAAAAATTTTCTTTTAAAATTTCAATAATTTATATTCGTGAGTGAGTGATTTTCAAAGTGGGCCTTATATGAGAGCTATGACCAATTATTGACCGATCACTATGAAATTAGGTCGTAGTTTATGTCTATATGAAAGTTATTTATGTTTAATTTTATGTATATACCAACATTTTTATGATATTTATGAACGTTAAGTGATTTACGGAAGCGGGTCTTATATGGGAGCAATGATTAATTATGAACCGATCATAATAAAATTTGGTGACATGAATTCGGTATATACAAAACTTATTTGGAACAATATTTGTGTAGAAACCTTCATAAATTAAACATTTATGATCGATAAAGTCTAATTTCGGGAGGACATTTGTATGGGGGCTAGGTGAAATAATGAACCGATTTCAGGCAGAAATCGGGCCGAAAAAATTATATGTACCGAATTATATCGAAATATCTTCTATAAAACACGATGGTTATCAACATTTTATTTTTCGATCCTGGTTGACTATATGGAGGAAATACCCATATAGTATATAATATTTAATTACGTGACTTTTTGAGATCATTTTGTATAATTATTTAATTTAGCCAAAGCAAAAATCGGACATTAAATTAAATTTGTATTAATATTAATAAAGAATATATACATATTTATTTTAACATCTTTCCATATTCAAGTTATAGCGGAAATTATGAATCAAGTTATTTTTTCCATTGAACCCACTGTCCAGCGTTAGGCTTTGGTCTGTCGTATATAGCAAACATCAGATCATAGAAAGTATAGTTCTTTGGTGCAGGCCAGAATAGTTATGGCCCATTTAGAGTACCTGACATTGCTGCTTCATAATAAAAATTTCGCATTCCACATAAACATTAAAATATAAAAGGAATTTATGAAAAAAAAAATTCAAAACTTTCACATTGTTTTCATTATTTCTTAAGCGATTTTTTTTCAAAGGGATAATTATTGTTGGAGCGAATTAGACAAAAGCACGTACAAAACTTACAAAATTTTGTGGGGAAAAATCCCAAAAATTCTTAAAACAAGTGAAAATACCTGTATCTGTTTTCCTTAGTATTTGTTTACACATACATACATACATACGAGAGTATCTACAAGATTCTACATTTGTATGTAAGTATGTGTAAATACTTGTACAAATCCATATGTATACATATACATATCTGCAATTATGTACATTTTGTTCATATGTACATCATTTATCATTGTTGTATTCCTTGACGATGTTGGTCAAATTTATGTTGAGATTGTGCCTGTCTGTCCATTTCTCTCTGTCTGTCATCTTGTCTCTTCATCTTACAATATGTGATGTGAACTAAACTTTGGTATACGCAATGTACACATATTTCTCTTCATTTTTATTTTTTTGGAACAAGCTTAAGATGCGCTCCTTTATAATAAAATGTTGGTTGACAACATGACACAAAAACATGATTGTAACGGTATTTATAAGTAATCCATTCATTCACATCCCAGCAGTTCATGTATCCCTAATGTCTCATTACTTGGCTGATTTCTTTATACATCTCAGGTAATCTAGCTTGAAGACAATTGTTACTTTAGTGTCTCTCAGTAATCTAGGGTGTAGCCCTTTTAAACTGTTTTTTACTGTAATTATTTTACCCACCTGAAGAAGTCTACAATGGACTCTCCCATTGTAAATAAGGGTCCTTTTGTAAAACGAAGTCAATTGACATCCTCCTAGGACATGGAAATTTTAAAATAACAAAGCTTATTCTGTAACCCCAATAACAGTTAAAGTCACTAGTTCGATACACTTACACAGAACTGCTGGGATATTACATACCTACATAATAATGTAAGTTATTACTCTGACTACACTGACGCACTCACTAGCACATGCCTTTCTTAAACACGATGCCAAAAATTACTTGAAAATCATGTTAATTGTTGGAAATAAAGTCCTTTACAGGCTTGTAAAGTCTGGCTTGTAATGATTATGGTATTAAAAAGATATGATAAAAGTTCATAAGTAGTTTAGTTTTTAAACATTGTTATATGCAAAATTTTTATCGGAAATAATTAAGATATTAAAAAATCCATAGCAATACTTCGAATTGCGATTTTAAACTCTGATTTCCGAAATATTATTGAATTCAAAATGTGATTTGGAAAAATTATGAATATTTAGTCCAGTTCAAAAATAGCTGATTTAGGATAAAAAAGGGATTTAAATAAAGTTTAAATTCTGGAGGTATAGATAGATTTATCAGAAATATTTTGTATATTCTCAAAACAATTCGGTTCGAGAAAAAAACTGAGATTTTAACCAAAAATAAACTGTTTTCAACAAAAGTTCATAGTCACAACAAATAAACAATGAATAAAGTCCATTGTATTATTTTATCTATTTAAGAACTCCGAATATGTTAAATCTAATAAAAACGTACGTATTTTTTATACCCTTTGCCATGAGTGGCAAGGGTATATACACAGATTCGTAATAGCAACCGAATTTGTTGCCAATCGAATGATTCTGCATTAGTGACCGAATTTTACAGTTGTGGTTACAAAATTTTAGAAGTGGTAACAAAACTTTGGTTGCTTTAACCGAAATTCTTCTTTATCCATTGATTTTCTGTTGCTAGAAGCGAAGAATTCTATCTGTGCAACCGAATCATTCGATTGGCAACAAATTCGGTTGCTATTACGAATCTGTTTTCTCTGTGTATATATAAGTTTATCATTCCGTTTGTAATTTCTACATTTTTCATTTGCGACCCCACAAAGTATATATATTCTGGATCGTTATAGATAGCGAAGTCGATATAGCCATGTCCGTCTGTATGTTGAAATCAACTTGCCGTAGCCCCCAAATAACTTACATACATGATTCATCAATATACATATATATATCAATATATCTGGAATTCTTCCGACTCGGTTCCTATTTCAAATCGACAAAATCGGAAAAAACCGGGACAACCTCGATTTTTGTCCTATTTTTGATTTAGTATATCTGGATTACTAGAACAATATGAATATCTAATGATAGATATTTCAAAGTCCATTGAAACGATGTATATAAGGCTATAGTAAGTTGGACCTACAATGGGTCAAAATCGGAAAAAATATTTTTTAACCCGAATTTTTTTTTTCATAAAAAGTTGTTGTTCTTTGTCAACTGAGTATATGTTGCAAGAACCAAATAAATATATACATAGATATAGTGGAATCATTCGATCAGCAACAAATTTGATCTTCACAACGAATCTGAATATTCTAACTTTCAGAAAAAAAAAACATATATAGAAACTCCAAAATGTAATGATCTAAAGTACAAATCGAATTTTCCGTAATTTTAGAAGAAACATTTTATGAGATTTTTAAAATTATTTAACATACCGAATAGTAAGGCTAATTTTCCACATATCAACGTAAGTAGATATATGAATGTATATTAAATCATTTCTCATTGATGCTGTTGCACTTTAACTTCAGTTTTATATGTATGTTGTATTAACTTGACTTAATTCCTCTTGCTAATTTATGCAGTTTGCCCTGAGTGATGAGAGTCCTAAGAATTTTGTTGTAATAGAACTCAAACTCAAGCGATAAAACAACGGTGACGTTGGCTACGATGTATGTATATTAGGGTGGCCCCGTTTGTATGGAGAAAAAATAAGGTATCGATGTTCCCGCCTAAAATGAAAATTTGATTCATTCTAAGACTACGTTTTGAAATTTTTTCGTCCTGGGGTCAATATTTGGCGAGCTGGATCAAAGGATAAAAAGGTCCTTTTTTGAGGTTTTTTACATTTTTTCCATATTTCTTCCAAAGGAAGTATATGTAAATTTGGTATCATATGAAAGGTCTTTGAGAGACGCATTCAATTGGTTAAAAGAAATTTAAAAAAAAAAAATTTTAATTAAAAAATTTTAAAAATTTTCGACAAAATTTTAGTTTTTTTTAATTTTTTCATAGAATTTATTCAAATACATAGATGAAATTTCTTGATCATAAACATCATGTAATTTCACCGAAATGGTTTTTCTCGTTTTTTAAAATTCAATCCAGTTCAATGTTTATTCAAATTTGTTTAAACCTAATTTCATCCCTATCTGACAATCTCTGTACTCAATTCATAGTATATGTATGGGCATCAAAATAACTCAAATTTTATAAGCTTTCCATCGATGTATAAATTCTTATACTTTTCTTTTGTTACACTGCGAATATTTAAATTTAAGCTAAAACATTTGCTATACATAGCGCTATAATGATTATTTTAATGTTATTCCTTTGGAATGTTGTTGTTAATTTTAAGTAACATGTGAAAAACTGCTTAACAGATAGGGATGAAATTGGGTTTAAACAAATTTGAATAAACATTGAACTGGACTGAATTTTAAAAAACGAGAAAAACCATTTCGGTGAAATTACATGATGTTTATGATCAAGAAATTTCATCTATGTATTTGAATAAATTCTATGAAAAAATTAAAAAAAAATAAAATTTTGTCGAAAATTTTTAAAATTTTTTAATTAAAAATTTTTTTTTTTAAATTTCTTTTAACCAATTGAATGCGTCTCTCAAAGACCTTTCATATGATACGAAATTTACATATACTTCCTTTGGAAGAAATATGGAAAAAATGTAAAAAACTTCAAAAAAGGACCTTTTTATCCTTCGATCCAGCTCGCCAAATATTGACCCCAGGACGAAAAAAATTCAAAACGTAGTCTTAGAATGAATCAAATTTTCATTTTAGGTGGGAACATCCGCAACTTAAATTTTGGGGCCACCCTAATGTATATACATATAGTAGGATGTCCTAGTTTGTATGGACTAAAAAATATGGTCGATGTTTGAAAGTTGTTTAGAAAACTACACAAAGGTGAGTTAAAAATTTAAACAATGTTCATGACAGTTCCTGGAACTGTTAATTAATTAATTAAAATATATATTTAGATAACGACAAATTTAAAAAGTGGCATTGCTTAACCAGATGTGTGGTTTTCAACACATATGCATTATTCACTATCCCAGCGGGAAAATGCCTCATTTTGCAGACACAAGGACTTCTAGCCGCATGGCAAAATCATTTCAATTTTACACGGCGTATCATTACGAGCCAAGGCTTTGCATACTCGCTACTGTTAAAGGGCTGAGAGAAGGCCTACTTATGATGGGCTGGTAGCCAACAAGCAATTTATTGTTTTAAATTTGAAAAGAGAGTTATTCAAAGAGATGCAGACAGTTTTCATATTAAGTATGCATTTTATAAGGCCAACAAACTGAAGTCCTATCATATTTTCCCGCTGGATATGTACGGCGTTTCTTAGCTTCAAATGTGCTGTTTCTGCAATAAAGGTTTATTATGTAAACATACTCATAATACTTGTCTACAAAAAATTATGTTGCTATAGTGAAATACGTAGAGATACTATATGTGTGGAAAACAACACACTATGGTAAACAACGTAAGATTTTTATAATTTTTGTTAAGATTGGATAAACATTATTTAGACATTTTTCATTTATTTGTTTTAAATGAACAATTATTTTTATAATTTTAGGTAAATTTAGGTATTACATTCGTAAAAATCCAATAATACTCTGAAAAAAAAAACATTTTGTTTTTGTTATCCTGGTCGTCAAGAACAAAATGTGTGGGAAATTGGAGGGGCCATCCTAATGTAATACATATGCATAGTATATGTATGTACGTATGTATGTTTTGTGAGTACAACAAAGAAATATGTATAATAAAATAAAACAACACAACATAATCATTCTTCACAAGACTTCCTAGGTGGTTTTAACCAAAAACCAATAAACAGAAAAAAGAATGAAAATAAGTAAAAATAAAAAGAAGATATACCTACATAGATTTTTTTCCAATATTAAACCACTTACTAGGTTTTCTACAAGTAGTAAACTTTTTTATTTAACAGAGCAACAACATTGAGGGTCTATAAAAACAAATAACACATTGTTACATAAGTTTAAAACGGATCTTTAAGTCAAGTCATTCAATTTATATCTGTTTGTAGAAAGAAATCTATCTGTACATCCATCTAGGCTACAACAAATGCATACAAACAAACATACAAACATAGATACATATTGTATCTTCAAAATAGGCATCCATCCATCTTTGAGCATGCACATGTACTGTGTTTGTATGTATGTTTGTATATTTTGTTGTTATTTTCTTTGTTACCCAACGAACAACCATCAATCTATTTTAGTATTTTGTTGGATGTTTTCAGCCATTTGAGCAGGCATGCAGCCAACAGTCCTCCAAAAGCACAGAAGGAAATAAATCTTGTTGACGAACTCGAAAAACACATGATGATCGAACGCATGCTGGTAATAATGATTTTTAAACTTGAGACAAGCGCGTAGACTCACTCACACACAACTCACACACAAAATATTGTTTAAATTAATCTCTTGATATTCGATTCGCCATTAAAAAAAAATCATTTCAAGTTGTTAAAGTTTATTTAGTTTTGTTCTTTTAAGATTTATTTGTTTGTTTGTGATTGTGAGTTTTTAATTTCTTAACTATTGTAAATCTCAATTAAGAAATAGAAAACAAACCGTCCGTCCGTCCGTCAGTCTGTCAGCCAGCCAGCCATACCGCCAACCAGTAAGTCATACTGAAATTGAAATATAAATTATTTTCATTTTTAATTTCCCCAAGCTCTTTAAAGAACAACAAACACTCACACGCGAAAAAAAGCAAAAGAAAAACTTCAGAGTTCAGATACTTAAATAGTTCGTTAGATACATGTTAGTAAGTAACTATGTATCTTCTACCATCAATCCAATTCGATTGATGTGTAAGTATTTATTGGAGTTTTTTTCTTCTCTATTTGTTTAGTTTAGTTTTTATTTTATTTACTCGTCTAAACACAATTATTTTGTATCGTCGTTTTATTAGCAGACATAAAGTGGCTTTTATGGTTAAAAATATGTCAAAGTAAAATGACTGAGAGTTTGTTTGCTTTAGATTTAGATTCGTTTGTTTTTTGTCTAATACTTCCGTGTGAGTACGAGTATGGATGGAAATGGAATGGAATGGGATCTTTAAATATGGAGTGATGGATTTCAGAATTCCATGAATTTGTATTCAAGTTGAAGATGAAGGCTTATTGATCATTACCATGTCATTTTGTCATACAATGCAATTAATTTCCATTTCTCAAACATTTCCCAAAACTATATGTGTAAATACATAAATGTAATGTGTAATATTTTTGTAGAGGACATTAAATTAGTTTCGACACACCAGAGTCATAATAAGAACACGCAAGTTGATTAGTAAAATAAAATGTGAACGCCTCCAGTTAAATGTGCACAAGTATATCAATATTTATATAGAAACAACAAAGGAAAAAAAAAACAACAAGAACATTCTTACCAATTTTATGACTGTTACGAATACTTGTATTAAATGTTATTTAAGGTGCTGTGATGATAAGTTTTATTCCAATTATTACATCCAAAATCGAATGCAATTTATTGATTATGTTTCAATTTAACTTTATTTGAAGTTAGCTCAGACACACTCATATGTACTATGTTTGAGCATTTGCGTATTTTATTTTTTTTTTTTTGTGTTTTATAGTTATAAATTATTAATTGAATTAATATTATTATTTTTAGTTTAAAGTAGTTAAACTTTTGTGTCTTTTAAACTGTTTATTGATCGATCGTTCGGTATTGCACAAAAATATATCTATATTGTATAATTGCACTTTTCTTAAACGCGTTCTCCACCAAACTGACTTGATTAGCAGCATTCGCGAGCATTTCAAGTGAATACCGGACCACTGCCGCTCTGCCACATATTGCATTGCATTGGATTGCATGCATGCCACAACAGTATGTTGAAGAAGTTAACATGTATTCCTTAGCCATAAAACCAGCCAGCCAGCCACCACATACTTACTCACTCACTTACCTGCCTACCTACCACTCGTAACTGAACTTCATCATCATCTTCATACTCGTTTAATGCTACGACTACAATATGAACGCAATCCAACGAAACGTTAAATAAAAATAATAAAATAAAATACAATGCAATATAAAAACAACAGCAACAACAACAAAATACTGCAAAAATAAAATTAACTAAACATCAGCAACAGCGGCAACAACAAAAAAAATGTGCTGCAACAGGTTGCAACTTAACTGCAACTTGGATCAACCACCAAAACAACTACGGAGGAGATTGTATCTGCAGCAGCAGCACCACCACCAGCTCCAGCAAAACAAAAACAAAAAAAAAGTTTACAACAAACATCATTTTGCAGCATAACAAGATCATACTCGAAAAAATCAAATCAAAGAGATCCACAGAGAGAAAAGCTAAATGAAAAACGCAGTAAGTAGTAATGAATAAAAATGTAATAAATGTTGCCTCAAAATAGAAACTCGATTTCTTCAATACATACCTACTACTTACTACTTACATACATACATACATATATGTATAGGAGTTCGAGTATTTTTCTTGTCGTTTTTATTATTGTTGTTGTTGTTGTTCTTGTTACCGCAGTTGCAAGTACATATATTTTTTTATAACAAACGATGCATTTTCTAGTTCAAACTATTGCATTATCGGACACACATTGTATTATGTATGAATGTTTGTTTATACATATAATATGTATGTATGTTTGTTTGTACATATATTCCAGTACATTAGACCGACTCACAGATAATAATGTATTTTTTAACCCCTTTAGGGTTCCTAATTTCCCAGACCTTTTCAATTTCCGTCAAGTAATAAAAAATAAAAAGTAAGGCAGATAAGACATATGCTAATATACTAATATTCCGCTTTGCGTCGCTAATTAGGCCAGGAAAAAATCGAAACGAAGCACGATTTAAATACATTTGTATTGATTTTCATTTAATTGGTTCCTAGATTTATAATTTTGGCTGAAAAAATAGATTTTTCAACACAAAAATGTTCATATTAACGACGCAAATCGAAGCACTAACGACGCAACTTCGAAGCCATGCAACGCAAATTGGAACAAAATCGACGCAACTTCGAAATCACAGAAATTTTAAAATACGCAACTTCGAAACCGACGCAGAACGAAGCGTGCAAACCTGGGTATTAGTGTAATTGATATACATACATATATGTATTCAACGTTTTAAAGAGATCCAACAAAGTTAATTCTGAAAAACATGCTTAATTCTTTTCGAAAGAGAACTTGTTTTTTATTTTTTTTAAAAAAAGTTTTTTCCAATTTTTTTTAATTTAAAAATTTTTTTTTTTTTGGAAAAATAATTTAAGACAAAAACATTTTTTGATGAAAAAAAAATCGGGTTACAAATATTTTTACCGATTTTGACCCATTGTAGGTCCAACTTACTACTAGCCTTATATACGTCGTTGCAATGGACTTTGAAATATCTATCATTAGATATCCATATTTTCTATATAGGGCAAAAATCGAGGTTGTACCGGTTTTTTGCTTATATCTCAGCCATTTGCTTATATCGGGGCCGATTTTGTCGATTTTAAATAGCAACCGAGCCGGAAGAATTCCCGATATATTGATGTATGAATCATGTATGTAATGCTATCTATAACGATCCAGAATATATATACTTTGTGGGGTTGCAAATGAAAAATGTAGAAATTAAAAACGCCACTCACGGCGAAGGGTATAAATGATATGCTAAGACCCAAAAAATTATTTATAAGTCGCACTGACAGATTTCAAAAATATTTAAAAGCAAGGATTTTTGAACGTTGTTTTTATCTCTTGTAAAATTTGTGAAAAGTGACGTTTGTACGCTAAGCTAAAAGAATTTTAAAAATGGTCAATTCAAGTAAGGCCAAGCTACATTTTGAGTACGGGTAACAAAAACAACATTTTCCTATCCATATAATATATAACGAGGCTCTCTAATACAAAATATGTACGACCATTTGAATATTCCGAAACACGAGGATCTGTGTGTAGTTAATGTTGACTATATATTATGTATGATGTCAACAAAACGAAAATAACCATTTTCAGGTTTTCAAATAATTCTCAAATTTGCTGATATTAAGTATGTATGTATGTGAGGGATATTCGAAAGATATATCGGCATTAAATAATTTTCAGAGCAAATTTACTCGCATGTAAATTTTTCATACCTTAAAATCATACAGATTAACATACAAGCAATATAGAAACGGGTTTATGTTTTATTCGAAATTCGTTTTAGTTCGTATTTTTAGAAATCTAAAAATAATAAAAAAATTTAACTGAATTTTAATTTCAGTTTGCAAACCTACACCTGTTATTTTGGGCCATACTAATATTTATATGATTTATGTAAATACATACATACATACAAATGTACATATTTACCAATGATCTTATTTTTTGACGATTAAAAGAATTTTTTCAAATGCATTAAATTGAGCACTTTTTTTAAAACCCGTCTAAAATTACAAAATCATTAAATGATAATTAAACGTTTCGTATATACATATATGTATACTATATATCTGTGGACTTTTCATAAAACAACTTAAGTGGAATTTTCATATTTTTCAGGATGAAAATTAATCCGATTAATCGATAATTATATTATTATTTGTCCTTAAAGAATTTCACCATTGTAAATTTGTTAATTTTTAATACATTTTCAATTATATACCCTAATAATATCAAAACAAAAACTTTTAATCAATTAGCAAATTCATTTAATTTTTTTCGTATGAAATCACGCCCTATTAGGTCGGCCATTTTGAATTTGCTAATTCTGATAACGGATTCGTAATCAGCGACCCCAAAAACCCTCATATACAAATTTGTGGATCATTTTGTACATTATTCGACTTTTGGCCGGACAAAGGTGCCTTTGGCCGCACTGTGCGTTCTCCAGAAAAATTGAAAATTCCACTTAAGTCCACAGATATACAGTGAGACCTCGATTATCCGTGATTTGATTATCCGGCAACATCAATCATCCGTGAAAGAAAAAGAAACAAATTTTAGATCGATTTCAACTTTTTTGCATCGATTACCTCTATTATCCGGGATTATAGCAACATTTTTTCGATTATTTTTGAACAACAAACACAATGTGAATAAAACGAAAAAGGGGAATTCCCCATTCGAAACTGAATATATTTAAAGACTGCTGAAGAACCAAAAGTTGATTTCGCAGTTTATGAATGGTTCTGGAAAGAACGAACTCCAATTTCTGGATTAATAGTAAATGAAAAGGCCAAAATATTCCACTCAAAATTAAACAAAAAATCGACATGGAATTTACAAACTTGGGAGACAAATCTTCAGCTGATTATATATGTATTAGGGATGCCAAACGGGACTGGGTTTTACAAATCCCGGGATTCGGGATTTTAGAAATGTAAATCCCGGGATCCCGGGATTTTTCGGGACCCCGGGATTTTTCGGGATTTCGGGATTTTTCGGGACTTCGGGATTTTAGTTAAACGTCAAAAACATCAAATTCAACAATAAAAACTAGTTATTTCGTTAATATGAATAAGCAAAAATATAACGAAGCAAAAACTAATGCATTGAATTAAAATAAATTTAACCGTGATAAATCCATAACAAAATTGAAAATTTTATAACTTTTGTATTGAGTACATATGCCATGTTCATAGCAAGAGCATTTTTAGGACCTATGAGACCAATCGTGTAAAAATTGGTAATGAAGTTTAAAAGTTGTTTGCAATTGAAACTGCACAATTTTTGTCGAAAATGTTTGCTCCATCTCTATATTAATATTAAAAATAAAAAGTATTGTTGGCCTGTCTGTTAAAAACACGAAGGGCACAAACGAAAGAAGCCAGCTAAAATTATCCACAAATATAAGGTTTTTTTGGTATTGAAAATGGTCCATGATTTCCCCTAGCCCCATACAATTGACTCCCGGAATACTGTTTGAGCAGTCATAAATATGTTGAATATGCGACAATCCTTAAAAAATTGTGCACAAAATAAGTTCTAAGTACTCCGAAATTATACTGTAAAGTATTGCGAAAATCGGGCTACATTTGTCCCTAGTCCAAATTGGCTTATAATAATTAATATCGCGATGAAAATGGTCATAAACAAGTTGTATATGAAAATAAACCCTTCTACCAACTTTTGTGAGGTCTAGTCCAAAATATTTTATTGTCAATAAATAATTTGTATATAATGATATTAACATAAATTTCGATATAATTCATTCATTCATTCATAAATACTAATCAAGTCTCCATTGATGGTGGGTATACAAGATTCGGCGAGATTAGAATTATAAGTATGCTGAAAAATCTTCCTGAAAATATCAAAAATCTTGTAATATTCCGGGACTCGTTAATCCCGAAAAATCCCGGGATTCTTTTTCACAAATCCCGGGATTCGGGAAATCCCGATCCCGAAAAATCCCGGGATTTTCGGGATCGGGATTTCGGGATTGGCATCCCTAATATGTATGTAGCTGCCACAACTTTTGTGGGGAAATTTAAATGAATTCATATTAATAGAAAAACTCAGCAATGAACAATTTATACAATTTTTCACCAAATGTGACGTCTTTGATCCAACCAATGGATCAGTGTGCAATATGAAGCATTAAATGTCATTATCGAAAATCTGTAGTGCAAAAACTTTTCACATCAAAAACTACTCACATCAGAAAGCACTGTTGTCAATAAATAAAGCTTGCAATGCTCTTACTTCTGTAGTTTTGAAAAATTAGTGGAATAACTTACTCTGACTAAAAAAAATTAAGGGGTGTGGGCATATGTACGAAATTTAATAAAATCCTAAAAATTGGTACTCAATTAACAGGGAAAATTGATTATCCAGAATGCTTCCGGTCCCGACCAATACGGATAATCGAGGTCCCACTGTACTACATGTAGTAGAGTGTGATAAACTCTATCTGGGAGGTAGCAGGTTCACTGTGTAATTATTTTGAAAAACATAAGGCCGTGACCTTCACATAAAATAATATGTAGATGAAAACATTATAATCATTTATCATTAATAATAATCATTATTTATTACATCTTCGGAATGACTATTTCTCTGTGTTGAAAAAATATTAGTTAAAATTCTAAATTTTTGGTGCATTTTCTATAAAACCAGGATTTAAAATTCAAAAATGTTCTATGTTTTAGTAAAGTTTTCGACAAAAACAGAAAAGTAAGGCAAAGAACTAACTGCCTACTGCTAGCTGAATAAATATTTTGTTAATATTTTTTAATTTCAAGGAGGTTATGGCATGTGAGTTGTGATGCCATAGCCTAGGTGCTTTCGTAATGGTCCAGCTACCAATCGGTTATGTCACATACACATCAAAGTTTAAATTCCGAGGAATACAAACTTGTTTTGTGTATAATTGACCCAGTCTAATGTACATATGTATTTAATCATTATATGTTTATATGTATGCATATCTGAGGATCATTGATCTTTTGCCATTTAAGTATTGGTATTTAATTTAATAAACAGCAACAAAAAATTCACTTCAATTTGGAATTTAATATTTTAACTAAATTTTAAGCACACATACGCTGTTCATGCAATTTTGTAATTAATTATCTTCAATAACAAATTTTACAAAAAAAAAAATAGATTATTTCACTGGTTTGTTAATAATACAACGGCTACTGGCTGCCACTGCTGCTTGCTGCTCCTGCTGTTTGCATCAGATGAGTTAAAAAGTTTTCAATTATGAATTATTTATTTACTAAATCCAAATATTTGATGGATTATGCATGCAATCTGTGAGTGGATGGTGATTATGTTTTGATAATCTTAAAATAATTTACTTAACGAAGTGTAAAGTCTATAGATTTTTCTTTCAAAGAAAAATAAAAATAAAAAAACGTATTTAATTACATCAAAGCCACTTTGTACAGTCAATTCGAAAAACAAACATTTGGAATTCCATCTAATTGAATGAAACTATGAATTGTTTTGTTCATTTACATAAATGTGTTAAGGCATACAAAAGTGCTTGATGCATACAAGTGCTACTTGATATTATTTGTTGCACTTAAAAACGCACAAAAGTTCTTCAAATAAAAAATTCCTTCACTAACTAACTAACTATTCTGTTAATCGCCGTTGGTTAGTTTTCATAGCCACTTCATGGATTTCTTGTTTATTAGACCAAAATATGCCACTGAATACAATTGTAATAATTAACTGTAATTCTGCACTTCTGAACCAGCAACTGCCAAAAATTTCAAAAAACAGGCCAAAAGGAACATTAAACCGTACACAAGAAGAAACTTGTTAAATTTGCAATTAATTTATCTTTTTAGGCGTCGCACAGTGCATTGAAATAAGGAAAATTATAAAATAAAATACAAGCTTGCGATTTTTGGTTTAAAATGTATCTAAAATTTAAGATAAATTGTGCCTACATATATTTTTGTCATAAATTGTTTATACAACTATTTTTGGATTTTTTTTTTATTCCAAAAATAGTTTGTACTATTACAGTTAATGTTCATGCTAAATTTTAAATAATATTGTTCGTGATTGACCGCACGTCAGTCACACTGTGCAATGGCATTGCGTGTGCGCCAAAAGATAACATTTTGTGCATTAAATAACAAAGAAATATAGAATTTTTATGGAACTTTATGCAGTTAAGAATGTTTTGCTTTAAAGCACAATTTGGTCAATCACCAACTATGGAAGTGGTAAATAATTAATTTATAAACTAAATGTAATTTATTTGCAAACAAAAAAAAACATTAACAAACAATTTTCAGTTGTTCTTTTCTCTGGAAACTGAGCAAAATTCCTGTATTTATCGGTATTTGTTTTGGAATTTATTAAAAAGAGATAATACAAATACTACGTAATAACACACAATTACTACTTAGATATTTTCGAACTTAATTTATAATAAAAAGCTTGACGCACAACAAAATTCCGTTAAACGTCACAACAACCAAAACCTTAATGTCAAAGTTCAATTTAAAACCTTTGTTTTTTTATTTTATTTTATTTAGATTTAAGTGTTTAAATAACTGGCACAAATGTTGCCAGTAACGTGATAACTCAACCCCACATATCGTCAGCTAAAATCCAAAAAGCCTTAATTAGCATTTCAATTATTTTACAAATCTAGTAGAAAAATGCTAAAAGAAAGAACTTTATATTCCCTTCACATTAGTATTCAACAACAAATATGTACTGGAATTCCTTTTTTTAACTGAAAAGTTTTTTTTTTTTTGATGAACAAATAATTGTGATATTCAGTGTTCGATATTTTAAGCAACTTCGCAATACTAGATGCATATTAGGTAACATCTGATATGCAGAATTATTGATCGTGAATATTTACAAAAAGGTGTTTAATTATTTTGTGAAATTGTTTTAAAATGTCACGAAGCTGTGCAAAAGAAAATATTATTGAAGCATTAGTAGAAGAAGTTGCGCAGGAAATAGTTGTGAGCGAAGGTATATTCATAATTTTGTTTGGTTTTTCTCTTTTTAATTTTTAAGTTTGTCATTCCGTTTGTAATTTCCACAATATCATTTTCCTACCCTATGAAGTATATATATTCTGGATCCTTATAGATAGCGGAGTCGATTAAGCAATGTCCGTCTGTCTGTTGAATTCAATTTTCTGAAGACCCCAGATATCTTCGGGATCCAAATCTTCAATAATTCTTTCAGACATGCTTTCGAGAAGTTTCCTATTTAAAATCAACAAAATCGGTCCACAAATGGCTGAGATATGTATAAGAAAAAAACCAGGACAATCTCGATTTTTTACATATTTTTGACCTATATCTGGATTACTAAGTCATTAGTATAGACAATATGGATATCTAATGATAGATATTTCAAAGACCTTTGCAACGACGTATATAAGACCATAGTAAGTGGGACCTACAATGGGTCAAAATTGGAAAAAGTATTTTTTAACCCGAATTTTTTTTCACAAAAAAAATTGAAAAACCAAAAAAATTTTTTAAAATTAAAAAAAAAAATTAAATTAATTAAAAAAAATTAAAATAACAATTCGAAAAAAAATCAAAAAAACAACTTTGGGAAATAAAATAAATTTTGTTTACCTAAAAATATTTTAAATTTGTATTTTAATTTGGTGAAGGGTCTATAAGATTCTTACTTGTTTTATTCAGAGTTGTCGGCTCCATAGCTTGAATTTTGTTTACAAATGTCAGCTGTTCGAGTATCAGTGATACAAGGCAACAAAAAAAGCTATACAGTTTTAGTATTGCGCAAAAGCAATGATGTGACAATTGCAATTCTGTATATTTTGTTGTTGGATTACAAACAAAAGCTACAATATTTTGCATTTGCACTTTCGCAAGACAATATGCATCAAACACTGAATACCGCTAATGTTTATTAAAAAATGCAAAATTAGTATTTAATTGTTTATCTTACCTCTTTTTTATGGCTTAATTTAGTATTTAAAAAATCCCGGGCATGAACAGCTTCTTACATTAAACAATCTTTTGATATATTGATCATTCATGTTCGTAAGTTATTTTTGTGCTTCGGAAAGTTATTATCATCGTTAGTATATGACAATGTCAAACTTATATAATTATATAAGTTAAGGTTATATATAACCTTAACACTCAAACTGCAAACTTTCAATTCAAAATCCATTCAAATTCTTCATTAATATGTTTGCACTTCTCCGTAATTCGAATTTGTTTCCTTTTCCAAAGTCCATAAACATTTACAACACAGAACCACGAAACCGTAATTGATTTAGAATTGGCTTTTGATGAAAATGCATCGCAATAAGTTAAAAGTTACGTGCTTTTCTACTTCAGCTTACGATATACATACATAATAATATACATATGTATGTATGTAAATATGAATGTAAACTAAAATGCAAACAATTTAATGTGTTTACGGGGTATTCAGAGTTCTTCAGCATAAATTTGGGGAAGTTGACAATTTGAATGTGGTAAATAAAAAACAATGGAAAGCGGAGTAAGGGAAAATGTGATGCGTAGCAAAATAATTGATTTCAATTGAAATGTGGGGTTTCTGACAGCTTTAACTGTGATGCAACCGTAAACACCTTGTGGGTTAATTTGATAATTTTGACTAGTATATCCCGGTGCACTTCGCTACCCCTATCCTAGTAAAATTAAACTATGTACAATGGTATGATAATAACACATGCAAAATATTGAGAATCTCTCAATTACTGTTTATTTGATATTCCAACATTAACTAATTTGGTATGGGAGACACTACTTCACTGTTCTGATCCCACCCATTTTTATGTATTTTATGTAAAAAAATAACTCATATTCACTTTAACTTTACTTTATATGGGAGGCGTCATTCCAACTAAGCCGATCATGTTTAGCTAAACTTTGTAAAATGATCAAGAATAAATTCGTTTTTAATATGGTAATAAATTGATTGATATACATTTTAAATACTTTTAGAATTATAGTTCTCCAGATATTCGAAATTAATTATTTACTTTGAATGAGAGGTGCCACCACTAATGCAATCCCGACCACTTTCAGCCAATCTCTGTAAAATGGTAATAGAGCTATGCGGACAAAGTTTGAAGAATCATCTCCAGATATTCGAAATTAAATATTTACTTTGTATAGGGTGTGCCACGCCCACTATTCCAATCCCGAAAATTTTCAGCGAAACTATGCAAAATGATAAAAGAGCCATATAGACAAAGTTTGAAAAATCTTGAAATTATAGTTCACAAAACATTTAAAAATAACTATTTTCTTTGTATGGGAGGTGACTTGCCACCTGTTCCGATCCATCTCATTTTTGGTTAAACTTCATGCAGTGATAATAAATTGATTCGTATAAAGTTTAAAGCCCTTCGCAATTATAGTTCTGCAGATATTATAAAATAACTATTTACTCACAATTACATATTGAGAAAATAAAAAAAACCTTCACAATATTTATTTCAAGCGACTTTAAATTACATAATAAAATCTTCTTCTTCATTGTTTTCTATAACAACTCTCACTTAAAACAGAGCGAAATCAATACTGTTTAATTGTTTCTCTTATTTATTTACAACAACAACACGCATTGCTTTGTTTACTTTTTAGCTTAAGGTTCACATGTACACGTTTTTGCATATGTGTTAGTGACATCTTAAAACGCTTATAACTCCTAAAAAAACTGAACCGATTTCAATAAAATATATATTCTGCACTTCTGTGAATAAATCCCTTTAAAATGGTATATTTCTTTACTAAATTGAATGTATAATGTGAGCGTAAAAGGGGTCTAAAGAAATCGACTTGCCTATTAATATTATGATTGTTGTTATTTATTGTTGTCGTAAGTAAGTAAGTAAGTGCCCAATGAAATAAATGACTTGTTTGTATGTTTAATTTTTTGGCAAACTATAATTTGTTAATTGGTTTTATAAACATTTTCAACAATACAATACAAAACAAATTATTTGTTTACCTTTGGTTTATTACATAATTGTATTGTTGAAAATGTAATGAAACAAAATCCATAGGCTCTTTAAAATTTAAAAGTTGTTAAACGAATTTTTTTATTTCTTCACCTTGAGTAATAAATATCTACGTACGATTCAAGTCCAATCTACATATACAGGTGACGGCAAGAGTTTGTTTTTTAAATATGAACTTCAGTGTAGAACAGATGCCAAACTCCAGATACAAAACTTATAATAAAAAAATTAAGAAAAAATCTTAAAACACTAGATTCCTCTGTGCCAAATCTTATATACCCTTCACCAAATTATACTTTAAAATACAAATTTGAAATATTTTTAGGTAAACGAAATTTTAAATTATTTTTTTCAAAATTGTTTTTAATTTTTTTCTAATTTTTTTTTATGTTAAAATTTTTTTTTTATTTATTAGTTAAAAAAAAATATATGACAAAAATATTATCATTAGATATCCATATTGTCTATATTAAGGACTTAGTAATCCAGATATATGTTTTAACACACAAGTGTGTTTTATTCGTAACCATTTCAATATTGTTACAAGTTTTTTAACTATATTATAGTTACAGTAACCATTTACATGATTGTGGTAACCATAATATAGATATGTTTTCTATTTATTTGTTTTCACATATTAAGCTCACACTCGATTCTATTCCTGCTCAATGAACACAGTATTATTATTGTTAATTGTTCTAATTGTGTTTGGAATTTAAATACAAAAGTACTGTGATATGTAGTCATATTGTGGATGGTAAAACGAGCTTAACAAAATATTTTACAAATCAATAATTTACTGCGAGCCCGTCTCTGCAAGTGTAAAACAACTTTTTTTATAAAAATCTGCACTCGTAACAAAACAACACAAAAACATGAAAGGGAAAGCTTTTTGTTTTATTATTGAAGTGCGAAACACACCTAGATGAATCTGTTCATTTGTTTGTTTATTAGCTGAAGTCGTATTCGACACACTGATGAAAAATTAAAAAAAAAATACAAATATGAAAAATATTAAACTAAGTGCGCGCGCGCTCATTTATTTCGTTCATATTCGATGGAAATGGTGACAAAAAAAGTTTATTGTGTGTGTGAGTGAGTATGTGTGGAAGTGCGGTAAATGCAATATTAGGAACAAAACCATGCAGCACCCACAACAACATTATTAACGTCCCAGCACCCTTTGAATCTTGATAAGTATACGCTGGTGATTGTATATCATTGGTTACCCACCAACCCAATTGGTAATGCTTAAGGAAACAGTTGACACTCTCTGCATAACTTCAACACTTCATAACAACGATTATAGTAAGTTTGGCAAAAGATCTGTCTAGAGTCTAGAGCAAGGTTGGCTTCAGATTCCAACCGATCAATTTGGATTATATCGGTTACGGTAGTCTACACAGAGAAAACAGATTCGTGATAGCAACCGAATTTGTTGCCAATCGAATGATTCTATCTTAGTGACCGAATTTAACAGTTGTGACTACAATATTTTGTAAGGGGTAACTAATGTTTGGTTGCCTCAACTGAAATTCTTCTTCATCAACTGACTTTCTGTTATTAGAACTGAAAAATTCTATGTGTGCAACCGAATCATTCGATTGGCAACAAATTCGGTTGCTATCACGAATCTGTTTTCTCTGTGTAGCTGAAAGGGTATTTTATGAGGAGCCACAAAACAAAAGGTACTTTTTCGCCCATTTAAAATTGAGTTTTATTTATTTCGCCCCCTTAAAAAACTGCATGAACCTGGAAATGGTAGCAAACAAGTTTCTTACTTATCAATAGATACATTTAACTGTCACCACATTAAATGTTAAGGATGTTTGATATAAAACCATTTTAATATCGGAAAAAGAGCCTTTCATTAAAAAATAAAGAAGAAAAAAAGTACACAGAGAAAACAGATTCGTGATAGCAACCGAATTTGTTGCCAATCGAATGATTCGGTTGCAAAAATAGAATTTTTCGGTTCTATTAACAGAAAGTCAGTTGACAAAGAAGAATTTCGGTTAAAGCAACCAAACTTTTGTTACTTACCCCTTTCAAAATTTTGTAGCCACAACTGTAAAATTAGGTCACTAAGGTAGAATCATTCGATTGGCTACAAATTCGGTTGCTATTACGAATCTGTTTTCTCTGTGTACGTTTTGTTAAAAACAAAATTAAAAAGTATGTTTTTTATGCGTTTTTTTAACGATAATATTTTAAATGAATGTTTTTAATCCTGATCTAACATAAGTATAAACAAATTACACAACGAAATTAAATAATTTTTTTGTTTTTCGTTTCATACTAGTGTTGTACGTTTTGTTAAGCACATATTTTTTTAGAAGTCATTTACTTAGTAAAAAAAAATTTGCTAACTTGATGGTTTCTAGAAGAAACCCAATTTTTGAAAAAATGTTAAAAAAAAAGTACCTTTTGTTCTGAGTGATTAGTCCCCATCCATACTGTGAAACATTTGTGCAAAAGATTTGAGTTTGTTGATGAAAGGGGAAAGAGGAATGGAAAAGGGTACTCTGTTTCATGTACATGAAGTTTTTGTTGAGTATGTCATCCACATTTATTCGTTCATATTCGTTCTGTTAAAAACTGAAAAGCAAAAACTTCACTGTGTGGACACGAATGTAGTTTCAAAGGAGAATTTAAAAATGTTTTGCAGCAAATGTTTCACAGTGTGGACCGGGACTTATGAGTGTCGGCAGCAAATCGTCAACGTAAACGGTCGATTTTTTAATTTAACCATTATTATGCTAATTAAATATATATGTATGTATATTAGGGCGTACCCAAAACAGTTTTGGAATTTGAATTCATTCTAAGAAACCGTTTTCAAAATTGTTGAGCTGGATCAAATAATAAAATTGTAATTTTAATTATAAGGTTTTAATGATTTTGTTCATATTTCTCACAAAGGAAAAAATGTATATCATGTGAAAGGTATTTGAAAAAGCCCATTCAATAATAACATATTTGAAATTATCGTGTCCAAAAATTTTAAAATTTTTGTAAATTTTTTAAACATTTGTTTCAAAAATAAAATAATCAAAAATATTAATCACATAAATAGAAAGTATAAATAAAAAAATCGTGTGTGAAATGTTACAAGTATGTATTTTAGATGAAACAAATTTTTTATTTTATGATCCAATGAATGTATAAAGTATTATATACCAATGTATAAAGTATTATATATCCATATTGTAATCGTCTTGAACATCAGATCAGTAAGAAAATAGGATTCCAAAAATTTAAATAATATTCGAACTAGAATGAATTTTGAAAAACGGAAAATACCTTTTCTTTGAATTTGTATTAAGTTTATAATGTATTAATTTAAAATAATTACTTTAAATAATTCAATGTCAAAATTTAAAAAAAAAAAAAACGTAAAATGTTGGCCAAAAATTACAACAGTTGGAATATTTTATCTTGCACGAACATTTCTCATATAATATTCGAAGCGCATTTCGAACACTTTTAAGTGACACCATTTTTTCATTTATGGAAAAATCATAAAAACGTTAAAAAAATTATCTTTTATCCTTTTTTATCCAGCTCGCCAAATATTGACGACAGGACAACAATTTTGAGAAGTGGTATCCTCAAACTTTAATTTAAGTTGTGAACATCGTCACCTTATGTTTATACCCTACACCACCATAGTTTGTGCAGATGTTTGTAACGCCCAAAAATATTAGTCTTAAGGTAGGATCACACGATTGCCGCAATGAACCAATTTAATACAATTTTTATTGTGCTGAATTGGGGCCCAATAAAGAAATTGTCCCAATCAAATTCTCTGCAGTCACATTCTTCATTTTATATAAATTTGATTGTCGTAAATTGGCGCAAAGCGATTTAGTGGCAATAATTGTCGCATTTCAGTCACACGATTGTTCTAGTTTACGGCAACTCAGAGAAACAGCTGTTGTGCTAGATTTTAAATTTTGTTTTGTTTACATAAATGTAAAAACAATCTATTTTTGAAAAAAATATTTGTTAAATAAAAAAAGAAAATTGCGTCGGCCTTAATTATCATATAAAAAAATTAATAAAGAAATGTTAAAAGATGTATGTGGGTCAGAGAGTGGCTGACAAAAACAATATTTCATTTACAAAAATTAATATTGGCGCTAATTGTCTTCTTTGATTGCCGCACTAGAACACAATAAATATTGGTGTATTTTTAACTTTTTTATTGGTGCATGTTGCCTATCAAGCATTCACATGATTGCCGTACCAGGGTTGCATTTGATTGGGCCAAATAAGCACAATATTGTTGTGGTTTGACATATGAGCCAATAAGTTGTGAAATCACACGATTGACGTATAAAATAGACCAATAATTGGTGCATTGCGGCAATCGTGTGATCCTACCTTTACACCTTAAAAATTAGAATCACTTTCTGAGTCGATTAAACGATATCCGTCCGTCCGCCCGTCCGTCCGTCCTCTCGATCCTCTATCTGTGATCACTCATATTTCTTAACAAAAATCGATTTTTTATATAAAAACTCAAAATATCTAAATTCGCTAATAACTTGGTCAATAAGCGTTGAATCAAGAAAAGGAGCACGATCTGTGATCACTCATATTTCTGACCAAAAATCGATTTTTTATATAAAAACTCAAAATATCTAAATTCGCTAATAACTTGGCCAATAAGCGATTAATCAAGAAAAGGAGCTCGATCTGTGAACACGCATATTTCTTAACAAAAAGCGATTTTTTTTATATAAAAACTCAAAATATCTAAATTCGCTAATGTCTTGTCCAATAAGCGTTGAATCAACAAAAGAAGATCGATCTTTGATCACTCATATTTCTGAAAAAAAATCGATTTTTTATATAAAAACTCAATATACCTAAATTCGCTAATAACTTGGCCAATAAGCGTTTAATCAAGAAATGGAGCTCGATCTGTGATCACTCATATTTCTGACCAAAAATTGATATTTTATATAAAAACTCAAAATATCTAAATTCGCTAATAACTAGGCCAATAAACGTTTAAACAAGAAAAAGAGCTCGATCTGTGATCACTCATATTTCTGACAAAAAATCGATTTTTTATATAAAAACTCAAAATATCTAAATTCGCTAATATCTTGTCCAATAAGCGTTGAATCAAGAAAAGGAGCTCGATCTGTGATCACTCATATTTCTGACCAAAAATCGATATTTTATATAAAAACTCAAAATATCTAATTTCGATAATAACTTGGCCAATAAGCGTTTAAACAAGAAAAGCAGATCGATCTGTGATCACTCATATTTCTGACCAAAATTCGATTTTTTATATAAAAACGCAAAATATCTAAATTCGCTAATAACTTGGCCAATAAGCGTTTAATCAAGAAATGGAGATCGATCTGTGATCAATCATATTTCTTAACAAAAATCGATTTTTTATAAAAAAAAACTCAAATACAAGTGGTGAATTTAAAAAAATGGAGGATGCACTTTACGAGTGGTTTTTAGCACAAAGAAAATTCCATATCACAGTCGGTGGAGAACAATTAAAATGCAAAGCTGTGAAGCTGCAAAAAAAATTCTACTTTATTTAAATTTTAATTAAAAGAGTATTAAGTGGGCTCTTTAAAAAGTAATAAACGTCATGTTTAATGACGGATTTTTTAAATAAGTATGTAAATTGTTTTTTTTTGTTATACATATATATTTATATGTACATACATTAGTATGTTCTTTCATACCTGCTTAAGTACAAAAAATTAATTGTTCAGTACGTCCACTGTATTATTTTCATACCGAAACAAAATTTAATTTCCCATCATAGACCTGTAAAAGTTAATTTTTCTGGTGCACAGTTTACAATTGCTACCTTTAAAACTGCAGGGTTTATAAATAATTTGTTTGTGTTGTGGAGTCTTGGTATGTGTGTGTCACATCCATATGCATATGTATTAGACCTGCGCTTAAAAATAGATTTGCTTTGGATGGTATAATTTTGTTCATTAGGGGCTAAAACTAACTGAGCAATCGGATAACGATAATTTTTTAAAAATTAAGTAAACAATGGCAATTTTTAATACATGGCCTGGTATCGATATTCATATTTAATAGAAAATAAAGATATTTTTCTCTGGAGGATTTTGAAGCGTTTAAAAATATTTGAATAGCTACATTTTTAATGAAATCTAAAAAAGTCCCATCCAATAGATTTCCGGCACGGGTTCTACTTTTCCAATTAGCCTTACATTTTGCATCAGTTAGTTTTAGCCATAGAGAAAACACATAGAGCGGAAACTCTGCTGTCAAAGACCTAACTCAGTTGTCAAAAACCTAAGTAGTGTGAATGTATTAGTAAAAAAAACTATGTGAAAACAAAAACAACACTCGTATGTGTAACTTTTTTGAGTAATTTTTTTGTTTGAGTTTTTTTCGAGTTTCCGCTCTATGTTCTCTATGGTTTTAGCCACTAGAGAACGAAGCAGCGTTGCCACTCATAAAATATTTTTCCAACAAATTTCAGATTAAAAACTACCAAAACATACCAAAACCTACCAAATTTTAAATATTTGTGAAATGCTATTTGGATTCCTTTCAAAATTAATAGTTAAATTCAAATGTTTATCTATACATAAAAACAAATTTCAAATGATTACCGTTGTTACTTACGACTAAAATAGCCTGTTAAAATATATAAAGTAGTTTGTACGCAAACTTATTTTTGAAATATTTAAAATGTGTAAATTAAATGTATAATACGTTAAAAGTTTTAGTATTGCAAGGCCTTTGGCATTTTTTGAACTGAACACTACTAAATACGTACACATTTACTTGAATAAATAAAATATTCATATTTTATAAATAAATTTATTATTTTGGATTAACATAGTTTTTTTGTTAATTTGTTCTTAAAAATACATATTCAAAAAACCTAGCAAAATGCGACAAAAATCGGAACAAACCAACCAAACTACCAAAAGTCAATTTGTTAACTTAAAACTACCAATTTTGGTGCAATTGGACCAAAGCGGCAACGCTGGAACGAAGTAAGATCCATCCAAAACAAATCAATTTTTTAAGAACCAGTCTAATGTACATATGCATGTATGTATGTATGTATGTAGCCAACTAAATAAGCAACACAATCCACAATAGGGTCATGTTTACTTAAACAAAAACAATGATGATTAATTGCATCTTACTTCGTAGACACTAGAGTTTCGGTAAGTTTGTGTGTGTCAGATATAAATCGCAGGCTTTTTGTTCAAAGTCAATCAATGTAAATATGTACAGTGCCGTTCAAAATAATAGCACCACAGAACCTTAAAGCAATTAACATGGAAAATATTTATATTTCCATAGTAATTTTAATTAAATATAATATAAGATCGTTAATTAATCTGTAATTCTTCTATGAGTAAAGTTTTCTTTAAGAAATATTAACCTTTCAATCAATTATATGGTATTTTTGAAAAATACCCAGATTTTGTGCAGTCAAAATAATAGCACCATCGTATGAAATTGTCGAAAAAATATAGAATATTTATGTTTTCGATTTAAAAAATCGCCATAAAATTATAATTTGAATTAATTTATATCGAAATGAATAAAATTTAAAACAAAAAAATAAATTTTACTTTTCTAATTTTTTTAGTAACTAAAAAAGTGGTGTATGTGAGTGAGCTCTAGTTTAAAAAATTATGATTTCTGAACATACAAATTAGTTTAATTCAGAATAAAACTATTTATAAATATTTAGAAATGGTTTTATAAAACATTGTGTTGAAATAAAAATATAAATTTTTAGTTGCGAAACCGCTTATCGCCCACCGTTTCGAAAATCAGGCATTTATGTTCTGCACGGTGGTCAAAAGTGGCGACTAGTGTTGCAGTTAGTTATTCGCTGACCATTACAAGAACAAAATTTAAATTATTTAAATCCTAGAAAATTTTCACCAATAACAATATTACATCCTCTATTAAAGGTAAAATTTCCGAAGTCGCATTACCATTTTTCAACATTCAAGTACCAAAACACTTCTTGGTCAAATAATTAAACAAATTATATTGTTTGATATCAGACTTCTATAGAATGTCCTCCGAATCCAATTTCAACCAAAATTTAAGATAATATATTCATCTTTTCTTACAAACACACAGATTTTAAAATTATAGTTCGATCGTGGTTTTTCTACTATAACATTCGAAGAATATATTGAATATGTGGAATAAATAATTCAATATTATATGATCAAATGCTTGATAAAATCATACTCAGATATAAATCAAAGAAACTATGACCTTAGGAATGATAAATTGATATAAATTTGGGTTTCAAGCTAAAAAGTCAATGTCGTGGCACAGGATGCGATATCCCCAAACAGAATTTTATAAAAAATAGATGGTCAAGAGTCACAAAAAGGGTAAAATGAAACCAAAAATATTTAAGAATTGATTTTGTGGAATGAAAAAATATATTTGGCATACATGTTCGATAAAAAATTTTCAAAATTTTAGAATCTTTATGGGTAGGAGGTGATCGATCTCTTTTTTGCAAAAAAAAATACGAAAACAAAAGGCAGCAATATTTTACTTTTAATAATAACGTGTTAAGAACGTTACAAACCATAATAATTGTTACAAAATTAAATTTTGTTCCAGTTAATTTTTGTTTATTTTAATCGACTTCTATCTTGGTGCTATTTTTTTGACTGATGAATTTCTTAGGTAGTTATATATTATGTAGTTTTTCTTTAAAATTTGCATCTAATTTTCAAAATTATTTTTAATGTTTGAAAGTTTATTGAATTAAGTATAAATTTATACAAAAACAACAAAAATTAATTTAACAGTTTTTACGTAATATTATTATATAACAATATGAATGTCGTGGTGCTATTATTTTGACCTCAGCTGTATGTATTAACAGTTTTTTTTGTCGTTCTCTCTTTCTTTGGATCTTTAAAGTAGTGGCGGTCATTGTGATTCAAACAAAAGTGAATGAATCAATGAATGAATAAACAAACGACTGTTTTCATTCAGGCTCTTCATGTTTAAACCATTGTGTTTGAGTATTTTTGTTTTTGTTGTTAATTTTTCATAAATATTATCGTTTTTGTTGTTGTAGAATTTCTCTAAAGCTGTACTTAACAAATGACAATGAAAAATGCTGTCACATTTGATGTGACACTTTTGAAAGTGTTAAATGATTAAATGAATGATGATTAACTTCAAGCAATAATTTTACATCACAATATTAGCTACATACATATGTACATATGTACCTTTATTGGAGTAGACAAATATGGTACAAGGTTACAATTGAATTAATGTATCTACAATGAATAAACATTGTTGGCATGTTCAATTGAAAATGTATCTACTTGACAATTCCATTATTAAAAATTTAAATTTTAGTTTTATTTAAAAACTGTTGCAGGCGAGTCTGTCTGTCTGTCTTTCCATTCTTCCATCTCTAATCCTTGTTATAAGTTGTATAAAATACGCTTAATTTTTGCCACATAAGTTGTTTTGATCTGAGGGATTATTTTACGTTTACGGCGATATCATATTTAAATATAAAACCAATTGTATATTAATTTAATGAGTGTTGAAACATTCTCGTACAAAGCTGTACTCATAGAGAAACTGTAGGTTTCTACATAGGTTTTTGAAAACTGAGTTAGGTCTTTGGCAGGAGAGTTTCCATTCTATGTGTATTTATCTGGCTGTACCTATGTATTTAGCTTAAACAAGTTTTTTTTTTAATGTTCCATAAATTGTTTTTAACTCGAAACCCATTATAAACTTTCATATGTACTTTTATTTGGATTTTAAAAGTAAAATGCCTTTTTGAAATAATAATGTAATTAACTTTGTAAGTATGTACATTAGGCCGGGTCGATTTATATGGAGGATCAAAAAGTAAAAAATCGTATAGCAGAAACGGAATCTATGGAAAATTTTAAGAAAGTTTCCTTAAGAAACCATAGGTCTAAAATCAAATCCTATCTTGCGCATTTCGTCTTTTATCCAATAAAAAAAAACTATTACAAAAAAAATTATATTGAAATAACATTGGATAAAAGTCGAAATGAGCAAGATAGGATTGGATTTTAGACCTATGGTTCCTTGGGGAAAATTTCTTAGAATTTTCCGTAGAATGCGTTTCTGCTATACGATTTTTCGTGAAAAAAATGTACATACAGTGGTGGCCAGGAATTTAAGACAAAAATTGTTTGCTAAATTTCATGTAATTGTCAATTATTTTTTCAAATATTTCCACAAATATGTATGCATGAGGACTGTTTTAACACACAAGTGTGTTTTATTCGACTGTGTCAATTCATACATATTCACCATGAACACATACAATTTTTCGACAACTTGACCAAATTTTTTTTTTTAAATAAACATCACATTTAATTAACATCACAATATTCGGACCAAATTTCGGATTTTTAGTTCCATTAGTTTCGGTCATATCATGTTATTAACAGCGGATGTTCGCTGAGGTGGGTCAACGTATTTTCACATATCTTTGTCCATATATGTTTTACCGATTTTTCCAAACATTTTTCAGAAACTAGAAACATTATTAATAAATTTCATACCCTTAAAGGTCCTTTTATTTTGGCTCTATCACACTTAAAATTCAGTTGATGAAAAAAATTCAAGTATTTGTCTTAAATTGGTGGCCACCACCAATTTAATGTACTATATATAGTACATTAACATATATATAGTACATTAACATATATATAGTACATTAACATATATATAGTACATTAATGTACTATATATAGTACATTAACAAGGAAAATCGTTTTCTTTGGATCAAAATAAGAAACTTTTCCCAAGGAACCATACCTCTAAAATGAATTCTGATGTTCCTTATTTTGACCCATATTTGAAGCATATTTTTCCAAATTTGTTTATTATGACACGAACGCTTGTTTTTTTTTGGCGTCCCTACAAATCGACCCGTCCTATAGTACATACATACATCCATGCGAATATAAGTATGTATGTACATTAGAGTTCGATTGTATCACCATTTTTCTGAAGATTTTTGCCTAAATAAAAATAATGGCGTCCTTTTTTTAGGAAAATTTTCACTCCTTGTGGTGGTTCGACGAACCTAAAGACGCGCAATTTGAGCACATTTTTCTGTAGAGCAAAAACGGTTGAATATAATTGATGTTTTTTGAATTTTAAGCTTATCAAAACGGTACCAATATTTCCTTTTTATCACAACCCGTTTAAAAGTTATGTGGCGTTAAAAACGTTTTGTTAAGGCAAACTGATAAAAAAAAATTTCTAAACTTTTTTTACCAATTACACTGAGCTAGTTGAAAAAACTGTCAAGCGGGGAACCCGGTGGGTTAAACTAATTCGGGTACGCTGAATTCAGTGGTGTTAACCGTTTTTTTTAGGTTAGCATTTCAAAAATGGAGGAGGTTGCACAACATATATTCGCGTAACTCAAAAACAGTTTAGTTTATTGAACAAACTGAAAAAACCGAGGACTTTGGAAAGTTGATATCAATATACAAATGAACAAGATACATATATCGACTATCTATAACGATCCGGAATATATCTACTTTATGGACTTGACTTTATGAAATGACAAACTTGTACCAATCATGGTGAAAGGTATAATAACGAATAATTTGCAATAAAAGTAAACTCAAATATGTATATGAAAAACTACAAACACAATAGAAAATGTCGACTGGGTATAGTTTTCATGAATGTACTTACATATGCGTCTGAACATAAAAATGTAAATACAAATGTACAGATGTAATAAGTGTTTGTGATTTAATGCAGCGGCAAATATATAGAAATTTTTCATTTTCTACTCATAAACCGAATTTATGATTGTATGCATTTTTATATTCCCCTTTTGTTTACACGATTTTTCCTAACAAACTTTAACAGAGATGATGGTACTTTCCCTTTTAACGACTTTTTACACTCATAAGTGTTGCAGTTTATGTGCGTGCATATGTTTGAACACATGTACATTAGATTGGCCCATCGGACATAAAAAATACATATGTATGTACAGCTGCAGTCAAAATAATAGCTCCACGACATTCATATTGTTATATAATAATATTACGTAAAAACTGTTAAATGAATTTTTGTTGTTTTTGTATTAATTTATGCTTAATTCAATAAACTTTCAAATATTAAAAATAATTTTGAAAATTAGATGCAAATTTTAAAGAAAAACTAAATAATAGCACCAAGATAGAAATCGATTAAAACAAACAAAAATTTAATTTAGTAACAATTATTATGGTTTGTAACGTTCTTAACACGTTATTATTAAAAATAAAATATTGTTGGCTTTTGTTTTCGTATTTTTGGGCAAAAAAAGAGACCGACATAAATGCGTACCGCTGAATATTTTGTATATGTGTAGTTTGACATTATCACGTTGACACCTTATTAAATACACCTTGGAACAGGCATGCCAGTCTTGGGGATTTGTCCCCAAAGATGGGGATTTTGTTTGTTGGTAGGTTATTGGCCAATTAATTTAATATAAAGTATAATTTTAGTGAAAATTTCAAGAAAAACTATTTTTGGGGATATTTTTAATTTTGGTTGGGGACAGCGATAAAAAGTACCTGGCATCCCTGCCTTGGAATAAAGTAGCCCAGCTGTGTGTTCGAACAATCGACTTATAGAACCATTTTTTCCGACCAAGTCGAAATCAACTTTTTGGTCGGAAAAAAGTCGAACAATCGATTATGTTATCTCAAAAGTCGAATAGTCTATTAAAGTCGACTTTTTAAATTGTTAAAAAAATATTTTATTGCAACATTATACTAAAACTATTGCAATTTGGTACACTTGCATTTTTTGTAGTGTATGCTAATATGTAAATAATAAATAAATGTTTATAAAATAAAGCTTAGTACTCTGTTCATATTTGCGAAAAATTATGTTTTTTAATGCGAAAAATTTTACATGCTGTTTGACAGCTAGCTGTTGGTTTTAATTTCGTGCGAAAGAAGTGCTGCGTATGTTATTTCGTGTGGAAAAATAAGGTTGCCAGATTTATTTCAAATTATTTCGCATATATTTCATTCCAAATATTTTATATGTAGTTTGACAGCATTTCGCACGAAATTTTGAACAGAGTACCTAGCTTAAAGCTTTTTTTTCTACACAAAATTCTTACAACATTATTCTAACTATTATCGCCTTGATAAATTTCTTTTTATTGCTAAACATTACAATATATGTAGAAACCATGTATTTTTTACAAAAAATGGTAAAAAGTTGAAAAAATCGTAAATAGTCGGAAAGTCGAAAATAGTCGAAAGTTCGAAAAGTCGACTTTTTAAAAAAACGAAAAAAGTAAAGTAAATTCGCCTTCGTATATTTTATTAATCACTTGTTTAGATGTTTGAACTGTCAATTCACTTGTGTTTGTTGGGAAGAAAAAACAAACCCAAACAGATCAATTATCTTCTAACAAAAATAAAGTACTCCAGGCGAATTTATAGAAGGTGGCCTCAGAAGAACAGCTGATTTTTTTTTATTCTGCTGCTTAGACAATTGAACTGTCAATTCACTTGTGGTTGTTGTGGCGAAAAACATAGTGACGAGACGTAATTGTCAAAAACCTAATAGTGCATTTACACTTGTAATTTTTAAACTAGTTTATGATCATAAGCTACATAAACTATACCGCAAGGCGTATTAACAGATTTAAGTAACATTATTTAAAACTTTTTTAATAAGGAATTTTGTATAAGGATCGTATACCAATGTACTTAAATATTTTTTAATTATAAATCTTAATTTTATAAACTATACTATATAATATGAATTGTTTTCTTTTGTTTTGTAACTATATTTTATTAGTTTAACCATAATATTTACTTATCAAATAAAGAATAATAAAAAGTAAAAGATTTATAAACGATTTTTCTTACTAAAAAAAACGGTAGTGCCTTTTTACCCTTTTTAAGCTCAAAAAATACGCTTTTTTACCCGTTTTTTTAATTTTTGTGCGCTTTTTTATATACAATCGTTGGCAACACTGCTTGGTTTCTATAAATACCAAGGCGAATTTATAGAAGGTGACGACAGAACTACAACAAATACAACATATACAAAAACAACAGGTACTTTGTTTTTGTAAAAAGATAAGTGAACTGTCAAAGTTGCCTGTGGTTGTTTTTGCTTTTGGGTTTGTTGTATTTTTCGCCACAACAAACACAAGTGAATTGACAGTTCACTTGTCTAAACAACTGAATAAAAAAAATAATCAGCTGTTCTTCTGTCGTCACCTTCTATAGATTCGCCTTGTATAAATACGTTCAAAGCAAGGCGCATTTAATAAGGTGCCATCGGCAGCACAGCTGATTATAGAAATAGCACGCACAAATGTCAAACTACATATATAAAAAATATTCGCCCGTACGCCCGTATGTCAAACTCTATATATAAAAAATAAGTGAATTCGCCTGTATTTATTTCAATTCGCCACTATTGTCACCTTGTTAAATACGCCTTGATTCAAAGCGAATCCAAGGCGTTAATACGCCATGAAGCGAATCTAATAAGGTTGTTTTTTGCATTGTTGTATTTGTTGCCGGGACGCACTCACCTTGTTAATACGCCTTGGCTGCAGCTAATTACAAAAATATTTTTGATTTAAAAATCACATTTGACCGAAAAATCGGTAGATTGCCATCATTGGTCGCTATTGAAAAAGTAAATTGATAAAGTAGACTCCAAAGTAAATTAATAAAGTAGCGACAGTACTACAACATTTACAAAAACCACAAGCAATTTTGGTTTAAGGTCTGAGCTGTCAAAGTTGCCTGTTGATGTTTTTGCTTTTGGGCTTGTTGTATTTTTCGCCACAACAACCACAAGTGAATTGACAGTTCAACCAAAGTAAAAAAAATAGTCAGCTGTTCTAATGAGTCTACTTTATTAATTTACTTTGGTAGACTCAGTAGAACAGCTGACTATTTTTTTATTCAGTTTGAACAGTCAATTCACTTGTGGTTGTTGTGGCGAAAAATACAACAAACAAAAAAGCAAAAACAACAACAGGCAACTTTGACAGTTCACTTGCCTTTTAACAAAAACAAAGTGTCTGTAGATGTTGTATTTGTTGTAGTACTGTCGCTACTTTATTAATTTACTTTGATAGTGTCATTAAAATACTGAATGGTCTTCCTGCAAAGGTCATTAATAAACAGTGTCCGATTTTGTTTGAAAGCTAAGAATTTAAGTGGATTTTGTGACCGTAATTTCAGCAGCCATATCCTAGAAAAAATGTCGAAAACTGCATTAATTATTTTGGCACCGGGTGCTGAAGAAATGGAATTTGTTATATCAGCAGATGTTTTACGTAGAGCTGGGGTAAGTTCAATATATATATACTTATGTATGTAGTTGCATATTTAAATGTAACTATTTATATTTCATTTATTTTTGCCAAATTTATTATTCCCTTCGTTCCCTTCATTATGAAATAGGATTGCCAATAAATTAAGAATTCCATAACATGAGATTTAAAAAAAGGAAAACGGGAAGTATGAATGTACGGAAATTATTATGTCTTTGAAAATACATATGAGGAGTCGCAGGACAAAAGCTACTTTTTTGAAAAATTATAAATTTTGGGAATTGAAATATTATAAAAATATCAAAAATCAATTTGTAAAAAAATTCGAAAAAGTACATTTTGTTCTGCGGCTCCTCATTTTTATTTGTCAGTCAAGAAATCGTTTTGAAAAATACATTTCTTGTTAACACAATATATAGACTACAAACATTTTAATTATTTGTTGATTGATATTCATCTGCAAACCTTATTTTTATTTGGTATAAATCAAGATCAGCGAAACAGCTTGCATTTTTATAATTTCTTTGGTGTTGATAGCTCTCATAATTATAAGCACAAAAACGTTAATATTTTTCCCTGCTCTCTCTTAGTTTAAGAGTTATATGAATTTAAAGTCAATACATATAATAGTACATTTCTCATATATTTGGAAAACAAACTGATCGTTATGGGTATCATTGAATAGTGCTTCACAATACCTTTAATATGATATATAATATGGTACAGTTTATTAATATTGTGAACCAAAAATTCCTTTTTGATTTTATATGACAGTACTTCAGAAAATTTTGATATACAGAAAAAGTGATTTTAACGAAGCCGGTGTTCGATACACCCCAGAGTTAAAAGTCCCTTCACCCAATACAGAAAATGTGAATATTAACAGAAAAAAAATTATGAAAATATAAACTGTTACGCGGATCTTGATTTGTTCCGATAAAATTTTTACTACTCAAGAAATTCCGATATTAATTATATTCATTTATATTTTTTTATAAAATCCTTTCACAGTTTCTATTTTACTACGACAGGGGTAGCGAAGCGCACCGGGCACCGGGTTAAGCTAGTATGACAATAAAAAACTATTAGAATTGTTTAAAAAATGTTTGAATACCTACCCACCGTAAATAAAAAAAAATAATTTGTATTTTTTTGATAAATTATCAGCGTAACTACAAAAGCCTTAAAGTCGATTTTCGTCCATAAAGTTGATTATTATTTTAAATTTCGTACCATAATACATTTTTGTTTAGACGATGGAATTGTATTATGATACATGAGTTTTTGACAAATATTAATAGCTACTCAGTATTATCGTCTCGAAATACCTTTAATGAAACATAAAAGTATGTACATGAACTGTAGCAAGGCGTAATACGAATTGCGCTGTACGTAACATTTATTTTAATGTTGTTTTTATGCTATTGATGCCTATTAAGAGTTCTGTCGGTATGACGCGGTTCAGTTGGTCAACGCCAATTAAATATATTATGGACCTGTGATCTCAAAGTATTAAATTTATACTCCAAATACATATAGGTATCCGAGAAACATTTGAAAACATTCCTTCCAATCTTCATTTCTATTCATTTAATTTTAAATTTTGTTTGCCTTCATACAAATCGATGCGTTCACTGTCCATTCCCAGTAGCAGTCAGTATACATAATTGTGTGATTTTTAATATTTTAGGTGAAGGTAACAGTCGCCGGTTTAAGTGGCACCGAACCTGTCAAGTGCTCCAGAGATGTAATGATTCTACCAGATACCTCCTTGGAAGCTTCAAAGTCTAATAAATACGACGTTGTTATTTTACCCGGTGGCTTGGGTGGATCGAAAGCTATGGCGGAATCGGCAGTAGTGGGAGAAATACTGAAACAACAAGAAGCTGAAGGTCGTATTGTGGCTGCTATATGTGCTGCACCTACGGCATTGGCAGCTCATAGTATTTGCCAAGGAAAATCATTAACATCATACCCATCTGTTAAATCTCAATTGGAAGCTATTTACAAGTAATATTTATTTATTATGTTTCATTTGTCATCATTACTTATTTATTGATTTTACTTTAGGTATGTGGATGATCAGACAGTTGTTCAAGATGGCAATTTGATTACCAGCCGTGGACCAGGAACTGCATTTGAATTTGGTCTAAAAATCGCTGAAGTTCTGGCTGGATCCGATAAAGCAGCTGAGGTAGCCAAAGGAATGTTGTTGAAATAATATTAATATTGAAAATGTCTATACAAAATATTTTACACATAAAAAGCTCCATGGATAATAGTAGTCTATCAAGAACTATTCGCTAACTATAATAAAATCTCTAATAAAGAACATGTTTTAAAAACATCAATAATACTAGTCTTTATATTGATTTTCAATACAAGTAATCCATTATTTTATCGATGAATTTAAACAAAATTAATCTTATACTACTTCCGTTAAAAGTATCTTGATTTTTAATGCCATCTAGTAGTCCCCACTTTGATATCAAAACATTTTTATTGCACAATTATTCATTCAATATATCGTTACTATAGTTTTTTTTTCCCGCACTTTTTCATTTTCCGGGAATGTAGACTTCGTTAAAAATCTAAAAAATGTCTTTGGTTTTAAAATGAAATTGGATACAAATAAAAAAATCCAATAAAAATTATGAATAAAAATTCCTCGGGAGTTTTTTCCCTTTTCTCATTTTTCCTATTCAAATTCAATGGGAAAAAACTCCCGCGGAATTTTTTATTCATAATTGGGCTGAATATAAAGAGATAAACTGACTCGAATTCTAATTTTAGTTATATATAAACCTGTTACCAGAAGAAAACCCAATAATATTAAACTAAATTCAATTCCACCGAAGGTGGAAAATCAAAATACTTAAATAATTCCACTTTCGATCTGAATAGAATTCTGTGACAGCACTGAACATTCACGAGTTTTTGGAATAATTTGAATAATGAACTTGTTATTGGTCTATTTGGGTTAAATATTTTTTGTTGTAAGAATCTTCTGCATTTGTTTTGGAGCTTTAAGAATTTTTTAGAGAAAGTCAAGTTC
The DNA here is from genome assembly GCF_958450345.1 of Calliphora vicina. Lineage (NCBI taxonomy): Eukaryota > Metazoa > Arthropoda > Insecta > Diptera > Calliphoridae > Calliphora > Calliphora vicina. Next base: position 2,302,085 of record NC_088780.1, on the reverse strand, counting down.
AAAAAACCTCACATAAAAATAAGGAAAATAATTCCCAGGAATTCTATCACAATTTCCCGGTATTTCGAAATTGAAAATTTAGAATAGAAAGGCCGTAACTCGTGTTTTTTTTTTGTAAGCCCAGATTTTTATTTATTTCGATAAATCTGCACTTAAAAAAACAAAGACAGGAACAAAGTATCACAAAGTCACCAAGTATTCATTTGTCAATAACATTCGGAGAGAAGGTAAAATGTGAGATGAGGTTAATCATGTTGCCAAGAAGTAAACATCATATCCACGCATCAATTACATACAGGCCTGTCACATTCTGTTCCGAATTAGGAAACAATAACGGCTTAGAATTCGAAAGTGCAATATTTGCACTACAATGGAGGCTTACTGCGGCGGACAATATCTCTATCTGAGGTTTCACTATGGATCGATCAGCAACTAACCAAATTCAAATTTTAAAATGTTCACTAATTACAAAAAAAATAAAGATTCGTATCTTCTGTCATTAAAATACAATTTAAAAAAGCTGAAAATCTATTTTAAAAGGGCTTATTTAAAATAAAAACAATTTATTTTTCTTTACTTTTTTATTTTTGTTTTTATTATTTTTTAAATCTTATATTTTATTTGTATAAAGTATATAATATGTATAAATTATTACATAGATAAAATGTTATCTACATATTTAATAATGTTATTTTTCGATCTGTATTTCTCTTCTCCGAAACTCTCAACATTTCTCATTTGTTTTTTGTTTTTTTTTTTCATCGAATTATTAAATCGTATTGTTTTTCATGTATGTATAAACAAGTATATTTATTAAAATTAGTACAAAAGGTAAAACAAATAAAAAATTAAATATGTATTGAGACTGTTCGTAAATGTTTTATGATTTTTTTTTTTAATTCATTTTACTATTATTGAAAAATTTTAATGCAGAAAAGCGAGTTATACTGGAATTTTTTAAAATAAAAGTACGCAAACGAACAGGCTTTGATACCAATAAATCATTAATACAAAAAAAAAGCATTACACATTTCTTAAACAGCATTTCCATTTTTCACTTTTTTATAAAAAAAAAATAATAAAGTAGTGTATATATTTTCTTTAATATGACTTACATGACTAAAACTGCAAAACTTCTTATTCTTATTAGAGAAGGAAGTCGGTAACTATTGTTGATGAATTATATTTTTTTTTATTTTATTATTATTTTCATTAGTTATTAGTTAAAAAAAAAAAATGATTTATTTCTATTATTAAACTATTTTTTGTTTGTGTTTTTATTATACTTTATTATTAAACTATTTTTTATGTATTGTTTTTTGTTATTTTATTTGTATTTAGGTAAATTTTTGCTATAAAAACCCTATGAAAATGTTTACAATGTCAAATAAAAATTTAAAATTGTTTTAATAACGAAAAAAGTAATCCTTTGTAGTAATTAAAAGAACATAAAAATAATAATTATTGTTAAAACTAAAATATGTAGTTCAAAAGAAAACATCACACTTTTTAATTAAAGATGGTTGGTTGTACAGTTTGTTGCATTCAATTAATTAATCAATCAATCAATCAAACAAAAGGATTTTGCTTTTTCTTAGAGTACGACCTCTTTTTCTATTTATTTATAATGAAATTTTTTAATCATGTGTTTAAGTTTTCTTTTAGTAATAAAATATATATAAAACTGAGCTTAAAACTAGTCATTTTTAGGGAGTATGCGGAGCGGAGGGGAGGGGTGAAGGAGCAGGAGGATTCGGTTGTTATAAATTGGTGCGTGTAGTGTTGGAGGAATATCCATCCTTCCCTAATGATAATGGTTTATAGATGATTGATTATTACAGTTATGTATTTCTGTTTTATTTTTTATTTTGTTTTGTATGGATCAGTAGTAGTAGTAATTCAACTGTTAATATAACAGCTATTGTTTGTTTGTTGTTGATTAATTGTTTGTTTTGTTTGTTTATTCTATAGTGGAACATAGTTTCGTTGTTAATTTATTTATTTAGATTAGATTGTACATTGAAAGTAAAAAGCAAAATCCTTTATTCCTTAATTGTTTCTTTCTTTATTGGCATATTATAGGTAACGGTTTCGACGATTGAGAACAAAATTATTATAAAAATTAATTGAAAACAAAAAATTAATAACATGTTTGTGTTTATATTATGATTTTTTTTAAAAAAAATTTTTTATTTCATCTTAAATGCTGTGAAATAACAAGTACATAGTTTATTATATACTGAATAGTTTGTTGTTGACTATTTACTGTGTGTATTATTATTATTAGGTTGTATGTAAGTATGTAAGATGTAGGTAGTATAACCAACCGCGAAGATACTTCTAAATGAAATTTTTACATTTTTACTAAAGAAAAAGCAATCAATTATACATAAACATTGTCGGCATTTGTTAGCTTGCTTGGTTGTTTGCTTGCTTCTAAATTATTATTAAATTATGTTTGATTATTGTAGTTTTCATAAAACTTTTCTCGGATTTTAAATCAAACTAAATTCGTTTAAGATAATTAACTATCAATCGAAACTGAAATAAGATACAAATGATATATACATACATACGCTTTATATGAAAATAAGAAGTTATAAGAAAAAACCAAACAAAGAATGCCTTGTCTATCCGTTATAATAGCGATGAATGCAATTTTACAAATTCATAATCATCTTCTATTTATTTATTATTATTATTATTATATGTTATTTGTTATATTCGTTTTGTTATTTTGGGAAAAAAGTAGATCAGTTTTAATGGATTTTGAATGCATTAAAATGTCTCTACACATATGTATGTATGGATGTATGTATGTAGTTAATTTGCAAAACTTTTAAAATAAAAAATATTCCTTGGTTGGTTGCTTTGCCTTTTAAAGCGCCATTGTAAGTAGTATATAATAATGTATATAATGCAACTGTCTGTCGGTTTGTTATATGTATTTTTGCTTTTTTTATAATATAAATTTAATTAACTTGTTATAGTTTTTAATTTTTTGTTTTAATTTTTTTCATCTTTTTTTATATTCATTTCATTTTATTCTTCCAAATGTTTCGATTTAAATACATACATACATTTCATGTTTTTATTGAAATCATATTGTTTGTGTGTATGTATGTACAATTAATTTTCTTCTATTCGGTTTATTATTTGTGATTTGTTTTGTATAAACAATGAATAATAAATTATTTGAATGATCGCCTCAAAGAAGGTCATAGACTCCAACAGATGTCTGTCTACCAAGTTGACAGTTGACCAATTTGTGGAGGGGCCTAAGAAATCAAATTACCTGGTAGTTTTTTTCCATTTATTTTTAAATTTATAGTTTATTTTGATGCTAAAAGTGTAAGAAATAGATCTATTTGGCCTTTATGACTTTATTCGGTGCGAGCGAACAAATCTTCTGTAAATATTAGTTTTTTTTGTTTTTTGGAGTAGCAGTGTTTGTTTACTTTCATTGAATTAATTATTTGTTGTTGTTTTTGTTTAATTAATGGTAGTGGTTGCTTTATAGTTTTGTTTGTCATAATTGTTATTTAGGATATTAAAATGCGATCCAACGTTTACGAAAGAAAATAGGATCGTTGAAAACGTTGGACGATTTTTGTTTAGACGTGAACACGGCTAATATATTTTGCTGTTGTTGTAGTTGCTGGCATAGGCAATAGGTGTATTGTTGAATTGTAATCAAATGCATTGCACTCTTTTCTATTGCATTGATGCCAAACTAGCTGAGTTGCTGATGTGTGATGAAGTACCTAATGTAGAGGCCATATCCTGATAACTAAACTGTAAATTTGAATGAAACAAACATATACATTTGTTGTTACAATGTTTACAATGTATAAATTACATACAGATATATGCATGCACATAGGCATGTATTTAAAATACGTAGGTGTTACTTACTTGTGGAAAATGTGGTTCTTCTGCAATTGAACCCAGAGGACCCGTGGGATCAGGAGGTGTCAGTTCAACACTTTCGCCTGTGAATTCTTTGTCAAAGTAACGTGTATCCGTATCTGAAGTTACTTGAGGTTTAAATGGCGGTTCGATCTATAAAATAAACAATAACATTTTTATAAATATGCATATATCAATTAGTTATAGATGATTTGACTTTTTCCAGAAACCTTGGGGTAACTAAATATGTATTTCAAAAACTAAGGCCCTAATTTTGTAAATCACGACACTAAAGTGATATTTATTATTGTGTAAAGCAAAAACGAAATTTTAAAAATTTGTTTTGGTTTGAATTTTGGTGTCTTTGTTCTGTTCAGAATTTGTATATAAAACAAAAACAATTTTTAATTTTTTTTTACAAAATTAGGGACTAAAGTTGTGCTTGAAACTCTTCACAATAAATTTTGACAACTAACAATTCAAAAGCAAAACATGCCTTAAAATCGCAATTCATGCGACATCAAAGTATAACATTCTAAAATTCGTCAATTATTGGCTCAGGTTTCGCTGAAATTGCCGTTTGAATTGTTGGCCCCGAAAACCACTTTTGATGTTGTCCCGTGCGAATGCATAGTTTTTTGCAATTATATATTCTGACTCTTTTCACTTTAAATGTGATAGATTGTCACGATCGACATAATGGATTTGTCCATATTTTATGTTTTTATTTAATAAAAGTTAAACTTTTAATAAAAAATTAGACTTATTTGTGAATCGAGTGAATCCAGAGTTAAAAATACCTACTAATAATAATGAAAACTAATTTCAAATTTCAATTCAACTTGAATGCCTAAGCTCGGCTTAACCGACTCAGGCATTCGGCGAAGGTTGGTTGGTTACGATAACACAACAAACATAGCATACAATGTAGTATTATTTTAGGACATTTTTTGCTCGAAAATTGTCAATTGACCATATATACAGGCCTGTCACAGAATTCCATTCCGATCGAAAATGGAATTAATTCCGTAATTTGCTTCTTCACAAAAAGTAAAACGAAAATTTCTTTCGGAATGAAACCACTTTGTTTTCAATGTGGAATTGATATTTTGTTTGTATTTATATGATTTTCTTAAAATTTTAATCAATTTCTGTACCAAAAACTTCACTGTTGTGTTAATGTAAATAAGGCTGTCAAATTAAAATCTGAAATACAGAATTATTAAATTTTTTTGGAATTAACAAATTACACGGAATCTGAAGAAACTAAAACGAAATCGATCGAAATAAAAACTACGGAATTGAAACCATTCCGAACGAAATGTGTGACAGGCCTGATAATTAATATACCGGGTTTGCGATGTTTGAAATATCAACGAATAGAAAAAATCGACAACAGTTAAAACGAGTGAGTGATCTAGCTTAAATCGACCCACAAATGGCTGAGATATAAGCAAAAAAAACCACGACTACCTATATTTTTGACCTATATCTAAAGGGCGGATTTTTTACTTGCCAATTAATAATCAGATTAGTTAATATAAAAACAAAACTAATCTAACGTTAAAAGGTTATTCGCTAAATTTTATGCTAAATTCCCAATTTTTAGTTTGATAAATTCACTGAAATTTATTGTTGGGGGATAAGCTAGTTCCTATGCGCATTTCACTGGTTGCTTAGGCCATCATCAGGAAACCTTTTTCCATAAGGCTTTAGAAAAACTAAAGATATTATACAAATAAAACTATAGAGTGTTTGAGAATTACAGACACTCAAGCTTTATTTGTAAAAATATCAAAGCTTAAACAAAACACCAACAATAAACCGTGATTTATCTTTTCTTACATTTCCTTACTACAATTGGTAGGTTTCTTGCCGACACAAATTGTAGTGTGTAAGTGAGTAAAGAAAAAACAAAAAAATAAAAACAACTTGCTAACTTTAATCAACTTTGATATTTTTGGTTTCTAGTTTAAACTTATTATTGCCATACACAAAGGTCATACATTTTTTTCACCAAACTAATTTTTATTTCACCAACTATTTTGTTTAACAAAACTATTTTTCTTCATAAAAAAAAATCTTTTTTCACCTAAAAATTATTTTTCAAGATTCGGCACTACTGAATCTAGCTCTCTCACTTGTTAATTTTTCTACTGAAAAATTTATAGATATTTTTGCTCAAAATTACATTAAATTGAAACTTCATCTATTGGTGGGAAACTTGGTTTGGTGGAAAATTGTTAATCTGTAAACTGAATCCGAGTAATGTTTTCGCTTGTTTTTGTTTTTAAGACGACGATATGTATGTAAATTTTGAAATTATTCAGTTACTTGCCTTTTTCTGCACCAAATCAGTCCAATTAATGCTGGCGAAGAAAGGATGTACTTGAATTTCTTTTACATCACCTGGTCCGCCACCTAAACGTTTTTTAGGATCTTTTGCCAAAAGACCGGCCAGCAGACTTTTGGCCTCATCTGAAATCATACGAGGAAATTTAACTTCTTCCACAAGAATAAGTGTGAAAAGGACGTCGTGATCTCGATTATAAAACGGAAGACGCCCACAAATCTGAAATGGACAACATGAATTAGATTGCATGTGCAATAGTCTTAAGAGTGCAATATCCCTCATACCATTTCATACATAACCACACCAGTGCCCCACCAATCAACAGCACGGCCGTAATCATTATCCTCTAATACTTCTGGCGCCAAATATTCCGGCGTGCCACAGAAAGTTTTCGTCGTGCGACCATAGGTAATATCTTCCTTGCATAATCCGAAATCTGCTATTTTAATGTGACCATCCTTGTCTAGCAAAAGATTTTCGAGTTTTAGATCACGATAAATAATGCTTTGTGAGTGTAAATAGCCCAGAGCCGATATTATCTCGGCACCGTAAAAACGTGTTCGCTCCTCGGGGAAAATACGTTCTCGACTTAAATGAAAGAATAATTCTCCTCCATTTACATACTGCATTACGAAGCAAAGTCGATCGTTGGTTTGGAAGGAATATTTTAAAGACTGGAAAATAAAAAATAAAAACATGTAACAAAAAACTCTTTATTGACCATTATTTATTATACGTACTATTAAAAATGGATGATTTGTTGTTTGTAAAACTCGACTCTCTGTTATGGTATGGGCTACTTCGTCCTTTTGTATTATAACTTCTTTTTTGAGAATTTTAATGGCATACAATTTGGCTGTTGCCTTTTCACGGCACAAAATCACTTTACCAAACGTTCCTTTTCCCAAAACTTTTAAAAACTCAAAATTCTCCAAAGTCTTAAGCGGCATGAAAAAAACAAGAAATAAAATAATTTCATTCATAAATGGACATGTATTATAATAAAGGCAATAGACAAAAACATACAACTTTCTTCACTCCTCCACTGCTGCGTGTTGAGGTGCCCTGCACTGAGAATTTTTCACACAACTCATTTTCTGCAATAGAAGCCATATCGACATCCGTCATATCTGTATTATCTGAAGTACACATCGCAGTTTCGCCCAGTTCACTCAAGCTACTTGCCACAGTTCTGAAACATCGAATATTGAAGACTTTTCTAATGATTGCAAAGAGTATTTCAGTAGTTACCTTATAGCGTCGGTCCATTCTTGTCTCTCCCTTTCAGTGTCAACCGAGAATGTTCGTTCAACCACCGAGGTCCACTGGAGGCCGCGTATGATAAATGTAAAAGGTCTTGGGCGATCAACGGTCATTATTTGGCAGCCTTTGATCGTAAAGTCATTTAATGGTCTTTCCGGCGGAGCATTTTCATTGGGTTTGGAACGCCAGCCATGGAGTGTGCCATCACTACGTAATATAAAGTAACGAGAGCGCCATGTTTTAATGTGTTCGCCACGTTTTTGTAACCAGCCCTCTTTGACTATTGTTGCATTTGAATGACTGCCACCGGCTTCATTGGAAGCAGACAAAGTGCCTATATCTGACATGACTCCTTTTGGAAATATTTGTGAAGAAGTGGAGGTAACAGAGGACAGTGGCTGTTGCTGCTGCTGCTGTGGTGAGCTATTGTTAATTGGGGTATTTTGACAGTTCTGATTGCTGTTGCTACTACCAAAACTACTAAACGGACTGGTGAATGAGAAGGCTACAAAATTAGAACCCAATAATCCAGTAGAGGTAGATCCGCGACCAGTAGCTGATGCGGTTGTTTTGCCACCGGCTGTTGCCACCACTGTTGATCTCCTCGGCGCTGCAAACGGTAAGTAATTCGTGATGAAGCCGTGGGTTAATCAAAAATTCCAATAACTTAATAAATTTTGCACACCAGTGTGCGTTGCGTTTAAGATGGTCTTATCTAAAAATAAACAGAAATCGTAAAGCAACTTTAGATAAAGGAAATTATATATAAAAAAAAGCAATGCATATGTACTAATTTTCTTATTTCTATTGGGTGTATGACTTAAAAATGCGGGATTTTTTTAAATGTTTAGCTTTTATTTTGAAACATTTGTCATTGTACAAATACATATATTCAAAATATTGGCCTTTTAACATCTTTCTGGCAACATATGGATTTTGAGTCAAAAAATACTGCTCATCTTTTGAGGTCAAGAACGAATCAAGCCATTATCGGATACTCTGTTCCAACAACATGTGACCAAGAGTTGTGATGATGGAATATTACGGTTTCATATCGAATCCAAACGAATCCATTGCGTTCGGTACCGGTTCCCAGTGTTGGTCTTTGTCAGATTTCAGCAGCTCATAATATACCGGACTTCACTTACGAAGACTTCGGGTTATCGTAATAGATCGGTGCAAAAATGATTTCATTTATAGCGTTCAAGCATAATTTCGGACATGCAAAATCGTGCATTGCTTTTGGATGAATGCTTGCTAAGGTTTGGAATAGCTGCTTGAGTAGATCCCAATGATTTTGCAAGCTCTTTTTGAGATTTACAATAATCTTCATCGAGTAATCCTTCCAATTCTTGGCTTTCAAACCGCACAACCATCTCTCGCACGTTGAAACTGATGGAAAAAATTCACCATAAGCTTTGGTGAGTAATCGGTGTGCTTCAGCGGCACTTTTTTCAAATTAAAGAAGTAAAGCAGAACTTCACGCATTTGACGAATCGTTGGTACAAAATTCGACATTGGCGAAGCAAAACACAAAAAAAATTTGTTGTTTACACTATAATGTTCAATATCTAAGTGAGAATAAATGACAGATATGTAGCCTTCAAAATGACAAAAGATACGCCATCTATTGTAGCGGAATTGTTGAAATAAAACAAAATAAAGCAATTGACTGTAATTTTTTTGAAAAATTTGCAACGAACTGTGTAAGATATTTTATTTTGACCTACACTTCATATTTATTTTAATAGTCGATTGGTTGTGTTTAAAAGAAATAATACTTGGGGCTGAGCAATCCCAGTTTTGTTCCTCGACTTCGTTTTAAAAGTAGCACTAGCAGCCATTCTTTTCTAAAAATAAGTTTTATGATTTATATCCACATTTATAGCAAGTATGCAGTATGTATAATTTCTGATTATTATTTTATAAATGGACAAGAAAATTGTAGCGAATTTTGACAAAGAAAATAAATTTTAGTTGGTACTCGCAGCATTAAGAGAAATAAATATGTTAGTTTATAAATTTATTGATTTTTCGTTAATTCAATTGATACATAATAAATGAGAAAAATTATAACGAACACCTCAACAATTAAGAGTTCGTACACATGTACTACAGACAAAAGATCAGAAAGTTTAGAATGTTTTTATTTTTATTTTCTAAAAACACAAAAACAATTCAACAAACAGAATGCAAACAGAACAGATCGACATCACGGACGACAAAAATATATTTTTAAGAAACTAAATTTTAAAATGGTAGCAGCGATATAAAAAACAAAAAAAAAGTGAAATAGAATAAAATCTGTGAAAGAATTTCCTTCGTCTAGACGAAAGACGGCAAGAGTGTGTGCCGTCATATGTCTGCGAATTTTTTTTATGTTTTGTATTCAACTGTGTGAAATATGTAACGTTGAAAACGTTTGATGTTGGTTTGCTGATGATGAACGAGTATATGTATATGTACATGTATGTATGGATGTATAGTGTCGGAGAAAACAATATGATCATTTGATTTTTCGGATAATTAAAAGTATGAAATAATTTAGTGTCAAATTATTGTGCAAATGTCATATGCATATACATAATGTAAAATTATTTTCATTGGACATTTTAAAAAAATTTCCTATACACACTATTGCATTTCCGACCATTATGAATGACTTTTTGTTCGACGTACCAATATAAAAATTATATATTTTGAATGTTATTCTTTGCAAAATGTTTGAATTTATCGCAATCATAGTAAAAAAAAAATACTTAAAAGTTAGCCGAACAATTCAAAAAATATATAATGTATCCTATTATTATGTCCATAACTGTGTAACAGTTTTAAATCCAAAATATCAAAGAAGCAATTTGCAAGAAAGAAAAAAAATTACGAACCGATGGGCTGTTTTTTTAATTATTTCATATTAAAATATTAAAAAAAAAATATTAAAAAAAAAAATAAAAAATAAACCCCAAAATTTAAAGGAGAAGTGGACAGACAATTTTTTAAAACTAAAAATATGTACATGTAATAATAATATGTATGTATATGCAATATACATATTAAGGACGAAATATTATACACGACTGTCAAAAAAATTCAAGAAATTTTAAATTATTATCTTTATGACTCTCAAAAATTAAAAGTTCTAATTTCATTAAAGATATTTAAAGTTTTATATTTTGAGTTAGCTCCATAATGTTCATTCAAACATATATAAACGTGTGTGTGTGTGTTTATTTTCATTTGTGTTGAAATCTCGATGATATACGAAAGTAGTTAGGATCAACATTCATCTGTGCATAATGTTTGCTGGTACAAACAATAACTAAAATAAAAAGTACATTTTATTAATTTGCAAAAATATTCTACAACCCATACTTACATATATACATACATATGTATGTATATTTGTATGTATGTTTATGCTCATTTTTACAGTGTCGACAATTTAAATAGAAAATATTCGAAATGCATTTAGTTTATCCAATATGTTTTTCCAAATACTCCCCAATCAAAAATTAAATCATACGCATCACAAGAGAAACTGAAATCTTCAACGTGTAAAGTCTATAATGGTAACGTGTAAAGTCTGTAATGTTCTGCAAAACATTCACATAGACCCAAATCTCCCATCAACTTCCAAACAAGCCCAAAATTCACAAGTTCAAACCAAAGTTTCGGCTAATATTGAGTCTATACTTCTCAGAACTGCTACAGTTCACATTGAACATATGGGAGCCCTATTTGATCCAGCTTCTCAGAGAACATTTTTATCAGAAATGATCAGGGATAGATTGCAGCTACCTTCCTGAAGATCACAAGTCAATACAAAAGAATTCCCGGATTCTATACATATCGTCCCCACAATAAAACAATAGTGTATAAGTATATACACCATTTTTTTATTGCATAAGAATCTAAATAACTGATTCTATCTATATGTGGTCAAAATTTTGGTTAAATTCTACTTCCACAAAGAGGGTCAAAAGATCAATTGAAATATTACTTTTGTTCCAGATGTCTACTAACACAAAAATTTTAAACTCAATTATTTCGAAATGACAAAAGAAATTATACACTATTGTTTTATTAAGGGGACGATATATCACTTAAACACATGCAAATAACATTTCGTGAAGTATGTGCTGTCGAAAAATATTTCATCTTCTACTTGCCACATCATGCAGTTATCATACCTGAACACAAAACGACAAAAGGCGGAGTAGTTTTTAACGCTTCACGAATGTCGAAATCAACTTTACAAGATCTTAATTGGCGAAAATACCGATTTGTTTTCAGTGTAGATATAGACAAATGTATCGCCAAATTGTAACTTATCCAAAAGACATATCTTTCCGAAGATTTCTATTTCAAAAAGAAATTCCCCATTTTGCGACTATCAACTCAAAACTGTTACGTTTGGTGTGAATTGTGCTCTTTTTTTTGTAGCTTATATTATTAATAATAGAATAAAGTAAATATCTTATATAATTTATAAATTATCTAAGACAGCCGGTTCTAGGCTCCGAAATGAACCGAGTTCACTTGGCCAATGGCTATCAACTTAGCAACCACTGCTATTATATCAACAACAACAATATGTGTATCATTGAACAGTGCTTAAAAATACCATTCATTTGATATATAATTGGTCAATTCACAAGGTCTCTTATCAGTCATATTGTATAATGTCCCAATATATCACGACTCGGCAGTTCGACTTAACCGACTCTTAGGCATTCGGCGCAGATCTCTACTGGTTGGTTACGATAACACAATAAACATAGCATATAGATTAGTATTTTTTTTGGACGTTTTTTGCTTGAAAAACAATAAAACCATTGTGAAATATTAGGACATTATAAGAATATGACATGATAAGAGACGTTGTGAATTGACCAAATATGTTACAATTTATGCATTATTCACATAAATTGAATCATCATCAATTAAACCCCAACTTGAACAAATTCTTTGTCATTTATTTGTTGTACTTTTGTACATTTTGGGAATGATTATTTTTAAAAAGGTTAATGGAATTTTTGCCCTTTTTAAATGTTTTTAACTGATATATGTATCTATTTTCGTCCATGTAAGCCTTGTGCACAAAGTAAATGTCGGAATTTTGAAGATATCGGTTCATTATTTCAACTAGCCCCCATACAAATGTCCTCCCGAAATTGGACTTTGTCGGTCATAAATGTTTAATTTATATAGGTATATACACATATTTCGCTCCAAATAAGTTTTATATATACGGAAGTCATGTCACCCACCTAATTTCATGGCGATCGGTTCATAATAGGTCATAGCTCCCATATAAGGTCCACTTAATAAAATCACTTTAACGAGTATAAATCTTTTAAAAATTTTGGAATCCAAATATAATTTAACAAAAATAAGTTTCATATTGAAATAAATCGCTAACTTTTTCGTGAAATTGGTGTTTTTTGGAGAAATCAAAATAAAACTATAATTGATGATATTATTGAGAGAATGGATGAAGTTTAGAGAATGGGTCAAACCCTAGTTGTAGTTCCAAAACATAATAATGAGATAAGGTTATGTGTTGACTACACTCAGTTGAACAAGGCAGTAATGAGTCCTTATTTTCAAATGCCAGAGATAGAACATTCTTTGGCAAAAATTAGAGGAGCTAGTTTTTTTCCAAAATCTATTCAAATAAATGATTTTATCAGATAAAGTTAAGTCGTGAAAGTCAGTTACTGACATGGTTTATTTTTAAAAGACTATCTTTGAGTATTTCGTGTGCGCCAAGTATTTTATGGCAAAATTTATTAAGGTCCTGGAGGGGATGGATAATTGTATTTGCGAAAATAAAGAAAAAATTGACTAGAGCTCCAATTTTGTATTTTTTGACGCTTCGAAGCAAGTGATAATTAGATCTGATGCATTTTGCTGTCTTCTTCAGGAGGATAGTCAGGGAGAGTGACAGGTGGTGTCGTATAATTAGAGGACTATGGACGAAACGGAGAGTATACCTCGCTCAAATTGAGAGCGAGGAAATTTTGTAGAACATCTTGCAAAGGCGTATAATTTTCAACATGTTACGAATAACCCATATTACATTCAATCTAACGGTGCCGCAAAGGCAGGAGTAAAGGTAGCGAAAATGTTAAGAAAATGATACAATATTTACGAAGGCCTTTTGAATTATCGATCAACACCTTTGGCGAATGGGTTCTCTCCAGCGGAGTTAATGTTAGGTAGACAAGTTTAATCTTTAGTCCCAATGTGGCCTAGTCATCTACAAACAGTTAATAATGAAACTGTAATTGTGAAAGAATAATTATAGAGGAAACAAGAAGATTCCTATAATAACGACTAAAGATAAGGACTAAAGATCTACCCGAACTAAGGAAAGGGAATGTAGTATGGAGGTATGAATGATCAAAATGTACAAGGTATTCCCGAGGAGAATAGGTTGGTCCCTCGTCTAGAATCCAAAGAAAATACTTAAGCCATATTGGTAGTATGGAGGTATGAATGATCAAAATGTACAAGGTATTCCCGAGGAGAATAGGTTGGTCCCACGTCTAGAATCCAAAGAAAAATACTTAAGCCATGTTGGTCAAAGGACTATATATCATAGAATTTAAGTTTTATCAAGAGTAACCCATGTGCATATAATATATTTAGATTTTGGTGTAAATACTTATAAGAGAACTATATAGTTTTATGTGATCTAAAAAGGGGGATTATGTATTATATATGTATACTATATACTACGTTATAGGTATTTGAAATCTTAAATATTACGTTTTAAGTATATTGTTAATACAGTGCACTCGCGGTGAACACCGTCTAACGTGAACAAGCTTTTTTTTACATTGACTACTCTGTAACGTGAACAAAATCAGAAAGCTATATAACGTGAACAATTTTTTTACATGCATTAAATTCGATTTTTAAAGTTTTGGGAATCCCCTTATATATATCCCCTTATAAGTCAAATTCCAACAAAATGTTCAAGTGCTTGAATTTTTGGGGCTTTGGTGCTTATTGAAATATCTTCTATGACTAAGAGAAGTGCTTGTGTCATCCAATACAAAGGATGACACAATTATTACACAATATTAATTAAACAATTATTTATATTATATTCATGTAGGGGTGCTTTAGTTTTGTCCGTTTTATTTTCTAGCTTCAAATATTTTTTTTGATTTAAAGTTACCTCTTATAAGAGATTAACTTTAAAAGTAATTGTTTATAAATAATAAATATATTAACAAATCAAAATAATACATAATCGAAATATACAAATATTCGTACCCCGAGGTGGTGCTTTAGTTATGGTCGATACTGTATATAAAAATATTTGGAACAAATCAAGATCCCAGTAATAGTTTATATTTTTATATTTTTTTCTGTAAATATTCATATTGTCTGTATTGTCGACCTTTGGCGGCGCGAAAGGACTTTAAATTCTGGGGTGTATCGAACACCGCCTTCGCTAAAATCACTTTTTCTGTATATAAAATTTTTTTGAAGTACTGACATAAATTCAAAAATAAATTTTTGGTTCACTATGTTAATAAACAGTACCATATTTATATTAAAGGTATTTTTAAACACTATTCAATTATACCCATAATAATCAAAATTATTTACCAAATATGAGAAATTTACTATTATAAGTATATACACATCTGCTCAAAATAATAGATACACCAAAATTTATTTTTTAAAAACGAAAAAAAATAATGGTATATTGTAAAATTATAAAAAAAATTCAGTCGATTTTCATTTATAGTTAAAAGGAGAGTTAAAAACAAAAACAAAATATTTCATAATTAATAATAAATATTATAAAGTAAATTAAATTTCTTAAATTTCGAAAAATTTGGTGCTCATAATAATAGATACATTTTTAAAAATTCTTATTAAACAAAAGCTAATAAATTTTATGTTAAAAAAATTAGTTTATTATTAAAGTAAAGCTAGTATCCAGTATATCCACCTTTGTTTTGTAAAACTTTCTCCACTCTTCTGGGCATACTGGATATCAAGTTCTGACACTTCTCCAATGGAATCTCGTACCATATTTTTTGCGTTTTCTCCCATAAATCGTCTTTATTTTTGAAAACTTCCTTCGAAAGCCTTATCTTTAATTCACTCCACAAGTTTTCTATTGGGTTTAAATCAGGGGATTGGCTGGGCCAGCTTAAAACAGGTACGTTATTCTCCAAGAACCAGTTTTTAACTAATCTTGAACTATGTTTTGGGTCGTTGTCCTGAAGCATTACGTTTTCCAATATGTCTCTATACCCACTAGCATTCATGGTATCTTCTATTCGGAATATCGGACCAACACCATTCCATGAAAAGCAACCCCAAACCATTATGTTTCCCCCGCCATGTTTTACCGTCTTTTTTGTAAATTTAACGTGGAATTCTTTTCCTTTTGGTCGGCGTACATTTCTTTGGCAGTCGTTTCCAAACAAATTTATTTTTGTTTCGTCGCTCCATAAAATATTTCTCCATTTTTTTTCGCCTTCACACCCGGACCATTGTAAGTGCTCTTTAGCAAATTCTAATCTTGTCTTGATATTTTTTTGGCGCATTAGTGGCACTTTTCTGGCAATTCTTCCCGGCAATTTAGCTTGTAAAAGACGACGACGAACTGTTTGTGGACTGATTTCGTTACATAGCTCCGCAGAAATAGCTTTCGATGATATGAAAGGGTCTTTTTTAACCATAAGGACGATCCGCCTATCTGTTTCTGGACTGGTTTTCTTTGGTCTACCGCGAGTTTCTCTTTTTTGTTTTTTAGATAAAGCATT
This sequence comes from Calliphora vicina, assembly GCF_958450345.1. Taxonomy (NCBI): domain Eukaryota; kingdom Metazoa; phylum Arthropoda; class Insecta; order Diptera; family Calliphoridae; genus Calliphora; species Calliphora vicina. The sequence continues at coordinate 2,285,762 of NC_088780.1, read as the reverse complement.
TTGGACAAAATGTAAAGATCTTCCTATGCTCTTTGCTATTTCCCGTAATGATTTTCCTTGATTTCTCATCGTTTGAACAATTTTTTTCTCATCTTCGGTACAATGATGATTTCGTCCCATTTTCTTCAAAAGAGTCCTATTTTTTATAAAATTGTTGCTAAAATTTAAATTATACTTACTGTTTCACGTAAATAGGAACAAAAAATTGCACAAAAAAAAATTGTATATAAACAAATTACAAATTACTGATGTGTATCTATTTTTATGAGCAAATAATTTTTTGTAATTCAAATAAATTCGTTTTTAAAAATCAACATGAAAGCAAATAGTTGCCAGATTTTTGACTGACATGACATTGCCAGATAGAAATTTTAATAATATGATGTATTCTTAACGCTTGCGAGGAAATTTTCAATGTTACCGCCATTTAAATTTTTTCCAATTAGGTGTATCTATTATTTTGAGCAGATGTGTATGTATTGACTTTAAATTCCTATAACTCTTAAACTAAAAGAGTTATGATCTTGACTTATGCCAGCAATTTAAATTTGTTATTTTGTATAGAATTTCTAACAATATTTATAAAATTTGTTCTTATCTGAAAATAGTTAAGCTCTCATAAATATCTTAATTATAAACATATCCAAACCAAATTCAAAATGTCATTATTGAACATAAATCTACATATACAAATACAAATAGAATTCAGCAAAAATTTCTTTCATATATACGCAAATCATCAAACGATCGGTCCATAATTAGTCATAGCTCCCATATAAGGCCCACTTCCAAAAATCATAGATATCTTAAAAATATTGTTTTGTCCGCAACTGTATATTTTGAAACACTTTCAAATTATATATGTACATACATATATCTTGTCTTATCGGATTATATGCAAAAAAAATGTTCAGCTATATACAAATGATGTATAGTTGGAAAATGTCTATTTTTTGGATAAACATGATTGTTGTTTTGATATTATTTTCATTGCAACTGTGGTCTTATAATACCATTAATGTGCAAATATACATACATATATGGATGTATATATGTACATATTTATATATACATTTATGATTATGCATATAATTATATATAATAATGTAAATATTCTGTTTTTATTCATGATGACTGGTTGTTACCGTTACAAGAGTTGCCATATAAGTTAAAATATTTCAACCATTAACTGCTAAATGCAAGGCAATTCATTACCGACATATTGAAATTGTTCTTCCACTATTTACGTTAAACATACCTTGATTTGTATTCAATTAAAAACAATCCACTTTTCTTAGTTGTACAAAACGCACTTTATTAAAATGCAAAACGTTGCAGATAACACGTTTTTTTTACAATTTTTTAAGGCAATCTTGAATTGTTGCAAAGAAATTCTCATTAAAAAATCTCCCTCGATTTTTCTTCTCTCTTTTATTTTAATGGTGATTACTGCATTTGCAAAAAATACACGGGGGTCACACCTGTGAGACGATTTTTTTTTCTTTTTTTGTAGAAAAAAATTAGTATTTTCCGTAATTCATCGTTTTTAAGAACTTTTTATATACACAATATTAATGAAATTGCATTTTTCAATTTTTTAAGTTAATTTTCTTCGGTTTTTACGCACAATGTCGTATAAGACGGACGTTTTTCTACGCCTTCGTTTTATTTTCACTTTTTAATATGTAAAGTTATAATATTAATTTTCTTGTGATTCTTTTTCGAACAACAGAATTAACTTGAACAATTAATAATGGCTTATATCTTATTTGTTTAATTATTCTTTTATTAAAATTGTTTTCTTTTTCACAATCTATTAGAAAATCTGAACAAACACGGCGGCTATAAAAATATTATGTCGCCATTTTTATTTTTCACCGTACTGATAAAACAGTGCTACCTAGTTTAGTAAGAAATTTCATGTTTGCGTAAAATAGTATGTACAAAGCATCAAAATAATAGTACACAAAAATGTAACTCTACGAGCCAGTGAATGTAATTACAGATGGCAACTCTTTAACCCCACGTCGTGAGCCGCTGAAATGAGGAAAACCATTTTTTTGATATTGGGTTTTCGTAGTGAGAAATGGGGATCTTCAAACCAATCTGAAATGCACGGTGTGTGTGTGTATTGTGATTGACGTGAGCCAGATGAGTTGTAGGTTCCATAGTCCCCTTTTACAATGCAGAAATTGAAAGGAAGACAGACGAAATTTGTTGGCGAGGGGTTGAAGAGGTAGACTGAAGAGGTACACAGGTTTAGGTTAAGTCAAAAGGGAATGAGAAAAATGTATGCCTTTAAATGTCTGCATTGTAAAAGGGGACATAGTTGAAACTTTTCGAACTTTCGACTTTTTTTAAGTTAAATAGACTTTTTTCAACTTTTATCATATCATGTAAAATACATATGTAGTGGGGTTCTATCGCTGAAACAAAAATTCGACTTTTCAACCTTTCGACTTTTTCCGTTTTTTAAAAAGTCGACTTTTCGAACTTTCGACTTTTTTCGTTTTTTTTCGACTTTTCGACTTCTGACTATTTTCGACTTTTTTCAACTTTTTACCATTTCTTGTAAAAAATACATAGTTTCTACATTTATTGATGCGCCTTTTGTAATGTTTAGCAATAAAAATGAAATTTATCAAGGCAATAATAGAAGAATGTTGTGTAGAAAAAAGCTTTAATTTATAAACATTTATTTATTATTTATATTAGCACACACCACAAAAAGTGTACCAAATTGCAATAGTTTTAGTTTAATGTTGCAATTAAATATTTTTTTTAACAATCTAAGAGGTCGACTTTTATCGACTATTCGACTTTTATCGACTATTTTCGACTTTTATCGACTATTCGACTTTTGAGATTCGATTGTTCGACTTTTTTCCGACCAAAAAGTCGATTTTGACTTTGCGACTTTTCAGCAAAAAGTCAATTGTTCGAACAATCGATTTATAGAACCCTAATATGTAGTAGGGTTCTATAGCTGAAACAAAAAGTCGACTTTTCGACCTTTCGACCTTTCGAATTTTTCCGTTTTTTAAAAAGTCGACTTTTCGAACTTTCGACTTTTTAGTTAATCGACTTTTTTTTGACTATTTTAAACTTTCCGAATATTTTAGACTTTTTTCAACTTTTTACCATTTCTTGTAAAAAATACATGGTTTCTACATTTATTGATGCGCCTTTTGTAATAATTAGCAATAAAAATTAAATTTATCAAGGCGATAATAGTTAGAAGAATGTTTTGTAGAAAAAAGCTTTATTTTATAAACATTTATTTATTATTTACATACACTACAAAAAATGCAAGTGCAATATTTTTTTTAACAATCTAAAAAGTCGACTTTTGTCTACTATTCGAATTTTTTCAATTTCGATGTCGACTTTTTTCAGGAAAAGCAATTATTGGAAGGATGTGAGATAAAGCGTTTCTGTAAAAATATTTTGCGAAAAGTTTCTCACAAGAACTGTCAAAACAAGTCACATTTCAAATTTTTGGGAGAAAAACAAAATTTTAAAAAATATATATATATTTTTGGAGCCCAAATCAGCCGAAAATGTAAGTAGTACAGAATTTGAGTAAAATAATTCTACATATATATATATACAAGAATGTGTTTCTAAATTATTATTTTAAATTCAGCAATTATAAGCGCCACTATTTTTTTTTATTTAAAATATGCCAATTAATAAAACACAATTGTTATATTTTGCAATTTTAAATTTTTTTAGCTCTTCACTGTTTAGTTTTTAATATAATTTCTTCATTCGTTGAAGTTTCTCTTGCATTAGACACAGGAAATATTCCAGTAAGAACAAAATCTGTGTTGTCTGTTGAAAACAGTCAAATACAGAAACACATCGAGAAACGATGGAATTTTTTGTTTCACAGTTCATGTGAGAAATTTTTACGATGCGAGAAATAAAGAAATGAGCTATTGCCTCAGATAGAAGCTCATCTGGCTCACATCAAACACAAACAAGTTATAATATTATTTACTACATTATCGTCTTGATACATATAATTTGTATGTATCAGTAAATGTAGAAACCATGTATTTTTTACAAGATATGACAAAAAGTTGAAAAAAGTCGAAAATTCAAAATGTGAATTAACTAAAAAAAGTTGAAATTTCGGAAAGTCGACTTTTTAAAAATCGAAAAGAAGACTTTTTGTTTCAAATATAGAAGTGAATTCGACTTTTTTGTGAAAAAAATCGATTCTTCGAACAGCAGTAGTAAATTAAACAATCTGGCAGCATTAACATAATTGACATTTTTGCTAATTTCACCAAGAAAACGAAACAAAGCAACTACAAACAATTATTTCGCTCTTGCATTGTTGCAAATATGGACGTTTAGTCCAGTTATTCTGATTCAGAAAAATATTTTTGCAAAAAATTATATTGTAAAAATTAAGAATTTTATATCGTTTATAAAAACATTCGTTACCTGACGCGTAAAGTGTTATTTATATTATTTATTTACACAAGTCGCGTCGCTTTATTTCTTATTTTGCTTTGTTTTCTTTTTTATTCCGTTTGTGTCTAAAGAAACATTTTTTCTGCTCTGTGAAAAATCGAAGTTTGTTTCGCGTCTGCTTCAAAAACATAAAATATTTCAAATAGCAGCATATTATGAATCTTATAACCACATCTAAGTGAATACAAAATCAATAAAATATATAGAAATAATAAAAAAAAAACTAAAAAAAAGTTATAAACCAAATTGGAAGTGGGCGTTGTAAAACTCTGCATAATTTCAATATACAAAAGCTGTGAATTTTTCATCATTCAGCTTAAAAACCACAAAGTTAAAATCTATAAAAAAAAACAAGAAAAACGGTAAGTCGACGTCATTTTGTTTTTCTTTTAAAGAAAATCTGCATTTTTTCCTTCGATGAGACATAAATTCCATTACATACTCTTAAACTAAAATAAGCCGTATTGCATCGAGGGGTTGATGACTATTTTTGGCAATTATAATAACAAATGTGTACCAGACAAACAAAAACTTTACACATTTAAGTAATAATATTACCAAACACTGATGATGGACAGTGTGTATTATACAAAAATGGGTTTTCAGTTAGAGGGGTCGAGTAAAAAGCTATTTTCAATAGTTTTAAACGGTCAGAACCAAAAAAGACATTGATTTTAATTGTTTCTTTGTGTATGTAACTATTTATTCCGTTAGATTCAATTTAGTTTGAGAAATTGATCGTACAAACAGAATGACATAAAAAAGAAGAAAGAGAGGAAATGAATAATTACCCAGCAGTTCTAGGAGACAGTTCCGAACTAGTGATTTTACCCCTCATTCAAGGTTTAAACGTTTATTTTGTATTGCACTTTAGAAAGTAGTTATTTTACCCAAGCAATCGTTTATTGGACTGTCTATGATATGTCTTTTTAGTTGACTATTTGAGGTCAATTAGCACCCGTACCTGTTAAAATAACTAGTTATGTAGCTGATTAAGTTACCAGTTAGGTAGCTAGTAAGGTAACTGACGCTATTTACCCAGTATTTTATTTTTTATTTTATTTATATTTCAAAAATGCCACAAGCCCTTAGTGCCATAATTAGCAGGACTACAACTAAATCAATTTAATTACATTAATAAAAGTATTAATACAAACATTTATATGACTTACAAAATTATTGAAATAGAAGAAAGAAAAAAATAATATGAAGAAATTCCCTAGTATTTGCACAAACTTAAATATTATTAAAAAAAGAAAGATTGATAGCCCATGGTAAAACAAACAAATTAAAATTATAATAAAAAGAGCGTATTCAATTAATTACTTTTTAAACAAATTTTTAGAGCAATACAAAAGTGATGTGTTGTTAAATATTGACTCTTTTAATAGTTTTATCTGTTTGAATGTACCTAGTCAGCTTCGACTGGCAAAAATATCGATTCAAAATTCTTTCATAAATTAGATAGAAAAATCATTTTGAAATTTGACAAACTATGTGAAAATCTACGATCTTCATATGAAATCATTGTATTCCATAATCTAGATATAGTCACACAATACGAACGACTCATAACGAGTGAGAAGTGTCTAGGTATAATCATCGTGTGCGTTCTACTAGAACTACCAAAAACAAATTTTTGTAACAGGTATGAAGGATTTCCATATTTAACTGTCTTATAGAAAAATAAAATTTTTCTCATATTTATAAATTGGTCAAATTTACATCCCAAAATTAGTTTTTGGTATTCCGAAACATGTACCCGAATACTTAGACTGTAAATATATCGAATTACCCTATTGAAACATCTCCGTAGTCTTAAAATATTTGCGGCAGAAGTGCCCGAGTAAACCTCCAAACAATATAGAATGTGTGGAAGACAAGTGGAAACAGCAACCCGAAGTCTCACAGCCAATGGCAAGTAACAAGCCACATTATAAAGGCCACGTAATGTTAAACAAACTCTATTAATAACAAGATTTACATGTTTATTAAATGAAAGATCGTTGTCCAAAATAACACCTAATGTCTTATATTGGGACACAATCTCCAAAGGAACATTATCGATCAGTATTCTAAGTTCACATCCAAATTTCTCGAAAAAATCATTACTTTACATTTCACATGGTTCAATTCAAAATAATTTTCCCTAGACTATTCCACTACATGTCCAAGATCCTCATTAATACGGTTTTGAAACATTTGCAAATTTGTGAAGTTGCCAAAAGTTGAATATCATCAGCGGAAGTATAACAATATGTGAATATGTGAACAGTATGTGAATCCAATGCGTTCACTACTTTGGGTCAGCTATTAGACAGTCTCATTGTAATCAAAAAGGGTCAATTGACCCCCTGTTTAGGACATGTACATAACTAGTCACGTGGCTTTTGAAGTAATTAGTTCACACCCTAAATGGTGGGTAAAATCACTAGTTCGGGACTGTCTTCTAGAACTGCTGGGTAATACACAAGGTAGAATCATTAGGGAGAGTTGTCAATTTTATATCTTGAAAAGTCAAACAATTGAAATATGAAAAACAAAATTGAAAAAATAGAATGAAAAACTAAAAAATTATTTTGTTTATATCTATTTGAATGACAGTAGAACCTTTATATAAATACAATACAGTAGAACATGGCTCATATGTATATATATGTATATGTAATATGCATACATATTTAGATTAAACATATTGATGCCATTAAAATATCTCAAAAGGAAGCACATGTGAAATATTTAACCCTTTTTCGGAAAAAATGATTTCAATGTAGATGTACCTTACTTTATTTCATTGTAGGTATCATGGGTACTAATGTAGTAATGTACCTTACTTTATTTCATTGTATCATGGGTATGTATATATGAACAAATAAATAAGGATAAAGCAGTTTTGCCAATATACACTTGTATATTGAATTTCGCTGTTTATCTATATGGAATTTGAATTTCCAAATTTGCTCATTGTTTATGTTACATGTTATGGAGTATTACACAGAAAGAAATTAATGATCATTTCCAAAGCAAACCCTACGAAATAAATATCTATTTGAAAATATATTTAATTCTCATCTTGCTTGGATAACAAATTTAAAATTTTTATTTTTTTTTCTCTTCAAATTGTATTTTATAAAACAAAAAGGTAGTTTGATATAAAAATCTATTCCAAATGAATTCCAATTTTTTTTTAAAAAAAGAACTAAAATGTTTAATTATCTTGTTTATTTCAAAGACTTTATTAGTTAATACTTACTTACGTACAATAAAAATAATTTGGAAAACTAAGAACAAAAAATGTTCACAGGTTTGAACGTAATGATGGTATGGGGGTTGTTTTTTCTGCTGGTGGAGTTGGCCCATTGCACAGAATTAATGAAATAATGGATGGAATATTATATAGAGACATCTTGGAAAGAGTAATGCTTACACATGCAGAGAATAATATGCCGCTGCGATGAGTTTTTCATCACGATAATGGCCCCAAGCACTCTTCAAAAGTTGTTAAATAGTAGTTAGCACAAGAGTTTCGGTAATGGAATTGGTCACTACAATCACCAGATCTAAACCCTATTGAGAAGTCGTGAATCAAAGAATCGATCGCGAAAATTGCATTAATTCAGATATTATGTTTCAAAGATTGGTAGACGCTTGGAACGCTATTCCTGCAAATTTTATTGCCAATTTGATCGCTTCAATGTCTCGTAATTGAAAATAAAGGATTTGCCACGAAATATGTTTTATGGACATAAATGTTTTCGAAGCTATTTGTTGCATATGTTTTGGCCAATGAAATACCAGCCATACGTATTTCTTTAATTTTTTCTTTTCAATGTAAATAATTGTGGATTAACCCTTTGTCGACCAACAGTACTTATAAATACCATAAAAATAATATGCTTACAAAATGAAAACAAAAAATATTTTGATCTTTTTTGCCCAAAAGTACATTGAAGTAAAAATATATTTTTTGGAATATATTTATTTACCTATTAGCAAGCACGCTTACCCAGAATAACGGTAAATTATTTCATATTCTCATATGTTGTAATGAAAAAACAAGTAAGAAAGTATGGTCGGTCAAGCCCGACCATATAATACCCTACACTAAGTAAAAGAGCAAAAAAAAATTTCTTTTAAAATTTCAATAATTTATATTTTTTAGTGATTTTCGGAAGTGGGCCTTATATGGGGGCTATGACGAATTATGGACCGATCACCATGAAATTAGGTCGTGTGATTTATGTCTATATTAAAGTTAACTATCTTGAATTTTGTGTGTTTACCAACATTTTTAAGCGATTTATGCAAGTTAAAGTGATTTTCGGAAGCGGGTCTATATGGGAGCTATTAGTCATAGCTCCCGATGGACCGATCGTAACAAAATTTGGTGACATGAATTTTGGAGATACATATATAAATTAAACATTTATGACCGATAAAGTCCAATTTCGAGAGGACATTTGTATGGGGGCTAGGTGAATTAATGGACCGATTTCAGCCAGTTTCAATAGGCTTGGTCCTTGAGCCGAAAAAATAATATGTATCAAATTTCATCGAAATATCTTCAAAATTGCGACCTGTACTCTGCGCCAGCCAGCCAGGCAGCCAGCCGACCAGACGGACGGACGCTTAATCGACTCGACTGATTCTAAGTCGATCGGTATACTTTAAGGTGGGTGTTAGACTAATATTTTTGGGCGTTACAAACATCTGCACAAACGCATAATACCCTCCCCACTATGGTGGTGTAGGGTATAAATACTGTTTCGTAAAATACCATAAAATATATTTGTTACAAAACTAATCAATATATGTATTAACAAAATTTAAACAAAAATCTATGAGTTATTTTTATCTTTTGGCTGCTGCTGACCCAACGGTACCATGTCCTTTTCGTTTCCTTGCAGGTCCCATTCGGATCCTTGCAGTTCCTCCACAAAGTTAAAATTTTGTAAATAACTTCCTTAAGTCCTTATTTTCAATATTTCAAAAAAAAAAAAATAAAACGTTTTCAACGATTTAAAAAGCCGTGGTCAACAAGGGGTTAAATTTTATTTTCTCAGTTTTAAAGCAATTATAAAAAAATATTACAAGCACATGAATATTTTTTTTTTACTTTTAAAACGTAGTTTAAAAAAGTTTTGTAAAATTCTGTGGCTAGTTGCATTTGTTATAGCCACTACTGTATATCTAATTAATTTATCCTATTTAATCTTTAAACATATTTTCGAATTATTAATAATTATTTTTTTACGTTTTCTAAACATTCGATTTTTTGTTTCGTTTTATTTCGCATTTCATGTGTCGATATGTAAGTTAAATTGTGACGGTTTCTTAAACACTATTTAATTTAAAAAAAATGTTAATTTAAAAAAAATGTTAATTTAAAAAAATGTTAATTTAAAAAAAAAGAATATCAGATTTGTATCATGGAGTATTTATTATTGTTTTTATGGTTTTTACATATCGTCACCTGAAATGCAAAAGGGCGTAACAACCAAAAAAATTCAAAATTGAGATTTTAATAGATTTTTAGCTTTCTATTTTTAAAAATAACGACTTTATTGAAGAAAGAAAATCATATTTGTAACCACAACACTTTAAATTTTATTATGTTTTGTGTATCTCCTGTAAAATTTAAAAAAATGTTGATAGGCCCCTAGTATTTTAGGTGACGATATGCATTTATATACGTTTTATGTTCAGGATAATACTTTCTATGTATATAGGTACATAAATATATATTTTTTCATTTTATTTATAGTAATATGAAATAAAATGTGGTTAAGAACATTGGAAAAAAGTTGAACATTTTGTTCTATAAATATATACACACATACTATATTCTTGGATCTAAATCAAGAATTATAAAAATATGTATACTATGTTAAAGAATCACTGAGCGATAAAGTTAATCTTCAATTCATTAATAACTTATAGAATTGAGCTTTAGTTGTTTTAGATAAACAAATCTGATATCTCTGCAATTTAAGTACTTATGACCATATTTGTGTGTCTTATTAGAATATTATTTTTAGTTGAAACCCCAATTAAAAAGAATTATATATAATTCCCATGTAGGGCTGGACTTTAGTTGAATACAATTGTTTGTAAATATTATTGTACTAAAAATGATTTTTGCAATTAAATATCTATATAACTTTAGAGCCAAAAATAAACGTTCGTTGTTTAAGATACAAAATTGATTATTTTTCTTCTGTTAGCAATGAGACAATTCACATAAAATCAATAAACCATAACAATATTTTGTTCAATAGTTTCAAAATATTTACCAAGTTTGTTCGTCTCTGATCATTAAATTTTTTAGGCTTCATTGCACTTTGACTATTTTCTCCCGCTTTTATTTGTGTTATACATAGTAATGTACATGTAGTAAGGCTTTCATATTAAACTAATGTTCTAAATTATAAATATTTTGGCTCATTTGTTTCCACATACACTTTAAATATTTGAAAAGTACTCTAAATCGAAATATGTCATAAATTTTATTATTTTTTGTTTTCCATGTTTGTAATTTTCTACGTATGCTGAAGATATAAATACTAGATACGGAAAAAATAAGCTTATATTGGAAAATATAACTTTTTGTGAAATCAAGAGGAATTGAGGCAAACTAAAGTTTAGACGAAAGATAACCATGGCCGAAGACACTGAATATAAGAAATTGCCGGTTGATGAAAGATGTGTTCATAAGCTTTGGAAGGCTCGTGTAGATGGATATGAAGAAGCAGCAAAAATCTTTCGCGAGATTGATGATGAGAAATCTCCGGAATGGATGAAATTTTTGGGCCTGATCAAGAAGATGGTGGTAGATTCAAATGCCATGGCTCAAGAAAAAGGCCTTGAGGCTGCGTTGATTTTTGTTGAAAACTGTGGTCATGCTGGTAAAACGGTAGGGGATGTTATGTCAGGTATAGTGCAAAAATGCATTGCGGCCCCGAAAACTAAAACCAAAGAACTTTCGGTTCAAGTAACACTCATGTACGTTGAAATTGAAAAGCACGAAGCAGTTGTAGAGGAGCTAATAAAAGGTATGGAACACAAAAATCCTAAAATTGTAGCTGCATGTGTGGCTGCAACTACACTGGCACTGAAGGAGTTTGGCAGTAAAGTCATTAGCGTAAAGCCGCTTATAAAAAAACTGGCGCCCCTAATGAGTGAGCGAGATAAGGCCGTGCGAGACGAAGGGAAACAGTTGGCAGTTGAACTTTACAGGTATGTAAACACATATGTTTGAGCAGGGAGTAACATTTTGAAATTGTAGTATGAAGTTATGGCAACTCTCTTCATGTAATGTCAAATATGTATAAACAACTCTGTAATATTGTTAAGTTAACCTTTATATAAGACACGTTTTTCTGGAATTCTCTTTTTGTACTTTTATATATACTTAATTAAATAAACACATGAATATGCTTTATTGAATAAGGAACCGGCTTTTATTTAATAATACTACATGGTGGCAGCGGTAAAAAACAAACTATTTGGAAACAAAGGCAAATGAGGATTAAGTCAAAAGGAAGAATACAAACAGAAAATGGCAACGGGAGGAGCAGCGAATGCAACACAGGTGGTCATGATGTCATCGAATATGAATCCTCCGGGTGAATTTAACTTCCAACAACCAGAAAAGTGGCCGGTCTGGCGTAAAAGATTTGAAAGATATGCAACATTATCGAAGTTAGACAGTAATGGTAATGAACAAGAGAAGATCAACACATGCTTGTATTGCATGGGTGAGAAGAGTGAGGAGGTACTATTGCAAATTAATAGTGAACCAAAAACACTAAAAGAACTGCTTGTGGCATTCGACAACTACTTCTTACCACAAAAGAATATTATATTTGAACGGTTTAAATTTAACACTCGAGTTCAGCAGCCAGGGGAGCCCGTTGAAGAATTTATAACGGACCTGCATGCGCTTGCCGAAAATTGTGAATTTCAGAATTTGAAGGATGAAATGATTAGAGATCGCATTGTTGTGGGCATGCAGAACGTAAAGGTTAGTGAACAACTGCAACTAAAGAATGATCTGACGTTAAAAGTTGCTATTGATTGTGCAAGACAAGCAGAAATGCAATCTAAGCAGACAAAAGTAATTCGAGAGGAGAAAGTAGTGAACATTGTTCGAGGAAGTAAAGAGGAGAGGCCAGCAAAATGTGGATATTGTGGTTATGGTCCTCACGATCGTTTGCAGTGCCCGGCCCGTAAAGTAATGTGTCATAACTGCAGGGGCATTGGACATTACAAGAGAGTTGCCATAACTTCATACTACATCCCCTTCTTTTAGTCAACTATATAATCATTTAAGTAAGAAGGTAGGTTTATTTTCCTACCAGCTCTAGAAATACCTGACGAGGATCCAGCCCCAATTTCACCCACTTCGCTTTGGGGAACTGTATTCTCGTTCCCACTTTCCCCTTGAGTATCAGAATCCCTATTAATATTAATCTCATCATCAAAACTAATTTCACCCGAGTAATCGTAATCTTGATGTTGTTCCATCCTAGCAGGTATCAGATGCCAACGATTTCTTCGGTATGTGCCTTTGTCCGTCTTTACCAAATAAGAGCGCGGATATTCTAATTTCTCCATGATGATGCCATAGCTCTTTAGATCTGTTATCCAAACTCGTTCCCCTTCTTTTAGTTCTGAAAGTTCTTTAGATTTGTGTCTCTTGTTGTAATTCATTTCATTTCTCTCTCTAATTTTTCCTTCACGTTCAATAACTTTCTGGTTGTCTACGTTCAATAATTTTGGCAATACTGGTAAATGTGTTTTAATTTTACGGCCCATCATAAGTTCCGCTGGTGAAAATCCGTTTTCCAAGGGTGTAGATCTGTAACTAAGCAAAGCTTCATAATAGTTATCTTTATTTTTGTACAGGAGAGATTTTGCAACCTTCACTGCCGCTTCTATTGCTCCATTTGACTGACTAAAATAAGGGCTATTCGAATTGTGGGTGATGTTATAATTTTCACAGAATTTCCGAAAATTATAGGAGTCAAATTGAGTACCATTGTCCGTTCGTAAGACGGAGCAAATTCCAAATGTAGCGAAGTACATTTTTAAATGTATGTATTTGTTGTTATTTTTTAGATGGATTGGCCCAGCTATGAAACAACAGCTTTCTTCACTCCCTCAAGTAACTGTCAAAGAACTCGAAGATGAATTTGATAAGCTGAAGGGAGAAAAGGCCGAACCATCTCGTTACTTAAAATCACAACAAGAAAAACAGCAGCAAATGTCCGCAGCAGCTGCTGAGAATGAAGATGGTGGAAATGGTAAATACACAAAGATTAATTTATAACTGAATTAATGTTAAAATTATGTGTACATAAATTTGTAAAATTTTATTTAATTTCTGCTTTGTAATATACTATGTATATGTATACATTAATTTTCCTAGAGCGGCTTATTATATTACTATGAATAAAAATAAATAAATTTAACTAATTGATATATATTTATATTGGAGTCTATTTAACACTGTGTACCATCTCTTTTAAGATGACTATGTTGATGCTGGTGGGGAAGAAATTGATCCTATAGATCTTCTTGATCCTGTAGATATTCTTTCGAAAATGCCGAAAGACTTTTACGATAAACTTGAAGAGAAAAAGTGGACTTTACGAAAGGAATCTTTGGAAGCTTTAGAAAAACTCTTAACAGAGAATCCAAAACTCGAAAGTGGCGACTATGGACCAGTGGTAACTGCACTAAAGAAAGTAATTACAAAGGACACCAATGTTGTATTGGTTGGCATGGCGGTTAAATGCCTTGCAATGTTGGCTAAAGGTTTGGGGAAACGTTTTTCTCCATATGCCATGGTGAGTAGTGAAGTCGAATTCGTTAAATGTTTACTGCTATTTCTATTTCTCTCTTATATTATTCTCTCCTAAGGCATGTGTACCGTCATTGTTGGAGAAGTTTAAGGAAAAGAAGACGAATGTCGTCTCAGCATTACGAGAAGCTATGGATGCAATTTATCCATCTACAAATTTGGATGCGATGCATGAACAAATTGTTGAGTCCTTGGGTAATAAAAATCCTAGTGTAAAGTCAGAGACAGCTTCATTTCTAGCTAGAGCTTTTGCGCGTACTCAACCTGCTTCTATAAATAAAAAACTGTTGAAACTCTTAGTGACTACTCTAATTAAAACTTTGAACGAACCAGATCCCACAGTTAGAGATTGTTCGGCCGACGCAATAGGTACCCTTATGAAATTAATGGGAGAAAAACAAGTAGGACCATTTCTGGCTGACGTAGACGCTTTGAAGATGGCAAAAATCAAGGAGTGTCAAGAGAAGGCTGAAATAAAGGTTAAAATTGCGGGAGTTAAAAAGGAGAGACCTGTTACAGCACCTAATAGTAAACCAGCAGCTTCTGCACCACCAAAGGCTGGTTCTAGTGAGCCAAAACCAGTATCTCGTCCAGCTACAGCAGGTGTTAAAAAAGTTGCTGTAAAAAAGGCGGCACCAGCTACTGGTGGTGGTAGCGCTGCAGCTCCACTATCAAAGAGTGCTAGTGCAACTAAAGTCTTAGCCACTGAGCGAGAAATGTCACCCGAAGAAGTACAGGGAAAAGCGGATGAGATAATTGATCCGACTATACTCGCTGGCTTGGGAGATTCAAATTGGAAGAACCGTTTGGCTGCTGTCGAAAGTTTTCAGCAACAAATTGCAGACTTTGACACCAAAATGCCGGGCATTTCGCAAGTCTTAGTTAAAACAGTTAGTGGTCGCAAGCCCGGCTTGAAGGAAATGAACTTCCAAGTATTAAAAATCAAACTGGACATTATACGGACAGTTGCTGAAACGTACGCACTATCTACAACAACCATAGATGTTGTTGTAAATGAAATAACGGAGAAACTCGCTGATGTTAAAAATGGAAGCACTGCCGGTGATGTCTTGACGGCCTTTGCAGAAGCCACTAAATTGGACTATATTGTGGGAAAGGTGTTCTCATTTGCTTTTGAGCAGAAGTCTCCCAAAGTGCAATCGGAAGCACTGAACTGGGTGAATAGATCGATATTGGAATTCGGCTTTCAAATTCAGCCAAAACTCCTGATTGACGATGTACGAAAAGCAGTACAAAGCACCAATCCATTAGTTCGGGTGGCCGCTATAGGTTTAGTCGGAACAATGTCCATGTACATGGGAAACGCTTTGATGATGTTCTTTGACAACGAAAAGCCAGCATTGAAGTCTCAAATACAAGCAGAGTTTGATAAAAACATCGGCGAAAAGCCTCCCAAGCCAACAAGAGGTGTTAAAAAATCATCTGGTTCATCAAAATCGACAGATGGTGGCGGTGACGGTGATGCCGATGCAGCAGACGATGCAGATGAACCAGAGCCAGTGAACTTAGCTGATATGTTGCCAAGGGTTGACATTTCTAGTCAAATAACTGAGTCGTTGTTGAAGGAAATGTCTGATAAGGATTGGAAAGCCAGAAATGAAGGTCTTAACAAACTGCAATCTATTATAAACGAAGCAAAGCTGATAAAACCAACCATTGGGGATTTAGCGCCAGCTCTAGCATTGCGATTGTTAGATTCAAATGCAAAAATTGCACAAACAACCATGTCGATTTGCGAACAATTAGCAAATGCAATGGGACCAGGTTGTAAGAATCACGTAAGGGTTTTATTTCCTGGTTTCCTGCATGCTTTAGGTGATAGCAAAAGCTTTGTTAGGGCTGCGGCTTTAAATTGCATAAATAGTTTTGGTGAAAAAGGGGGCTATAAGGAATTTTTTGAAAATGAAATGATTGCCGATGCACTGAAGTCAGGTTCGCCGTCTTTGAAAATCGAACTTTGGGCATGGCTGGCTGAAAGATTACCACAAATGCCACCTAAAAGCATTTCAAAAGAGGAGTTAACATCCATGATTCCCTTATTGTATGCCCACATATGCGATCGTAATGCCGATGTACGCAAAAATTCGAATGAAGCTGTTTTAGGAATCATGATTCACCTGGGTTTCGAGACTATGGTAAAGGCTCTAGACAAACAGAAACCAGCTTCCAAGAAAGATATACAGGCATCACTAGACAAAGCTCGTCCAAATCTACCGGTTAAACCATTACCAAAGGGAAAACAGCAGGCGCCTATTTTAGAAGAACCTAAAAAGTCAGTAAGAGGCGGTGGAGCTGGTGGTGGTTCTGCTCTTCAAAAACCAGGTGCGAACAAAAGTACTGCTGGTGCTAGAGCTGCCAATACATCATCATCCCGTAAAAAAGAAGAAGAAGTAGATACTTCCCCTTTGATGGCTGTTAACAACACCAAGAATCAAAGATTAATAGATGAACAAAAAATGCGAGTTCTAAAGTGGACTTTCACCACACCTAGAGAAGAATTTATTGATTTACTCAGAGAGCAAATGACCACAGCTAATGTCAACAAGGGCCTAATGGCCAATATGTTCCACGATGATTTTAGGTACTTTATTACTAACAATTTTCTATTGGCTTTTACTCTAACACATGTTAACATTAAATTCTTTACTTAGATATCACTTAAAAGTGATAGAATCATTGATGGAAGACTTGCCCCAAAATCCCAAATCTTTAATATGCAATTTGGATTTGATTTTGAAATGGCTTTCGTTGCGTTTCTATGATACTAACCCTTCAGTTTTAATTAAGGGTTTAGAGTATCTACAACAGGTGTTTCTGACTTTGGTCGAACATGAGTACATTTTAGCTGAGAATGAAGGTAGTGCATTTATACCTCATTTGCTATTGAAGGTGGGTGTTAGTCAGTCAGTCATTGCAAATGTTAAGAAATTTAAATTAATGTAAATTTTTGTGGGTGATTTTTTACATTTCAGTTGGGCGACCCCAAAGATACTGTACGCAATGGCGTTCGCTCTCTGCTAAGGCAAATTCTTTTAGTTTATCCCTATACCAAAGTCTTTGTTTATGTCATGGAAGGATTAAAGTCTAAAAATGCCAGACAACGAACCGAGTGTTTGGATGAATTGGGTTATTTGATTGAAAATTACGGGCTTACTGTATGCCAACCGTCCCAACAGGTGGCACTAAAAGAAATTGCACGTCACATTTCCGATCGTGACAACAGCGTTCGAAATGCTGCTCTTAATTGCGTAGTACAAGCTTATTTCCTGGCTGGAGAAAAGATATACAAACTTATTGGTCAATTGAACGATAAAGATCTGTCCATGTTAGATGAACGCATCAAACGCGCCAAAAAGCCGCAAAGAAAACCAGCCGAAACCAATAATGTAAGCGTCAAATCGTCGGGTCAGATTCTACAGCAAGACAGCATTGAAATTGATGAACCATCTACGAATGGATGCGATGAATTGCCATTGCCCGAAGAGCACGATCAAAGGTAATCTTTAAATTTTTAAGTATGCTAATTTTTATTTAACACTTTTGACAGATTCCAAATGAATTCGCAATTTTATTGCTCTTGAGTTTATTTGATACATTTTTCATTTTTTTGCTTTAGTTCTGAATATGAAACAAACGAAGCTAATAACTCCTGTATGGCTGATAAAGATGTGCGCGCTACATCGCTCATAAGACAAGCGTAAATTCCGTTTATTTTCGTTATATTATTGTTTTGTTTTGTTATGTTATGTTCCGTATTGAGTTATAATGCAGTATTTTTTGTTCGTTTGTTTGTTTGTTTGTTTTTGTCGTTTTAAATTATTTATTTATTAATTTAATTCACATAGATGAGAATTATGACTATATGTGTGTGTTCTTTCAAAAAAGTAGTCTTTAATCTGATGCCTGATTATGACATTTAACAGCGATATTAAATGTTATTTCTTTATACGATTAATACAATATTTTTACAATTAAGTAATTATTAAAAGTTAAAATGTAATAGTAAAACTAAATTAGGCCTACTCTTACCAAAAATTATCTTTTAAATGTGGATTTTGTAAAGCTGAATTCACCCATGAGTTTCTGAAACATTTTTTGTTCGGAACATTTTTTTTTATATGTAGTTTGACGTTCTATTTTTGAGAGAGACTTCAAACTACATATAAAAAAAAATTGTTCCGAACAAAAAATGTTTCAGAAATTCATGGGTGAATTCAGCTTAATTCTGGCAAAAATAATGTCGGATTCCGAGTAGATCGATAATTAACAGTGTGATATCATAGTAGAAATTCTATTAGAATTCATTTTTTACGTATATGTTCGGTAAGGTTAAGTATCACTTTATATTAAATACAAATTTAATAGCCTTCCTCAAATGTCATAATCAGCACCATAATCTGATTGGTTATTTTGCAGTTTGATTACGAAATTCAATATATCGTCAAAAAATGTAAAACGGAATAGGTTTAAATGTGAAATAGGAAAAATTAAGTTTATATTAGAGATACATACTTTTAATTTTGAAGTAGTAATTTGCACATCCCTTTGTTGAAATTATGTGACGTTGTTTTGCATTGTAGGTGAATGTGCATACATATAATTTTTCGGCCTAATCCGAAACAAACCGAAACTTTTCAAATGTACAATTAATTTCCGTTTTGCATTGTAGGTGACGATATGTATGTAAAGAGCGTGTCACAACTATGAACTCATCTTATATTTTGCTTTATCCAAACTTAAGGACATATTTTGGCCTAACTTTTTATAGAATATTAATGCGTTATAATACCGCTATTAAAAAAAACATGTTACCGGCATTACGTACTAGATTAATGATAAAATTAATCCTGTATCTTTAATCTAGAACTGACGTTGGCGTAAAACGCTAACGCCTTAACGATTAGCCTGATTTGTTTTAAATTGTCGATTGTGTACTTTAAGTTAAAAGGATGTAGCGTGTTTAATTTTTACATTATAATTTTGATCTCAGATAAATTTTTGGCTATTTAGCTCAAGTTTTGGTCCACAAATAACCTCATAACGATAATTTATCTCAAAATGTTTAGAAAAGTCAATCATGATACATATCGACTAGTGTTTATAAAAAACCGGTTTGTCGGTTAACCGAAAATTGGCCTTTTTTAGAAAACCGGTTTTTCGGTTAACCGACGTCGAAAAAACCGGTTAAATTTTTCATAAATGCGTTTATAGTTATGTTATTGTAAATTTATTTTATTAAATTTAAATAGTGCCAATTTTGGTAAATCCGGCCAAAAATTTTTTTTTGTTTTTTTTATTTTTTATAAAATTTTGATGGTAAATTTTTCTTAACATAACATAATTATTTTGTCTATAAAGTAACTATGTGGTTATTTATAGAGCTGTAAACTCAAAGGTTTTTCTTGTCATTTTAATATTAGAAAAATGTGATTTTTTTTACTTTTGAATTGAAGTAGTCTGTGCTTTTTTCTTTAAAGTTTTTTTTTTTTGCAAATTAGCACATGCTTTTATAAAACAGTTAGCAGTTAACCATTCTACGTAGTTATTAAGGAGTTTTTGCGTGTTATTTTGATATAAAATTTAAATGATTTGGAACTAGTTTAAAATCTATAGAAACTAAATTAAAAAAAGTTTGAAAGGCCAGAACAAATTATAAGGGGCTATTAGAGGTTAAGTGTAAATTACATCTAATACTGTAAAGTATCAAGAGTAATTACTATAAATTTCAGCTGCAATTATCTGCCATTCTAATAATCAGAACGATTTCAGTGCCTACATATTTTTACAAATTTTTTTGGTATTTTTTTGGTCAATTTCTAAAATTATGTAAGTTTGAGAGTTATACGCCTATGCCGAATTGTCCAAACCATGTATTTGTATGCCGAAATTTTTTCAATGGATCATTTATGTTATTTTTAATTATAAATAACGTCAATGTTTATTTGGCCAATAATAATATTTTTTTCGATGGATCAAGTGTGTTTTTCTTAAATGTACACCAAATTTAAAATTTTACATGAATAACCTAACTTTTTCGATAATTTCAAAACGTCCACGTTTGTTTGGCCAAACCCTGTATATGTATTCCGAAATTTGTACGACCATTTTTTTCAATCACTTATGCTATTCTTTATTTTTGGACTAAATTTCAGGCATTTACATGAATAACCTAATTTTTACGATGCTTTTAAAACGTCCATGATTGTTTGGACAAACCCTGTATATGTAATCCGGAATTTTAATGTCCGATTTTTTTTGTCGATCACATATTTTATTCTTTATTTTTGGAATAAATTTCAGCTTTAGAACGTCCATGCTTTTTTGACCAAACCCTGTACTTGAACATCGAAATATTTATCGATCTTTGGCCAACTTGGTTGTGTTATTCTTAATACAAATACCAAATTTCAAAAATTTTTATGAAGAAATAAAGAAGTTATGGATTTTTGGCCGGAATTGACCACCGTGCAATAGTGCGTTTTTAGTTGTGACACGCAGTGTATGTATGTGCATAATATCTAGAGTCCAACCGTTCTTTCAGTCCGAAACCGAACCGAAGCTAGCACCTACTTTGCATTGTGGACTCCATTAATTTTGTTTATTCATGTTTAATGTTTCGGTTTCGGGTAAATTGTGCTCGTATGTTGGCCGATGTTGACATAATCCGAAAACGAATATTCGGTCGGACTCTAATAATTTCGTTTCTAGTTGAATTTCGAAGTAACCTTTGGGTTTTGGGTAAATCTCCAGAATATCACATAGATACGTTTTTATTTCGCTTATTATTAATCAATATCGCATTGCATACGTAATTAAATTATTTAATGCAACTTATTTGATTCCTTGATATTTTTGCCGTCTTAGTTTAAAATTATACGATGTAATGTTTTATAAAATATTGATCCTATTTATTTTGTAAATTTAGAACATTTGACCAGCCTTCAACAGCTCCTGTGATCAGCATTATGCCACAACATATACAACCCCCAAAAACTACAGGGCCATTTGGTTTGGATCCAAACAAAATAGCTGAAATAGAAAAGGATTGGGTACGCGTTGACCAATTGGAACGCGTTGAAGTCCCAAGGGTTGATATTTCTCTACTCTTTGAACCCATTAAAGTAATTGCAACTAAAGATGGAGTAAAATATCCTCAAGAAAAATTCGAGCAGCTCCTCTCGCGATCTCGTTATATGCAACAAACTCATACAACTCCACCTCCGCCATCGGCTGTTGGTGGAATGGTTGGCAATAATGGATCCCCATATCTAAGTCCCCAACAGCAACAGCAGCAATTTAATGCAGCTCTCTATCAACAAACAATGGGTATCAATTCGCCAAAGTATGTATCAATGTATGTATGTGTGGCCAAAGCAGGCCAGATTAATAAGTCATGTCTACTTATGAATTTTCAGTTTGGCCGATGTTTTGCCTAAACATGATCCTCATTTAATAAAAATAATAAAGGCTACTAGCAGTACGGACACCCTAAAAGCTAGGGCGGCCATTAATGAGCTAAACGAAATAATTGATTCTCCTGAGAAACAAGCCGTTCTAAAGGATTATGAAGAGATTTTCATTCAAAACGTGCTGGCACAGTTGAAGGTACATACAGTGGTGGTCAAAACATATGCAACCAGCAACAGAATTTTACAAAAGTGGTTTAAACTACTTTAAGATGTAAACAAAAATATTCATTTGCTTATAATATTTTTTAATTAATGCTTTAAAAATAAGAATATGAAATTTAATTCAGAATTTTTTGCATTGAAAAGAAAAAAAAATTAAAAAACTACGTATGGGTTGATATTTCATTGGCCAAAACATATGCAACTAATAGCTTTTAAAACATTTCTGTCTATAAAACTTAATATTTCGTGGCAAATCCTATATTTTCAATGACGGCCTTACATCGGCAAGGCTGTGAAGCTATAAAATTGGCAATAAAATTTGCAGGAATAGCGTTCCAAGCATCTACCAATCCTTGAAACATAATATCTGAATTAGTGCAATTTTCAGTGTCGATTCTTTGATTAACGATTGCCCAAATGTTCTCAATGGGATTTAGATCTGGTAATTGTGGTGGCCATTCTATTACCGAAACTCTTTCTTGAGCTAACAACGATTTAACAACATGTGAAGAGTGCTTGGGGTCGTTATAGTGCTGAATAACTCATCCAAGAGGCTTACTATCCTCAGAATTTGGAAGCATTACTCTTTCCAAGATGTCTCTATAGATAAATCCATCCATTATTTCATTAATTTAGAGCGATGGGCCAACTCCAGCAGCAGAAAAACTGCCCCCATACCATTACGTTGTATCCTCAATGTTTCAGCGTCTTTTTGCAGTATGTGCTTGAAGCCGCGTGTTAAGTGGTCGTCTTACGTAACACATGAAATCACTTCCGATGATACTAAATTCGGATTCGTCGCTAAATAGGACAGTCGTCCATTTGTTTTCTGGCCAATTTAAATACTCCATAGCAAACTTCAAATGTTTCTTTTAATATAAGCAATTTTTGCGCGAAGGGAAATCGTCGGTGAAGCATGCTGGATGCAACGTAATGGTATGGGGGTTGTTTTTCTGCTGCTGGAGTTGGCCCATCGCTCTAAATTAATGAAATAATGGATGGATTTATCTATAGAGACATCTTGGAAAGAGTAATGCTTCCAAATTCTGAGGATAGTAAGCCTCTTGGATGAGTTATTCAGCACTATAACGACCCCAAGCACTCTTCACATGTTGTTAAATCGTTGTTAGCTCAAGAAAGAGTTTCGGTAATAGAATGGCCACCACAATTACCAGATCTAAATCCCATTGAGAACATTTGGGCAATCGTTAATCAAAGAATCGACACTGAAAATTGCACTAATTCAGATATTATGTTTCAAGGATTGGTAGATGCTTGGAACGCTATTCCTGCAAATTTTATTGCCAATTTTATAGCTTCACAGCCTTGCCGATGTAAGGCCGTCATTGAAAATATAGGATTTGCCACGAAATATTAAGTTTTATAGACAGAAATGTTTTAAAAGCTATTAGTTGCATATGTTTTGGCCAATGAAATATCAACCCATACGTAGTTTTTTAATTTTTTTTTCTTTTCAATGCAAAAAATTCTGAATTAAATTTCATATTCTTATTTTTAAAGCATTAATTAAAAAATATTATAAGCAAATGAATATTTTTGTTTACATCTTAAAGTAGTTTAAACCACTTTTGTAAAATTCTGTTGCTGGTTGCATATATTTTGAACACCACTGTATTTCAAATTAATATTTCACAAATTCATTAGAAAATATTGTCAAAGCATTTGTCCAATTCACAATCGGTGTTATAGCGTTGTATGTCGTAATTTTGATTGATTAATATTCTGTTTTTGTTTCGAAAAATTAGTTTTAAAAGTATTTATGACTTACAACGATACAACGCTACGACAGCGATTGTGAATTGGACAATTGAATTTAGGATTGCTTATATTGAGAATATTTTTATTTCAGAATCTCTCTCAAATACCTATTACTGAATCGCTCGTAGTTTATCAGCCATTGTTATCTATTTTGTATACGTTTTTCCACTCAAAAATGTTGGGAAAAACTTTGAGCGCTGCCTGCATTAAAAATCTAATGTCGGCTTTACTGCATCTGTTGGCAGATCAAAAACTAAATACAGGCGATGATGGCCAATATAATAAAGTAATAAATGGCATTTGTTTAAAAGTGTTGGATAAATCAAATTTCACCAACATGAATTGGTAAGTTAGTTTTAATCATTAAAAATAAATTTCAACGAATTGTAAAAATAAAAAATTGTACAAACTTTTTAGCGCTTTAATACGTTTACTACGCGAAACATGTCCCGAGGCTGGTCTACCGAAGTTTACAGACCTTTTAATGAAATGCATATGGCGCAATGTCAAAACGTTGCCTGAACGAAGCAACGAACTGAACTATGATGCTGTAATACTTGAAGTCCACGAATTTATGCTGGCTTTGCCAAGTTCTTGGTGGCAAACACGACCATCGGACACACCTTTGAGAACAGTGAAAACCATTATACATAACATGGCAAAGGTTAAAGGAAATGCCATATTGCAACATCTAAATCAGATTCCCACACATTCTGAACTTCATGCGTATTTGATAAAAATTTTAAAGGTTTGAACTCACTTTTTACATTGTCAAACTTGATGAAAAGATTTGGTCGTTTTTAAAATTTCAATTGTAGAACTTACAAAAAGAGGGTAATTTGCCGAGTTCATCCCCTCAACGTTCGGCATCTTCGAGAGATCTGCAATCTAAACAGCGTATTTCCAATCAGGCTCACGAAACCATGTCCCAAATATTTAAATTAATTTCCGACAAAGAAACAAAGCAGCAAGGTCTGCAAAATTTATATGACTTTAAGGTGAGTTGAAACATTGCCATCACGTTACGAAATCGAATTGAATGATTTATTTTTCAATATTAGACAAAAAATCCCGAAATTGATGTTTCGGCCTTCCTAAAAGGAGCTAGTCCCAGCTTCCAAAAGTACATTGAAGAAGGTTTGGCTGAAATACAGCGTTCAGTTTCAACTACAGGTGATGTAAATCCAGCACAGATTCAGAATTTAACACAATTGAATGATAATCGTTTGGGTGAGTTAAAATGTTGTTTAATAAATGTCTAACTATATATTTTTATATAAGGAATTCTATTAAAATTCTTGAATAACACATATTATCTGAAACTAAATAACATGTTTTTTTTTATTAAAAAAAATTCCATAATTGTATACAAACACCCCGCACATTCATACATACGTAAATACACTTACATAAACATAATAACATCCGTCAAAATCTGTTAATATACATATAAAACGAATATTTTTATTGAAACTATGTATAAAGTCGCACGATCTTCGTACCTAACAGATGCAAATTATCAGAATCAACATGCTTCCGCAATTGCTGAAAATGCTGGCGTTAAGCCAGACCCAGATTTTTGGATGGATCGTTTAAATCAACTAAGAGCCAAAGCAAACTTGGCTCCTCATAGAAATGCCGATGGTAGCCACTTAACCAATTCACATTTAATGATGATGGACAATAAAGTCATGGATGAGAACCTCAGTTTAAATTCAATGAATGCCCAAAAAGTGTCTTTAATACGGAGAGATGTAAGTATACTCTATATTTTATCCACTACTACATACGTGATATGAGAATGTCATTTTATTTTGATAATACAGAAACCAGAAATGTCGCCAAATCGTCTGCAACACATACAAGCCAAGTTGGCCCAGATAAAAAAGGAAAGTCATACTTAGATCTATGAGCATTTTACATTTTACTTTTATAGAATCCCCGAAGAGTGTCTCAATTCCGACACAGTAAATCCTATTTTTCATAAAAATCCTCTAAACCTTTGCTTCATCTGTGTGACCCGAATTTGTCCATGCTAAGCTGCACCGACCCTAAACTACTTATCACCCATCTATCCATTCATCCAATAAGGTTTTGTGCGAGTATGAACAATGGAATATTATTGTAAAGGATTTTTGACTGAAGCAGTTGCGATACACATTTAAATGCTTAAAATTAAACTTTCCAATATACAAGAAAACAGGAAAAATTAAATAAACACCCAATACGTATAAAAATATGATTGATCTATACTCAAATGCAACAAGAATACAAACCTATTCTTATTACTCATGCGTTGGGTTTAGTAATATAATTAACAGAACTAATATTTAATACATACATACATACATATTTAAAAATACTAATTTAATAAAAGAAAGAAGAAGTACGATTTTAAACCTAATTGAACTTATTAATCTACACAGGAAAAGATCAACAAATAAAATGAAACTTAATGAAAATTGTTTTCTTACTTATTTAAACAACAAAGTTGTAGTTAAGAAAGACATTTTATTATTTATTAACCATATTTTCTTTACTTCAATAATACGTGTATTGTGGGTACTGAAAATTAGGAGCATTAGATTGGCTTTCTTTTTAATATAATAAGTTCGTTAATTATTCTAAACCTTAAATCTCATTTCGCATTGTTTGTTAACCGCATACATTTTTCATATTACAAGTTTTAATGAAACAACTTAGTATTAAGTAAAGAAAATTTGTCTGTTGATTTCTTTTTCAATGCAGCCACTATTTTTAATTATTTCTCTTTATAGAGATTATAAGTACTTTAATATCACATTGTTTTTTACTCGTCTCGTCTCTTCATTTTATTTTTATTTCCTTTCATCATCCATAGCATTTGTTACCGTATTTCGCTATTTTTTTTTTTATTAAGTTTTGTTCTTATTGTATTTCCATTTTTTTCTTTAATTAGCTTGTAGGAATTCTTTAATTTTTGTAGATGTAAGTTAACAATTTTAATAATTTTTTTAAATTTTTTTTACTTATGAACCAGTGTGAATCTTTCATTATCTTTAACCTAATAAAAATTTCCTAAAAATATAATCAAATAAAACTTATACACAAACCAATATTAAACTAAAAATGTTTTTATTCTCAAAGGTATATTGCGTATCTATAATTTTGGGTAGAAAATCAAGCAGTCAGTGATTAACGAATCAAATTACATTTTTTTCAGTGCGTCGCACAGAGGGGTGGATGGCTTCATACATTATAAGGTGTGGTCGTAGAGCTTTGAAATTTGGTAC
This sequence comes from Calliphora vicina, assembly GCF_958450345.1. Classification (NCBI taxonomy): domain Eukaryota; kingdom Metazoa; phylum Arthropoda; class Insecta; order Diptera; family Calliphoridae; genus Calliphora; species Calliphora vicina. The sequence goes on along the minus strand of NC_088780.1, from coordinate 2,258,709 downwards.
ATACATTATAGAACAAAAGAAGAACACATGCCGAGTTTCAGAAAAATCGGTCACGACCACCGCCCATGAAACCCATACATAGATAAGATTTTTTTTTGATATTTCGTTTATCATTCGACAAAAAATTTTAAGTTTTCATCCTGTTCCGAAAACTTCCGAGAACTAATTTTTTTTAAATCGATACAAGACACTCCCAGCTTTAAGTTTATTAAAACAACAGTAAATCAAAAATATAATTTTTAGAGGATTTCAGGTTTGGGTATAACGGTTAACGGTTTATGATATAGAGAAATGCTATATTTTTCAAATATGTTAAAGGTAAATGGTATTTTCAGGAAATTTATACATATATATGTATATCGCACTGGTTCCTCTAAAGAGCGTCAACTAAAAATTTTTCAATTTACACTTTTTGCAAGAAATCGGTGTGCAATGGTCATATCTACCCACTGTAAAAATCTGCTATCATTTTCTCTACTCTTTATCCAAAAAATACAGTTTTAGCCGTACAGTTGTTTCATTGTAATGTATTGAAAAAAAATAGTTTTTTGCTTCTACTGAACATTTTAAAATTTTGAGTTGACGCTCTTTAGAGGAACCAGTGCGAATTGGAACCACTGAATTGCGTGAAAATATAAGTAAATTTATGCATTGTCCATATACCCATCAACATGAGTGGTGAGGGTATATATGTATAAGTTTGTAATTTCCACATTTTACATATGTGACCTCATAAAATATATCAGCCCAATTATGAATTATTATTTGTTCCCATTGAATTTGAATAGGCAAAATGGGAAAAGGGAAAAAAACTCCCGGGGAATTTATATTCATAATTGGGCTGTATATACTCTGGATAAGATATAGCCATGTCCATCTGTCAGCTAAAATTTCCGAAGCCCTCAAATAACATGATTGATACATCAATATCAGTCAGTAGGTTCAGTTGCTATTTAAAACGATAAAATCGGCCAACAAATGGATGAGATATAAGCCAAAAACACCATTACCTAAATTTTATCATCTATTTTTCACCAAAAAATTTGTTTTTATAAAAAAATAGTTTCTAATATAATCTTCGGTGAAGGTTGTATAAGATTCGGCACAGGCGAATATAGCACTCTTACTCGTTATTTTATGGTTGCGAAATACAGCAAGTGAAAAATCTTCTAGAAAATCTGTATGAGCGTATTTTTGTTTTACTAAAATATGTAGTAATGAAAATAGTTTAGGTTCCTTAAGTAATAAAACAATTAGCGCATTAAGCAATGCCAACAATAAAAAGCTGTTTTATTTCTACGCACAAATTTTCACAGGTGTATGTTAGCTTTGTTAACAAGTTAAAAAGTAGTCAACAATTATTTATTCATCTATATTTTCTATATTATCTAGATCGTTGTCGTTTTTGTCGTCAGCTTTTAAGTCTTTGTGTTTGCATTTTTGATGATCCAAACGGGATGATATTGTGGCAACGCGTACAGCTGCTTTAAAGCCAACCTTTGCTTTCATTTTGGCCAACTTAGCTTTCCAATTTTCATCCCTTGATGGTAGTGCATTTAGCCACTCTACCATGCCATCATTTTTAGGATCTACAATGGCTAGAGACGACATGCAACCATCCACTGTGCCCAAAGCAATACAGCGCCCGTCTTTTGTGCTTTTAATGGCTGTCAATTCTGCCTGCAAGCGATAATTAGCAATCATTTCGGTGTCTGAGGTTCGAAAGACCCGTATGGTTTTTCGACCACTGTGATAATAGCAAACGTATTCATCGCTTTCAGTAAAAATACAAATAACTGAGAATACGCCTTCGGCCACTTTCGGTATGAAAGTTTTAACGGTTGTGCCTTTGCGTAGTTCCAACATTTCTAGACCTCCTCTGGAGGGAGCATAAATCCCATACTTTCCATCTTTTGTGATGCTGCCACCCCATTTTGGTATAGAACGTATATGTTTTTTTGTTTTTATATCCATAATACTGCCCTTTTCGCTATTTATGACTGCTACTTGACTGGCCTTGTGAGGCATGGGTACTAATGACACAACTTCCTTAATAGAGCAACTTTTTAAAAGTACTTTTGAAATGAAAGTTCCATTTGTAGCGCTGTAGACTGCAAGACAGTCTTTATTGTTTTTGTCTACAGTGCATACAATTATATAGGCGGCATCAGCAGATATTACAGCTTGGCGAAAAGGTAATCCGGGGACCATGCGAATAGGATATTCAAATCTAAATAAAATTGAACCCTCTGCAGTCGTGAAAACAAAATAATAAATAATATAAATTGATAAGTAGGAAAATTGGAGTAGTATTATTTGTAAATCGTACCTGGAACCATTCTTATAGTTGTGGTAGCCATCAGTCGATTTGTATCATCTCCTTCTTTCGGTTCTTTTTGATTTATGTTTGGGCACGAAACAATCATTACTTTATACCCATAGTCCATAAAAGTTATTTGTTGAATTCCGGGTTGATCATCACGGTAGATAACTTGCTCAGAGACCCGATTCCATATAAGAAATTTTCCTGTTTCAGAGGAAATTACGTAACGACCATCGGGAGTTATTTCAGCATGTGTTACAATGGCACCCAAAGGGCTATCCGCTAGTTTAGTTATTAATCTTCCAGTACGAGTCTCCCAAACTCCCACACAACTTCGAGTAACCGTTACAGCCAAATCCACTTCAGATAAGCTGAAATAAATATGTATGTATAATGAAAAATGTTTATCATGGCAAATAAGTTGTGGAAAAAAAGCGGTAATTTGTTACCTGATGTTGTCAATTTGTAACTCATGTCGATCTATTACATGTACTTTTTCGAAAATATTATTGATATTCCATACTTTGACGGAGCGATCAATCGATGATGTTACCACATTATTCCAATTCCCTATAGTTAACGCTTCGAGTTGTATGATGCGACCGAAATGAGCATCTAAAACCTTGACAAGCTGCAGGGAGTGTAAACACCACACATAAAGGTTTTTTCGAACTCCGGCTACAGCATAGTCTAGTTTTGAACTAGTCATTACGGAATTTGATTCCATTATTTTGGTAGTGATATTTCGCACTCCATGTGGCAATGCTAAATACATAGATTTATCACTCAACCTGTTTCCATCCTGATCTCCAAAGTCCCAAATGACAAAACCCTTGCCGGCTGTGCCCAAAAGCATGCGATCTTGCTGATCTAAACGTAGTTGCAGTAACATTTCCTTTTCATCGTTTTCAAAACGGGGTAGCTTTTTTTCCAACATCCATTCAATTGCCGAACTATCATGTGATTCCTCAAATCGATAAACACTAACTTCATAATTCTCCTCATTCGCGCATCCATAGATTTGTTTTCGTGTTTTATTAAGGACTAAAGCACTAAAAAAATATAATGGTGCTGTATATAGTTCGCCTCTGTACGAATCAAAACGTAAACGAGATTCGTTTATTGAACCAGACCAGAAGATGAGTTTATATTCGGTTGGCGTTGAAAATTCTATGTGTAAAATTTCCCATCCAGTCCAGTTTCCAGATGTTGTAAATATTTCCACAAGATTTCCGCGCATATCAAATTGAGCCCACTTCAGTCTGCAACTTATGTATAAGCTTAACAAAATATATATGTATGTATATATAAAAATAAAATGGTATTAATTTCTTTAGATACTTTCAACTAATGTTAGGGATTATTTACCATTGATTTAATAAATACAGACTACTAATCGGCCCATCGCATTCTTCGAAGGGTGAATTAATAACTACAAATTCACTCGATAGCATATTCAACAAGACTGTCTGGTTATTATTTGAATAGGCGGCAGCCCATTTATTATCTGGACTTAAAACTAGTTGCTGCATTATACCCTCGATTCCAGGGTTAACATCGCGCGTTAAATCAGACGTTGACAAATCAAACGTTATAAAATGAGTCGATATAGAGACCATGTAACGCATGTCACTGGTTAAGCAAAAAGCGAACACTGCAAATTGATGTCCTTCAAGGGAATACTAAAAAACATCAATATAATATGATACTAACAAGAGGGAACAAATAATAGTAAACCTTTAGGGGTCCTCCTGGTGTATGGAGGCAATGGTTAACCGGTATTAGTGCGCAGTCTTTAGGACCACAATGATCACAGGCTCTCAACAACATTTTAATGTTTGCATTTCCCCCAATTTCTGGTAAAAGTCTTCCAACTAGTTGTGGTGCCAACATATTTGGATACACTGCCAAAATAGCTCCACCTAAGCGCAAGGCGTCTGCCACTAACATTAGCTCACGTTTTGCTTCTTTGTCTTCTGTGTTAGATGAAGCATCTTCAAAGTCAGCCAAAACAGCTTGTAGCGGGCAACTAGAAAGCTTTGCATGCAACCACTCATAATTGAAGAGTACATGTTCAAATAAATCCTTAAAACGCCGTGATCGAACAAAATGAAACGGCAGTTCACCAAACTACATATTCGGTCAACACGCATTATGCGAAAAAGATTAAATGATAGATTGGAAAAAATGTGTTTTGTTTTTACCTTTCTTAGATTGTATCTTTTGGAACTGCCATCTTTACTTGTAAATACCAGCGGTTGTATAGGCACTTTACGGTCCGCAGAACCCTCCTTTTCGGTGAGTCCGAACCGATGTCTCTGTATTTCAGTAAATTTAAAAGGCTTTGGCACTCCTCCGCCCCATATACCCAAGTAGTAATCGGCAATCATAGAGTGGAAATACATCGCCATGTTCATGTTTTTGAAATATCGCTCCTTTGCAGTGTCTCGAAACTGCCTGTGGTACCAGTTCATTACGTTGACACCATCAGCCTCACGTTCGCTGAGATAATTAGGCAAATCGTTACGTATGCGGGTCCACAGCAAGGGCGGAATACGTCTGACGGGGGGTAAGTGATATTGGTAGACATCATCTAAAACTTTATCATCCAACGATATCAAATCCTCAAGTTCGCTTTCTGACAGACCTGACTTTGAAGCTGTAATATAAGCTAGTGCATGAAATACCAAGATGCGACCGTGCTGCTTCTCAATACGTTCAAACAACATCATAATTGAGTCCATAACATTGTTAGCCAAGTGGGTTTCTTGGGGGCGAGTGTAACTGCGCCACCGGCATATTTCAGCAAACACTAATTTCACGAAAATTGGTAAAGAACACTTGCTAATAGCATTTGCAACTAATCGCCACTGATAGTTATTAAGATCCCGACATGCTGTTTTCATCCACATCTTAATTACATTCATTGCTAAATCTTCTCCCAAAGCTGTGACTTCAATAAAATTCTCCTCCACATCTATCATTTTGCGCAAGACATGATACTCTTGAGACACGACCGGATTATTTTCTTCTTTTGCACATGATATTATGATCTAATATAAATAAATGGATTTTATTTAAATACGAACAAAGGGAACATTTTAAAAGAACTGGTATCATTTTAATACCACCACCTATTAAACCTTTAGCCAATCACCCACCCACCACCTCATCAGTAACCAAACTTGCAATAAAAATTTAGATTTAGCTTAGTTTAGCAGGCACAGGTCAAGCAATTTGAAAAAACTTATACATTTGAATCATATGTTTTGCACACAACCAATTTCGATTTCGTTTAAATTTATTATAATTCTTATTAGGAAATAAGAAGGAGGGAGGTAGGCTTGGTGTTCGACAATTCATGCAAAGCGCACTTACCTTACAGTGTACTGGCAACCGGGTAGGTATCCAGGAAACACTATTTGAATCTTGAGTACCGGTCAGTTGGTCAACCGAGTCAAGGTATAACGTCAACGGCTGATTCTCACTAGCATAAGTTAATAATTGCTTAAAGTGTGCTGTTAAAGGTACCAAGTCATCGGGGATATTTTCAAAAGGTAACATGTAATTGTAGGAAATCTATAACATGGAGGAATACACAAATATCCATATGTAGTATATATACATGGACAATATCGATAATTTTGTTTAACCATATGAGTTAATGCAACGCTGCTTAAGCAACTAACTAACTAACTAACCCACCTGTTGGCAAATCGATATTAGAGTTGGTGTTAGTGCGCTTGAGTCAGGCGTGGTGCCCAGAAATCGAATAATATTTATTGGTCTTTTTTCCGGAAACCATTCTGTTGCTACTAGTGAAGCACTTTTAGCTAAAAGTGATGTCTTTCCGCAACCTCCTTCGCCATAAAGGACAAGTGGTTTATCTGAATCCCCCAGCATATAACGCTTGATGTGTTTTAGACTTTCTTCACGTCCATAAAAGACCTTAACCGAATTATTGCAAGCGTGCAAATGCTGAAGGATTTCAGTGACTATCTGTCCCTGTGCACTGGAGTCTTCCTTGCGCATAGCTCTATCAACTAATTTGATAATATTTTTATAGAAATGTGATATGAAATGATTAAGGTACTCTTCGTGTGTTTCAATGTCAAGACCTTCACGCCCAATCCACTCTACGGTATATTTCTGGGAGTTACTAGATTCAATTTTTGCTGGTAATCGATTGTCTCGTAGATCCCCTAAGAGTTTTGCCGATTCGGTATCCAAACTTCTGTTTATGATGTCGACAAAAAGGGAGGCCTTCTTTAGATTTTGAAGGTTAATATTGTTAATATAGCGAACATACGAAAGGCAATGGTTTTTAGTATTTTTAACATTTAAAATGCCATTTATGACTTCGCGTTCAGTCACTAACCAAAAACATAAAGATGTTGTGCAAAATCAATTAAATGTTTATTATTAATATTTTTTTAATCTTAAACAAATCGGCTGAGGTATTACCTGACATAAAATAGTTGTGCACCAAGTCCTTACTCATTTTACCACTAGCTCCCAGCGAAGCTGCAGCTTTTCTCAATAATTTCTGCATTTTTCCTAAAGTATCCCACCAGATACCTTGATCCTCTGCCTGTAACTTAGGCACTCGTTTATTATTAAAATTAATTAATATCGATGAAATTGGCTGCAGTACAGAAACTGGAGGCACTGCGTTGCTGTCCTTTTTATACCATAAATCCAGCAGGGCACGGTCTACACCCATTGATGTTAATTCTTCGCAAATCAATTGCAGTTCCGATGAAACAATATATGTTGGTATTGGACGATATCCATATTTCTGACCCAAAAATACCACAAAGTTAGGACCCATTGATAATCTCTGACAATTCTTTATCTCTCGCATACACAGCTCAGTGGTCATGTGATCATCTGTAGCTTCGTCTCGCACTCCCCATCGCATATCCACTACCTGTACATGATGATTTTTCAGTCAGCTTTGAAATCTAATTACATCATTAACATTATTTATTATGTAACAATTATTCATACCTGGAACTCTAAACCATGTTTTTCGCGACAATAATCCTTAATGCGAGGATAACATTTTGCCATTAACGAATTACGTTCCATTGTTGTATCTATACATATATTTTCGCAACTAATAATAATCCCGATGTTCTAGGTATTTTTTAAACTATACGCACCTGTGAATGTGGAACTTGTAAAGATTCGAACAATTTTTGAACTAACCGGTGGCAGCGACTCCAATGATCCAGCAAATATCGAATCTATAGTCCGATCATCCATAGTAATTATTTAACTTATAAGATTATGTGATTGATATTTTATTTTATTATTTCGTTTGCGTTTAGAAATAATACTAAACCATTTTCAACGAATTTCAGCGCGAATTTAACTGAATCAGAAGGCACGCAAATAACCGATAGTCTTGGTGTTTGTTTGATCGATATTCCAGCAATCAAACCACCAAAACACGATTCAAACAAAGAATAGTTAGTCAAGATGTGAGTGATAGACGACAATGGAAGGGTAAACTTGCAGCTCATTTACACTTGTAACATTCAGTGTTGTCATAACTTTATTTTGCTGTACAATTATGCATGTATGTAAATTCATATGTACCATAGGATGACCCCGTTCATATGGAGCCAAAAAGTTGCCGATGTTACCAAATAAATAGAAAGTTTAGTTTGTTTCAGATAGAGTTTTTTGTTGGTGATATGTACAAACTTTCTCTGAATCGAAAGTTATAAAATAAATTTCGAAGCAATAGCAATATGGATAAACTTGCTTTATGTTAAACAAATTAGAAAAATCAGAAATCTCCGAAGGATTGACTTTATTGCCCTATATTTTATAACATACGGCAAATGCTAGAGCAAACAATTTTAAAAATTATTTCTTAAAATTAACTAATAATTTTCTTTTTTAGTTTGAATCATTGTCGTTTTTTGGGCCATCCTAATGTACACACACACACACAATAATATCTATAACTTCAAATGTTTTTCACGTCCTTGTTGTTCATGTTGTGTTCAAGATTTGAACTTCCTGTTGATTTTTTATAGACTGCTATGGCGGAAAGACGACAACAGGTAGACAATTAAAAATAATGGTAAGGGTTTACTTTTCACTTTATCCTCTTCTACACACTTGCTTATTAAGCAAATTTATTGTACACATATTACCTCTAAATACAGACCGTAACAACTCACAATTTTTAACTTTTTAACAATTATTTAACTAAACTCTTTCAAGCTATTTTTTTTTGTAATATGAAGTAATTTTTGTATTTTTTGAATTGTCACGGTATTTCATTTAGTAAAGTTTCTAAAAATATTTCACTAAAGTTTTTAAAGTTTTTTTACTGGCATTTAAAAAAATTATTTCACTAAAATTTTTTTTTTTTTAATTAATGCAGAATTTTAAAACTAAATTTTAAAGTTTGTTTCCTTCCCAGTACAACTGGACAAAATGTGGTTAAGGTCTTTTGCAATTCAGGTAACGTAATGCAAATATGCACCTACATATATAAATATGTATACAAGTTTGGATTGAGTTGCGTGTTGACTTCCATTTGAATTCTGTGTCAGACGCATTGTATTCAATAGATTTCAATTTAATGGCGTTGTTATGAATGAATGTGTATTTTGTTTATTTGAACTTGTTTGTATGTGCATCATCTGTATATAGTATGTAGTTCACTGCCATTTCTATACTTAAAGTTGCTCCTTCAAACTTTGTTTTTTTTATTTTTTTTAAAATATAATTTCAAAGTCATGATTTTTTCTTTGGTTTTTGGTTTCTTGAAACTTACTGGCAATTGATTTATTTCTTCACTTCTAAAACATAAAAGTATTATTTAAAAAAAAAGTTACATGAAATTTACATATAAAATATTCAAGTACATACAGTATTGGAAAAATTAATGGAAAATTCATTTTGTAAAAAACGATAATGTTACCTGTTTATGATTTCATTACTTTAGTTTTCGCATTCTTAATATTTTATATTACCATTAAAATTCCATGAGCGATAGAAAAATAACTAATATTAAGGCTATACAATACTATCAGCCCAATTATGAGTTTATTCCCCGGGAGTTTTTTCCCCATTGAATTTGAATATGAAAAATGAGAAAAGGGAAAAAAACCCGGGGAATTTTTATTCATAATTGTAAAAACTGATAACCGGTTACCCGGGTTTTCATTTTATATATTTTTACTTGGTGATATATTTTTACAAATAATAAACAATTCAAAGAGAACCAACCTGAAAATACGTTAAAACATTTTATTAATAACTAATATTTTTAATTAACAATTAATTAATCTGCGTTAGATATACTTCAGAACAGGAAAATGGTTGGAGACTTCGAAGGATATTTAAATATTCTTTATTTTGCTCGATAAATAAAAATATTTTAATTCGTAATCAGTTGGAATTATTGGCCATAAATATCTTATTTTTCTTTCACTAACAGACTTTGTTCGGCTATTTGCTAGTTTTATAGCATATTTTAATCAGCATAAGTGATTTTTAATACGAAAATAAGACAATATTGCCAAAAAGTATAACAACCAGGTAAAGCAAATATAAGTGCAAACAATTAGAAACATTTATTATTTTCGATAAAAAAAAATTGTTCGGTTCGGCCATATACATATACCCATAATATATTCGAACAAGAAAACCCTGTTATCTATCATGTTTCCGGTTTTTGAAAAACATAATAAAAACACACCAGGCGTGGTGAGTCGGAGTAGAATTTACCACAGTCGTTAAAAATTACTTCAATCTATTGGCGACATGCCGAATTTGGAAACAGTAATAAATTATTTTTAGTTAACTCCTTAATGTGCGCTATTATTAAAGTCTTGTAGTGTGATTCATGTAAATATTTATCTAAATGCCTTAAAGCATGCTTTGGTTTACGATATTTCATTGTAGAGTATCAGCGTTGTCAACTTTTTAATGTCAAAAAGCACTGAACTCATGAGTCTTATTCTGTTCATTAGTAACTAAAACTACTACTGCAATATTTAAGTGCGTATAAGATCTATCCAAAGTAAACCTATTTTTTTAAGGGCATGTCTAATGTGCACCGAACTTATTGATAGAGTAATGTTTAATATACAAAATTTAAAATTTTGACTAATATTTGAATACATAGATTGATTGAATTAGTTTTAAATGCATTCTATGAGAATAGTTTTCCCTTGATAATTTGTCTGCATACACCGACATTTATTTTTGTATAATATACAAAAATAAATGTATATTGCTTGTTTCTACTTTTGTTTTCGAGTTTACATTGTGCAACTTACTACTGTTATACATAATTCGAAATAATTAAACAATAATTATGATCTCACTTCTTTCAAATTGCTAGGTTGGTAGAGTCAATGTACCAAAGATAACAACTGTAAATAATTAAAATGCATCCCTTTTTAAATGTTAAATTAACTAAAATAAAATTGCATCAATAAATTTCTTGAAGTGTAGTTACGTGTTCGTAATATCTGATGTCTGTTAGTATTTGGGATTTAATGAAAACTTACCGCTTGTATGTATCTAGCAGATCGATATCACTAACAAATATTAATGCAGATGTTTATTTCTTCAAAAAATTACTTAGTTTTTTTGTTTCGATTTTAATAACACAAAGTATGCTGTATTTTTTGTTTTGTTTTATTATTAAAATGTTTATTTTCTTTTAATATTATGTATGATGATACGATTATTAATGAGGTTTAGCTATTTTTATTAATTTTATGATTGCAATATATGTATAAAATTTCTAATGACAATTAATTTTTGAGTTTTTAAAAAATGTTTAATCAAAAAAGATTTACTGGAACTTTAGGATTTTCACGATATAGGATGTGTGGTTGGTTAGAGTGTTATTGTATTGATTTAATTGTTTTTATGTACGTAAATGACTTAAATAATATTGACCTAATATTTTATGTTAATTGCTGTTATTTATGTAATTTGTTATATGAATGTATGCATAATATGATTTAATTAAATTATAAATACATACATACGTTTATTTCGTATGTAGATTTGGGTTATGTGTATGTTGGTTGTATAAATATTGAACGATTATTTTCTTTCTTCTTATGTTATTGATAAAAATAATTAATAAATTAACCATAACTATTTTAATGCATTCATTTATTTATAATAATAGATCAATAATAACAAAAATAATTAAATAAGTCTAATTTTAAATACATAGGTAGTATGATTATGTTTGTAATTTATTTCATTTTAAATTATTTGCTTATTATTTTTTTTAGTTTGTTTAATGATTCGCTCATTTTATATAAAATAAATATTTATTAATAATAAAGAAATATATTGATGTTAATTAATAATAAAGAAACAAAAAAAAAAGAAAACTATACATTGATAAATACAAGATGAAATAAAATAATAATTAAAAACAATCGATTTAACTAAAGAAAAATAGTAATAAATTAGAATATACTAGACGCTTCTATAATTCTATTAATAAAGTACATAAATATCTATGTGTGTTTTTTGTTTTTTTTTTTTGCAAGGATTCATTCAACAATAAATACCTTTTTATCCAATTTGTATATATTTTTCTTTTCTTTTATTTTAATTTCCAATTCGATTAATAATAAGGAAACAGTTTGAATTTCAAATGTATTATAAAAATAACGTTATTTCCCGTGATTATTCATATTTTAATTTCTATTAAAAAAAAATTATTTAATTAATCTTAGGTGGTGTTTTTCTTTTTGTGTGTTATGCTATTTTTTATATTTTATGTTTAAGATAAAATTTTCCATGTATGTATTACAATTTTAGCAAACGCAAACACGTAGTACTTTAAGATCTTTAAGATTTTTCGTGGTTCTATTTTAAAGATTAAAGCTTGTTAAAAAACATTGTGCCAGTTTTTTGTTTTGTTTTTCTTTTAAATAAAATTACAACCAATTTGTTTATGTACTTGAATTCATAGTCCACCATAGTAGACTTAAGAAACATCACCATTTTTTAAAGAGTCTCTATTGGATGTTGTCAATGAAGATTGTTTGGGGTCATCATCAAGTAATTTTTTGGCAGTCAGTACCAATTTATGTATATGCGGAGAGGAGGGTGAGGTCAAGGTGATTCTATAATAAGAGAACGCTTTTTTGTTGGTATACATAATGAACATTTCGGAAAATGGATGGCGGAAGATAAGCAATACGTTAGTTTGTAAAAAAAGCAAAAAAAAAGGCAAATTCTGTTGTAGTTTTCGAATAGTAGAGAAATAAGCAGCCGACATATGTTAACAATCAAAAAGTTATAAAAATATTAACATGTTGTGAAATTGCTGTTAATGATTAGTTGTTGTAGAATTCAATTGCTATTTGTTTTGCAAGGAAACAAATGAATTTGTTTTATTATTCAATGACCTCTAAGTGCTGGCAACTTGCTGCTTTAAATAAATTCCAAATAAAGTTGCCCAACACCTACCTGGGACTATTATCTGCTTTCTCACGGACTAAGGTGGTGGTGGTACTAACTGAGCCGCCGTTTTGTTTTTGTAGAGATGATCGTCGTACTTGTATAGGTTTTAGGCGATCTTCTAGATCGCTAAGAGAGCCATCCGAAGTGTGCGAATCCTCGCTGAAATACATATTTTTATTTTATTTGAGCGTCAAGGCATATAATTAAATTGTACTAATATTTACCTGTCTGTTAAATCTTCATCGCCTTCTTCCATTGCTTGTTGTAAATCAGCAATACGTTGTAGAGCTAATCGCAAATCATTTTTCAGAGCAGTCGATTCAGATTCGACTTGTTCTATTTTCTTTTCTAAATCCTTACGTTTTGTTACAGACTCCTGTTCTCTACCCGAAACTACGTGGAATTCTTCTCGCAATTCCCTTAAACTTTTCTGAGACTTTTTTAGAGCATCTTGGGCCTGTACTTCCCGAACTTTAGCTTGAGTAACTTCATTTTGTAGCCGTTCCAAGCCTTCTTTGTGACGATTCACTTGAACTTCTAAACGAGCTCTAGTGGCCTGTTCTAATTCTAATCGTGATTCCAATTCTTTGGTACGTAATTCCAATCTAAAAATTATTATTAACACATTTTTTTTAAAAAGTTTTAAGAATGTCGTTTTATTTATATTTACCGTTTTGACATCATAGCCGCGGAGGGATCTGTCAAATTTTCGATATTTTCCAGTCTGTGTTGTAATTCTGCTATTTGCTCTTTGAGATTATTTCGTTCTGCTTCCAATTCCGACAATTTAAATTCATATTCTGATGCAGCAATTTGTTCGGTATTAAGCTGTTTGACTGCTGCACTATACTTTTTCATGAGTTCGGCCAATTCTTCCTCATTTTCTTCTATTTGAGCTTGGAGTTCGGTACGGTCACGTTGGGCAGCGTTCGCACGATCCTCAGCTTCATTGCGTGCTCTGTTAGACTCTTCATACATTGATTGTACTTCGGCCAAATCGGCATCTGCTGTTTGACGCGCCTTCATTGCTAAAGTGCGCGCTGACTCTGCATCCTCAAGTTGATTACGTAGTTGACGTATCAAAGTCTTGCCAGGTGTATCCGCCTTAAGTCGTTCCAATTGAGCGTGAGCATCTTTAAGTAGTGCTTTATATTTACGCAAATCCCGTCGTATTTTTTGATTAGCGGCCTCTTCAGCTTGTCGATCCACACGATCTTGGTCTTCCATTGATGAAAGGCGGCGTTCCAATTCATGTTTCTCTCGTAATAACAGAGTTCGTTCCTCGTGTTCAGTCTCCAGTTGGCATTCAAGCGCTGTAATTTTGTAACAACAACTCCAATCTTTACTACTCTCCATTATAATGTATAAAATAAAACATACCTTTGATTTTCTTATATGCACTACCACGAGCTTCTTCCAGTTCTTCGTCCCTTTGTTGAGCCTCTCTTCTCGCTTCTTTGCGCATTGTTTCCAATGTCATTTCCAAGCGTAATTTAGCTTGCTCCAACAACTGAACTTGACCTGCCATTTCGTCCAATTCCTCTTCTTGTTCTTTGACTCGTCTATCCAATTCATTTTTGGACCGTCTTAACTGGGCAATCTCCTCTTCAGTACCGCCACCAAATGTCATTTCCTCCAACTCCCGTTGTAACGATGCCAACTTCTCTTCCTTGAGATCAAGCTCAAGACGAGTGTCCTAATGAAACAATAACAACACAAATATCATATAATTATAAATTTTTTATTTACTTAGGTCAAGATTTCCTAAAAATTTTAAACGTATTTAAATAGTACATACATCATAAATCACAAGATTTTCTTATTTATACATACACATTTTCAATTCAAAGCAATCGAGTTATAGTTCGAATTCTAGGAATTTCTCAAAACTGTTACACATTTCATTAAGAAGTGTGTTAATACGAAGAAAACAAAACTCACTAGTTTTGAAACTAAGCTAAACTAAAATATGTAAGTAACATTATTTTAATGACCGACAGTTTATTTAGTTCACATAAAGGTCTTTGTTCCACACATTTATTCATCATTCATCTACATAAGTAGAATGAATATGTATATCATTTTTTTTTTACATTGCTGAAGTCAATAGTTAAAGTCACAATTAATAAAAGAAACTAAGACATTTCTACATATGTATGTACAGTATCGGTCAAAAAACATTGGACAAAATTCGCTTATAACTTTTTTACATCAGAATCTAAAAAATTGAATTTTGAGTCATCGGATAATAAAACGGTATTCCATAGTGCAACAGTCCAGTTCAAATATTATCGAGCAAATTCAAGGCGAACTTTACGATTTTTCGCAGCTCTGTAGCTTTTAAGGCCAGCTGAAACTGTTCGTCTGTGTACAGTTCGTACACTTAGCTCTAGATTGAGAGAATCAATTACTCCAGAAATTGACGTGTATGGATCTTTGTTGAACTCTTTCGCAATCCGTGCATCTTCTTTAGATGTTATGTATTTTAGTTTTAGCAGCTGATCGTAGAATTTGGCATACAAAATGTTTCGCAAACATCTTTTTGACTCATTCCCTCATAATAATATTTAATTGTACTATTTTTATTACGTGTGCAATATTTTGTTACAGTTTTTTTTAAATATTTAAATATAATCACTGCAGTTCTTCTTGATATTTGTTTAACAGCAATTTAAGAATTTTTATTAACAAATTGTTTTTTCCAATATGTTTTGTCGCTTGCTTACTTCTACATTGTTTTACTCATACTTTTTATGTATAAAAATATTTATTATTTTGTTTTTTTTTTAGTTATACTATATTAGGGTTTTGAACTATTCGTATCATATATTTTTTATTAAAAAAAACAAGCAATTTTGTTTTCTCTACAGAAATAGTATAGAAGTAATTTTTGTCCGACACTGTATGTACATACCATTCTTCTCAGACATTTAAGTATGTAATTCATTCATTTACTATTGAAAAATTTACTCTAGCCTAAAATTTGTGTAAATAGAAACATTAATCTTGGTTCTTTAAGTTGTGGTTGGAGAATAATGAAAAACCAGATCCCGTTTCGATTTGAACACTATACAAAGTCTATGGAATTCACAAAAGAACATTTTATGAATTTACTTTTGAATGTGATCTGAATGGTCGAATATTTATGAATTGCCTATATTAAAATATATTTTGTCATTTTTATCTTTTGACCCCCAGTAACACGAAGTCTGGTTATGTTTAAACTAATAGTTATACTGACAGTTTTCATACAAAAATAATTTTAACCGACAATATAACTATTAGTTAAGGCATAACCAGACTTCGTGTTAATGGGGGTGAGACAGATAATTCAGTATACATAGATTGCGATTCCTTAATAATGAAATTAGAAAAGGGATAGTTAATTTTTATCAGTTAATGAAAATGTTAGATATTTTTTTGCTGCCTTGCGTTCTAAAATTTTACGCGTAAATTGCTTTGAAATTCAGTGCTTTAAAATTTTATAAAATATCGAATATAAATATGCAAAATAATTACTGTTTTTAAATTCACGTTTTGCTAATTAAATAGATGTGAAAGGTACACAAATTATCTAAAAATAAAAAATGATTGGTAGTTTCAGCAAATGTTATTGAAGCGAAAAGTTTTTGATTTCAAATAACGTATCACGTACTATGTAAATTATTTTCGTTGTAATGAAAAATTCCGTTACGTAGTAATAAACCTAATTTTATTTATATCTTGTTTTTTTTAACAACATTTAAGGGGACCCAAAATATAATTTATTTATGAATGCCAGAGACATTTGCAAATGATCCTTTTTGATAATATCGTAATCAGTAGAGATATTTGGAAATATACTGCTAATGCAATTGAAAAAAAAAATTCTAACAATTTATACATAAGCCTTTTTTGTATGTACTTATTTATGTACATTTGTATATAGAGAAAATAAACGGTAAACAAAACACAAAAAAAACATACTTGCAACAGCGTAGCACATGAAGTATAACGTAGACTCATATTTAGATGTATTAGATATTTATTGGGATGGCCAATAAGCAATGATGATAACAGTAATAAACTCGATCTTAATTATTTTTTCATAATGAACTCACAGACACACTTTAAAATACATACATAAATAAGAATTATCAAACAAACTTATAGTAACGAATTTTTTCAAATGCACTTTTGCGTCAAAATTATATTTCAATAAATAAAGAAAGAATTAACTCAAACACCTAAGTATGTGCATATGTAAATTAAATAAACTTATTAACAACACTATTCATATATTATTTTATTTTCCTTAATTATTAACGTTTTTTTTTATAATTTTTGATACCGATATTTTTTTAATTTCTTTGTACATGTGAAGCGTAAGCGTGTAAATAACGTATAGAGTGTTTAAAGAATAATGAGAATTTAGAACTCAAACAAGTATTCCAGCCCAACACTAAAGAAAATATTAAAAGAAAATACAAGTAACAACAACAAAACAACAAGACGATAAAAACAAATCAGAACGAGATATCGAAACACATACACACAACATACAATGCACATTAGGATAGACCAACAAATTGATCTTAAAATATTTAACCCCATATGCATAAACAGTTTATAAATTTATCAAAGGTTTATCAAACAAAATTTCCATACAAAATTTGTTTTATAAACCTTTGATAAATTTATAAACTGTTTATGCATATGGGGGTTAATTATTAAATATGAATAATTTATGTTCTAGACCCAACCAACTGAATAAATCAATGGACAAAAAGTGCCTTATACGTTATTTCTGAATTTTTCAAATACCGGCAGGGTTGCAGTAGCTTCGGAATTTCTCATTTGATTCGCCTTTCCTGTCATATGTTTCCAGTGTTAAAACAGATATGAGACAAATCGACTAACGCTAAAACTATGAACATAACAAGTAAGAGAGCTATATTTGGCTGTGCCGAATCTTATATTATACTTCAAAATACAAATTTTAAATATTTTTAGGTAAACAAAATTTATTTTTTTTCCAAAGTTGTTTTTTTAATTTTATGACAAACTTATATATACCCTGCTCACGAAGGTAAAGGGTATAAAAAGGTATCCTTAATTTAAGACAACTTTAATTTTAGTTAGGAAAAATTACAGTTATTCTTTTGCCCCAAGCGAACGTAACTGTCCTAATGTGCATACAACAAACAAATACATATGTTATATACCAGTGTAGTATGCAGGAAAACAAATACAACAACATACATACATACATACATAAATGAATGACTGTATTTTAAAATATGAATGCGTACATAACATGTATGCACATCGTATTCGTTACTTTTTTCATTCGATGGTAACTTTGATAATATGTACATACAGCAGTGTTCAAAAAAGTAGGAGCGGTGGTATTAAATATTTTTATAAGTTAAATTTGATGGTCTAGCAACTTTAAATCCAGTTGATATTATAATGGTACTTACAACGAAAAGTAAAATTTAATAGCCCTGACAGACATGTGGTTTCTATACCACGATATGTATACTACGTACATATTCATAGTATACGAACCAGCTTTACACCATAGTGTTTGATGGTTTAATTATAGTATAGGTTGACACACATGTAGTATACTACGCTAGTATAATATACAAATCCTATGTCTGTCAGGGCTATAAAACACAATAGAAATGATAATGTTTGTGATTTCATTTAGTCATTTCTTAATTTTCCTCTTGAGTGTATTGATAAAATATAGCAAAAGATTTATAACAAATTGAAGTCGTTAAGATTAAGATGCAATCGTAAAACATCGAAAGTTTTTATTGAAAACATTTGGTTAAACAAATTCGGGTTAATTTTTTTTCCCGATTCTGACCCATTGTTGGTCCGAATTTCAATGGCATTGGATATCTATTATTAGATATCCATATTGCCCACAACTTAGTAATTCATATTTTCGTGGTTTCTTTGCTACATATTTCAGCTATTTGTGGGCCGATTTTCCCGAATTTAAATAGCAACCTAACCACAGATATGCCTATATCGACTCCGCTATCTATAATGATCCATAATATATATGTTGTAATTTGTGTGAACTCAATTGAAAAATATAAAAATTACTATTTTAAAAAAGTAGTATTTCTACTATTTTTTTAAAAGGTAGTATTTCTACTACTTTTTTTTAAAAAAGTAGTATTTCTACTACTATTTAAAAACGTAGAATTTCTACTACTTTTTTAAAATGTATGTATTTCTATTAGCACTAGTATTACTATTTTAAGCAAGTAGTATTTCTACTACTACTAGTAATTCTACTAATTTTTTAAAAGTTAGTATTTCTACTACTATTTTAAAAAAGTAGCATTTCTACTACTATTTTAAGAAAAATAGTATTTCTACAACTATTTTAAGTAAAGTAGTATTTCTACAACTATTTTAAAAAAGTAGTATTCCTACTACAGAGTCAATTTTAATAGAATTTATTGCATACTTAGATGTAGATTATCTTTACTTAACGTATTTACAGACGACAATACTGGTTATTAATATTTGTCGAAAACTTATGTATCGTAAATAATACAAATTTATTTATGGTATTAGATTTTCAAATAATACAAACGATTTAATAATATATAGTCAATATATTTTGTTGTTGTACCAGACATATGATTTGTTTTAGTGTTGTTTGACAAAACGAAGTGCCTCGTCTCCATGTATAATTCTCTATGACATAAACCGTAATGTACATTGGGAATTGCAGAATATTTTGAGGTTTCGCCAGTTGTTATGATATCTTGTTTCCTGTTTGTTATCGTTTTTTTATTTTTTTTTTTTAGTTCAAATTGCCTTCAGACTGTACTTATTTATATATATTTTGTTTTGCAGTAATATAATTGAGAATATATTGCAGTGATTTTGGTAATTTTTATGTTTTCCAAATCATATTGCACAAAAAAGATGAATAATGTAAATATTGAACATTTGAACTATTGAACTTACCGCTAACGATTGTTCTAGTGTAAATTTTTCAGCAATTAGTATATCATTTTCTCGGGATAAACGTTCCTTCGATTGACGTTCTTGACGAGCGGTGTCCTGCAAAAAAAAAAACAACGAAATGTATGATTCAATATTGTAATTGAAATTTGATACTTTAGATTTTGATCGAAAAATTTGTCGACTAAAAATTTTACTATACATATTTCAAAAATAAAATACAATTTTTTTCCCCATAAACTGCTAAATTTTTAGTACTACTTATTAAACTATGTATGATGTTGCTATTAAGGTAAAACTTACTTGTAATGCCAGACATTCAGAATCGAACTTTCGTTGCTTTTTCTCCAAAACATTATTGCGGCCGTTTTGCTCCTCTAAAAGCATTCTTAGATCGTTCATTTCATTGGTCATTTTTTGAGCCTTGCGTTTCCATTGGCCAACAACTTGACGCTGTTCTTCGACCTCTTCATAAGCGTCATTGAGCTAAATAACAAATCCAATATTAATGCATATAACATAATATATAATATGTGTCTCTAATCAACATACATATGTACATACATATGTATATTCTTGAATTATTGCATACCTTCTTTTCCAATTGTTTTTTCAGTCCAATTAGTTGCTCCAGATCATGCTCGTGCTGTGTTTGCAAACGTCTTTTGGTAAATTCTAGTTCTTTAGCCACACGTTCATACTTAAGTTTGTATATACCGCCTGATGAACCACCGTCCTCGATCTCTAGATCTTCTTCTTCTTCTGAAATGCCATTCAAATCGGATTTGGCACAAATTAATTCCATTTCGAGTTTTTCTGTAGATTCCTGCAAGTTCTTTACTTTGCCTTCCTTTTCCGACAGCTCCTTTTCCAGACGGAGACGCTCTCCAGTTTCAGCTTCCAAACGTTCTGTTGCCATATTAGCCGTAGAACGTTCTTCTGCTAAATCTACCGTCATTTCTGATAACTGTAAAATTAAAAAAAAAATAAAGAAAAATTAAAGAAAAGCGTTGCAAAATCCTAATTATAAATACACACGAATTATGAATCATACTAAAAATGTTCTTCATTTAAAAATAAACATTCCATAGAGAACAGTGTTTGTTGTATTTTTTTTTTTTTTTTAGTAAAATCAAATAAATTTTCTTTATTCAATGTCACATTAATACACACATATTTTGACCAGATAGATTTATAAATATGTAAATATTAATATAGTAGGTTTATACAAACCGTGAACTTGACATACATATTTTGAAATCAAAAACATGGAAAATCAATGTGTTTTTTACAGGAGAGCACACTTTAAATATTTAAATTACACCCAAACATATAGATTGAATTAATAAATTAAATTTTAGCTTAATTTAATAAAATCTTAATTCAGAATTTGATATATTTCTAATATATATATTTCTAAAAAAATAATTATTTAGCTTTTATTTGATTGTAATTCATTCGTTCATTGTTAATTAATTCACAAATTGAATTATAATATTTGTTCATCATCCTTTAGGTGCCTTGCATGCTGCATTACCCCCTTTACATTGTGGACTTGAACAGAAAATTATTTTTTAAGAGGAACTGTTTTTCAGGATGGTTTTTAAATATATTTATTAGTTTTTATTTTAGGTATAAGTTCTCGGATTTTAGTTATTGTATATTCAAACCATGTTTATTCTTTAAAATTTCATAATCTACTTATGTTTTTTTTTGTTTCGGTAATTTGTATTTAATTTAAATAGAAGAAACAATTTAATGATCCAGTTAAGAATGACTTCTATAAAAAGAATACGTTTGAAGTACTGAATTTAAGGATTAAAGCCTATCATATATATTTCAATCAAGAATTAATTTTTGGTATGCCTAGACAACCAACGTATTATTCATACCTCATCCAGTTCGTTATCATCCCCATCTTTAATAGTGCGATCATCGTCGTCATCATCCAGGTCAGAGATATCTCTGGCCAATGAATTCGATCGTGATGTCGGAGTTTTTGGTAAAGTTTTTGAGAGTTGGAAAGCTTTGGTTAAAATGTTTTGTGACGACTTTGAACGTCCCACGGAGGGACAGCGTTCCATGCTGTTACGTTCTCGTTGTCTTTCGATAAGACTTATTGTTTCAGTAAATGGGTCATTGTCATCGTACAAAGAGTTGATGGGTGTTGTTCTACCACTATTGGTGGTGGATGCTGTTGAACGATTGCGACTCCGTCGTCCCATAGCCGACCATTCTTCCTGAACATGGTCGGTTCTTTTAAGGAAATTTTGTATTTTTTCGCTCAAAAAGGCCGACGCCGTTCTAGGATCTTCAAAAGAAGGCGAAGGCCGAAATGATTGATGTACAGGTTGTTTGCGACAACCCAACACAAATGAGAGATTCGCATCAAACACTACCGGCGATTGTTCCATGTTTCGCATTTCATATGCATCGAATTGATCGCCTTGAGTGTATGTTTGTGGAAACACACGTCTTGGGGGTGTTTGTAGACGAGAAAATGAAGATCGTGTAGTAGACGTAGCTGCACTGGAGCTTGCAGATGAAGCTCTCGACGACGTACTTTTCACCGAAAAAGCTGGGCTGGGCGAACGTGTTAACAACCTTAGGCGCTCAGACGAGGGGCGTGTGTATTGGCCGTTTGTTACATATGACGTAGATGAGTTAGTTGTTGAATCTATTTTAGGAAGAGGTAGTTTTAGTTTGGCTTCTACAGCGACTGTTGATGAATAGCCATTCGAGCTATCAACAACAGCCTCTGTTTGATTTGATATTCCATTACATAATGATCTCGACGCAACAGTAGACGAGCGTAAGCCATCATCGGAATCGTAGTTTAAAGAACGCGTCGAAATACCGATCGATTTGTTTAATGTCTTGGCCGGACTACGATCTCGTTGTTTAGGTATCAATTTGACTTGTTTACGCAAACGATTGGGATCTTTAGGCGGTATGGGAGGACGCGGAGATGGGGTGGAAGGAGGCGATGCAAAAGACGAGACATTGGTGGCATTTGAGGATAATGAAGAATTACTTCCATCTTTGCATAAGGGAGCAGAAGATACCGAAGAATTTAATTGTAAATGGGTCCTTTCAACCATTGATGAATAATTTTTAGTTGGTTGTGGTATCGAATGTTTGGAACTACGCATCGCTAAGCGGACACGCTCTAAAAATGGTAAATTTGATATATCGTGTTCATTGTTTTGTGTATCATTGTTAGTATGTTTGTTGCTACTGCTAATATTTGTGTTTATTTTCTTATTTATAACATCTATGGATCCGGGGATATTGTTGTTTGATTGTGAGTTCGTTTCAGGTGTGTGTGAGGCGGTCATTTTCTCAGACCTATCACTTTCCCGTGCCACCACTAAATCGTTCTGTAGTGGTGACATAGGAATACAATTTTAAAATTCCTTTTTCTATAAACAAATTTTATACATAATAAGGATTATTTGGAATAAAGCCAATTAAGTCGTTTTCAGTTCGTTATTCTCGTTGAGTCGTAAATTTTGAATTTAGATTTAATTCATTTTTATCCGTTAATTTTTTTTTTATATTATTTGTATGTTTTAATTCTAAATGCAATATGTAATTTATTTTCTTCTTGAATAGAGAAAAAGAAACAAATCCGTTTTATTTTCGTATTTCTATACTATTCGTCACGCATTTAATTTTCTTTTATTTCACACGATCGATCTACGACGGCTACTTGCAAATAAATACTTGTTTCTATTATTTTTTTATTTTTTATTTCTTCTCTACTTTCTAACAAATACTTTTCTCAGCGGACGGAATAAAATAGCGTTCACGATGGCACTTAGAGGTTTTTCTTCCTCTACTGCTATACAATGACTGAATGAACATGCTGATTTAAGTTTGCTTAGTGAAAAATACGTACAAACATCATTGCGGGCGAATTCAGCAAATTCGAATGAGATTTTGTGCGTATCTTTACACTTTTCGTACATATACATATGTATGTATATTAAGATGGTACAAAAAAAAAACGACAATTTTCTAATAAAAATTAATATTTAGTTTAAATTTTATTGATGTAGTAGTGCAGATAAAATTATATTTTATTAGGATTTCTATTCTGACTTAAAGGAACAGATTTTTGAAACTGTTTGATACTCATTTTCTACTTATACCCGTAATTTAATTTTAATGATTTGAAATTAATGTTAGGTAAATTTATCTACTAGGTATTTTACATCGCATATATCTATTTGTTGACATTGCGGGAATTGAATCGATGTTTATTTTATTATGGTATACATATTTATAACTATATATTATTAAAAAATTTCGGATTGTGGTTGGAACAAATATGAATTATGACTTTTCTGGGAATGTCGGTAGTTTTTTTTTTGACTCCATACAAACGAGGCTAACCTAATGTACCAAATACATATTAACAATAAGAGAAGAGCAAGTGTTTCTATTGTTGATTGAAAGAAAAGCAAGTCAAAGAAAACACACTTTTAACTTGTTCAATTGCCAAAAATAATTATTATTAAGTATTTGTTACAGCATTCACAATTACTTATACATATATAAATTAAGATATGTTTAGCATATGTATTATATTAAACATATGTATATTCAAACAACATTATTATTATTATATCTATCTATTTTTCTTTGATACTTTGAAGGTTTTAAAAATGAAACTTTCCAGCGATCCCACACTTATCGGAAGTTAGATAGAAATTTCGTATGCAAAATTTAACCGATTTATATCGGACTCATTTAAAAGTTTTCATTGTAAATTTAACAACACAAATAAACATAAATAAATTTTGCAAACGTTAACGAAATATTTAATTTTGTTTCTTGTTTATTTCTATTAGAAAGCAAATATAAACACTTTTATTTGGAACGAATATGAATTATTTATTTAGATTTGCGTGTTTAATTCTTATGATTGTTTACTTATATTAAATGGTCGAAAATACCGAAGAAACGAAATCTATTTTTAACAAAGATAAAAACATTTTTTATTTAATATACATATGTATGTATATAATTTGATTGCATTTAAAGCATTAATTGTCAAAATGTATAATTGGGTTTCTGCAATTATCCAAATTGCAGTGCTTCTATTGATCGGGATTGTGACCCAAAGGGTCCATATGTAATCTAGAAAGTCATAGTACAATAGTATTGTATCTCAATTATGTATATAATTCGGAAATTCCGCCAAACTTTGATTTGATATTTTTGTTAAAAATTTATTCTTCATGTTAGTATGTTGAGTATTATGTTTGAATTGTATATAGTATTGTTAAAATTACAAATATGTAATATGTTGTCGTGTTATTATTATTATTTACAACACTAAAATGAAATGCACATGATTGCAAATATCACACTAAATAAATGTATGTATGTTTGTACATTAGACCAGCCCTTAATCTTGTATTTCGCATGGGTCTGATTTTGATCTTTGGTATCTAAAACATTAACGCAAGATTTAGAGCCAATTGTATAATGGAAATCGGTGCCGAAAATAGTTTAAACATTTTAAAACTTGGCTATATAATATATGTTTCAAACTTTTTAATCTTAACTCGTAATCGCAAAAAAAATAACAATGTTTTTACCCATTACATCAAAAGCGAGTCTAAAGGTAGGGTCACACACGGCAAATATTTGCTCAAAAAAGCGTAACAACTTTTTTTAGCACAAATTTGTTTGACGTGTTTACTCTTACATCCTAACTAAAATAAGTTTTTGAAATAAATAAAAGAATTCAAATTTATTTTGTTTAGTGGTTACGTCTTTTTCGTCAAATATTTGTCATGTGTGACCCTACCTTAATAAACCTTTTCATTTTCCCATTATAAATATTTGAGCAAAGAAAATAAAAAACAAGTGGGAGCATTCACCATTTTTTGTAAAAAAAAAATGTTGGTCAAACAATTTTATTTTGTAATGAAAAAAGAAAAACATATGTATATGGTGAAAAAACAGAGGATATATAGAATTATCAATCATGTTTGTAAATTATTTGGGGATTCGGAAAGTTGATTTCAACAGATATGTATATGATACTTTATGGTACCTTTACTGCTTATAGTGAAGTGTATAAATAAGAGCAAGATGAATTGAACAAACAAATGTTTTTACACACTAAAAACTAAAAATTAAACAAATTACATTTTAATACCTTTTGAATTTGACATAAAGAATAATCTTATTATGGGTTTTAACTTGTCAAATTTTGGAAAATGTCTGTTTGCTCTGAAAATTTTAAAAAAGTTAACCCCCTTATTTAGAAACACGAACGGAAAATCATTTGCAAATGTTTGTTTTGAAATCTCTCAAACATGATTTGAAAACGAAGTGCTTCATACAAATTTTTAAAATAAGTTTTCATATACATATGTATGTATGTATGTAGTTATGTACAACGTATGTATGTAGTTAATACGTTACAAAATTGTTTTCAACATGATGCCAAACGATTCCTCTGTTGTACTGATTTTGTTTGACATCATTATCTTATGTTATAAAAAAAGTTTAGTTGCGATATATATTGAAATTGAGATAACAATGGTCATGAGAAACCCTGTATTAATGAGATGTCAAAATCTTTTTGGGACAAAAAATATACATACATATATAAAAAAATGGCAACTTTTAGTTTGAAAAAAATGTGTGTTTCATAAATCATTATATTTGTCAAATTACCAAACTAATCGTATAAATATGAATGAATATAGCATAATTTAAGCAATACATATTGTACCTATGTATATATGTACATTAGGGTGGCCCTTAAAAAACGAAAGTTGGATTTTGGCCATTCTCACCCCCAGTTTGGTGAACATTAGTAAAAAAAATCACCTTGGAAAAATTTTAGGTAATCGGTTGGGGTTAAGCCCTCTGAAGTTTTGAGATGCATTTACAAGGGGAAAAAATGCATTTTTTCAGTTTTTGTAAAAATGTTGGCATTAAAAAATTACTTTTGCATTTAATTTAAAAGAATAGAAATGTGTACGTAATTGTCGTTCTAATAAGACATAAAAAACAGAAATTGGTCAAAAAATTTTAAAGTTATTAAAAATTCGACAGGCCATTAACTACACCATTTCCAATTGTATTTCAGAAGTTTCTAATTGTATTTCAGAAATTTCCAATTGAATTTCAGAAATTTCTAATTATATTTCAGAAAATTCCAATTCAATTTCAGAAATTTCCATTTATATTTCAGAAATTTCCAATTATATTTCAGAAATTTCTAATTATATTTCAGAATTTTCTAATTATATTTCAGAATTTTCCATTTATATTTCAGAAATTTCTAATTGTATTTCAGAAATTTCCAATTGTATTTCAGAATTTTCCAATTGTATTTCAGAAATTTCCATTTGTATTTCAGAATTTTTATTTTATACTTAAAAAGTTTCCAATTGTATTTCAGAATTTTCCAATTGTATTTCAGAAATATCCATTTGTATTTCAGAAAATTCTAATAGCAATACCAATGGATATTTCTGAAATACAAATAGAAAATTCTGAAATACAATTGGAAAATTCTGAAATACAATTAGAAACATTTTAAATATAAATTAAAAATTCTGAAAAACAAATGGAAATTTCTGAAATACAATTGGAAAATTCTGAAATACAATTAGAAAATTCTGAAATACAATTAGAAAGTTCTGAAATATAATTGGAATATAATTGGAAATTTCTGAAATATAAATGGACATTTCTGAAATATAAATGGAAATTTCTGAAATTGAATTGGAATTTTCTGAAATATAATTAGAAATTTCTGAAATTCAATTGGAAATTTCTGAAATACAATTAGAAACTTCTGAAATACAATTGGAAATGGTGTAGAACAAGAAATGTGAGAACAAAATTAACATATTTTGAGAAATATTAAAATAAAAGCTCATTTTTACATAAAATATATCCATATTTACTTGTATTTATATGAGTTTTTGTCTTCGTAAGATACCGTTAACCTATTCGCAGGTATGATCAAAAAAATAAAAAATTTTTAACGGCAGTCTCAAAACACCATTTTAAATTTTTTAAAAATTTTGTTAAACAAATTTCAGAATTTTTTGATCATCTCATTGGGATTTATTGAGGGAATAATAGGGAATAAAAATGTGAAAAAATTATGAAAATATCTCTTATAGTTTTTCCGTACCTGCGATATAAATTTTGAAATTTTCGAGAAAAATTAATTATTTGGCCATTTTTTGCGAATGAGCTCTATTTCCTTACTGTTATGAATTATAAGTAAAACCTATTCAAAATATTACAGTCCAGATATTTCTAAATATACTCTGAAAGTTTTACTAAAATTGGAAAACGTTAAATCTTAAATCGTGAAGGTCAAATGTCAAATTTTTCAATATATCAAACTGGGGGGTGAGAATGGCCAAAATCCAACTTTTGTTTATTAAGGGCCACCCTAATATACATACATACGTATTTATGCATAAAAAATTAACAACAACAAAAAGAATTGGCTGTTAGCCAGTATTTCAATGCATAGATCTTTTTACAGTTACTGAACATAATTGATTAAAAAGAAATAACATACGAGTACATACTAAGTTAAATAAGTAAATCCGATCCCATTAAAATAAGTGATGTTTGTTTTATTTTATCATAAAATATTGTGTATGTATGTAAATGCTAAAATGTGCTACAATTGATTTGGTTTCGAAATAAGTTTTAACGAAATCGTTAGAGTTATAATCGCAGGAACATCAAACTTATTCTTTTTAATTTTCATTCTTAAGAAAATCCTGACTATTTTAGAATATGTTTAACATATTTAAAAATGTCATCTTCGGATTGACTTACAGCCTATTTAAACAACACAATTGGACGAACATTTAAAAAGTGTATTTTATTGTATCAAACACAAAATACATGTAACATTTTCGTTTAACTTATTTGATTGTATTCTAAAACAGTCTGTTTATTTGAAATATTATGAACAAAATTTCCAAAAGCAAATATTAAAAATATATCCAAAAACAATATAAACTCAGATAAGGATAACATTATAATAAACCCATGATTAAAAAATTAAATTTTTTCACTTAAAACTATACCTCTATTTGGGCCACCCTTTTGTACATATTGTGTACGTACAAATATGCATTCCCCTCAATAAAAAAATATTGTATAAGCATATACACCATTATTTTATTATTGCATAATAAGAATCTACATAACTGATTATATATGTGGTTAAAATTTGGTGAAATTCTATTTCCACAAAGTGGTTCAAAAGATCAATTGTAACATTACTTTTATTCTAGATGTCTACTAACACAAAAATTTTAAACTCAATTATTTCGAAATGGCAAAAAAATTATACACTATTGTTTTATTAAGCGGACGATATATTGTATACACACATACACTAAGCAAAATTAAGGCTCAAATTGTTTTTCATTTATTTCATGATTTAAAAACAAATTGTTTGTTATTATAAAAAAAAAACTCCTCATAACTTACTTTAAAGTCTATAAATCATATTTAGCAAATACATTTGTATGGTAGGTAAGATAAAACATGGATCGATTTGATTGATCTTCAGTTGGTACAAATTCGAAGTCTTAAAAAATATTCTAAAAACAGACCTTAATTTAATTTTGCTAAGTGTACACACATTTTTTTTATGAAAATAAAAATATATTATAAATGTCTTTCATAAAAATATGTATGTATGTATGTATGTGTATTTAAAATGTTGGCGTACGCTTGTCAGGCAACATTAAAAAGATTTAATGTCATTGTCAAATTTCATAACATAATTGACGTTAAACAAATGCATATTGATAAAAATACGATGGGATTAGGTCAACCAGCATTTGTGTATCTTCTCAAGAAAACGGAAAATTAAAAGTATGATGAATATAAATTCTATTATCGGCCTAAACAATGTACATATTTTTACTCGTACATAAATGTTTGATCATGAAAAATATTTAACATAGCATATATTACATTCACACATAATTATGTTATTGATCAGTTATTTTTGCGAAGTTATTTACATTGTTGTATGCTAAATGTAAACTTCTTAACCAGTAACCATTAAAGCTATTAAACTTCAGTTGGTTTTATTTAAAAAACGAATAAAGTAAATTAATATTTACTGACAATATTATATAGATATACATACATACATATATATAAAACTAGCTGACCCGACAGACGCTGTCCTGTCCAAGTTAAAAAAAATGCTTGTGTTCGATTTGTGAATTTGTGAGAAGCGGTTTGAAGAGGATATTGA
Organism: Calliphora vicina; assembly: GCF_958450345.1. Lineage (NCBI taxonomy): Eukaryota > Metazoa > Arthropoda > Insecta > Diptera > Calliphoridae > Calliphora > Calliphora vicina. The sequence continues at coordinate 2,228,650 of NC_088780.1, read as the reverse complement.
ATGATATTTTTTATTTATATAGGACATACATATAATAAAATATATTAGATATTTTGAGTTTTTACATAAAAAATCGATTTTTGGTCAGAAATATTAGTGATCACAGATCGAGCTCTTTATCTTATTGGCCAAGTTATTAGCGAATTTAGATATTTTGAGTTTTTTGGTCAGTAATATGAGTGATCACAGATCGAGCTCCTTTTCTTCATTAAACGCTTATTGGCCAAGTTATTAGCGAATTTAGATATTTTGATTTTTATATAAAAAATCGATTTTTGTTCAGAAATATTAGTGATCACAGATCGAGCTGTTTACTTATTGGCCAAGTTATTAGCGAATTCAGATATTTTGATTTTTATATAAAAAATCGATTTTTATTCATATGAGTGATCACAAATTGAGCTCTGTTTGCTTATTGGCCAAGTTATTAGCGAATTTAGATATTTTGAGTTTTTATATGAATTTTGGTCAGAAATATGAGTGATCACAGATCGAGCTCCTTTTCTTGATTAAACGCTTATTGGCCAAGTTATTAACGAATTTAGATATTTTGAGTTTTTATATAAAAAATCGATTTTTGGTCAGAAATATGAGTGATCACAGATCGAGCTCCTTTTCTTCATTAAACGTTTATTGGCCAAGTTATTAGCGAATTTAAATATTTTGAGTTTTTATATAAAAAATGGACGTGGACAATTTTTATTTTTGTAAAAACTTTTGCGGACTATGTATTTCAAATATTAAAAAAAATTAGTTAAATCGGTCCAGGCGTCCTGCGATTTTAGATATATTGAAAAAAATTGGCGTAGTCAACATTTTAAAAAAAATTGTCTAAATCGGTCCGGCCGTTCTCTACTGATGCAATTACCAACGAACGACATTTGATTTTTTTTTATAATATATATGTATATATAAAATATGGACCAGTCGTAAAAACACTCCAACTGCCGATTTCTTTTTGTAATTTTCAAAAGCAACAATTTCACTTTTTTTGAGATTGTGAGGCATTTGGCATTGCCTAAATTACATGCCATGAAAAAGACTTAAGTCAAAATATAAAAAATTCTGTAAATTCCATGTCGATGATTACAGCTAAACTACTTCAATATTCACACAGTTTCTAATTTTTAATAGGAAAATAGTTTTTTTAAATAGTTTAATATTTTGTGGAGTAGCCTATATTTTTAATGACGAATTAAGTTTTAGTGAAATGATAAGATTACATTAGTGCGTTTCATAATTTTTAGTATTTTCGCTCTAATAACATGTAAAAAAAATAAAATTTAATGCGATATAATACATACCTTGAGTTCCAGTTTTTGATTTTCAGTCTTAAGTTCGCTACGATCATTTTCAATTCTCTCCAGTTTGGCTCGAAGTGTTAGAAGTTCTTCATTTGCGATTTTAAGTTGTTCCTCAGTGCGATGAACATTTAATAAGGGCATAACACGTACTAACAGTCGCCACCATGGCCAATCTCTCACAACAAGGAATGCTTTAACATTACGTTGTATGCATCGGACAGCAAGTTCCTGAAGAAAATATAAGTTTTTATTTTAAATACATAATTACTTATGCCAAGCATACATATGTATGTAGTATGAAGTTGCAAACAAACGTTCATTTATTCAATGTGAAAGTGTCCAATCACATCATTACTTTGTATGTTTGTAAATGATGTGGGTATAAAAATATACAATTCCAGAATTTGCAATCATTTAAGAACAATACTTACTTGCACTCTTCTTTGAGCCATTGCCTTACGTGCTAAGTAACCACGACAATATGCCTGCAATTGAATAATGCGATCCGATAATAGTTCATCGCGTTTTGCTTCCAATTCACTCAAAACACCTGAACGAAATAAGATCTGTAAAAAAACAAGAGATATTTATGTTTAGTTAATTTAATGCTTGTTTTCATAAAATTCAAAAAAATTAGTTTTGAAAATTTGTAAAAAAAAATCTAAGTATATGTTTGTCATTCCGTTTGTAAGGTCAACATTTGTCATTTGCGACCCAACAAAAATATACATTTTCTGGATGTTTATATTTGATTGATATCTCAATATATCCAGTATAGTCCTGGTTCGATTAAAAATCGGGGAAATTATTTTTACTGATTTTTATTTTTCAATATTTGTCCTAAAGTATTCTTTGGTACATGTTTTTAATTGAGTGGCTATCGGTATAAACGTTTATATAAAAACTAAAAAAAGGTTGCACCACATATTTTAGCATAACTCGAGAACGATTTTGTTAAAGAAAATATATCCAAGTAGATATTAACATTATATTTATCTGCTCAATAAGAGATATTCAAAAAGTATAGGCGAACGATTTTTTAAACATTAATTTTGTTTGACGATTTATGACGAATTTTCTTCTTTTCATATTTGAGTTATATGTTTTGTAATTCTATAAAACAATAATGGTTGTTGTCTAGTATTATGCAAGGCGTATTAACAAGGTGAGTGCGTCCCGGCAACAAATACAACAATGCAAAAACAACAGGCAATTTGTTTTTGTTAAAATGTACGTTAATTGTCAAGGCGAATTAAAATATTACTATGTTATTTACAATAACAAATGTAAACATAAACAATGTTTGACATATAGTGTACATAAAACCACAGCGAATTAAGAAACAGCTGATTTTATGCACTCACCTTGTTAATACGCCTTGGTATTATGGCATTTAATAGCGTAAAATATTTGATTCAGTAAAATATTGTGGACGATTTTAAATATCAAAACAGACGAATACAATTTTGTAGTCTTCTAGAGTAGTATGAGTAGTTTGCGAGATAAAACTAATCCGTTGTAACTATTAGATAGATAAATAGATAGATAGATAGGGAATACCAGCAATCGTACATACACTTATCCTCCTTCGTAAGAGAGAAAAACATCTATGTGAAACTAGCTCATATAGACCTCTATCTATGTTGAACACGCTGAGAAAGCTTTTTGAATGCATTCTACATCACAGGCTGAATAAAGAAAACTTTATGTTTCCCCCTCGAATGGTGTAATTTAAATTAGATTTTTTTTATTTTTTAATAGCAAAAGAACTCCATAATTGTAAACAACGGTTTATCACGAAAAATAGAGTCAATTAACAAAAAATAATACAAATTGACTGCAAAAAGTTACGCCACAGAAAAAACAAATTTGTTGTCGCCCAGTGTTATTTATAATTTTGTAGTGCACTAGTGTGCAAACATGAAAATACTATTAAAACACAAACTGGGACATTTCCGCATTTTGTTACATGTTGGATTTGCAATAAAAAAGTTAATGTGATAAAAAGTGAAACTCATTAAATATTTGTAACAATTTTATTTGTTTGCCTGATTTGTTTTTGTCAACACAATATACTGCATAAAAAATTGTAAACTGTTTTTTAAACGAACAAACTAACTTCACGACATGATTGTCACTGAGCAGTTGTATCGTCGTATACAGTATGGTATTCATATTTTCCAAAATAAAATTATTATACCTTTGATGTAGATATTTTGATTTGCCGGAATCAATAGATCAAACACATTGTATGAATAGGCAGCATCAATCAGCATAATAATATTCGAGAAAAAAAAAAAACATACAAAATTTCTTCAAAAAACTGTCACCCAAGTTTGTCATTCCGTTTGTAATTTCCACATTTTAATTTTCCGACCCTATAAAGTATATATATTCTGGATCTTTATAGATAGCGGAGTCGATTAAGCCATGTCCGTCCGTCTGTCTGTCTGTTGAAATCAATTTTCTGAAGACTCCAGATATCTTCGGGATCCAAATCTTCAATAATTCTGTCAGACATGCTTTCCAGAAGTTTCCTATTTAAAATCGAGAAAATCGGTCCACAAATGGCGGAGATATGAGGAAAAAACCAGGACAACCTCGATTTTTGACCTATATCTGGATTACAAAGTCATTAATATAGACAATATGGATGGATATCTAATGATAGATATTTCAAAGACCTTTGCAACGACGTATATAAGACCATAGTAAGTTGAACCAACAATGGGTTTTTTTTACCAAAATAAAAAAATAAATAAAAAAACAACAAATTTTTTTTTTAAATTTATAAAAAAAAATTTAAAAAAAAAATTTTAAAATTTACAAAAAATAATTAAAATAACAATTCGAAATTTTTTTTTTTTTTTTAAATGAAAAAAAAACCACTTTGGAAAAAAAATATATTTTTTTTACGTAAAAATATTTAAAATTTGTATATTGAAGTATAATTTGGTGAAGGGTATATAAGATTCTTGTTTTAAACTCATAAACTACTATGATTGTCAGATTTAATTAAAAAATGCGGGATCATTTTTAAAATTATTGAAAAATGGCGGGATTTATTTATTTTTAATTTGGTTTTGAAATGGTACTGAACTCCAATAGAAAATTACTTTTTAAAAGCTTTTATATAACTTGATGTGTTAGTTTGTTTGCTAGTATAGGTCAAAATTTATAAATGAATTTTGAACCAGTTCTCGGAGTCCGAATGTGCTGTAATTTTGCAATCATGCGTACACTTGATGACAATACAATATTATGTTCGAAAAAATTTTAAAACTGTTAAAATAATCTCGATTATGCACAAATCTGATGACAGAGCAATATTATGTTCGAAAATTTGAAATTATGTTCAAAATGTTTTAAAGCTATTAAAACATCGAATAAACGCATAGAACGGAAGGAGAGAGTAAAAACATTCTCATGAATTAGGTTTTTGACAACAGACTTATGTTTTTGGCTCTCAGTTACCAATCTAGTTATTGTCTATGTATTAAAACAATTTCTAGGATTCTTATAAAAATATTACAATTTAAATTCGAAATATTCATGGAGCTCTAAAAAGAAGAAAATAAACTTTCATTTAAATCAGAGTATTTATACATTATACAATTCAAGTATAATAAATAGTTTGATAGGTTATAAGGCAGATATTTACATATTGTCACCTAAAATGCAAAACAACGCATCATCAATCATATGTGTAAAACTTTTTTTAAACTTCTACTTTCAAAAGTAATCAGTTATAAATAAAATTCAAAATAACGTTTTTAATTAAGTAATTAATTAATCAGGTATGTGATGAAAAACGATTTCAAAACGACAAAAGGTGTGATGTGTTCGTTTTGTCATATAAGTTTCAAATTCCAATTTGTTCCAAAGGGAAATTATCGAAATTAAATTTTCATATTAATTAAGGTAAACAAATGTAGAGTTAAATTTGTAAAAAATTTTAAACTTTTACTATCAAAAATAACAAAGTTATCACCGAAATTCAAAACAACGTATCATCAAGTGAATTATTCTTTAAAAACAAAATAACGTATACGTTTTGAGTAATTAATTAATAAATAGTTTTTTTAACTTATTTTGGACAATTTTCTAATATTTTTTAATAAATTTGTTGCAATTTAAATTTTTTTGCAGTCTACGAAAATTTAATAAAATAAAACACATACTTTTATTCAAGTTTTGATTTTTTCAAACAAATTTATATTGATGATACGTTATTTAGGTTTAAGAAAACAACAATTCAAAATAACGTAAAACGCATAGCATAAAGTTACTTTTTTTCTAAAATATATTTCTAGTTTCATTGTAATCCAGATTTGAAAATTTGGTTTCAATATCTCAAGTACTTTTTATGTAGTTTTATGCTTATTTTGTAAACTTATGAAAAGTGATGTTACGATAGTTTGCATTTTAGATGACCATATATTTACATAGATATGTTTAAATGTATTAAATGATATGCAGATTAGAATTTAAAAAAAATATAAGAAAATCTCCTGCAAAACTTTTTTTTTTTTTGCTTTCGATAATTTTGTGATTAATGAATTTTAAATTTAAATAAAAGAAATAAACTTCGAGAAAGCATTTTCATTTAATTGTTGGTACACATTTTAATTTTTTTTGATTGCATCATTATTTTTTAGTATTTCTTAGTTTTGTCCCTATATATATGTATATGATAGCAATGAACATTTCCAAAAATTTATTACGTAAATTTCATATTTTGTCGTAGGTCTTGATGAGCAATTCCGCACCCAGATTTAGTTTCACTTTCATTAATTTAGTTTCCAAAATTGTGCACAAGAAAGTCTTTCGTTTCCATAAACTACAAAAATACGTGCATAGCATGCAAATATTTATTAATATTAAATTCCTAGAAATTCCAAATAAAAGTGTTTGTACATACGTACAAATAAATAACCTAAAACAAAATTACTTGTACTTCTTTGAGGAACTGCAATGGACTCACTCTTATACGTATGTATGTATGTACCACACCTTTAGTATATATTTTAATATGTATGTATGTGAATGCACGTACGAATATGTATATTTGGTCGATGGTAAATTTGAATTGGGTTTTGTTTATTTCTTAATAATAAAAGTCTGCTGTAAAGCCAGCCAATCAGTCAGAGGCTCACTTAACTAGGATGGCAATCAGTCTCGATTTAAGTTTATTAAAATTTGACACCTGTATACTGTCTTGGAAGAGGATCGCGTATAAATTCGCAAGATCACGTATTTGTACGTGAACTGTTTTACAGGTGTTCATTCATATAGAAATATACATATAAAAACTATTTGCAAACCCCTACCTGACAAAACAAAACAAATAACATAAAATTGATGACGTGAGTCTTGGTTAAGCATAAAATCTCTTATAATATTATTGATCACCGATCAAAAATTAGTCTTATTGATTACATATTTCGCACATGAACATACATACATAAATATCTATGTATGTATGGTGTAATAAACGAAATTGAAATCAACACAAGTGAGAATTATTTGTAAAAAATCTAAAGCAAATGACGAAATTGTAATTTTTTAAGTTATTTTTTTCAGAAAAAAACATAAAAAAATTATTTAATTATTAAATGGGAATAACGTTGGATAATGTGGCTGTAATCAAAATCAATTCAAGTATGTTGTGTGTAATTTACAATATATTTTATGTTTTCATTTTTAAAGTTCAGATTTTTAAATCTTTTAAAAAGTATATAGTAAGAGGGGAAAGGGGATAGGCATGATTATACAAATCGATTAAAATAACCCAACCAGTTCTTTTACATTATACAACTAAATAGTTTTTAATAATATTGGAATATAAAGACCAACTTTAAAGGAACAAAAAAATATCTAAATAAAGAAAGAGAAACCATTAAAGACACCATTTTTTGATTATGTTTAAAATTAATTAATTTATTTATGTAATTATAAAAAATCTACAAATAAAAAATGTAAATATGTAAATATGATATACAATACAATACAATATAATAAAATGTAATATAAATAAATAAATGTTTTAAATTACTACAATACAAGCAAACTACTAAATGCATTTTTTAATTCCTTCACTCAATCGCCCAGCCCTCTTCGGTTCATTTAATTTAATGAAGCCTTATAGTTACCTCTTTGGTGTAATTTGGAAAAATTTCAACCAGTGTTCTAATCACACTGACAGATTCAACCTCTGCCACCTTGTATGTAGTACAATATCGAGAATCGGTTTTAGAACTATTGTCGAAATGTGGCTGCTTTGAAGAACAATTTGTTGTTTTTGGATAAATAGTACTAGCTGCTAATTTTGCCTCCGGTTTTTCCGAAGTGTGATTCCAATGTTCGTGAGAATTCATTAGTGATGTTTGCTTCTGGGCTTTACGTTCAAATTTCTGCAAGACTTCAGACATTTTCAAGGATTTTGTTACAATTCCATTGCTATTGGAATTATCGCAAACAGACGCAGTGGTTGGACATGAGGATGCAGATGAAGAGGTTTCACATAAACTGGTGGATGATGATGAATTGGAGGTATGATTAATGGGAATTTCCATATTTTCATTTGAAATATGGCCAGAATCATCAGAGTCTGATTCGTGATTTTTTGCAACCACATCGATCTCTGGAGTGGAGTTGAGGTGTGTCTTTGCGAATTGACTTTCTTCGGAGATTGTGCGTTGTTTACTGGTGGTTAAGTGTGTTGCGTTGGTAACTTGTACCAGGAGTTCTGCATGTTTATCGGAAGTTTCTCCCAAAACGGGTGGTATAATTTTACACGACTCCAATGGCGGTATGGCTATTTTTTCTTCGTTGGCATAGTTAAGTTTGTGGAGCCATTGTTTACGTTTTAGTGTTAAATTATCTTTGGATATTTTTTTATTCGAATTCGATTTTGTGCGTACTAGCGATTTTTTGGTATGAGAAGAGACTTGAATTCGTTGTGTATTTAACGATTCAACTTTACGTAGAATTTGTTGTCCTTTTTCCAGACATTTATCTAACAATTCATCACTTGTGTTACTTCGGCTTGGGACAGCCAAAGGCATATGAATAGTCGATGTTAAGCTTGGATTGGCAACAGCAGCTGTTGTTGTTCTTTTAGACTTGGAAGTTATACTCTTTGACTGCAATGCTTTACCATTAGCAGGAGTTTTGTGTTGTGATTTGATTGCGTTTCTAGATTTTATTGGGGAAGCTACTAAAACAACCGATTTATCTTGTTTGCCTATTTTATTATCTATAGGTCGTTGTTTCTTGTTTGTTAGAGCCAATGACGATGACGTTACAGATTCCTGTCGATCATTTAATGACTGCTTCGTTGTTTTCAGTATCTTTTGACTTTGCAATGATTTGAAATTGTTTGTATGAGCAGTTCCTTCAGAGTTGTGATAGCAAAAACTTTTACTTCTCGTTTTTAAAGGAATTGCTTTCAGTATCGGTATTTTTGTGGAGTTCGAAAGTTCCCAAACAGATTTGGATCTTTGTTGCTTGGCAAAAGCATGTCGCATTTGTCTAAGGCAGGGGGAATCAGGCGACTGATAACATTTTCTACGAGTCAATGAGAGTGTTGATGATGATTTTTCTAACTTTTTCCATTCAATCGTATTACAATCCAACTGGGGGCGACAATCTGTCTGTTCGGATTTTAAACAGCAAAATATTGGATTAGAAATCTCACTTAATTCACTATCTGCCTTAAGCGGGATATTTTCAGCTGGTTTTGTAAGTTGTTCAGTTTCAGAATTTGTATTTTCCAAATTTTCCAATTTCTTCTCAATACAATAATGATCTTCAGTATTTGATATTGTTTGTATGAGAGGATCATTGTAATCAAATATTATTTTATCAAAGGTTTTTAATACCGCATTCAATTTATGTTCATCGTGAGCCGCCTTCTCCAATTCCTCAAATATTTCATCTTCCAAAGATGTTTTTGCAATATTCAAACTCAATTGGGCCTCATCTTCGTCGCTGTCCACATACGAAAGTAAAGAAGATGCTGCAAAATAAGAGGTATCCTTTGACGTATTGTAACATTCAGCATATGGATTTTGTTTGTCGCTGCCATCGCCAGCCTTTGGTTTCAGTTTGACTTTCCGACTTTCAGTGGACGTGGTTTCTGCTCCTATTGAATTTTTGTTGGTCAATGTATATTTTCCTGTAGAGGCTCCGATCGAACTTAAAGCTGTCAAGGACTTTGAGTGCTTTCCTGTTTTATATAGTTTGCCACTGATTTTTGGCGTTAGATTATCTTCAATCTTGTGTCGAATTTTCGAACAAATATTTCCAACACCTAATCGTCTGGAATTTGAAGTTGATTGAAAAATCTCCGCCGATGATCTAGACGTAGTAGCAACTTTACTCGAAGAGGCATTTGCTGATACCAAATTCCGTTTGGGTTTAACATAAAACTTATCCATTTTTTCCCAATATACATATGTACGTATGTATGTATGTATGTATATTCAAATTGTTTTCATTGTCTATTTTTTAAACATTAATATTTGTTTCAAAATAATTTTCGTTAATTGCTTCGACAAACGAAAGAAAAATCACTCATCCAAAATGCAATTTCTTGTAGGGAAATAAAATTGCTAAAATGTTTTTATTATATACATATATATTTTTTTTGTCTTGTAAATAATATTTGTATTTTGACGCGTTTTAAACGCTCCGTTGTTTGGAAATCGATTGTATTGGTATCGCGTCTTGTGTCCGACTGAATTAAAGTTTCTTCAATGTTTAATGTATTTGTCCAACAATTGTTATTAACAAACATCCAACAGCCAAATGCAAGTAAGTGTATCTATGTATATTGACACACTGTAATTGTTAGAGCTTTAAAAACGCACACACATACAAACAGACGCACAAAACTACACCGTTAGCGAAGAATTAAGCGAATATGAAAAGAAGAAGCCTGCCTGCATTTAATAGAAGAAATTTAAGCCAAACCAACCAAACAGCCAAGTAACCAACCAGCAGCGTTTTGTTTTCATTCAATTTTCTTTTCATTTGTCTTTTTTTTTTTTCGTTTTGTATAAGTATTTATGTATAGTTATACCTACGAATACATTCACCAACAAACAGTGTGGATCATAATATTTTTAACATCTGCAAAGATTTTAACAATAATACCAATATATGAATGAATTTCAGAGCCGTACGAATTAACGTTATACCAAAAAATTCTAGGGTATTACTGTGAAGCTGGTACACTCACTTGTTTTTTTTTTACATATGGGAGTATCCATCCCAAAGCGGACAGAAAACAGCACTTTTCGGATTTCTCATTTTCGATTTTAACAAAATTTATAGATAGAATCGAGATGACGTCTTAAAAATTTAACAAAAGTGTTCATCTATAACTGCATATAATCTTTATCATACAATGTACAACATTAAATTTGATTTTATTTGAAAGATAAATATATGTCCTTTGAAATTATATGAGTAAATGACATTTCTTTCAATAGTTCAATTCTTGAGTTATAAACTTCAATGGCCTATATCTCAAAAACCACATTCATAACTTCTAAAATAAAACAGTGTCAAGCTTAAAAATTTCTACAAATATATCATCAACTTTGTTATTAGCATATAGTTTTTTTGGTTATGTGATAATAAGCAAAGTCTTTTGTATATTTCTACAAATTTTTAAGCTAGACAATCTTTTAGTTAAGGAGTTATGAACTTTAAAAATGTTTAAGTGGGTTTAGTCAAACATATATTTTTATACCCTTCACCTTCGTGAGAAGGGTATATATAAGTTTGTCATTCCGTTTGTAATTACCACAATATAACTTTTCGACCCTATAAAGTATATATATTATGGATCCTTATAGATAGCGGAGTTGATTAAGCCTTGTCCGTCTGTCTGTCTGTTGAAATCAGCATTCCGAAGCCCCCAAATAACTTACATACACGATTCATACATCAATATCTCCGGAATTCTTCCGGCTCGGTTGGAAAAAACCAGGACAACATCGATTTTTGACCTATTTCCACCTATATTAGGATTACTAAGTCATTAATATAGTCAATATGGATATTTAATGATATTTAATGCAACACCATAGTAAGTTGGACATACAATGGATCAAAATCGGAAAAAATATTTTTTAACCCCATTTTTTTCACCAAAAATTTTTTTTTACTAAAAAAAAATAAAACCCAAAAAAAAAAAATTTAAATTTAAAAAAAAAAAAAAATTTTAAATTTAAAAACACCCTTGGAAAAAATAAATTTTGTTTACCTAAAAATATTTAAAATTTTTATTTTGAAGTATAATTTGGTGAAGGGTATATAAGATTCGGCACAGCCGAATTTAGCTATTTTACTTGTTTTTTTAAATTTTATTTAACTTTAAAAATGTGGCTGTTGTTATAAGTATTTGAATTTTATAAATCAAGAATTGAACTATGAGTGGGTTAAATACATTTTAATTGTCCTATTTCAGATTCCGACACCCATTTCAAGACATTCTGTATACTTTATGAGATTCTAAGCATCGTCAAACATAAGGCATGCTTCCCACAATTTATTCATTAAAATTGTCGGCTTTATATGGGAGCTATAACCAATTATACCGATCGTCATAAACGTTAAAGTGGCCTTATTCCTGGAGGACATTTGTATGGTGGTTAGATAATATCATGGATCGATTTTAACCATTTTCATTGGGAGGAAAAAGCGTATGTACTAAATTTTATCGAAATATTTTCAGAAAGCGAAAATTTTGGGATATGTTCCAAAATAATAATAACTACCTCACTTGCCAAAATATTCATATTGGAAAAATAATTTCAGCATTTTTTAAGTTCTGTTGTTAAGAGTACGAGAAATAGAAAAACCTTGGTCAATTTTTTTTCGGAAATTCGAAAATATATACTATGTAACGTTCAGTTTTTTTTTAACTTAAAAAATTGTTTTCTTTACCGACTTAATTATGAATGTGAGAAGCCGAACTTTGTTGCAATTGTTTTGATTGACACTGCATACTTGTTTGTATGGGATCCAAAATATTGTCTGTTTTCCAAAACAATGCATTTATATGCAATTTCACGGCTTTAAACGAAAGTTTACCTTTTGATTCCATAATCATGGTATGAAAAAGCATATGTATTGTATGTATGTACAATTATTTCGCAGTTATATATAGATGTATGTATTTAAATGTATATGCACTTACATATTTGTAAGTATGAACATATGTAGCTATTGTAGTATGAAATGTACTATGTGCTTTCAATATTGATATAAATATAAAGTAGTATATATTAATTTATTTATTATTTACATTTTCTAATTCCAATAATTTGCAATTTGTTGATATATCGCAAAAATTTTAATTGCAGTCGTCCAGATTTTGACGTAGTAGTCGTTTTCGCTATCATTTCGTTATTTGGTTTGGTTTCATTTGGAAACACTTACAATAATTTTAAATATTTAATAAAGGCATTGGTTTAAAATTATGTACATATGCTAAAACACTAATAAATAAAAAAAATAATGATTTAAACAATTTAGTAAAGGCATTGTAATTAAAAGTATATACAATAGCTAAAACGTCAATAAATAATTTAATTAAAAGTCTATATTTTTGGTAAAAATAGAAATTTAACAAATTGGAAATTGTGTTATGCTGCAAGAGAAATAAAAGGTTGCAACCAACATGCAATGTCATTGCAACTAATTATACAAATAATAGATCAATTAAGAAAAAAAGTGAAAACATGAATTGGATTAAATATGTTGAACATTTCATAAAAATTAGGGTCATTTACCACAATTTCTCCTCCCTTCATTTACATTGCTTTCTAAGCAGTTGGATTTACACATTCATTATTATTTTATTTAAATTAGTATAAATAAGTTATAAATTAAAAAAAAAAAATTAAAAACCTATTAAAAAAAATATTTGATATTGAATTTTAAAAGTAAATTAATCATAAATAAATAAATGAAAGCATTTGAAATTCATATCTGAACTTTCTAGTAATCAGTAAATTATTTTGTTGTTTTGTTTCGTTAGCTTAGTGTACAAACGTAATAAATCCATTTTCACATTTTTTAAATTTGTTAATGCAGTTTTATTTCTTATTCAGCGTGATTTATAATGTTACAAACAATTAAAGTTTAGAAGCAGTGCGTTGGCGACTTCTTATACAAATTTTCCCTTAAAAAATGTATGATTTACTTTTTTTGATTAAAATTAAATGAATGAATTTAAACGAGTTTGGCGCTATTATATATTTATTTTTTATTTATTTTTATTTATTTATTTATTCATTTATGTAATATCAAGCCTTATAGGCCAAAATAACAATATTACAAGTAATAATACCTGAGATTCTTATATATTTAATAACGTAGTTATACTCAATAATTTTGCAATTTTGACCAAAGTACATTAACGTGAAAAAACGATATAATTGTAAACGTTTTTTATTTATTCTAACGAATTGTATAAAAATCTAAATTTTCATAAAAAAATTGACTTAACATGTTTGCATAATAAGCTTACGGTTTGGATATTTCACACTATTCACTTTGTTTTATTATTTTATTCTTCATAATACCAATAAAAGTAAGTATTTAATTGTCAAGCAATCTAACAAATTGCTACGACAATATACTTCTTACATACATACATATGTATGTATGTACAGTGAGCCGCAAAAGTGAGTATACACCAAAAATTATTGGATATTTTTTAAGATAATGAAAATTCTAAAATTTATCCATGATTAAAATTTTAAAGTTTCGGTTTGATAGAGATTGGCTTGAATAATATCTTTGGTTGTGAAAAATATAGATTTAAGTCGGACTATAATGATTTTCATGATCTTAAAAAATCAAAAAATTCGCTGCTGTTTACTCACTTTTGAGGCTCACTGTATATGCAAACAGTGAAAATGTATTCTTTGCACATAAACAGAATAATACATATTTATTCACATGTACATATGTATATATGTAAAATATACATGTACATATGCATGTGTATATAAGTATTAAATACATTAGGATTCCCCTATTGGTGTGAAATCAAAAAAAATTGTCAATGTCCCTAACTAATGTTTGGTTTGATTTATGAAATAATTTCTAAAAATTTATATTCTGAAGGGTCCACATGGCAAATATTTACTCAAAAAAGTGTAAACTCTTTTTTAGCACAAATTTGTTTGACGTCGTTTACTCTTACAAGTGTTTTGTAAGATCAAACAGCATTAAATAAAATAGAACTATATATTTGCTTTGAATTGTCCTAAGTAAAATAAGTTTTTGGAATAAATAAAAGAATTCAAATATCGAGGGTTTATATTCAAATAGTGCTTTAAGGAAAATCAACATTTTACAGGAGAGCGATAAAACTGGGGCCGAATTACCGCATTCGATATCGAGTAAAATTCTTATTTTCGTAATTTTCTTATTTAAGATTATGGCATTCGAAGTCGAGCAAGAAATTTAGTACATTTTATCATAATTTCGATATTGAAATCATTTTTCGATACTATAGCTCATTCGATCACGAATGCGGTAATTTGGCCCCTGTTTTTTCGTTAACTCGAAGAGTAATAACTAATGTTTATTTTACAATGTTATTTAAAAACGACGTCTATATCCTACATATGTTAAGTTTTTATTAATTCCTGATATTCGCGTTTATATGTTAGATAGCAGTTTTTACAAGTTGAAGTTTTTTCGATTCTAACAGTGAAATTAGCAGATAGCACTATTTGAACAAGAATAAAAATGAGCTTTAATGTAAACTTTGAGGTTTTTATGTAAATAATAGGGCTCACACACAACACTATCATTGATCTGCCATCAAGTGATTTTGCAATTAAGCTGGACACATACACACAGCATGCTGATACAAAATACATATTTTACCAAAAATTGTTTGGTTTGTAATGAATAAAGATAAAATGTAATACACTTATTATTGCTATTATCCTAAAAAGAAATGAAAAAGGAGCAAAAGAAAACGCGTTTGTATGAAGAAATTGCTAGAAAACAATGGAAAGCTAGGTTTTATTGAACTTGTATGAATCATACATGGGCATACTGCATTACTTTTTTACTGCAGTAAGCGTTTCAGTAATCAGTAAATGCTTACTGGTAATGAAATATAATTTTCATTACCAGTAAATTTTTACTGATTACTGAAAAAAAATCAGTATTCAGTAATCAGTAAATTTTCAGTAATAGTAAAAATATTGATAGATTATAAATATATATAACATGATCGCAAATACACCATAATATAGTCATGTAGTTGGAATCATAATATGGTTGAGCTCAACCATATGTCTTTACATAACCATATTATGGTTGAGGTGTAATCATAATATAGATGTATATTATGGTTATGTTTACTATAACGTTGTATAATAATTTGATTACACATGGTTATGTTATAATTACCAATAAATGATTAAATTATTGTTAAGCTGGATCATATTATGATGCTACACATTAGTAATATTATGGTCATCTACGTACCATAATATAATTTCAACAGAAACCATAAAATCCAGTCATAATATGACGCTGTTCGATTATGGTCACCATGTTTTTTTTTTTTTGCCTTTGGGTATGTCTAAATAACATACAATTTCTAATGGTATACATGATTCTTAACTCTATAGGACTGACTTTCTATTCAAGGTTATCAAAATGTAGATTTAGTAACTTTTTTTTTTTGTGAAAAATTCATTCATGTAATTCATAATTTGAAAATCATACATACACATTTGCTAACAAGAAATACACTTGCCAAGCCATATAATAACACAAATAAACGCCACATTTCTTGTGCAACATTACGTTGAGAGCATATTTGTAGCAACATGTTGATATAATCGTGATGTATAAGAGGCACACTTATCGTTATATTCCAATATTGTTCATGCACATTTAATGCTGTCGATGACGGATAACCCGTTGAACATGTAGCTTTATTATTGTTTATATCTTTATTATCCATAAGATACAGTATGAAAAACACAAACAACTGCATGTATAAGATACAAATACATACTTTCATAAATGTATGTATGCAATTCTGAAAATTATAAATTTATTTGCTAACTTCAATACGATTGATTAATATGTAACAACAAAGACGGACTTTTAAATGACAACACATCTTTACCGTGAAATAAATTCAAGTTGACTAGTCTAGTGTTGAAGTAAGAACTACTTAAAGTACATCACACAAATTAATGTATCTACGAGTATGTAATGTAATGCAATACATATGCATGTTGTATATTAAATTTGGAATTAGCAGTTTAGTTTCATGTTCAGTTTTTGTTATCGATATTAACTACAGTAGTTAAAGAAAGTAGTCGATAACATATATATTGTAAGATCTTTCAAGATGAATCAACTAAAGCTGGTCAAAAAATATGTTTAAATATTTTTAACGTCCATTGATATAATTTTTAAAAAAATAAAAATATTTTTTAATCTTTAAATTACAAAGAAAAATTTCAACAGAAACCATGTATTAGTAAAATTTTACTGGTAATACAAATTAAATTTCATTATTAGTAAAAAATGTACTGATTACTGCATTTTTTCAGTAATCGGTAGCAATTTACTGTTAATATTGCAGTATAGTAAAATCTTACTGATTACTGAACTTTCAATGCACTATCTGGAATGAAAATTATATTGCAGTATCAGAATATAATTACAGAAATCTAGGAAAACTGGTATTTTGAAATATTTTCAGTGCATAAATATTTTTAGAGCATATTTCATATTTTTCAACATATTTAACGACTTAAAACGCATGGTTTTTTCGATTTTTTAGCGCATGAAAATCTATTAAGTTAGAATATTATTTTTATGAATTTAAGAAACAAATTTTCAAATGTACTTTTCTGACTATTCCCTAAAAAATTATTTTGTGTACGAATACATATTTGGTGTACTGTATATATAATTTGTATGTATTTGTGCATGTTTGTGAACGTATGCATGGATATCTGAACGTGAAGTTTACATCTGCGTATCATATGAACATGAACTTGACCATGAAAAGAAGCTGGGAAACTTCCACAACTGCATATAGTGAGTGACGTCAAAAATAAAATATAAAAAAAAACTTATTCAGATGCAATTCTATTCAAACCAGTATAGATGTTAGTACCTGTGAATGCAAGTTTTTATACATTACTACATAATTTACAATTATGATGATGGAATTATTTAATACAGTTAGTTACATTCCTGTAGGTACATATTTTTGTTTTTTTTGTTTATTTATAATTACTATAAACAACATCAGAGTATCATCATCAGTTGATCAGCTGGAAAACTTGCAGCAAATAAATTCATATACAAAGATACATATGCATGTACATGAATTTATATACAGTTTATATTGTTGTCGTTTAAATTTAACAACAAAAGGAATGATTATAATCAGCAATACATAGGAGTGAGCATATACTACAACATACATACATATACGAGTGAATGTAGTTGTTTTATTTTAGTTTTAATATGACTAGTGAAAGTGGTATTACAACAACTGGACATATCCAGTCATAGTCAATGGAAGATGAGCAGAATTTATTAATGTTCATGTGTAAAAATTGATGAAAAGTAATGATTATCTTGATTATTAGCGAGAGGTTAAATGTGGCCAAACCATTTCATTGTGTAGGATTTTTTTGTACATACAAATTGCTCATTTGCCACAAAAAGATCATAACTCTACAATTATAGTTTCGAGCTAGTTATTTTATTAATTTCAAAACAAATCTCCTTTAAAATTAATCCGGAAATAAGTATAACAGAGATTTTTATGTTTTTCGACTGAATATAAACTAAATTGTTATCAATAGAATATACGTTAAAATATACATTTTAGTATTCAGAAAATAATGCCCATTTTATCAAAAACATAAAAAAACATCTGAAGATTTAATACAAAAAAAATAAAAAAATGGGAAGTCAGTTGTTTAATGTGGTACCAAGATTGAAATCATCGTTTTTATGTCCGTTTTCTGGCAAACAAATTATTTTAATTCAATTTATTTTTCATGAAAAAAATTTCGTTTTTAAATTTATTTGAAAAAATATTTCTTTGTTATGTTTGTTTTTGCATGAAAAGAAATAACTCATTCTCATAGACATAATCAAGGCGTATTAACAAGGTGAGTGCGTCCCGGCAACAAATACAACAATGCAAAAACAACAGGCAATTTGTTTTTGTTAAAATGTAAGGTAAATGTCAAAATCAAGGCGAATTAAAATATTACTATGTTATTTACAATAACAAATGTAAACATAAACAAAGTTTGACATATAGTGTACATTAGAGTGCTCCAAAAAAATAAAATTGCGAATTTTGACCGTCCCCCCCCTCTAGAATTGTTCTATGTATTGTAGAAACACATTGTGTAAAATATTAGGATGATAGGATAACGTTAACTGGTGGCGCAACGACGCTGAAGTTTTGAGGTGCATTTATAAGGGGAAAATATGCAATTATTTCAGTTTTTGTAAAAATTTTGCCATTAAATAATGACTTTTACAATTTAATTTAAAAGAATCGAAATGTGTACGTAATTGTCGTTATAATAAGATATAAAAGACAAAAATTGGTGAAAAAATGTTAAAGTTATTAAAAAATCGCCAGGCCATTAACGTGTCTCATGCCACTAGAACAAGAAATTTATGAACAAAATTAACATATTTTGAGAAATATTAAAATAAAAGCTTATTTTTACTTAAAATATATCCATATTTACTTGTATATGAGTTTTTGTCCTCGTAGGATACCGTTAACCTATTCGCAGGTATGACCAAAAAAATTAAATTTTTTTAACGGCAGTTTCAAAACTCCAATTTCAAATTTTTAAAAATTTTGTTAAACAAATTTCAGAATTTTTTGATCATCACATGGGGATTTATTAACAACATAATAGGGAATAAAAATGTGAAAAAAGTATGTCAATACCTCCTATAGTTTTTCCGTACCTGCGATATAAATTTTGCGATTTTCGAGAAAAACTAATTTTTTGGCCAAATTTTGGGGAATGACCACAATTTCCTTACTGTAATGATTTTTAAGTAAAAGCTATTCAGAATAATATAGTCCAGGTAATTTTAAATATAGTCTGAAAGTTTTACTAAAATCGGAAAACTTTAACCCTTAAATCGTGAAGGTCAAAGGTCAATTTTTTCAATATTTGGAATTTCTCATGGAAAGATAGCGAAATATTATATATTTTTGGGCCGATTTTGATGAAACTTAAGAAAAATATAAAATGAAGTCTAGTATTCACAATAACATTACAAAAATGGAAATTAACCCTTAAGAGTACTTGGGGTCAAAATGAATGTGTTTTTCGTGATTTTAAAAGTTGAGGGTCATTTGGACCCCAAGTGCTATTAAGGGTTAATTTCCATTTTTGTAATGTTATTGTGAATACTAGACTTCATTTTATATTTTTCTTAAGTTTCATCAAAATCGGCCCAAAAATATATAATATTTCGCTATCTTTCCATGAGAAATTCCAAATATTGAAAAAATTGACATTTGACCTTCACGATTTAAGGGTTAAAGTTTTCCGATTTTAGTAAAACTTTCAGACTATATTTAAAATTACCTGGACTATATTGTTCTGAATAGCTTTTACTTAAAAATCATTACAGTAAGGAAATTCTGGTCATTCCCCAAAATTTAGCCAAAAAATTAGTTTTTCTCGAAAATCGCAAAATTTATATCGCAGGTACGGAAAAACTATAGGAGGTATTGACATACTTTTTTCACATTTTTATTCCCTATTATGTTGTTAATAAATCCCCATGTGATGATCAAAAAATTCTGAAATTTGTTTAACAAAATTTTTAAAAATTTGAAATTGGAGTTTTGAAACTGCTGTTAAAAAAATTTAATTTTTTTGGTCATACCTGCGAATAGGTTAACGGTATCCTACGAGGACAAAAACTCATATACAAGTAAATATGGATATATTTTAAGTAAAAATAAGCTTTTATTTTAATATTTCTCAAAATATGTTAATTTTGTTCATAAATTTCTTGTTCTAGTGGCATGAGACACGTTAATGGCCTGGCGA
This sequence comes from Calliphora vicina, assembly GCF_958450345.1. Taxonomy (NCBI): domain Eukaryota; kingdom Metazoa; phylum Arthropoda; class Insecta; order Diptera; family Calliphoridae; genus Calliphora; species Calliphora vicina. The sequence continues at coordinate 2,208,216 of NC_088780.1, read as the reverse complement.
TTTTTTAATAACTTTAACATTTTTTCACCAATTTTTGTCTTTTATATCTTATTATAACGACAATTACGTACACATTTCGATTCTTTTAAATTAAATTGTAAAAGTCATTATTTAATGGCAAAATTTTTACAAAAACTGAAAAAATTGCGTATTTTCCCCTTGTAAATGCACCTCAAAACTTCAGCGTCGCTGCGCCACCAGTTAACGTTATCCTATCATCCTAATATTTGACACAACGTGTTTCTACAATACATAGAACAATTCTAGAGGGGGGGACGGCCTGTACCTAGAAAGTTTTTTTCGTCCATACAATCTTGGAGCACTCTAGTGTACATAAAACCACAGCGAATTAAGAAACAGCTGATTTTATGCACTCACCTTGTTAATACGCCTTGGACATAATACTCTTTTATATATACAGATATGTATGTCAATTAATATTATACAGTTGCAGCAACTGCATATGAAATATTTTATTACATTGGTTATTGATCAATTAAGCCGGTAAACGTTAACGGTAAAATGCAAACTGTTTCTTTAATCTAGAACGAAACTGTCGTAGGTGTATGACGTTTACTCCAACCACGATAAGGGTGAATATATCGAATATCTCATATCAGTGACTTTTTCATTCCGACGTAAAAATTAAATATTTATATGAATTTATACTTTTAATAACGTTTTTCTTTATAACTCCTGAACTAATCCAGTCTCCATCGAAATTATTTTGCACGAATATAGTTAGAGAGTTTAGGTGTCCTCATACCATGTTCTTTTTTAATTTTTAATACCGCGATCTTTGATATTTACACAGAAAATTGACCTTTAAGCTTTTGGAAGTTAACAATTTAATTCGCACCATTTTAACCCATTTCGCTCCGAGATAAAATTTTTATTTATTTTTTATGTTTTATGAAACAGTTACATACATATGTTGGCAATAATTCCTCCTGTTTATTATTTTAATTTTATTTTTTTTACTATTTTTAAAAATTAAATTAAAAAATGTCTATTTTTAGACACTTTTTTTAATTTAATGTAATTGTAGAAATTTGCCCCTAGCAACGAGGGGGATGGTCACACGTCGGATATAGTTTTTTTATTAGCTAAAAGATGAGACTTGACATTCATACCAAAATTTTTCAGAAATTCCACCTTTTTCACATATAAACATTTTTTTTTTAAATTTTATTTTTACTGTTCGAAAAATCGAACATCAGAGCGAAATGGGTTAAGGACAATATCTTTGGCTTTAAAATGGAGTCAAAAATTATGCTGATGAGTCAAAATGTATTTAATTTTAGAAAATTTTAATAAATTTTTCAATATTCAAATCCGGGTTTCCGATGAAAAAGTCATTGATTTGAGAAACCCTTTGTGTGGTAAAATTAGAATGTCAGATTAGTTATTAGAATAACGGATCATCTGGTTTTGTACTTTGGAAAATATATAGTGGAGTACATTTAAACGCTTATGTAAATATCTAATAAATAAGTACTCGTATACCAAATAGACTACTTTAAGTAATGCAGACGGTATGTAGTAGTCATTAAAAATTATTTTATTCAGTAATTTCAAAAAAGAAAATCTTTCCAGTAGCTTTATTATTATAATTTTGTATACAATAAACACACAATATTTTTTTTTTTTAATTTCAATCAAGCAGTTTTTTTCGTTTTATCTATATATATAAAAATGGATGTTTGTATGTGGGTATGTATGTATGTATGTTCCGAATGAACTCAAAAACGGCTGGATCGATTTTAATGAAATTTTCAGCGAATCTTCAGAATAGCCTGGCGGGTAACACTGTAAAGTCAGATTTTTGATTTTCGGTATGTGGGCGGAGGGGCGTGGCAAAATCAAATTTTTACATTATACCGCTAAAACCATCTATATATATAAAAAACTTCTGGACCGATTTTGATGAAATTTTCAGGGAATCTTCAGAATAGCCCAGGGGGTAACACCGTATAGTCAGATTTTTGATATTTGGTCTGTGGGCGGAGAGGTGTGAAAAAATCAAATTTTTACATTATACCGCTAATGCCATCTATGTATAAAAACAGATGTGTGTATATATGTTCCATATGGATTCAAAAACGGCTGGACCGATTTTGATAAAATTTTACGGAATCTACAGAAAAGCATAGCGGGTAACACTGTAAATCATACTTTTATTACAATAACTATGATGACTACAGAAATCACAAGGATGTACTGATTGGCGCAATGAACAAATATTACTTACATTGCAGCATTTTGAAGTTCCCTAAGGAATCCCCGGGAATGTGCTGTTCGAACGGTAAAGTTATTCTGCCACCAGTTATTGAGCCGTATGCGCTGTTTCTAAGTTACATTTCTTTGAAATTATCCAAAAGAACAACTCATGCTTTCAAATGACGTCGGTTTCATGCCCACCTTTAAAGTTCAAGGCCAAATGTACCACAGAATTTGATCCCGCTTCCCAAGTACGAAGTTCCTTCAAATTTATTTCACTGGAAATGAAGCTACAGAAGCCGAACGCTATCAACAAACATGCGCTGCAATACCCTTCTGCAGAAACTTTCTCAAAACAATTGTCGGACATCGAAAATGGAAAAATTCCAATTGATCTCTCCACAAATGAGATTTCATTCCCGGACTTCTGCCAAATGCAAATGAATTTAAAGACGTTGTCGACAAAATATTCCCAAGTCCTACAACCAACTACAACAATTCGGATTGGCTGTGGGAACATGCAATTTTGGCTCCAACAAATTAAGCAAGCTCAATAAGCAAATACATTTGAAACTGCCTGGCGAAACAATACAATACAAATAGATTGGCACAGTAAAATGAACGAAGAACAAGCCTTCGATTATCCTACTGAATTTTTGAATTCATTGGAACCAACCCGAATGCCACCACATGTATTAACATTGAAGGTTGTATCAACGACTTCGTCCGACACTGTATATTAAATTCGATGTGCAATATAAAATGTTTTCTAAGGGCCAGCAACGCGGACCGGGTTTAGCTAGTTGCATACTAAAATAAAATGATGATAGTTTTAAGAACTTTATAATGTTAAATAGTCAATTTATTTAGATCTATGTGTTGCGATAAGAAAATAAGGCATAATAATAATTTGGTATTTAATGTACATATCACACATTTACGGCAAGGAGGTAATAACTCAGAAAATATAGTTTCGAATAAAATTACTTTGATTTTATTATGCTTTAAATTACATTGATCCAAATTGCTTGTTTCGATAAATAAAACCTGATGTACAATATAACAGATCTTTACATGTCTTCCTAATGATTCAATTTCAACTGAACTATGCGTGAAAACATAAGTTTTAGTTTTGACGATTATTTAGGGTACATTAGTAAAAATATATGTAAATATAACTAAAAGATCAAAAAACTAAAATTTTGAGTTATGACCCTCTTGTTGCAAATGAGACATATAATGTTTTCAAAAACTAAACTAAAACAAAGTTTTTAATAACCACAATATTTAATTATACACTAAAATTTCTAAGCGACTATTCTTTTTAAGTTTTTTACTATAAGATCATAACTGAACAAAGTCCAGCTCATTTTGAAACAACATGTTTTTATCTCGTTTAAAAAACGCTAAGCGTTTTAGGGTTAAAGTTCTATAAGCATTGTTTTTGGAACCAATTGAAACTTGTTAAGGAAATATTTTATATCGTTATTTAATCGCTATGTATTGTTGTTCTTACTTTACAACTGTAGAGCCGCAAAAATATTTGTTTTTATTTAAATTAGTTTGAAATCCGAAATATAATATCAAATTTAATACATTTATAAAAAAATACGCATTTTAATTTATGTTAATTATACAGTGGCAGACATAACTGATCTCTTAGAAAAATAAACAAAGCTTGTATAATGTCTGAGCTACCCACATAAATAACTCTTTTTTTATTTTTACGACAAATAATATTCCGTGCTTTTAACATGTCGAAAAACATATATATTGCATTCATTTAAATAATACATTGCTAACTGCAGTTAACGACTTTAGAACAGACAATATTTTAATTAATATTTAAATAACGTTTGTTTAGAATGTCATGTAAATTGACGATTAAATAATTAAATTAAAGTACATTAAAATTCTTAATGCATAATATTCTTGTTTAAGGGAAGAGCAAATATGTAAATTAGGATGGCCCACAAAACGTTGAAAATGTTCTAATTAAAATTTTATTTCTTTTAAGATGGTATTCTTTGTGGTCTTCGAAATGTTTCCATTTTATTTTATTTTTCACATATGACACTTTAATTTCAATTGCGAACATTGATAACTGTTTAGGCTTCACACAAATTGGTCAATCCTAATATAGATACACAGATATTTAAACTAAACGTACAAATATAATACAGTTTTTTTCATCACTGTGGTTATTGGTTTCTTAACTTTAATTTCTTTGTAATAAAAATGTCGTTAGCCTTTCAGTTGAGAGTATCTAAAAATTTTAAAATGTCTACATGAAATGTGGATAAATTGCATTTTGAATAAATATACACCATGTACAGATACATACATAGATATCTAAATATTCTTATTCGACTGTGTCATTTGAAACATTTGCGTTTATTCTTTTTAGAACAGACATAAACTTGTTTGGAAGAAATAATAATAAAAAAAATCTACCGTACCTTGTTGTATACATATGCACAATTCGTGAAAAAATCTTATAAAATGATAAATAAAGTTCAAAGTTATTTGAAAAATTTTGCAACAAAAATTACTCAACGTCATGTTCATCAACAGCATTACAGTCAGTCAGTGTACATATTTATTTTTAATTGCAGAGAATGACCTTAGCTTAATGCAAGTGGCTATTGACTTAACTCGCTCGATTTCTCACTGATCACTTGCAATGACCACAAATTTATCCAAAACAGTAGCATTTCAATTACTGCCAATGACATGTTTTTTTTTTCGATTTTCACACAAATCTTTCAGAGATTGATTTTGTATCTACATTGTAGTGTAACGTACGTACATATGAATGTAAGTACTTACAAATAATAACATAATTACATTGAAGAATTGTTGCTTGTAATTTTGTTTAAAAAAAATGCATCTGTGTACCACGATCAATACTCTGCATAGATAAGGAGCTATTCTAGCTCATGTTTAATACCAGATACATACATACTTGTTTAAGCTGCTGAATTGGTCTTTAGTGTATCATGTGTTGATGTGTATGTCTGTGGATTTTAGTGAGACGGTGTGTTTTATAATTATTTTTTGTTTCTAAATATTTTGTAAAAACTTAACCAAAATTTAGCATTCACGTTTACATTTTTTTGTTTTGTGTTTTGCCATAAAACTGTATTTTTATTTATTTGCTAAGAAGTCTCCACAATGTTCTTTTAACTAATGGAGCCTTTAGAATTCAACGCATTTGTTCTCAGATCGCGCAGCGCGAAGGTTGTTTAATGTGTCGCGTTAAATTGTTGTAATTTACGGCGATATAAGATTGTAAACGTTAAATTATTCAAGTTGGTTGGATTTGTGTTGCTGTGCTGCTACTATTGTGTTGCATTTAAATCAAGTCAAAGCCATGAGATTTTTATTTGTCTATGTATTTTTATTAGGGGCGTGTGTCAGTGGTATGTGGTTCGTGATGGTGATGTTAAATAAATGGCAAAAAGCCAGCTATATAATCCTAATTTTTGCAATAAAGTATCATCTACTTGCGTTAATAAAATCAAATACATGTTCTCGATTTTCAATACAGTGTCATTAGCTGCTGATTTATCATATAGACGAGGACATTGTGATGTTTCAATATTTAGTGTAATTCAGGAAATGTTGCGCAAGGAAGTTAAAGCCCTGCTTAATCCCCGTCTGCGTAACTTGGGCAGCCAACGCATACATTATGATTTGTACACACCTTATAACACTGATGAACGACAAATATTGCGCACTGGAGATGTAAGGGCTTTACGAAATTCCAACTTTAATCCCAATTGGCCAGTGAGGTAATGTATTCGTGTGTGCTGTCGTATAATTATGAATTTACATATTAAATGAATAAAATTTAGATTTTCTATACATGGCTGGGCTGGCAAAAGTACATCGTGTTCAAATGCCGCTATTAAGGATGCTTACTTTAGCAGGGGTAAATTTAATGTCATATTGGTGGATTGGAGTGATATTGCTCTCGACATTAGTTATCCGCGTATATCTCAGCAATTTTCGGAAATAGCTGCTCAAATAGCAAAGTTTATTCGTTTTTTGCAAAAAGAGACTAATGTCGAGATGAATAACATTTATTTAATAGGCCATAGCGCTGGCAGCCACATTTCGGGATTAACCGGCAAACTTTTGAAACCTCAGAAATTAGGAGCCATTGTTGCGTTAGATCCTGCTGGTTTGGCACAGCTTGGATTATCTGCAGATTTTCGTTTGGCACCCGATGATGCATCGTACGTTGAGTCTATTCATACTGATACTTCTCATTTGGGTAATCCAAGTGTTGAACTCAGTCAAGCAGCATTTTTTCCCAATTGGGGTCAAGGCCAACCACATTGCCCAAATGCCACAGCAGCAGAATTTGATTTTGCTTGCGATCATTTTGCGGCTTTGTATTATTTTGCTGAATCTATACGTAAACCAAATTTGTTTGGAGCTATTAAATGTTCAAATGCATCTAGCTTAAACCAATACTATAATTGTACATGCAGCTCGGGGACAGACGAATGTCTTGCTGATGTTTACATGAGTGGAGAACCAGTGGTGCCGAAAACTGGATTTTATTATTTGAGCACTAAACGCAATGTGCCGTATGGCCTAGAAAAATTGGTACGAATACGTAAAGTACAACCACCAAATTTTTTGGAAAGCAGTTATTTCTCACCCCAACTATTAGGTGGTTTGTATCAAGGCACAAGACGTTTACTTTAATTGTCACATTTCTATATTACCTTGTAAACAATGTAAAATAAATCAATCTGTATATATGTATATTTATAATATTAAGAATATAAGAATATCTTTTCGTCTTCTTATTTAACACAACAATTTATAAGACATTTTGTTTCACTCACCTGACTTGGTCCAATACGATATGTAGCCGGATCAACTTCATTGGAAGACAATATTTGTTCGACTGTAATATCTTTATTTGATTCGACTACCAACAAACCAAACCGTCTCACAAATTCTGCTAGGGGAACTGATTCTGGAAAACCTAAACGATGTAATCTGGCAGCGTCCAGAACCTGAGATCCTCTCAGCTAAATGAAAAAAGAAAATAGTGGAAAAAATTATAGCAGCTTAAAATATTGGTAGTTGTCTATTTTTGTAACATACCTGACTTCGCAATAATGGTACATTGACCAAATCATCTTTGGAATTTTGAACGGCTAATGTATTGGGAGAACCATTTGATGAGAATGCAGAATGTTGTCCAGCGTTGTGTTGCAAGAGATAACAGTGTACAAAATGTGTCCCAGTACGTCTTAAAGTATCGATAATGCCATCAACCGTAAACTTAACCTGTAGCATTACGGAATTACGTTTTACACCTGCTGAAGTAAAGGATCTTCTAATACTTGATACTCTTCTTAATGATTGGGTGCCTTCAAGGCCAGCAAATGAGCCACAAAATACTATACCACCAGAACTGCGGGTGAGAGAGCCAATGTAAAGACGGCTGATTTCATCTCTGGATGAATCTTGAAGCAACGAACCGGCATTGCGAATGGAGGGATGTTCGCGACTATTATGTACCCAACCATTAACACTGTACAAAACGGGATTGGTTCCCTGTAAATGCTGAAGAACAAACTGCTTTGGACCCGTGCATTTGCGTAATAATGTTTGATGTTCACGATCGCCATAATGGGAAAATAAACGCTCAAGGAATGTATCGTCATTGGAATTGGGATATATTGATTCTTCGTCTAATAACCACAGCAAACCACGTCGATCTTGTTCGCGCAGATCTCTTTGAGACGAACGCACCACATGATTTTGTGGAGCTTTATCGATAAGTGAAACCAAGGGTCCCGGATTTGAGTCACCCACACATTCAGTATCAATTTCAACTAATTCCTGTGCATATCGATCTCTAGGAGCGACCAATGTGTTGTGATGGAATAATAATTGTAAGCGTTCCTGTAGATAATTGTGTTTCAAATCCGATAAAGTAGCCCCAATTTGAGAACCACAGCTTGCAGGATTTTGAAATCCAGGCGTGTCTACTAAAACAATTGACGCTATAGTATGCGCAGAAGTGCAAATTGCTTTGTTTATCAGAGCTACTACAGCCGCTAATGCTTCAGAGTATAAGCCGATGACCAAGGCATCTAAACTTTCCCACGCACACTCAATATTATCCCCAGATGTCTTGGATGGACTTGTACTACCAGATGTGTTAACATTAAAAGCAGCGCCCGATAAATCTTCTAACGACACACCCAATAACGTTGATGCCTTTCTAGCCGCTGACGGATTAGCAAATTGAATTCTTGCGGTAGGTCCTGCACCAACAACAGTAACACCAGCCAATCCTAAATGATATATCGACGCTAAAATGCTCCATATGCCTCTAACAGCCTTTGCATCTATATTTAATGTTTCAAATGCTTGAACGGCTCTCATGAATTCCGCAGCAGCACGTTGTCTGTCTTCAAGTTTTTGTGACAATGACACAAACGGATGATTATCTTCCGCGGGTAGACTATCAATATGCAGCTCCTTCTGCAATGATCCTGCGGCACCAGCCAACAAACGGGACATTATGTGAAAACAGTGTTCGTTGTTCAGTCGGCGACCAGCCCTTTGTCGTTCGGGCAATAAAACCTGCACATACATTTTTTTAAAGTTATATTTAGGTTAGTGTTTAAATTTGCGACCTACCTGTAATGATGCCGAAGCTATTTGTCCAGACTGATCAAAATCCAAACTTAATAACTGGGTTAAACGTGTAGCATTCGCATTCAAACAGGTTTTTGCATTTCCGAAAGCCTCCAGAATAATGTTGACCGAATTCACTTTTTCAGCATTTAGGAAATTGTTAACGGAACCTTAAAAAAGAACCAAAATAAACTCATTAATGTCATTAATATATCGTTGAGTTCACGAGACATCATCAAAACAAATTTCGTATGTTTGCAACGTTGGCTACCGTTACCCTCAACAATTATCGACATAATTACAATTATCGTTACCGCTATTTTTAAATAATTTCAAATTATACAAATAAAAATGTTTTATTTCAATAATTGAGTTTAATGAAATCTACAAAATTTAAAATAGAATAAAACTTATTTTTAATTTTTGTAAATTAATTTGTTTTGCGAATTGATAGCCAGTGTATAACTTTAACATCCATTAACAATAAAAACTAATTATAGGTCATAATTTTTAAAATTATGAATTAAAAATGTATCCAAAATAAATTTTATGTGTTTTAATTTAACAAAAATAATGAAGACTAGGGTTCCTTTTTAAGAAGGGGTTTCTTTTTAAGAAATTCTCGGGAAATTTATTGTTAATTGTTCTGTTAAAGTTAGTGTATTATTTCTGCGCAAATACAACTGATTCGTTGTGATTTGTTGGCAATCGAATAATTCTATTATATCCATAGACTTTGGTCCAAAATTCTTTTTAATAATTATTTTTTGAGTTTTATTTCTTGTTCGGAAAATAATAGTTATTTGAGTTAGTTTTGAGTATATTTTGCTAAAAAATAACTGTTTTTTGTAATTTAGTTTAACAAATAAAAGTATATGCTCGGATTTTGGAGGTAATTTCAAACATAAATCGATGTGCTAAAACTTATATTAACCTATTAAAGTTCGAACCTGTAGAGTCCGTGCATTTTTTAAACTGAACTAACAAATAACTTTTATGTTCTAACCCCCATTAACACGAAGTCTGGTTATGCGTTAACTAATACTTATATACCGACAGTTTTCATACAAAAATTGATTTAACCGAGAGTATAACTATTAGTTAACCCATAACCAGACTTCGTGTTAATGGGGGTAAGTAAAAAATAAAACTTTTAAAACAAAAAAATATTTTTAAATGGCTGCGAATGAGAATTTACCATTGAAATGAAAGTGAACCCGTTATTTTCGGTCTCTGTTTAAAAGTAATTTTTTGTGATATATCACTGAGAGAGTGAATAATTCTAGAACATTTTAGGTTTGGGGTTGAGAGAAACAGAAAAGAAACAAACACAAATAATCTGGATGAGTGATTTATAATTATTTTTTTTCGTAAAGGTCAGCTTGTGACTTTTATTTGCGAACATTAAAAATAAATCGCAAAAATGCATTTGATGCAAATTAACGTTTAAATATATAAAATTTATCAAATAACAATTTAAAAGAAAATTCTCATTTCTGTTTCTCAGACTGCATTACTTCATATTATTTCCAAATTTGTTAAAAATTACTAATAATATGTTATTGTATGTAAATAAAAGAGAAAGTAACAGTTATTAAGAGCAAGAACAAATTAATTGTTTATCTCACACCAAACCATTAAAAAACAACAAACACGAATAAAGGTCATACCAAACCATTTAAATAAAAATCATTTTATAACTGTTATTTTCAGTGATTTTTTATCACAAAAATATAAATCACAATTTGGGTGTTTTGGTATATGGACGAGTTATTTTCGATCTCTGCTTTTAAATAGCTGCGAATGAGAATTTACCATTGAAATGAAAGTGAACCCGTTATTTTCGGTCTCTGGTTATAATTAATAATAGAAAGGCTATCCTCTGAATTATGAAAGAGTTTCATTAATTGATCAAACTGATCAACAATTTTCTTCAATGTACAGAATGTGAAATCAGATTATTAATTATTTACTTACTTAGATTCGCTCGGTAGCTATTACTACTGATTTGTATTTCATATACCACTAATTAGAACATTCTAAAGTTTAGGCGTAGGTTAGGTAAAAAAATTGAGCAGTGAAAAGGAGTCAGTAAAATTTAGTTATTTGAGTTTTCCTAAGAAAATGAGAAGTGGAAAGGAGGCAGTGTTGTCAGTTCTCCAAGTTTCTCCAAAAATTTCTCTTATTAAGAATAATGAGAAGTGAAAAGAAGAGGCAATATATTAAAAACTTAAATTTCCATCTCCAGAAAATTTCGAATCGAATAAAAAAAACAGCCAAATCGCTCCAGCCGTTCTCATGTGATGCCATTACATACATGGACCATTTCATTTTTATATACATATATAGATTAATGTAACTGCTTTAATATTAGTCCAAATAGTGCAGAAATAGAGAACAAAAACGTCCAGCAAAATTGTAATAATTTGCGCGACATAATTATTTATGAAGACAATATTAGTAGTGATGCAAAACGCAGTATTTTTCAATTCAAATAAAATATTATCTACAAGACGGGTTATATATGATAATTAAAATATTAACGTGTTTGGTGCGAAAACTTTTAATCTGCATGAAACATAATTTAAGTTGTTTTAATTTTTATGATTAAATTTAAAGTTGAAAAAATATATTTTTAATAAAAAAAACATATGTCAACGGTATTGATTAGTTTAATAAATTGGTCCACCACTGTACAAAAATGATTTTAGCAATTGCTGCAAAAACGACGTACATATATGTATATAATTAATTTACTTTTTTTACTTATGTATGTATGTCTATGTATAAAACATACTATATTTAAAAATAGCAACAATGCAAAAAAAAAAATATATATAAATAGATATGACAACTTACCAGCTGCCAACGCCATGTAATAAAGTGCGTGTTTAAAACTAGTTGTTTTGCCAGAACCAGAACGACCCATGAATATTAGACTTTGGTCGCGACGAGATTCTAGCATTGCCCTGTAGGCGGTTTGAGCCAAAGAATATATGTGCGGAGGCATATCTTCAGTCTTGCATCCGCGAAACATCGACACCACCTATAGGAGAAATGTAAATATTTCAAAAATGAACATTTTACATACAATAACAATGAAGATAAATAACAATAAATACCTTTTCAGAATACAATGATAAAGGTGCCATTGGATTGACTACTAACAATGTTGGCCCTGCTTTGGTATGAATTAGATTGCTGGCAAAACGTTGGCGTAGACAATGCAATAATGACGCCTCATTTAAATGCTTCAATTCGCAGATGTCTTCAACCAAGTCTAACGATGGAGAATTTTGTTTTTCCACATCATCCTCGTCTACGGTCATCTCTTCGCCATTGTGCAAGAGTTGTATGACAACCTTGTGATTATCCAAATGTGCTTTGGTTTGTGGCAAACGTAAAGCAGCACAGAAACCGCCACGATGTACCAACCATACTTGGTCACTATTGCAGTTTCCATCGTTTGTAACAGAGTTAGAGCTTTCTTCATGCGAATTTTGTTGCTGCAATTCATTGGCATTGCGAGACTGCAAAGAAGAAAAAAACAAATCAGTTAAATACACATACATAAATACGTTTTTACTTATGTTGTATAAAAAATTAACTTAAGTAATCTGCAAAAATTATCTGTAGATGAAATAAATAAATCATATACATATGTATGTATACATGTATAAATTAATTTTATTTATCGAATCATATCGAATAATTAATAGTTAATCCATTTTTTAGTAACAAATCGACATAAACGTTACCTTTTAAAAACTTATCTGAATAAGAGATTTCCCTCTTTTAATTAGGTATACTGAATTACAAATTAAATTTACTTTTTGGTTTACATATATGTATTTTGGTACTATTGTCCTAGTCTCTTAAGAAAATAAAAAATCATATTTATTAGAGTGACTCGTTTTGTGTTGAGCAAAAATCAGAGTTGCAAATTTACCCCCTTACGAATAATGAATATAAAGATTTCAAATGATTCTTAAAGTATTTCGGCACAGTTTTTTTTTTTTTCGATTTTGTGTGTTTTCTTAAACACGTTTTTTTGATTAACTAAGTAAAATAAGAACATCGAGTGTGAATTAAATTTTTTATTAGATTTTGAAACTTTATTATTTAATATAAATTATTCAGCCCAATTATGAATAAAAATTCCGCGGGAATTTCTTCCCTTTTCTCATTTTTCCTATTCAATTTCAATGAGAAAAAACTCCCGGGGAACAAACTCCCGCGGAATTTTTTATTCATAATTGGGCTGATTTTCAATAATGAAATTAATTTAGCTGGTTGCTTAGACAAGCTCATCAAGATACATTTCCCAATTTTTTAGGAAAATTATTAAGCCTCCCACATAATATTAGCGTTTTGACAAATCTACAATTTATTATTGTATTTTCTTATATTCCACTCTACACTTTTTCGGCTTTTTCCAACTCAAAATGTAGTTTTTTTTTATTTTACACTCGAGATATAAAATTCACAAATTTGTCACGGTCAAAGAAATAAAAAACGATGCAAAAATTTTTTTTTCATGTAAACAAATGTAATTCATGTACTATTTTAATTATTAAATATTTTATTGCGGTTTAATAAATATTTGGTTCAAAATACCAGTCCTGATTTTAAAATAGCTGATATACAATTTTTTCAAAATGATATTCGCATTCGATTCCAATGTTCATGTTTACAACAAAAAAAATGTGTGAGTGCTATATTCGGCTGTGACGAATCTTAATAATGAAAACAATTGAAAATCAACAAAAATAAAAAATGTTTGATGAAAAAAATAGTTTTGCCGGTTTTGACCCATTGTCGGCGTAATATTTGTACGTCGTTGTTGATATCCATAATGTCTATCTATGTATGTATATAACTTAGTAATCGAGATATTGGTAAAAAATCGAGGTTTTTTGTTTCTATTTAAGCCATTTGTACCCGATATTTGGATTTATCAATCATGTTTGTAATTTATTTGGGTTCTTCGGAAAGTTGATTTCAACATCACTCTATCGATAACGATCTAGAATATTCATATATAATTTATAGGGTCGAAAATGATAAATGTTATACGAGAGATTTAGCCCTAATGTACGTAAACATATACTTTTAGTGGACAGCCATACATGTGCACATCCATCTAGCGTGTTGAGTGGCTAAAGTAAATACACTACTACTAGTTCATCTGAATATACATACATATGTATGATGTACTTCAACATTAGATACAAATGATGGAAAAACAAATGTTTTCCTATTTTTAGATATAACTTAAAATTTCCTCATATGCTTGCTGTATTAATACAGAATATACATATATTAGTACTGTCAATTATTCGAGTTTAATTTTGATCGAATAAAAGTTCATAATATTTTAATTACAAGAGCGATCGATTAAAGTTTTAAAAATTTTTAAATTTCTATTCTAATTTTTTCAAATAGAAATTTATTTAAATTAATAAAAATATACCGCCAAATTATCGTAGAAACAAATTAAAATTATTTTAGATAAATTATTGAAAAATCAAAATTCTACTGGTTAACGACATTGTCAAATTTCATTTCTATTTTATTGTAGAATATATTTTTGTATTGATTTAGTATTTTTTTTTATTTATTTTGAAAAATTTCTCCTAAAAATGTATTCGAATAATTTATATTCGCTTGATATATAAACATACATATTGTAAATCAAAATACACAGATGTCTGCACATAAACATTTTTTTAAATTTCATATCCTAATTAACCGAATAAAAATCTAGAATAAATATAAACCTGTGTTATGTTTGTAGTCAAAAATAGAATATCTATGTATGTATACATAAATGTGTATGTTTTTATTTACATTATATATATACAAGCGGCTGTCTGTCAATAAATTCATTGGATGTGTCTTTATTTACTAAAAACAATTAATTTTTTTTTGGAATCCGTTTCTATTTGCAATCATAACATTTGCACAAAAAGAAAAAAAACGGAATTCATCCATTGACTCAATAAACAAATAAATAAAATAATACCTGACCTAACATACAATTTATTCACTTTACTCAGTCACATACATACAAACTTATGTAAATACAAATATGTACTTCACACAAACAAATAAAGATTTCTAATGAACAAAAATCATCGATTAATTACGATTTGTTTTGGCTTCGAGAGCTTGTTTGCAAAATTATTTCGACGTTTTAATTGCATACTATATTTAATTTACCGTAAATTCAATTGTTTATTCGGATCAAATATTGTCAGTCCATTTATGATGTAAATAAAAATAAAATTAAAATAACAAGTATTGCCATTATAGGGGCGTATGATCACCTAACTAAAGATATTTTAATGGGGGAAATGAAGAGTTCATTGACCAGAAGTAAATCAAATATAGCATATTATGACAAAGAAGACAGACACAGACCAAACTAAGAAATAAAACAAAATAATAATTATGTTAGTAATGATCATAATGATCAATATACGTACATAAATACACACACATTAATATACTTATGTATGGATATGTATACTTCTCCAGCAGTTCTGGGTGTCTGTACCGTGACTAGTGATTTTACTTATAACTTAGGGTGATCACTAGTTACATAACTATATAGCTATGTGACTAGTTATTTTAACATGCACGGTCCTTAGCAGGGCGTCAACTGAACCCTACATAGCCTACCAGTTACCTTACTAACTACCTAACTAGTTACTGGACATCTCCTAATAACCGAGACATCTTCAATATCCGATTGCTTGTAAACAAACGTTCCTGTTTACAGTCAAACGTTTAACTTTAGGTTAAACTTAAGTTACAATTGACTTTATGCTAGATTACCTTGGAAATATAAAGTAACCAATTGACTTCTCTGCGCTACGAAGAACACATACGTGTCAAATGACCCAAAATACATATATAAATTGGAGTCAGCTAAGTGATCAGACATTAGTAACAGTTATTGTATCTAAGGGATACATTGACCACTTGTAAAATTGCTGGGTTATTTACAACACAAGAAATGTCATACACTTTATACAAATAAAATTTGTGTGTATTTTTACGTGAATGAGTGAAAGACGGTTCAAACAAAATATGGTAAATAAACATAATTTTAGTTAAAATATTTATTACATCTCTGAGTTCCAAAAAGTCCGCCACAACACAATCACCCTTATCGTGGTTGGCGTAAACGTCTTACGCCTACGACAGTTTAGTACTAGATTAAAGAAACAGTTTGCATTTTATCTTTAATCTAGTACGAAACTGTCGTAGGCGTAAGACGTTTACGGCAACCATGATAAGGGTGAATATACGTATGGTCTTATTTATCGATAGACGTTCCCAAACAAAACGAAAAGTTTCTTTTATGTATAATTGTTGATCGACATTTTCTTCAACTCTCATAGATTGATTTATACATGTACATAATTAGAACAAAATGCCCATCCGACCCATGTTTAAACACCTAGAAAACCGATATTTGGCACAAATAGTTTCTGCCAATAACTTGTGAACAAACAAGTAAAAATGTAGAAATTACTAAAGGAATGACTTGACACTCATGGTGATGGGTATAAAAAGGTTTAAACATTTAAAATATTTGGATCAAAATACACGAAAAACGTTGATTGAACTTCTTACCACTCTACATATTTTGTTCCTGATAACATTCAAAAGCATGAATCTATCTATGCAAATGTATAACTGAATTTAAATAGTATAGCTCTTGCAATACAATTATAACAAAACTCCATTTATCTGAAAAAACTATAGGGTTGTCATAAAACCTTGAAAGATCTTGATTGACAAGTTATTTTAAGGCTTGTCAAGTTATAATCTAAAATATAATTAGTCAAGCTAAACTATATGTTTTAATTTAAAAACTTTGCGAGACATGATTTCTGATCGAAATGTTTACATCGGAACCAATAACCCTTTGTTGGAACGGTTCTGAACTAGTTCTTTATCACACTTATAACTTTTGAGAATCAGTTGGGAAACATTTTTTTAGATATTTAATAACGAAATATTCTTATAGATATTCTTGCATAGATTACAAATCATTACAAATCCATCATATACTCTTTAGAAATACCTTAGTTTCACAATATTGTGAATATGGGATCTAGAAGTCTTTTATTAGTTCTTAACACGGAAATACATTTTTATAATAACGGCTTTAAAACATGCAGACGAATATCGGTAGCTTTCTCTTTAAAACTTTATATTTTCTTCGCAAATATCGAAACATATATAGATAATTTTTTAAAAATTACCAACAAACTTAGTAGATAACATTTTATTTGATACTTTACACAATAGACTTTACACTTTAGACAATCAGCCCAATTATGAATAAAAATTCCACGGGAGTTTTTTCCCTTTTCTGATTATTCCTATTCAAATTCAATGGGAAAAAACTCCCGGGGAACAAACTCCCGCGGAATTTTTTATTCATAATTGGGCTGATTGTTATCAATATCTTTAAATGAAGTAAAATTAATATTTTCCCAATGCGTATGTATTTTTAGTTTGTCAAGTCAAACTATCCCGAATGTCAAGATACTTCACTAATAGAATTTGGCAATCCTAAAGAACTATGTCTGGGAATTGTATTCAGATAACATAAAAATTGTAATTTTTCGTATTTTTTCCAAATATATCAAATGACGGAATGAGGGCCGAAGGAAAAAACAATGCTAGAATTTTGACTATTAAGAAAAGCAAATCAGTCTCAATAATAGCCTGAACGAGATTACAAAATGTGCATGAACCGCACTTTGTTTATTACGAAAAAATATTGAACATTATAAAGAGGTACTCATTAAATAATAATGTGTAAATGAAAAGGCTAAATGAAGTTTTCTGCTATTATCATTGAAACTTTACTTGTTCTATATATGTATGAAAACTTCCGCATAAATACATATGTATAAATATTTTAAAAGTATGAAAAAGTGTTTAATGATTTTATCATAATATATTCAAATGTGTGTAGAATAGTTTGGATCAATGAATATCGTAATAATGCAACAACATCATAATGAAATTACCACTGGGCAAAGCGCCAACGCATTTTTAACCCATTTAATAGTACTAAGATATTTCAACATTTCTCCCATTGATTATTCCAAACCAGTTTTCTTTATAAAAATGCTGTTAATAAAATGGTTATTTTTGAAAATCTTTGAGATATATATTTTCTAATTTTATAACGATGTAAATAAACCGTTCATTGAAATACAACTTTAAGCTTGACCCTAAAGTGAAGAAATGTCCCAATATTTTTAAATTAAAACGAATTTAGGGTTTTTGGACTTTTTAAATAGAAGAAAGTATGTAAATTGATTAAAATTAAAAACCGAAAAGAACAAGACATATCTAGTGCTACATTTTATCGTTGCTCAATTAAAGCGATCTTTAAATATTATTGGTCAATTCACAAGGTCTCTTATCAGTCATATTGTCATAATGTCCTAATATATCACGACTCGGCAGCTCGGCTTAACCGTCTCTTAGGCATTTGGCGCAGGTCCCTGCTGGTTGGTTACGATAACACAATAAACATAGCAAACAGAGTAGTATTATTTTAGGTCATTTTTTGTTTGAAAAGCAATAAAAACCATTGTGAAATATTAGGACATTATGACAATATGACATAATAAGAGACCTTGTGAATTGACCATATCTGTTTTGTCTGAAATTTGAAACATATTATTATGGAATAAGGCCATTCTAAGTACAATGTACAAATATTAAATATGAAAGAAGTTAACTGTGCTAAATATTATTATAATAAAATATAACGGAATATAATGAAATATCAAAACCAAACCTTTTTCTTAATAATTTCATCAAAATTTTTAAAATATCCGCTATTCATAGATGAACCGGAACAGCGCATATGTAGTGAACGCTCCCATATTGTTTGCCATGAAACTGTGTCGTTGCGACGGCGCAGCGACGTACGAAATACTCGATTGTTTAACATGGCATTTGTTAAAGGTGATGATGTTTTAACGCCAGCCGCTGCACTATTCCAAGGAGGTCTAATGTTTGTTGCTGCAGTAGAAGCATTTTTACAATTTCCATTTGATTTGCTATTTGTTCGAAAACTTCGATATTTTTGTGTACGCTCGAATGTGGAAAGATTTGAAGGTACTGGAGAATGGCGATCACACTCTGAATGTTGTTCTCCTTCACTATGTAAACGGATTCTAGTATTGGAAATACTTGATGATCTTTTCAGAACCGGAGACGGTGAGGTTTTGTTTGTCCTTCTGGGAGGCAAGGGAGATCTATTATCAGGGCAATTTTTAATGCCTTGGACAACGATATCCTTCGAATTTTTTCTTAAAATGCACTTATCATCGACTACATATATAGGAGAATCAACAGTATTCCATACAAATGAATTATGATGTTCAGACCCACTGTCACTTATATTCTCCGAACTAATACTGCTTTTTCGTTGAGATTTCTCTCCCCTCGGAGGTGGAATTGGCCTATTTAGTTTTGATTTCATTGTACCACATGCGTGAGCTTTTCCCGTACATCCTTTGTGAAATGCCGGATTAAGTCCCGAACCTGGCTGAGCAGGCGTGGCCGGAATAATGGGCGCTCGTAGAGTATGTTCAAAACTTTTTGGCAATATAAACATGTTAAGTTGTTCTCGTTCTAAGTCAATAACTTTTATTCGATTTAAGGCACATTTATGTTTATCATTTCAATGTTATTTGTTACTACTATTAGTTTATTATTTTTTTTCTCGATTCATATAAAATACATAAGTTCGTTTTCAATTTAATTCTTTATCCAATTATCATCAATTGTTGGTTTAACGCTAATTTATTTACAAATATATATACACCATTATTTCCTATTAAACATCATATGAGCTTTTTTCAGATCAACTAAATCGAAAGAAAAAAAAAAGTTCCAAAACTCAGCAAAGGAAAAGATCCAAGATCATACATATAAAACGCCAACAGCAAATTTACCACTGTATGGCAAGTACGGCACGGTAAATAGTTTTAGAATAACAAACACATATCAAGCATTCAACGCATTGATGAATTTAATTTGGTTATTCGATTATTCGAACCGCGAATTCAGTTATAACATTGAAACTATGATATGAACGTAGTCAACAACTTCCTGCTAAATACTCTTTGAATCACTCGTTAACAAATATTTGGAGTTAGATACAAATTTGGGACTTCTGGAAAATCCCGTTGCCAGTTGAATTATAATTGAATACATAATAAATATGTACGTAAGACTTGCGTACGAAAAAAATAATACTTTATTTGGATCTTTGATTTGAAATCAGTTATAGAATATGCTCGACTAGATAGTTAATAAATAGCCGAATAGTTGAATACTTGCAAAACACAAGCTGTCCGTTAAAAATTAAATCAAACGCAAGTAAATAACTTTAAGTACAACTTTGCAATGATCGTAACCTTGAGTAGATTTGAGTTAAACAACTGTATAATAGAAACAACAACTGTAAGACTTTCAAGCAAACCTACTTAGTTTAGATGCCGATTGTTGGTTGGCTAGTTGTTGGTGGGTTGTTTTTTTTTTCAATTCACCTAGATGTACATATGTATGCAAGTACATAACTGTAACAATATATCACATTTCATTTATTTGTTTTTAACACAACTGTTTGTCACAAAATATTAAATAAATTTATATTTTATTATTATGAAGGATACAGTGGATACAATAAATAAAAATTTTAAACATTTGTTAAATCTGCAGTTGAATTCCGTTTGTTAATAACTTTCGATTTTAGACAACAACAAAATATATATAAATTTATATGTAAAAATCCTGAAATAATACAGCTCAAATGATGTTTTTTTGTTTTTTTTTTCACTTTAATTATAAAATTATTATACTGGATATGATTACGATTATGCGATTTATGTTTATTATATTTATATGCATAAAGAACGGATCACGTTGTTTAAGATAAAGAAAAATTAATTAGCAAAATAGCAAATATTTAACTGACACGTGATGCAATACAAAAAGGTGTGAAAATTACATTTTCCAGTAACATCTTAGTCAATATTTTTAAGCAATACCTACTAAGTTTATGTAATAGCTCAAATTAGTAGCTATTGAAATTTTAATAAAACAAATATTTTAATATATTTAGTTATACATATATTCATATACAGTAAGTATTTGATTACATTAATTAACATTTAATTTTTAACGACGCGGAAGAATCACTAAAAAATTTTGTTTATTTCCAGAATTGAATTTAAAAAAAAAATATACTTTTGGTCACTGCTAACATTATTATGTATTTATTTGTATGTATACGATTGATCAACTATCGATTGATCTAATCAACGGTTAATATTTGAAGTTTATATCTGCGCTTACAGCGAAGTATCGAAGTATCGTTCGTACATAGAAGCGGTTTGAAACATACTGATGTCTAGACAAATGTGCTCCCCACAAACGACCAAATGACTTTAGTTGCAATAACAGAATCAAACAACAAAAACAAAACGTAAAAAAGCTTTATACCTAAACAACACAACAACAAGAGCAGATAGATACAACAGAAGTAACAGCAATATTATATGGGGGATTTTAGAAAAGATTTGTTCGTTCGCCCATTTGTGTGTAGTAGGTTAACTTAAGTTAGCTAGCTCTGATGTAGGGAAGAAAACAAAACAACCCAGCGGGAAAAAGATGCAGTAAAGAGGCCTTCCTAAATGCCTCATTTTGCAGACACAAGGACTTCCAAAATCATTTTGCCGCATTGCAAAATCATTTCAATTTTACACGGCGTGTCATTGCGAGCCAAGGCCTTGCATACTCGCTGCTGTTAGAGGGCTGAGAGAAGGCCTACTTATGATGGGCTGTTGGCAGCCAACAAGCTCACTTGTTATTAGAAGGGGATTCATAGGGCTTCTTGAACACCTTCTAAGAGCAGGCAGGGTGGAATGAGTATCGGATCTTTTAGAATGTGTAAGTATGCCTTTTAGAAGGCCTACAAATTGAAGTCCTATCATTTTTTCCCGCTGGGAAACTATTATACACAGACAATATACATATTTATATTTCTGCTGGCTGACTTTTTCTCATTGTTTTTGTTATTTTTTTAAAGTTTTTTGTTGTTGTTGTGGTTGCAAAGTAGACTCACAAAATATTGTTTAGTTTGTGTTTTGTTGTCTTTTAAATATTTGTTTTCTTTTATCTATCCACACATACTGTTACAAAGACGCTCACACTCTATCCCATGAACAAATTGAGTAACTCAGAACCACAGTATTATTCAACGATCTTTGTACATTGCTGCTTATTTACAGTCCAGTTCATTCATAACTTTCGTCTAAAGCAAACAACTTGTATGATCCCTACGAGTTGGATTTTTGTCAACTTATATGTATCTTATATACATATATAAATAGGCCACACGTTTTTTTGTGGTACACTTTTAATATTGATGAAATATATTTTTCAAAATTCTTTCCATAAAAGTGGTAAAAAGCTTTTTAAAAATTAAAAAAAATTAAAATCTATTTCCTAATCCCTACGGCGAATTTGATTAAAATCAAGACTTTTCTTCTGAACTTTTCTTTTAATAACATGTATATTTTTTTCAATTCTATGTTGATTTAGCTAAATATTAATTTAAAATATTCTATTAAAAACATACAAACTCAATATTTATAATTAACCAGGCAGAATTGATAACGTTGCAACAAAATTACGACTCTCCCAAGATCTATGCAACACTACAATATTGTGAGAACAAAAATACAGGTTAAAACAAGTAAGAAAGTATAGTCGGTCAAGCCCGACCATATGATACCCTACACCAATCTAATTATAAACCAATCGCAATAAAATTAGGTGGCATGAATTCTATATATATGAAACCTACTTGCGTTGAATTTTATTAGAATACCAACATTTTTAAGAAATCTACACTCATTAAAATGATTTTCGGAAGTGGGCATTATATGGGTGCTATGACTAATTATGGACCGATCGTTATAAAATTTAGTGACATGACTTTCGTATATATATAAATTATTTGTGTTGAGTTTTATAAGAATACCAATATTTTTAAGAGATTTATGCTAATTAAAGTGATTTTCGGAAGTGGGCCTATATGGTAGCTATGACTAATTGTGAACCGATCATCACAAAATATGGTGAGGCGAATTTGATAAAACTTATTTTTGTAGAATTTGGTTGGATATATATTAAGCTTAGGAGAAATAATGGACCGATTCTAACCAAATTCAATAGGCTTCGTCGTCCTTGGGGCAATAGAAGAGCTTGCACCAAATTTTGTCGAATTGTCTTTCAAATTGCTAAATCGACTCAGAAAGTGATGCTGAGCAGTTTGGTATACATTATGGTGGTTTAGGGTATAAATACATACTACACTACAACAACACACGAAAAACTCGATATTACAGAATTTTCGATATTAAAAATTTTTAATTTTTCGATAATTTTTTTTTTATTTATGAGTTTATAAGATTTTTACACCAAATTGTTCATGTACCGACTTTGTTTTATATAAATATGTAAAAAAAATGTATCCTTAATAAACAGAATTTGGTTGGTTCCGCCAAGTTCGTCATAACCGAACTCTACTCTACTATATAAATATAAACGTACAAGTTTGTTTAATAATTTACGTAGGTTCAAATAGGTGTGTGTATTAACATTCTTATACATACATACAATAACACGAAATAAATGTCCCTATAGTGAAATTTCTATAAAGTGGGACAAAGAATTCCTTCGAATCTAGATCATAATGCAAATTAACCTGTCAAATGTGCTTGCTATATAATACAAATTCCTATATAAATTGTGATGATGGTGGTCCAATATTGAAAGATTTTACTGCACTATATCTATAGGAACGAACATACACACATGTTTTCATATATTGTAGTTTAATGTAACCAGTTGCATTTTAATTAAAGCTACATACACATCTGCTCAAAATAATAGATACACCTAATTGGAAAAAATGTAAATGGCGGTAACATTGAAAATTTCCTCGCAAGCGTTAAGAATACATCATATTATTAAAATTTCTATCTGGCAATGTCATGTCAGTCAAAAATCTGGCAACTATTTGCTTTCATGTTGATTTTTAAAAACGAATTTATTTGAATTACAAAAAATTATTTGCTCATAAAAATAGATACACATCAGTAATTTGTAATTTGTTTATATACAATTTTTTTTGTGCAATTTTTTGTTCCTATTTACGTGAAACAGTAAGTATAATTTAAATTTTAGCAACAATTTTATAAAAAATAGGACTCTTTTGAAGAAAATGGGACGAAATCATCATTGTACCGAAGATGAGAAAAAAATTGTTCAAACGATGAGAAATCAAGGAAAATCATTACGGGAAATAGCAAAGAGCATAGGAAGATCTTTACATTTTGTCCAAAATGCTTTATCTAAAAAACAAAAAAGAGAAACTCGCGGTAGACCAAAGAAAACCAGTCCAGAAACAGATAGGCGGATCGTCCTTATGGTTAAAAAAGACCCTTTCATATCATCGAAAGCTATTTCTGCGGAGCTATGTAACGAAATCAGTCCACAAACAGTTCGTCGTCGTCTTTTACATGCTAAATTGCCGGGAAGAATTGCCAGAAAAGTGCCACTAATGTGCCAAAAAAATATCAAGACAAGATTAGAATTTGCTAAAGAGCACTTACAATGGTCCGGGTGTGAAGGCGAAAAAAAATGGAGAAATATTTTATGGAGCGACGAAACAAAAATAAATTTGTTTGGAAACGACTGCCAAAGAAATGTACGCCGACCAAAAGGAAAAGAATTCCACGTTAAATTTACAAAAAAGACGGTAAAACATGGCGGGGGAAACATAACGGTTTGGGGTTGCTTTTCATGGAATGGTGTTGGTCCGATATTCCGAATAGAAGATACCATGAATGCTAGTGGGTATAGAGACATATTGGAAAACGTAATGCTTCCATATGCATCGGAAAATATGCCATTAATATGGACATTCCAGCAGGACAACGACCCAAAACATAGTTCAAGATTAGTTAAAAACTGGTTCTTGGAGAATAACGAACCTGTTTTAAGCTGGCCCAGCCAATCCCCTGATTTAAACCCAATAGAAAACTTGTGGAGTGAATTAAAGATAAGGCTTTCGAAGGAAGTTTTCAAAAATAAAGACGATTTATGGGAGAAAACGCAAAAAATATGGTACGAGATTCCATTGGAGAAGTGTCAGAACTTGATATCCAGTATGCCCAGAAGAGTGGAGAAAGTTTTACAAAACAAAGGTGGATATACTGGATACTAGCTTTACTTTAATAATAAACAAATTTTTTTAAGATAAAATTTATTAGCTTTTGTTTAATAAGAATTTTTAAAAATGTATCTATTATTATGAGCACCAAATTTTTCGAAATTTAAGAAATTTAATTTACTTTATAATATTTATTATTAATTATGAAATATTTTGTTTTTGTTTTTTACTCTCCTTTTAACTATAAATAAAAATCGACTGAATTTTTTTTATAATTTTACAATATACCATTATTTTTTTTCGTTTTTAAAAAATAAATTTTGGTGTATCTATTATTTTGAGCAGATGTGTATGTGTTTAAAATAATAGTGCCGACTTATTATCGAAAAATGTATATTAGACCAGAAAATTTTGACACACAAATTATTTAATTGAACCATAAATCACGAGTCAAAAGTCACAAAAATCTGTTATTTTGCATATATCTCGATTATTATACGCCTACGAATGTAAGAGTTATACAATATTTCCTACGTTTCGGTTACAGATAATGTTTGCGTACTATCAACGGTTTTCGAGTTAAATGCAAAAATGTTTCATGTAACTATGCCAATTTATTATCACTTTATTCTGCAGTGAAATTGTTTTTTAACTGGACTATATTTGACGAGCAAAAGTACCATAAAAAAATAGAATAATTCACACGACAAACGGTTCTGAGCACCGGGGTGACCCGAATTCACTCGGCAATTAGCTTTCACTTTAAAAAATTATTACTACTACTTTGTAAACAATTTTACAACAAGCCTAGTAAAAACCCTGTTTTTACTTTAACTAGAAATTTAACCTTCATCAATTTTTTATTTATATATTTTATTATTTATAGAGTTCGGTTTCGGATTATGGCAAAAATCGGCCTTAAACTAATATATTCTTTATTCGGTCAAAATTTGGCAAAATATCTAAAACGAGAAAAGCAAAACAAATCTACGAAACCCATCATCATTGTTCATATTTCTTAAATTAGAATTAAAATTAACAACAAATTAATTAAATTTTAACCACGATAACTTAGGGTCCTCTTACAAAGTAATTAACGCCAACGGATTTTACACGCCGAAGTACTTTTTTTTGATCATTCAAAACAAATTGATGTGTTAAGAAAAAAATTATGACGCATTTTTAGTTAAAAAAAACTCCAAAATTTTAAAAAAAAATTTAGACAAATTTCTTAAAAAAAGATATAACGAGAAAAATTTTACATTTTGAAATGTAATGTATTGCAGTCCCAGTGTGTGAATTCTTTAGAAATCTGACACTTTCCTGTAAACTCTGATGGATTTTAATACCCTTCACCATGAGTGGCAAGGGTATATATAAGTTTGTCATTCCGTTTGTAATTTCTACATTTTTCATTTGCGACCCCACAAAGTATATATATTCTGAATCGTTATAGATAGCGGAGTCGATATAGCCATGTCCGTCTGTGTGTTGAAATCAACTTTCTGAAGCCCCCAAATAACTTACATACACGAATGATACATCAATATCTCCGAAATTCTTCCGGCTCGGTTGCTATTTAAAATCGAGAAAATAGGTCCACAAATGGCTGAGATATAAGAAAAAACCTCGATTTTTGACCCATTTTTGACCCATATCTGGATTACTAAATCATTAATATAGACAATATGGATATCTAATGATAGATATTTCAAATACCTGTGCAACGACGTATATAATACCATAGTAAGTTGGACCTACAATGGGTCAAAATCGGAAAAAATATTTTTTAACCCGAATTTTTTTTTCACTATATATTAAAAAAAAAATTAAAAAACAATTTCGAAAAAACAACCGGAAAAAAATTAAATTTTGTGTACCTAAATATATTTAAAATTTTTATTTTAAAGTATATTTTGGTGAAGGGTATATAAAATTCGGCACAGCCGAATATAGCTCTCTTACTTGTTAGTAGATAAAGTTGTCTTTGGTCCATGATTTGCCTAGCCCCCATACAAATTGCACTTATATACTCATAAAAGTGTTAATTATGCAACAATCATGATCAAATTAAGCAAAGTTTGTGTACTCAGGAATCGAGGTGAAAGTCCCTTTCAGAAATTCACGTTAATGTTCACAATATATATTAAAAACATACCGCGATAAAATTCGATATGATCTAGTTTTATATGGATCGGTCCATAACTGAACCTAGGCCCCCATATAAGGACTCCTCCAGAAAATAAGATTTACATCTCATATTGTTATAATAGTCGATATAATAAAGTTTTTAACCCCTCTCCCTTCATACATAGCGGAACAGTTCGTTTTATTAATTTTTTTCTATATTATTTATTGTACATTATTTAATACTTAACTTAATAATACTTAAAAAGTGAAACTAATTAAAATCGTCAAAATCATTATCAATATAAGCGTCATCATCCTTGTCAGGAAGGAGTAGTTTCTGTATCTGATGAAAAAGGTTTTCTATTCTTTCGTGATTTTTGTGTACTGCAGCGTAAAGAGTCACTGCTCAAAAATAATATATTCATCATATAACCTGAAGTGCTTATTTCGGCCCACGGCTGCTACTTGAGACAATTGTCAAATTGTCAAGATATCTTGCTTTATTACAGTACAGCCATGCATAAGAATTTTGTGCATCGTTGGACTCATGGGATGGCAATTGTAGAGTTACACATACACTTCAGCAGTTTTATGTGCATTATTTTGATTAATACTTCATTTATGCCAGTGATTTTAGAGACAGTTTGTGGGTCCGATAATGATGTGTTGTCATCATTAATGTACCCATATTCTGGTTTAGGAACATCGAGAAGTAACCCCATCTCATCCTTAAATTGTTATTGCGTGATTATCTTCCTTTTTTGAACAAGTAATTTGTCGTCATCGCACCGTGCTTGCCACTTTAGAATTGACTATTTATATGAAATATGAAGTATTGATTATATGAAGCGTATGAGTGCGTAAGGGTTTAGAACAACATTCGTCTACAATGTGTTAAAATCTTTTGACGTTTGGCCGCAAATGTAACACCTCATTGTGGATTTTGTGTCCGTTGCAGCATTGCAAACTTTTCCGTCCACTATTGTGAATTGCATCGAGTGTTTTATTTTGAAAAAAACTTCCATTACATGGTACCTCGCTTTTCTCCAAAAATCGAATTTGTTTAGTTTATTATTTTAGTTATTTTTTTTTGTTATTTTTTTTTAGTTATTTTTTAGTTATTTTTATTTTTGCAAAAAGTGTATACAAACACTTTTTAATTATAGGCACGATAATAAGGAGATTCATTTCAAAAAAAGGAAAATTACACTCTGATTTTTTTACACTTTTACACAACAAAAACATGAACAAAATTCCACATAAAAAAATACAACTTTTTTTTAGGATTTTTTCTTGTGTTTTTGAAATGAATACCCCTAATATATATTTTACAGATTTGAATTTATGAATACTTTGGTAGGTGTCAAAACTGATGTGATTGATAAAGAAGTATAAGAAAAAGTTCCTGAAAATAGCTATTTCAAATTTGGCAAACAAAATAAATTTTAATTTTTGAACGAATTGATGCAGCATAATAAATTTTTAAGATATTTTTAGTTCTAAACAAACTGAAAATAGATATGTCTTTCAGACAAAAAAAAATAATGTAAAACCTCCGTTCATTTACCCACAAAAAATATTATATATAAATATTGACAATAATTGATCATGTCTTTCAAATAAATAAAAATTCAATGTAAAAGCTTAGCCACAAAAAAGATCATATATACCTTTTAAAATTAAAAAAAAAACAATAAAATCGCTTTAAATTTTCTTCACTTTCCTGAATTTAATAGCTCAAAACTACAAATCTCAACTTAAATTCTTGAAAATTCACAATATGACGCTGAACTTAGTTTTTTAAATTTCTGTAATTTCACATTTGCTTTTTGGCCAGGTTTTCTGGCTAAATGCTCCTTAGTGTGGCGTTGCAATGAAAAATTTCTTTGAAAGTATTACATAATTTGAAATTAGGAACGTTTGCACAAAGACAACAGCAATACGGACTATATATGTATGTTGTTGTCGTATATAATTTTTGTATTTACGACGTCGTATTATAATTTTGCTTAAATCATAAAACTTCAATATTTTAAACAATTTAAATTTAAGTCCTATTTAGAGAAAATTTATAAAAAAAAATTTAGTAGTACTTATTCTGTAGTACTTTTAGTAAAAGTTAGGTGCGGATTCAATTACTTACCTTTATTCGTTTACTAGCACTGCGTTTCAAAGTATTACAATTATTGACATTGAGAAGAGCACGATCAGTTTCGTCGACATCATGTGTATTATTTTGTGGCATACATCGACGACTTAGTTCAACTAGTTCCGAAACGGGTTGGACCTAAAATGTATTTGATATTCATTCATCAACTAATAATTATATACATATGTAAATAAATTTAACTTTGGACTTACTTCAACGGTAACTGATTCTCCACTAGTTCTTATCATTTCAATGATAAGTTCTCGTGATAAATCGCATACTGGTGTTCCATTGACTTTTAGCAAACGATCCCCGGGTAATAAACCGGTAGAGCCACCTCCAGCACCGGGTTCGGCAAATATGACCGGCTTAAAAACAGGATTTGCCAATGACTCAGTTCGATCTAAACAAATGGCTTTACGTAAACTGAAGCCAAAATCTTGCCTGGGAGACTTTTTGCGTCGAATAGTTAATGATCTTGCCGGTGGCAGTTTAACCAAACTTATTGGTGGCAGGGGTAAATCAGCATCTTCAAATGCTTGCACCCTAGACCAGCGCTCAATGCCCTGAGATTCTCCAATGGGGCTAAGTGAGAATGGCGGTGTGGCAAATGAGGAATTTGTGGTATCTGTAAGACTATCGGCGCTTGGGGAAGGTGATGTCATAACTCTAAGGTTTGCATGCGGTACATGTGTTGTATAACGAGCACTAGTTGGCAAAGTCATGGCACGTTGAATGCCACCTTCATCACTGCGTAAACTTTCCACTGACGTAAACGAAGTTCCATGCTGACTCGAACTCGAACCAATAGATCCAGCACAGCCCATACTTCGGTTGCCATCGAAAATCATCTCATTTTGCATTGTGTTGCGAATCAGTGCATCTGGAGATGCCACTGTTATTTCCTCATGTATATTGCTAATGTTACTTCGAGATCCTTTGAGTATACCACGTTTAGGTGGCTTTGGCGGCACAGGGAGCATGAAACGACTCTGCAATCAAAAATATATACAATAGATTAATGGCTCACATTTAAATTGTTCAATGACAAAACCTACCTTGGAGACGTCACCCAAGTAAGCAGATGATTCTGAAATGGAATGTATACTCGTATTACCGCTACCGTTATAGCGACTCTCTATAGTAGTGTTTACAGATGCTACAATTTCCTCATTTCCCCGATCTAATTCACTTCCACCCGAAGCGTCAGCATTTAATGCTGCAAAAAACTCGGCACTGTAATCAGCTGTTATTCCACTAGGCAATTTTTCCTTCTCCTTCCGACGTCCTCGTATTTTAAGGGAACGACGAACCTGTATTTGCAGAAGAAAAACTCTTTAAATAGTCTCAGATTTTATTGATTTCTTACATGTATTGCCTCATCCAGTCGTAACAACTCCTCGGTGCTCATGCTGCCCGGTACTCCCGATGCATTTTTACCCTCTTTGCGTTGTTTCTTTTCACGCTTTCGTTTCTCTTTTTCCTCCCTCTCAGCCTTCTCTCTATCGCTAGCACTTCCTGATGCCACTAAAACTCCTTTCTTCATAAAATTAAACATCGTAAAAACGATCTATAATCTTTTCGAACTTGCTGCTTGTTTGCTTCCTTTTATCCAAATCTTCCAATGAATTTACATAACGTGTTTAAAACACATGCAAGTCTATGTATATAAACGCACTAAATGTCCTTAAACTGAAATGAAACCCAAAGACACAAACAAGAGATAGTCATTGAATTTAAATGCTAGCTGGAACCATTAGAACTATTGTTTATTTATGTATTTTTGTTTTATTCTTTTTCATTTAGTTTCGATTGTATCAATCGAAGTCACACATTCCATCC
The DNA here is from genome assembly GCF_958450345.1 of Calliphora vicina. Lineage (NCBI taxonomy): Eukaryota > Metazoa > Arthropoda > Insecta > Diptera > Calliphoridae > Calliphora > Calliphora vicina. The sequence goes on along the minus strand of NC_088780.1, from coordinate 2,176,906 downwards.
ACACCATCTATCTATATTTGTGGGTGTGGTTACTTTTTGTTTTTAAGAAAATCGTTATTTTTTGTTGTTTGTATTTCTTTTTATTTTCAATGTTTTGCAATATGTAATTGTGTTTGTTGTCTGGTTTGCAACCAGGCTATCAATATCTAACGGCTTATTGTTTTCTTTTATGCGTTTTGCTGTGTATCGCTTAATTGTCTTAGATTTTTTTAGGCTTGTTTGTTCGCGTGTTCTTTTAAAATAGTTTTCACTTTTTTTTTGTCTAAGACACATAAAAACACACATAGGCCAACATACAAATGTAGTATGTGCAAAATTTGTTGTGGTATTTTCCTTTTAGCCTAACTAATGATGTGCTTTGTTGTAGTAGCAAGAAGACAACTGGAAAAATTAAGGTTTGTGGTTGGTTCATACCATACACTCATGTTTACTTTTCTAAAACTGATGTTTGGTAAATATGATTCCAATAATATAACTTAGCATAAAAAAATGCATAATATACAAATTACATCTACATTTGTACCTATTATTTATTATGTGCAATATTCTGAGATCACATTTGCGACTTTTCTATTACCAACTAAATAAACTTAAAATGTTCATGAATACAGGAAAGAACCAACAATTGACTTATTATACATATGTACAGCCAAGGAAAAAACTCTACATACACCCATCAATTTTACGTTTTGTAACAGTTGTTAACAATTATAAAAAAAGAGTAAAAAATATTTGAAAACTACAGCAGATAGGTATTATTTTAATGAAAAAATATTAAACATATTCATTACGCCTAAGTTATTTCCGTTAAACCGAATATGCAGTTGCAAAAGATTCTACATACCTACAATGCGGTAGACAACTCATATAAATAAAACGAAAACAGAAACATAGAAATGCAGTGTTTTTTCTATGATAACGGTTGCTGCAAATATTTTAGCGAAAACTCTTTTCGCTAAAATATTTGCACGCTGCTTTACAAAACTAGTAATTATTTCAGGTTTTTATTTGAATAATTTCAGTTAGAAATCTAGTTATTAATCTTAAGGTAGGTTCACACATGACAAATATTTGACGAAAAAGACGTAACCACTAAATAAAATACATTTGAATTCTTTTATTTATTTCAAAAATTTATTTTACTTAGGATGATTCAAAACAAAAAAAAATTGTTTTATTTTATTTGATGCTGTTTGATCTTACAAAACACTTGTAAGAGTAAACACGTCAAACAAATTTGTGCTAACAAAAGTGGTTACGCTTTTTTGAGCAAATATTTGCCATGTGTGACCCTACCTTTAGAAATAAAAAGAAGTCGTACGATGAAATTAAAAAACGGTAAAATTAAGTCGATCGCTGTACAAACAATAATTCGAGACTACAAAAATACAGACATTAGCTGCAACCTCAATGAATTACTAAAAAATTGCGAAATACATTGCAGAATACTGCAATAAAAATGTGCATCATAAAGTAAACAAAAACGCATTATATAATAATGGGTTTAAGAGCAGAGTTGCCCTCAAAAAGAATCTTCGGAATCTTCGCCATGAATTTGCGAAAGCACATCACAAGGATGCTGATTTTTGGAATCGTGTTCTATTTCCAAATAAAAGTCAATTCAAAATTTTTGGAAGCTATGGTCGTTCCATAGAAGTAAAAAGAAACTCAATACTGAACTTATTCCCAAAAATTTTATTCATATAGTAAAACCCGAAGGTAGCCATTTCCTCTGCTGAGGGTCAACTGGCAATTATTGACGGTAATATGAACCGCCATTTGGATAAGAGTATATTGAAACCAAATTTGAAGCCTGCTGATAGTTTGCGTCTCGGAAATCAATGGATTTTCCAACAAGACACACATATTGAGCAAGACGGTCTTCTTCACTTTCACAGCCACATGAGATAAATCCCATAGGACACATAGGCGATATTTGAGAAAAAAAGACCGACCAAGTTAGTTTTTTTTTACACAATCAAAATTATTTATTAATTCTTGAAATATTGGCATATAAATTACAGATTTAAATTTTTATCCAAATTCTAAGGGTGCATGTAGAATTTTTTCCTTGACTGTATGTATGTACTCTATGCAACAAACATAACAAACCCTGAGTAGTTGCATTACAGTTATTTCAATATACTCACTCATTCACACTACTACTGTCCCATTTTAGAAAAGGATAACACAAATTATGCATTTGTTAGGTCTGGCAACATTGGTTTTTTATTAAAATAAATTAAGTTACTGTTATTTGTTTGCCGGTAGAAAATAACACTTTTAAAGTCCATAAATAATTTAATTTCTTATTTTTGATATATTTATCTACTTAATTTTATTAATTACATATTAGCAAACAAATATTTATTATTTTATACACGTATCTTATTGTATTGTATTGTACTTTAATTTATTTTGATTACTTATTTCACAGTGAGGTCTTAAGTTAGTACTTTTTTGTCATTTTCTATTTTATACGTACGTGTGAGTATATTATTAATCATTGCTCTTTAACTTTCTTTTTTATTTTTTAAAGGCAACAGACACATTTTTATGAAAAATCGAATAACAATATTTACATATTTGGTGTGCAAAAATAATAATAAAGATACCTTGATACAAAATACAACACTGATATTATAGTGCTGCTATTTATTATAAACAAAAATTAGTCGACTACATTTTTATATCAAACAATAATAATTTTGAAATATTTTCATATTTGCTCTCAGTCATTAATGTAACATTAACTATAATGACAGACTCAAATTGTATTTGACAGAAACCATAAAAAACAGACACATGACAAGCTCTGCATTACCATTCGCTAGTATAATAACTAGTGAATAAATTTTGATTATTGTCGAAAGTACATCATTGGGTAAATAACTTCCGGTTGATACAGCTGTCGCTGAGTTTTACTGGGGAACGAATATTTTTGTTTGATTTCGTTGAAATCCACACAATGCGTAAGTTAATAAAAAGGTAAACAAATTATAACTACCTACAATATTTTGGGTTAGAGAAGTAATTAATAATACACATTAAAATAAACTTTACATTGAAGGATAACAATGCACTTCAGACGTTTCTAATTGAATTTCAGAAAATTCTAATTGAATTTCAGAAATTTCCGATTATATTTCAGAATTTTTCATTAGTATTTCAGAAATTTCTAAATGTATTTCAAAAATTTCCATTTGTATTTCAGAAAATTGCAATAGCTATACCAAGGTGTATTAAATAAGGTGAAGTTACGGGCCCAGCTGATTATTGTTTATTTATTTATGATGTGTTTGAAAGTGCCAAAAAGTTGTTTACTGTTTGTTGTTGACATTCACAATATTTGAATTGAAAATAATAAAAAAAAATGAAAATTGTTTTAAAAAGTAAACAAAATAAGCAATATTGAAATTTTTTGGTGAAAATTCATCAAATTTTTTACAGATTGACTACCATTTTAGTCCATGAGATTTGTTTTGCTGCTGATTTTCAATACCAAATTCCTTGGAAGAATTTGGTTGTGTATTTTGGACGTGCGAGGGTTTTACACAGACAGACGGACATAGCTAAATGGATAGCTCGATAGTTCCACTGGAATCACCAAACTTTTTATTCCCGTTCGACGTTTTTAATATTGAATCTTCCAAAAAATACAGTGTTAGAGCTAACTACCAATAAATGATACTTTATTTGTTGGTTTTTTATATTTTTCATATAAAAAACTACCAGTAATTCATTTATTTTTTTATTTGTTTGATTTTTATATTTTTCATATGCCATATTACTTTTGACATTCTCAGTCTCTTGACAACTAAGAAATATTGTCTTTGTTGTATTTGTTGCCGAGACGCTCTCACCTGATTAATACGCCTTGAGCTATACGAATGAAAATTTCTGACATATAAATAGAAAATTTTTAAATACAATTAGACAATTTTTAAGTATAAATTTAAATCTCAGAAATACAATTGAAAATTTGAAATACAATTCGAAATTTCTAAAATAGAAATGGAAACTTCTTAAATACAATTATCCATATATTTCGTCTTACTTTTTTTCAAATAAAACGAATAATTCGTACGATCGCTTTAAAAACTGAAAGAAATAGAAATTTTTTAAACATTTTTTTACTCGGAAAACTGGGGGTACTGCGTAACTCAATCCGAACGGAAATGTTCGAAAATGTCTGCTAAATACATTGCAATTTGAAACGATTTCCCATCGAATCGAATTAGGGAGTAAGCCCCTGGATACTTTTATCCAATCACATTTTGCTAAGGAACATTCTTCGTCAAAACTGAACTCAATAGAAAGCATATGACAAACAACATTATCTTAAAATTTGCAGATTTAATGGACAAAAACAAAAAAAATTATATACATATTTTTTCAAGCTGATTCTATTAATTTACCATTTAACATGAAATATAAAATATAAAAAAATTTTAATATTTTATAAACCGCGATAACTTTTGGACCACCAACATTTTTTAAGGCATCTAATTTTACACGCTGAATTTAATACAAAATGCTACTAATGAGCTAAGAAAAAAAATGACCAAAATTTATTCAAATTTGAACAAAATTGTGTTTTTGTTTTTAAACACAAAAAACAACTCGAAAATTTAAAATTTTGTTTTGATATCAATTATAACTTAGAAGAGTTATACACATAAAAGCGAAATATATATGTACATAAATCTAATATATAAAAATCTCGTATCACAATGTTTGTGTTTGAACTCCTCCGAAACGTCTAAACCGATTTTTATGAAATTTTGTATGTATATTTGGGAGCTATGAGAATAGGTCGTAAAGTATATTTCATACCGCTAGGATGTCTATATCCACCCATTTTTATTTTAAAAAAAAAAGTAAATATTTTGTTTGTATTTCTCTTCATTTGGCATCAGAAATTCACTTTATTTATTATTTATTTAATTAACAACCAAAATATTCACTAGAAGTAATTTGTATGGCAGAACTACGTTTGCCGGGTCAGCTAGTAATATATATTTATTGATCGATAGAAGTTTTGACATAAATGAAGACCAAAAAAGCAACTTGTATTTTAATACAAAAAATGTGAATATTAACAATAAACAATTTAAGGAAATATGAAGTGTTAAGGGTCACACAGCTAATATTTACTAAAAAAAGCGTAATCACTTGTTTCTAGCACACATTTATTTGAAATTGTTTACTCTTGCAATTATTTTGTAAGATCAAACAGTATCAAAATAAAACTAAATGGCTCGCCTGGAACTAAAGTGGTCTAAGTATAATTTTTGGCTAAATCCACCCAGATTATAACCAAAACCCCAGCTTAAAATTATTTATATGGTGTCGGAAATTAAAACGACTTTGTCCGGAATGAAGAATTACCAATGATTTTGGATTTTTACGCATGTATATGAGTTTATATATGTTTCGTAAAATCTATGTTAAAATCCTATCCAAAGTAGTACATATTATACATACAGTGAATGTCACTTAAAATCGTACACCATCGTAGTCAAATTTTATTCATTAGTTTTAGAAAGTTGATGTTTTGAAAATATTTTAAAATGCTATTTTTATATTGTGTGTGCTATTACCTATCAGAAAATTGGGTATAATTTTAATTGCCCTTATCCACAAATAAAAAAATTGGGTTAGACTGTCAGTGCCCAGAATATCAACGCTTCATTTAAAATCGTAAAGGCACTAAAAAATAGCAAATGATACCCTACAAAGTATTAGGATTATTTAATATTAACATTTTTTTTTAATTTTTAAAGGTTTAATTATAATTTAATATAATTGTACGAATTTAAGTGAAATACCTATGAATTTTGTGATGTTCTTTAATTTTCATCAATATTTTTTTAACGAATTGAGGTTTTGTTAACTTTTTTGTTGAAATACATATTTTTTGTTCCAATAATAAAATGACTTTTAATTTTTTATATAATTACCTATTATTGCCTGTATAATTTCATAATATTAAAAAAAAAATATGTTGTACGATCTTGAGTGACACTCACTCAAAATAAAAAATTTAATTCTGGTAAAAATTTTATTTATTTCTGGAGCGTATGTCGCACATTTGCTAAAGTTTAGTTAACCATAACATTTTTTATCTAGGCAATACTTTTAGCATAATTTGAGCTTGTGTAATAATGCAATTACATTCTTTTAATGCTCTTCAAAAATTCTATTCGTAACCGATTATTGGCTCGTTGCTTTTTCCAACATCACTGTTTTATACGTAAATACTGCATTTATAGACGCACACACACTCACACAAACTACAAAAGAAAAATCAATGCGGATTTTTCTTACATTTATGTTTTGCTCCCCTGTTCGTAACTAAAAACAGAGTCGTATTTTGTATTTCTACGATTGGAACCACAGCGCAAAAAAATATCTGCTTGACAAGCGGCTGTCAAGCAGACAGTGTAAAATTCCAATAGGTGCTTGAAGTTTACTGATGACCTAGGAGGAGCGCTTGAATCATGCGCATAAGAATCGCATGTGTTTGTGTGAAGTAACAGTTTGAAGTTATTTTCTGTCGCATGATTTATTTTTTAGGCAGCAGAATTGCATTGGTTTTTTTTTGTTTTGACAAGCAAAAAATACAAATACTTACTAATAACTAGTATTATTGCTAGTGTTTATAAAACGGTTAACAAAAAAATCGGGTTTTCTTCGAAATTTGGGTTATTTTGCGAACCGATAAATTTAAAATGTTGGATTTTTGGTTAACCGGTTTGTATCACTCGGTTAATCGGTTTTTAAAATTTGGGACTAAAATCAATAAATCTATTTATGAATTGTTTTATATACACATTATCTATATCAAAAATTTGGCCTGATTTTAAACCTAAACTGCTGATATACAAAATAAAGGTCTTTCGATACAAAATTTTAAGAATTACAATGGTTCTAAATAGTGGAGGATGATGAGTTTACTTAAAAAGTTTTTCAGAATCCACATAATGAAACTATTAAAAGTTAAAATCCGAATAATTCTAGAAGTTTAGGCTAAACCTTACTAATGATACATTTAAAACTTATTGATGATTTTACCAATCGTTAAACTCAATTTGGAGTACATAAAATTTGACTTCATTAGTGTGTTTTGATCTTAAAATTGTATTTTATTAATCATTTTGTTAGCATTGTTTACAAACGTGCTAAGTTCGTTTCAGAAATATTACAGGAGAGACAAAAACGTATTAATATCCTTGATTTTAAATATTTTTTAAAATTTCAAAATGAGCAAATACATATGTAATTAACATGTATGATTAACATTTTTTGGTTGAAATTTAAGGAATAATTAAATCAAGTATTATATATTTAGTTACACAAAATTCCATTTGAGAGAAAATTTTAAAATTTTTACAAAATGGACTTAGCACTTATTCATATTTATTGTTATTAAATATTAACCATTCCTGACTACTAAAAACTACAAATTTTATATTTTATGTTTTCGATATATAAAAATGTATTGTTTAAATTTTTAAGATAATTCCTTTCAATGTCGGTTAACCAGTTTTTTCGAAGTCGGTTAACCGAAAAACCGGTTTTCTTTTTTTATAAACACTAATTTGCACAAAAAGGTTTTTTTTCGCAAATTTTCCAAACACTTTTTCTAATTATTTAACTTTTTGTTATTATACTTTGTTTTCATTGAGTTAAATAAATACAATAGTTAATAAAGCAAATAAAAAATACAAATACCAACTAAGAACCAGTATTGCGACAAAAAGGTTTTTTTTTTGCAATTCTCTTTTACCAAACACTTTTTCTAATTATTTAACTTTTTGTTATACGTTGTTTTCATTAAGTTAACTATTGATGTCAACAAATTGCAGCATAGAACATTATTAGATGATTTCACCCATTTCTTTTCATATTGATTTTTAGCACAATAATTTTATTTTAAAACAATAACAACAAAATCAAGTTTCACCTTTTTGTTGTTATACCTGCAACACCTTAAAAAATATTTTTGTGTTTCGAGTTATTTTGTACAACGTAGCATTTATCCATACATTTCTTTGTATTTATTACACTTAAATGCCACCAAGTAAATATTATTCACCTTATACAAATTAACTACTTTTGTTACTTTATTTACTTGTAAATTCAATTAAAAAAATAAAATATGCGGAACTAACTTTAACTGCGAACTGATTTCTATGTGTAAAAAAAATAATGTCTAAATGCCACAGTTGCAAAAAATGGTATCAAACAAAATACATATGTGGCCTTAATTTTAGCCGTTCTCCCATCACTGTTTTTCACTCCGCACAATTTAAATAAGACTACTCTATATTATTTTATAAATTTAAAAAAACCTATTATAATTAAATTTAATATTTGTATACCTCTCACCATGAATGATAAAATATATACAAATGTTCATCATTCAATTTGTAATTTCCGTGGTTGGCTACCGATTTGAAACGGTTAATTTAATTATTTCTGTAACGGTATTTAAATGATAATTGTAATCAAAATTAACGCTTTATAGCTCTCATAATTACATTTTTGTCTGCTCTCTCTTAGTTTAGGAGTTATAGGAATTTAAAGTCAATAAATTTCTCATATACATATTTAGAAAATTTTCCAACATTATGGGTATCATTGAATAGTGCTTACTGTTTATTGTGAACCAAAAATGAATTTATATGACAGTACCTACTTTAGAAAATTTTTATATATAGAAAAAGTGATTTTAACGAAGCTGGTTTCGATTTCTAAATTCGATTCTCTCCAAAGAAAATATGAATATTAACAGAAAAAATTATGAAAATACTGTTACTGGGATCTTGATTTGTTTAAAAATTTTGAATTGTGTGATGTGTTAACCAAAATTTTTTTCGAACTCAAATCGATCTCGAATTTTCGAACATGTCTTAAAAACCTAATGTTCTGATACTTACCATTTGAGAAGAGATTTTTTTAGACAAGGTGAGAGTAATCTGAAAACTTTAAACGAGTTTTCTGCCAAATCGTTTTTGAATATTAGTGAAGTAAATTAGTGATAGTATAGAATATGTGTTTAAACATTTTATTGTTTTATTACAGTACGTATGTATTTTTTTATTGAAAATACAGTGTATAGTACTAAATTAATATCAGTGGAGTGCTTACAGAATACATTTTATATGTATGTACTTAAATATATAAAAATTTCATTTTAATTCTTAAATTAATTCTATTACTAAGAAGAACAACAAAATACCATAAATAGATAACGAAATCAAACAATTTACGTAAAATTTATAATAATAATATTGATACAAGATAACAAACATACATTTGAATACTATAGTCTAGCCGCAACTTTAATTTTTTTTTATTTACATAGATACATTAATTTTTTATATTTATCTTAAAAACATTAAATCCATAGGTACATTCTCAAACAAACGATTTGAAATTTCGCGGAAAATTTTTCCAAAACTCTTGGCATAGCCAGTTTTTAATTCATTAAACACTGTTTCCCAATTGTCGTTTAAAAAGCGATTCATAGTTTGCGAGAGTGTGGCATCGTTAAACAGATTTTCAAAATGCATGTAGACACGTTTTGGAGAAAATGAGACACGATAATCCTTCAAACGCATATACTTAACACCATCTTTTTCAAAAGGCTCACCAATCAAACGATGTTCAATTTTCGAGCTCACTAGTGTAATATTTGCACGCCCACTCCCAGTGATGGGTAACAAAAGTATCCTTCCGGACATCTCATAATCTCCCAACATTTCAATACGGTCTGTTACACTGTCACAGATAATAAGATGATTGTCCAAATCGGTCCTGTAATTCGTTGACAAATTATAGTTATTCGAGTACATACAATATACATATTTATACTTTATATATATGTAAATGTAGGTATTTAAATATTTTTTGCTTCAACAAACCTGTATCTTTTTATTTTACTTGTCGATATCATATCATTAACTAAGACATTTTTCATTGTTTGCCTCAGATTGATTGGTGCTGTTCCAGCATCTATAATAAGTGATTTTACAGCCAATGGTTCCAGTGGTGGAATGCCGAATTCTTTGTTCCCTAAAATAGAAATGATTTATTTTCGATTTGTAAGTTAATATTGTATTCGTTTCTTTTCAATTTATTACCTGGTTTTAATACTTGTATTGCCTTGTTCACCGCATCCACAAGACATTTATCAAAACTTGAATCTCTTTTACATTTGTTAAAAGCCTCAGCTGTAAATAAAAAAATATAAACAATTTAATACATACATTTTTTATAGAGCTATTTGTGTTTTAATTTTATTTATTTAATATTTAAAAATATTTATGTACAATGTATGGATTACATTGACTATTAATTAAACAATTTTCTTAAATTATTTACACAATTGGCAAATATTTGAAGAAAAAGACGTAACCACTAAATAAAATATATTTTAATTATTTTAAAAACTCCTTTAACTTAGGACAATTCAAAACAAATATTTAGTAAAAAATTAATTTTCATTTCAAATTTTTTTTTTTAATTTTTTTGTGAATGGTAAACATTTTTTTTTCGAAATTCCTGTTTTAATTTTTTTTTTCAAAATTTTATTTTTTTAAAAAAAAAAATAAATTTATTAATTAAAACAATTTGTTTGGTGTAATAAATTATCAGATCAAAATTTATTTTGCTCGGAAAAAGTACCACAATATAACACTCAGCTTTGAACAAAAATATTTGTTTTTTTTCATGGTTGAGAGTTTATTAGGGTATCCATTCGAATAATGATTGTTCGATTAATCGAACAATTTCTTACGAATAATTACACTGTGCATGAAATTGAGAAGGTTGCATAACATGTATTCGCGTAACTCAAACACGGGTTCGTTTATTGAATAAACTGAAAAAACCGAAATTCCGCAATAAAACTACTTTTAAGTAAGGCTTAACATGTTTTTAATCTTCGCAATCGTTTTAGCAATATAAATTTTTGGCTACACTTTCCAATTTTTTATGCCGTTTTGAAAAACAAAAAATTCGAAATATTCCTAAAAAATTATTTTTGTTTGCCAAAAAAGATTTATATTTCTAAAACAACTGCGCAGATTAAAAAAAAGTTTTAGGCTTACTTAAAGGTAATTCTATTGCGGAATTTCGAAATAACGGTTTATCTCGTTGGCACCACTGAATACCCAAATTAGTTTAACCCACTGGGTGTCCCGCTTGACAGTTTTTTCAACTAGCAGAGTGTTATTAGAAGAATTTTAAAATTACTATTTTCTAATAAGGAATAATTCGAACAATTTTATGAAGATACTCGAATAAAAATATTCGTTTTAATTTATGTTTTATAATTGTTCATAATTCTAAATTTAAATAAGTAATAATGCCGTTAGTATCTTTTTTGTTAAAATAAATAATCTAATTAAAATGTTAACTCAGAAGAATGTAATATTGAAAGTGATGGTGAATGTTTTTTGATATTAATAAATTCAAATAATTGGAGTCATTTTTCACATATAATTGAATTTTTCGAACAATTTGTAATCTGTTATTCGAATTATTCGTTTTATTTAAACAGAAAAAATCTAATAACCTTTTTAAACTGGAGTTTATAGAATCAAATAAGTATACTTTGAAAGTGTAAAACATTAGCTTTAAAATAATCAAATTAAAAACGTCAAATATGAACGTTATTCAAATCGTATACATATTTTAAAATTAACACAATTAAACATTTTTATCATGGAAGGGGAATAAAAATAATGCGTATAGAGGAGAAGAATAGGAAAGAACATTATTAAGTTATTAAAATCGAATGTTCGTACGTACGTATTTGCTAATAATTAAAATTCAAAACGCATTCTTTTTTGAATTTTAACAATAAATTTTTTGTTGTTAAATATGTTTTCCGTATATGGTAAATGGAAAATTAATAGATCTTTAACACGTTTTTAACTAGCTAAATACTTTTATATTATTCATTTAAATGTTGTTTAAACCATATACTTCAAAATAATAAATATATTTTTGGTATTTCAAATTACGTCAAATGGCCAAATAAAGTAAAATTCATAACTATCATCATCATTATGACCACAATAGATCATATGTGCCCAGCAAAAACTTGGCAATGACTTGCAATAACTCAATAACTGACTTTTCAATGACTATTAAATACCGTCTACATTACTTAGAAGTATTCGTATAATGACTTATTTACTATCTGTTATACAACTGCTTACATTCTAGTTATTTGCTTGAGTACATTCTGTTTTTACAAACGGCTTATGAATAAAAAAATGTTTTTACATAGGAACTAACAACTAAGGTTATTGACCTAATATTTGTTAAATAAGATTGTATATATTACAGTACTTTAATATTATGATTACAGTCTTTATATTTTCTATATTTACAGTTTTTAGAAGATCTACTAAACAAATTTTAACAAGAAGTTGAATCTGAGCTAATTTTATAAAATTACAGAAAAAATTAAATGTTCTGTATTTAGGATGTTGTTGTATTGCAAAGATGACAATGGTTGTGGTTAGAGTTATTAACTAAATGTTGTACAGTTAAGCGGGTATGTCCTAATCTTAATCTAATATATTTTTGATGATCACTTCTTTTAGATTCATTCGGATATGTTAATGTTGTAGTGATATTAAAGTCACTACTTTACATACATATTTATAAGCAGTTTTAGTAAGTGCTTGCTTCTCCAATGACATAAAGTAGTGAGTTTAAATGCTATTGTCAAATTCAAATTTTTTTCTGGTTGATTTTAAGAAAATAAATAGTTTATTTTTGATATGTAAGTCATGTAAAAATGCACATTAAACTTATAAGTACCTTGAGAATAATTGAGCAAGTAAATTGACGTTCAATAGGAATTTCAGATGGTAGGAAAATAACTACCAAATACATTCTAAGATACCGTTTCTCAAAATGTTTGTCCTGAGTTCAGTATTTGGCTAGATCAAATGATAAAAAGGTAATTTTTTAAGATTTTTATGATTTTAGTTTTCGTCCAAAGTCCAAAAATGTTCAATGTGGTTGTAATTTTAGTATTGTACAAATTTTTATTTTTTTTTTATTTTTTTAAATTTTGTCTGAGAATTGTTTAAAACATGTAATTAGCTTTACCGAAACAGTATGTTTGGTTTTTCGAAATTCAATTTAGCTTGATCTTATTTGATTTTTTGGAAACCTATATTCTTATCGATCTGAAGTTTTCTTCCCGAACTTTTAAACCAGCTCACAAACTAAACATTTATTTGAGTTGGGAACATCGACACCTTAACTTTCCTCCATACATCCTAATGTACATACTATATTATATTAGAGATAATTCATGTTTTTTGATGAAAAATTTTCCTAGTTTTCATGGTTCACAAAATCAATTCTACAGAAACAAATAAATTTTATTGCAATTTCATTTCGCATACCTTTAATTATGTGAAAAGTCTCCGGCAAATGTTAATTTTTGTGTTAAGATAAAAATCAATTCGCACATTACTTCATGTATCTCAAGCAGGTTAATTAATAATTGATAGCTACTAAACTCCTCAAAATACACATTAACACTTACATACATAATTTCCTATAAGTATAGCCAGTAAACATTTTTCGCCGATTTTTCTGAACTGATTTTGTCCGAAAATTACCCGAATTTTCTTCAGAAACATAACAGAATAGTCTCAAGACAACTTATGCAGACTTCCGGTATAAATTCTGAAAAAATACAACATACATATAAGGGCTTAAGATATGCAGATAACTGTAACCAGTTTTAAATTACATATGCATGTACATATGTATGTATATTCTTAAAAAAAAAACATTTCCTTCCTTTGGAATAACATTTTGCCGGTAAACAAAAAAATGCCAAAACAATTTCAGTTAGCCTAGGTCAGTTTTCATGTATCCATGTGTGTATGTACATTAGGGGTATAACTAAGTTTTCGACCATGGTTTCGAGTAATATGACAATGAAAATAGTTTATTTGAATCAAACAAGATTTTTTAATCTTGTATAATTTATATTTATGTCAGATTATTATAAATAACTATGTACAGCGAAATAGTTTTCATATTTATATTAAATTTCGATTTACGCCGACATTTTTTAAAGTCCATGAAAACATAAAATTTTAACAAGTTCTTTGATATTTTTAAACAAGTTATGCCCCTAATGTATATATGTATGTACATAAATACATACTTACATACGTACATATGTATATTTATTTAAAAATATATGTATGTATGTAGATAGTGGGCTTGTTTGATCAGCATCATCATTACTATTTTTTGTCTAACTTTGCTTTAAGGCTATTATTAATTTTGTTAATTTTACTTTAAAATTATTTATTTATTATGTATGTTTTTATTATTATTTTATTAACAAATAACGTTTTTTTTTATTAATGTCTATCAACTTGACATTGAACAATAATTCGTATTCGGATTGTTTATAAGTTTATGTCAATTTTATGAAACAAGTTTTATATTTCAATTTTAAATTATTTTATAATAATATTTAAACAAGAAGTGGTAATGCATCTACAACGGAAATTTTTCGTTTACAGGTGATAATTTGTAGAATAGTAATGCAAAAAGAAACCCTTTTACCCACACCGAAGTTTTTAAGGTTGCAGTGTGATGGTGCTATTTCAAACTTAACTTGTTAATTAAAAACTCTAGATTTTTTAAGTGCAAAAGTAAAAAATTACTTGCATTTATAAAGATTCCACTTAAACCGCTTTGATACCGCTTTACAAAATCAATAAGGTTTATATAAGATTAGTTTATGTTCAATTTCAAATATTAACTATTATTAGACAATTATGAATGTTCAAGTCTTTTCCTGAGGGGGCACTTGTATTGGGACTAGGGACAAACGTTGTCCAATTTTCGCTATTCTTTATAGTATAATTTCAGAGTACTTTGAACTAATTTGTGCACAATTTTATTAGGATTGCCGCATATTGTGAATGATATGGCCTAATTTCCATCAGTATTCTTTTGAAAAATATATATTTTTGAACTAAAAAAACAAATTATTTTCTGATTCAGTATTTGTTTGAAATAATGTATCAACACTGGTTCTCGTTATCCAATTGGCTTAAAATTTTACATCAGTTAGCTACAAAAGGACAAAATTAGACCGATCCAAAGCAAACATACTAGTATTTTTTATGAGCTGCTCTAATCTATACTTAAGTACATAGTATGTACTACATACAGATGAAAATATGTAATTCATAAACTGAAATTAATGCTAATCATTTAATTTTTGTTTTCTATTAATAAAAAATTAAAATAATATAATGAATATTAAAAGAATAATTCAGACCAGATAATTGATTTTATTACTATATGAAAGGAAATAGTACTTTGAAAAAAACGAGATACGACGACCATTCTATATTAAGCCATCGATATTAATTTTATATAGTTAAAAATGTAAAGCGCACTTTCATAAAATTCATAAATTATTAACATTTTTTCAGTATTCAGTTTATACTGCATAAAGTTTGAGTTGAAATATTTAGCTAACATTTCGTGGAGGAATAAATAGTAAAAATAACACAATATTAACTGATTTAATATGTACAAGTATGCCAAATATTGTGCCTGGAACAATTGAGCTTGACCCATGAAAAAATTATAATGATTCGCATTGGAACGACAGTTGCACTGTCTAATTGCAATAAAGTGGATATATTCAGTTATCTTTAGGAAATGTTTATTAGAGTTTGAATAAAGACCTAAATCAATTAAAGAAAAGTAAATCAATTGAGATATGTTATTTGTCTCTTGGGAAATTTCTTAATTAGTGTGACCATTGTCCCCAAAGGGACACCCATTTTTCTCAAAAACCTCTAATATAAATTTTTTGTTTTCTTTATTTTTAATTAGTTTACATTGAATTAAAAAATAAAAAATAAATAAAAATTTGTTGCACTGAATGTTTATTCTTGGGCGTTAAAGAATATTTTTAGCTTAACGGCATATTTGAGCATGTTTTATTCTTGATTTCTCAGTTTCAGCTAGTTTGGAATTAATTTTGTATACTTACTTAATTATTTAATACATTATTATATCAACAAGTATTTTCCAACTTTGGTATGACATAAATCAAAATCGCGAAATATAAAGGAGAAGGTTTTTGACTAAAACGTATGTGTATATATTTTTTTATGTTCATACATTATGTATTTAATAAAAAAAATAGTTATGTTATTATAAGAATAAATAATTTTTAAATGAAGCCTAACACGTTAGTTATGAAATATTTTTAACACTGATTGACGTTGTTGATTCGTATATGGGCCAATAGAAAACTTACGCAAATCTTTTGCTGCACAATATGTTAAAACCATAAATAGCAATAGTGCAATGCGGTGAAATATTTTATTACACATGTTTAGGTATATATTTTTTTAAATATGTGTGTTTTAATTACTCTTCCTACAAAACTGTTAATAAAATAACCAATAGGGTTTTTAAATAACTTTAACTTTTGTTTTAATTGTATGTTTTTTTTTAATTTAATTTTTAACCACTACACTTTAAAAAATTAAGTTTATTTGTTAACCGAGTTTCGTAATCCGTCCGTAATGGATGGACCCGGATTGATTTCTGAAGTTATTATCACTTTAACGCTAGCAATACAATGAACGGGATGCTCTCTTGTTGGAAGCTTTTATACTAAATGCTTAAATAAAATACACATTTAACTACATACATTTGAATGTACAAATTTATGTACATACTTATATACATTTTAAGCATATAGATAGTTTAAGATACAACAAGTACAGTGAACGGCGGCGTGGACTATTTGTGTTCATTCTCTGTCAAATAAATAATCTACAAATCAAAATATATTTAAGAGAGAGAGGGAGAAGAATTTACATGTTTGAATTATTTTAGTTGTGATATACGAGTACATAGTGCTAAAAGGATATACATAAGTCAGTTTTATGTCTTTATGATTGAATGATCGAACTTATAGCGCGTTGACGCATGTGTTATTTTTAAGGTTTTAAAGCTGTCGAATTTAAAATGCGCATGTCAGTGTGAGACTTGTAAGTTCATACACTGTAAGTTTTGTTTTGTTTTCACCCACCTAGATAGCGATTCTGTTGGTGAAAGACAATGCGAATAGCACCAATTGATTGATACCATCTACATAACTATACATTACAATTGTAGCTGGTAACATAGATCAAGTTGAGAATTGCCACTTTTAAATCAGCAGGGTAATGCACTTACGTACCTAAAAATTAAAACTTGAATTTTCTCTCACTATTTTATTTCATTCATTAAACATCGAACGAAGCTTTGGGCCCAAATGTTTCGTCACTGTGACGACTGGTTTTTTGTTTTTTCATCACATATAGCTATAGAAAGAGATAGTAGATCATACTGTATGAATGTAATACTATATTCGGATTGTCTCTATTTTCTCATATTTACGTTCCTTTTTTTCTATTTAGTTATATTCACGTGTTCATTGTTAATATAGTAGATATGTGCAACATTTCACTACTGAACTACTTACTACCACTTGTACTAACGTTAATAATCCATACTAGGGCTTTCATATCCAGAATTCGGGATTTTAAAAAATGCTATACCGGAATCTATCGGTATTTCATACATTTCAATTTAAAATCTACATATTTTTATACCCTTCACCATCGTGAGAAGGGTATATATAAGTTTGTTATTCCGTTTGTAATTTCTACATTTTTCATTTCCGACCCTATAAAGTATATATGTATATTCTGAATCGTTATAGATAGCGGAGTCGATTCAGACATTTTCGTTTGTCTGTCTGTTGAAATCAATTTTCTGAAGACCCCAGATATCTAAGGGGTCCAAATCTTCAATAATTCTGTCATTCTTTCGAGATGTTTGCTATTTAAAAACAGCAAAATCGGTCCGCAAATGGCTGAGATATGATGAAAAAACCAGGACAACCTCGATTTTTGACCTATTTTTGACCTACATATATCAGGATTACTAAGTCATTAATATAGACAATATGAATATCTAATGATAGATATTTCAAAGACCTTTGCAATGACGTATATAAAACCATAGTAAGTTGGACATACAATGGGTCAAAATCGGAAAAAATATTTTTTAACCCGATTTTTTTTTCACCAAAAGTTTTTTTCGCTAAATATTAAAAAAAATGAAAGAACAAAAAAAATTTAAATTTCAAAAATTAAAAAACAAAAAATTTTTTCCAAAAAATTAAAAAAGTGCAAAAAATTAATTTTGTTTTCCTCATGATACAACAACATAAGGAACACCCAGTAGAAAATAAATTCTCAATTATACAAGTATAATTCGGTGAAGGGTATATACACATACATATATGCACAGCCGAATATAGATCTCTTAATTGTTAAAGAAACAATTGCCTTTTCCACAAGTAAGGAAGATATGTCTATAAATAATATAAGTAAGATAAATAATTTAAATTATTTTTTTAAGCTATTGGTTTTTTCTTTATTATATTACAAGTGCAGATTGTAATTTGTTTTTATTATATGTATGTGTATATACATATTTTATATCTCCTACAGAATACATTAAAAATCCTTTTTGTTGCAAAAATTATATAAATTTTCCATAATAACCACAAAATTTTTGAGACCCGTTTTGAAAATATTGGCGAAACTTTGTATACCCTTCAAACATGAGTGTTAAGGATTTATATAAGTTTATGATTCCGTTTGTAATTTCTACATTTTTTATTTGTGAACCTATAAAGTATATATAAATCGTTATAGCTCTGTATACCCTTCACCATGAGTGGCAAGCTTTTATACCCTACACCACCATAGTGGGAAGGTTATATTGGATTTGTGCAGATGTTTGTACGCCCCAAAATATTAGTCTAACCTTAAAGTATATCGATCGACTCAGAATACGGAATTCATGTCACCAAATTTTATTATGATCGGTCCTTAATTATCCCATATAAACCCGCTTCCGAAAATCCCTGTATAAATCTACTAAAAAATACACATAAAATTCAACATAAATAATTTTCATATAGACATAATTAATCATAGCTCCCATATAAACCCAACTTCCGAAAATCACCCACGAATATAAATTATTGAAATTTTAAAAGAAAAATGTTTTTGCACATTTACTTAGTGTAGGGTATTACATGGTCGGACTTGACCGACCATACTTTCTTGTTTTTAATTAAAAATTGTTGTCAACATTTATCTAAAATTACTTTGGTAAAGGGTACAAATTATACAAATTAAATTAAGGGCTTGATATGCAATCGCTTATTCAAAAAATGTTTTCTGACCACAGGATATCCGAAAATATATGTATGAAATAATCTAAGGTTAAGCGGAAAATACATACATATAAACTGAAAATCAGAAAAACGTTGAATTTAACTTACAAACATCGCGAACTTATTTATCTGTTTGTTGGTATCCCAATATCCATAAGTATTAAATAAAATAGGGTAAGTGTGCCGTAGACTTGTACGAGTATAAAAAGCACGCCGTCCATCCATAATTTTGCATCACGTTTATTTGTTGTTGTTTTTTGTATGTTTGATTGTTGTTCAATTCTTGAATGTGTTGTGTTGGTCATTAATGTGACTGACTGACTATTAAACTTACATACATATGAAGTAAATGAATGATGTTTATAGTACGAGTATTTATCCATCCAGTTGGGTTGGCTGCTTGACTAACTGACTGCCCTTCTGGCTGGGCTTTGTTTTGTTTTAGAGTTTAATGAACTTGTTTAAGCTTTGTTTACAAACTGAACCATTCCACAACAACAACTATGAGAGCCACAATTATAATGTATAATAAATATAGCATGTACTTCTTTCTGACTACTCACTTTTCAAAACGAATATTTGAAGTTTAATCGCATCTTAAGACTTGTTTAGCCTGGGATCCGGAAGTATTCATTCAGCCTTATAATATTCACAGAATTGTAATAACATCTACTAGAAATAGATAAAAAATCAGTTTTTTTTTGTTAATTAATCCATAATTAACCATTATATTTTTTAATCATACAAAGTAAAACAATGTATTATACATATTATTTAGCGTGGATATAATCCTAAATGACCTATAACTGAAGGGAACCACAATGACTCTTAAGATGAAGATGTATGTACTTATTTCCATACACTACCCTTCGTAACCTAACCATCTTAAATCATCACTGTAAATGCTTTGTTTAGTCGAGATATTAGTCTTTACAATTTATGTACCTTAAGGTGGCCCCAAAACAAAAGTTGTGGATGTTTCCAACTAATATAAAATATTAAATCATTCTAAAATACCGTTTGTAAATATGTTTGCCATATATTCAGTATTTGGTGAGCAGAATGCATCAAAAGATAAAAATGTATTTTTTTAATAAAATTTAATTATTTTTATTTGAGGAGCCACAGAACAAAAGGTACTTTTTCGAATTTTTTTACAAATTGATTTTTCGGTATTTTTATAATATTTGGGTTGAAATCTTCTAGAAAAAATAAATTTCCCAAAATTTTAAAATTTTCAAAAAAGTACCTTTTGTTCTGCGGCTCCTCATTTCTCTCAAACAAAACTTATGATATGTATATTGATATCAAAATTCAAAAGAATATATATAATTTTAGATTGAAAAGAATATAGGTTTCGAAAAATTAAATAAAATTTGAAATAGATTGAATTTAAACAAAATCGTTTCTTGATTATTCGGCAATCCTGAGAAAATTTTGCACAAATTACTTCTAAGTACATACTCTGAAATTCAACTGTAAAGTATGGCAACAGTCCGACAACATTTGTCCCTAGTCCCCATAATTCTTTTATAATAATTAATATCGTGATGAAACTGGACATAAACTAGTTTTATATGAACCTAAATCATTCTACCAACTTTTTTTAGGATTATAATTAACCTTAACCCTACCCTCCATATAACCCCTATATCAGAAAAATATGTGTGTATACCCAAATATTGATAGTGCGACACCCAATATAACACTCTTTTTTGTTATCTTTTGTACCAGTTCACCAAATACTGACGCCACGACCATAATGTACCCATATCTAATAATTTGAATAATAATTACATATATGTATACACATTTATCTTTAAACAAATATAAATTGACAACCAAACAATAAATCTGAATGGCCAATAGTTACATAAATATTAATGTTCTTACCAATAAACATATGTTACCATGGTAAAAAAGAACTGACTCAGAATAAACTTAAAAAAAAATATTAATGTTAGTGTAAAGTGTTTTTAAATAAATGCTTAACGAAACACTTTGTAATACGAAATAAAAATGTCGTTAGAACTGCAAGTACGCAAGAATACAAATAATCGCCGCCAAAGCCTATGTAGTGAATATAGAAATGGCCATACAACAGCAAGTGAATTAAAATCGCAATTTGTTAAAGCAAATCAAAAATATAAAACTCGAAAGGGTTGTGGTCATTCCCAAATGAGAACAAACCATTTTAGCCGTCGTAACTCTGCCGCCACTATAGACTCAACGGGATCTTCTACGAATATATTAAATTCTGTATTAGCCGCAGACACATCATCTACACATCCAGCAACAGCGCTAACAAACAAATTTTACAATCGTTGTATGCATTCACAACAATCATGGTCAATGTCACAATTAAAAAACGACGTTGAAGCCAGTAATGTTGGCAAGAATAAAAAAATAAAAAATTACGAGTTCACCGAACAACGTTGCAACTATGAACGTATGACACAACCACAACAACAACAGCTGCAGCAACAACAACAAAGGCCATGGTCATCAGAACAAGTCATACGATATAATGTTTCAAATCCAAGGATTCCAACTTGTTCGGTTGATCCGAAGCAACATGACTTGAAGACTGCAAAGTTTTGTGATGCAATCAATGCAAAATTCATAGCTTTAAGTGAGTTTCGAATACAAAATAGTAAAGACTGTTTTTCTGATGATAGCCATCATCGCTTACAACTTTTGCAAGCACAAACACCTCCCAATAACATTACATTGACCTCCGACAAGTCGCTCACCACGACAGACTCCAGCGAGACACAACCATATGAATTGAATTGGTGTTATAATGACATGGACGATGTCGACAGTAGTAAGATGTTGAAAGACTATAAAAATATATCAAACTCACTAGCATCTTCGTTCTCGTCATTAACGTTAGCTTCATTGACTCCAATGCCATATGCTGCCCGTCAACGCATATTGCGGGAACAATTAGCCAAAGAGCTTCCTCATCGAAAATCTGTAATGCTGGCTGGTATAAATAAAAGTGCAGCATTAAGTTATCACTCAAAGTATTAGTTATGGAAAATTTAATTTTTTTATAACAGCACATATTTAGTACGTAGACACACAATCCATAATCTTAATTGCTTTTACTGATTTACATCGATATTTACTATAATGCATATAAATAATTACATAAGTATGTATTTATTTTGCTGTAAAGTACGCCAAATACTTATTATCATTACATTTTAAAATTCTTTCTATGTACATAAAAATGTAGATAGTATACATACATACTATTATTTATTCTAAATTATTATTGTAGTTTGTATTAATTAATTAAAATATCTTGTGCGATCTGGGAGTGGCTTGTAAAAAAAATTTCATTTATCTACCCATTTTTATTTGCAAACATTAATGTTTCTTCATTAGAATGATATATGTACCTACACACATTATGTGTTATGCATGTTCATATGTTTGAATCTGCGTCTGGTGCTTGTGAATTTAATAAGAGGAAATCATAAACAGCACTAATACAATATTTCTAGTCAGACTTCTTAAAACTCTCATCGATAAATATTTACTATATTTAATATTTACTTTGGCTATGCAATTCAAATCTGAGATTTTTTAAGATTAAGGGCCATTATTACAACTTGCCTTTATGTTCGTAATAGTAAAATTTAACTTTAATTGTAACTTTTTCTATTGCTTAAATTCCCATTTTGATATCAAATGTAATTCAAAAGGTGTTTTCTCATTTTGATGTAAAATTTTATTCTCAAATCATACTCAAACCTAAAGGCAAGTCTGATTTTTATTAAAAATATTAAAATATATACATACTTTTAAATTATGTATGTATGTATAAAGTTTTTTATATATGTACCTATGTATGTACATTAGGGATATAACTATTGAAATTTTTTGCAAATATGCAAATTGGCATAGCAAAATTGAATAGAGCATTAAAAAATATGAAAAACGACGGTATTATTTTTTCGCGGTTGTTAAAAAAGTTCACGCACCAAATATATTTTCAATTATTTTAAAATACAATACATTTTGTTAGTTCGTTAATTTGTTTTTATAATTAATAATAACTGCGGACGTACTTCAAAATATAATTTTAAATAAGGGAAGTATCCCACTTGCAAAAAAAAAATTATGATTAAAATTCCCCGGGAGTTATCTCCCTTTTCTCATTTTTCCTATTCAAATTAAATGTAAAAAAACTCCCGCGGAATTTTTTATTCATAATTGGGCTGTTAAAGAAATTTATACTTAAAAAATAAACAGCCCAATTATGAAAAAAATGATGCAGGACATGCTTCCATTATGAGAATTGCCAAGAACTTTAAATTGTAAACTTATTTCCTTAAACAATTAAATTTATAGATATGTAAAAAATGTGTTTTTTTAAAAAAAATCCATGCATTGTAAGTAGAGTAGATTTTAAGATATGTTCGAAAATTCTAAATATTCACGGAAATAAATTAATAAACTTTTTACAAACAAATTAATAATAAAAATGTTTTTATATATTTGCTTTGTTTACATTTGAAAGTTATGAAACAATGCCTTATTTCTTTGCAAAATATTGTCCTGAGGAAAATAACAAATGATCAAAAGTGAAGAAACGATATACATAACTGAAATAATAAATACATCTCACCTCTTTTCGGTTTCAAATGGTGTAGGGTTTGAATTTGATTTCAACACATATCTGATAAGTTGATCAGTGTCCGGGATCCGTAGTATAACTGGATCCTTGATTTCAAGCTATATCCCTTCTATAAATAAGAATTTCAATAATTTTTAAAGAGATACGGAAACCATTGTAAATTGAAAAGTATCTCTGATATACCAATTTTTAACAATTTATACATGGAAAATCGAGAATGTTTTCTTTCGAATCGAATTACACCATAACCCCCAGCTTATATTTAATTTTTGTAAACTTTATTAATTATTTAAGTTAGACCGAAATTAACATTATCATAAAAATACAGCTACTGAAAATAATTAAACAAATTTAAAAAATTATTTAATCACTGCCTATAATAATTAATAACATATCGAGGTCTGAAAAGTAACAACTGAAATTAAATATTTTACTAAAAGTTAGATAGAAGTCTATGCAATAATGTAATTCAAATTTTATTATTTAATGCAAATAAACAAACTTGGGTTTAAATAACCAAACTAATCAAGTGAGAACATTTGAAATTTTTTATTTTTTTGTTTAAAATTTATTAAAAATTTTATTTATATAACTTTTGTTTGTTGTCTCATTATTATTATTATTTTTTCGTTTTCCAAAGTGGTTGGTTGTTGTTCTATAATTTAATGTGATACATAAGAGAAATTTTAATAATTAGAATTTATGCTTCATGAACGTATGTGTATCCCTTGTTGTACACCATAGGTGCTGCTTCTTTCAGGATATGCATCCATCCATACGTACATAATGCGTACATACATATATATATATATATATATATATATATATATATATATGTTGGTTTTCTTTGTTTTTATTTTATAAAGTTGATTTATAAAGTGCCTCTTTTTTGTTTAAGTGTAATGTAAGTTCATTTTTAAGGTTTTGTTTGTTAATTATTCTTATTTGATTTTATCCATTCCGAAGTATGTAGTATTTTTAACGCTTATAATATACAATTACAATACATTTATTTATTTATTTATTTAATTATTTTATATTATATTTCTTACATTTCTTGCCTGTGAAACTGTGTGTCGTGTGTGTGTGTGTGTATAAATGTTATTAATAGTTGGATTTTCCTTGAATTAAACAATTTGTGTACTTATTTATGTTGAAGAACAAAAAATCATTTCAAATTTTTTAATATTCGATTGAAACAAATTCGTTTTTCTTCTATTACTTCTACATATTTATTTTGAAATATTCGTTTTCTTTTGCATTTTACTTAATTTTTAATATATCGATGGACTATATTCAATAAACCCTATCTAAGATTTCATTTAGCAAATGTGGTATAAATTTCAAAAAAAAATGCAATATCTTTAAAAAATAATTTAATTAATTTAAAAGATTTGAAGAGCGTAATACCGCCGGAAAGAATGGTATTTTATGATAATTTGAACCATTAAACATTTTTATTTATACTTAATTAAACTTAAAACCATTATTTTACAATACTATACTTGTTAGTAATTTATAACACATATATGTTGTATATGTACCTTTTGATTTGTTATATCCATTAAATAATATGAATAAAACTTGCTAGGATTGACCGAAGTCACAAATTTAGTAAAAATTAAAACATGTGTTTTCTAAGATAAAGGGTTTTGAATATAGTCCCTCGATTTAAAATATTTTTAATGATTTGTTTGTTGCTTAATAAAACTTGTTTTGATTTCTATTTGGTGTAAACATGATTAATTTAAATTGTAAGATCAAGAACAATGAAATACAAATATAACTAACAACTTAAAAAGAATTGTTTGTGGCTTAAGATGAAAAATAAAATACAAAAATAAAAACAATAAGTTATCTTAAAATTAGTTTATTTAACAAAAATACATTCTATGTAAAAAAAAAACCAAAAGGAAGCATATAACTAAAGACATTATAAGAGGAAACAACTCAATTTGTTAAACAAAATTCTAAGAATGTCGATATTTTTAATTAGATT
The DNA here is from genome assembly GCF_958450345.1 of Calliphora vicina. Classification (NCBI taxonomy): domain Eukaryota; kingdom Metazoa; phylum Arthropoda; class Insecta; order Diptera; family Calliphoridae; genus Calliphora; species Calliphora vicina. The sequence continues at coordinate 2,150,920 of NC_088780.1, read as the reverse complement.
AAATAAAATATGTATATTATTGTACAAAACGTATCCGTGTATATGTATGTGAGTGTGTATCTGTTAACATTTTGTTGATTTTGTTTCATAAAATGGTGTTTTTTACTTTTTATTTGTTAGTTAACCACACATTTGGGTTTATAAAAATTTTTGAACATACTATTTGAACTTTGAACTTATTTCTTTTTGTTTTTATTATTGGCTCCTCGTGGAGGAGTTAAAGGTCGCCCTGAGCTTCCAAAATTAGGATAAACAAATCTCCTTTTATCAGCAGGTTTTAATATTTGGAAAGAACACATTAAAGTGTCATCCACAGACATCATGGCACCTAAAAGAGTTTAGACCGATATATTACTGAGTATTGTGAATTGTATTATGTTAAAATAAATGCACCTACCCGCATTATCGAATTCTCCACAATAATTTGGTGCTGAGAATAATGTAACAAGTTGACGTTTAGCGAAAAATTCATACCCGTCTTCGACAACTTGATGAGCACGACAAATTAAATCAAATTCGTGTTTTTGTAAAAATTTACCCACAACCTTGTAGAATACATAATGTTGCAATTGAAAATTGAACAAAACAATTCACATTTTACATACCTCTGCACCAAATGTAAAACTAACTCCACGATCATTTTCGCCCCAACCCATTGTATCTTTATCAGGATCAGACCACAACAGATCGCATAAGAGGCCTTGATCTGGTACATCAGTAGGTCGCATAATACGTCTTATTTGTTCCATTGTTGTAAGATCCGGACTAAGGCCGCCGTGACAGCAAAATATTTTCTCATCCACTTAAATATAAATTTATGCATGTGTATTAATATATTTAATATATTATTTATGAATAACCGTTTAATACCTATGGCTGCCACGGGTAAGCAATTGAAACAATCTGTAAAAGTTTTCCATAATTTAATAGTATAACGTCTTTTACACTCGTCATAAAATCTAAAAAGAAGATGTGTTTATTTATTAACCCGTATAGAAGATCTGCAAACATTTGTACTTACCCATAAATTCGATTAATGCTGGCACATTCATGATTCCCGCGTAGTAAAAAGAAATTTTCAGAATATTTTATTTTGTACGCCAACAATAAACATATTGTTTCCAGAGACTGTTTGCCACGATCTACATAGTCACCCAAAAACAGATAATTTGATTCTGGCGGAAATCCGCCATATTCAAAGAGACGCAAAAGATCATAATATTGACCGTGAATATCACCTATAAAATAAAACAATGTTAATAATCGTTGGTAGGAAACTATATTAAAAATTTACTACTCTGTAATATTATTCCCTTTCCACAAAAAAAATAAGCATTACAAACATTTCTGTATTAATAAAATAATTGTAATTTTTTGAATTAGAAGGGTTGTTGCGGTAAGTGTTACAGAAAACATATACATACTACATACATATTATTATATTATTGTTTTCAATTAAAAAAAAAAACAAGCAAAAAAACTCAATATTTCGCTGATAATGGCACTGATGGGTATTAGGAACAAACACATTTGTGTTAAAATCGTATTAGAATTATCTCCAACGAATATTTTTTTTGGAATTTCTTATTAAAATCTATGAACAAACAATAAATAAAATAAATAATTGTTTAAAAGCTTACTTAGTTTCAGTTTAGCTAATAACTATGCATTATATGAATTTTATATTCTTTTAAATTAAAGAAGCATATTGTTAAAGCAATCTGTTTGCTTGCTGACAGTGAAAACGCAATTAGACCTTAAATATTAATAAAACATTTATTTAAATAACAAAATACAAAAAATACGTTCAAGGGCCAAGTATTCCTTTTCAGTTTGTAATTTTCACCCAAAATTAAAAGAGTAAATACCGAGAATTTTTTCTAAAATTCATTTCAATAATACAACAGTTTAGAACTGTTTAAAAAAGTAACAAATTTGAATTTAATTTTATCTCAAACTTTGTAAATAATTGAAACACTTGCTTGTCATAATAAACGTATTAGTTGCATTATTAGTAAAAAATATTAGGAGGTCTTACCACATATTTTGAGTGGAGCCTCCAATTCCAGAAGAATCGGCTGTGATAGGAAAATTTCTCTTGACTTTAAACATAATCCTCGTATTTCACTCTCAGATAGTTGTACATTTTTTCCTGGCCTGGCACCACGTACTGCAAATAATAAACAAATACTTGTTGCAGGAAACCAATACCATATTAACATATCACTCAGCATATGTACCTTCCAATAATCTTGATATAATGCTGTCAATATTCATGTCGGACATCTCTTGCCTTTGGTGTATTTTTCAATGATTTTCTTTTCCCTTCAATCCCGCTGTGCTGTAGATGATTTCAATTACTTTTTTATCGGTTGCTAATGGATGTTGACGCTGATAGTTAATGAACGGCTGCAATTTCAGATAATTTACTTTTTCTCACGTTCAATTTGTTCCCTGTTTTTCCTTTTATTTTATTTCACAATTTTGTTCACTCTACTTTTTGGTATACTTACTACGCACAAATTGCTACTGAAGGGCGGGGGAACGAAAAGGAAGAGCTTTTAGGTGGCTCTATCACGATAGGCAAGAAAATTGTCGGTATTCCTGCTTGTTTAATTAAAGTTCACTAATTTATCACTTTTATTTTCACATAAACAAGATCTGCTTGGTTTCCTACAAATTGTGCGTATCGTAATTCATTAATTTGCACCTTTCGTGCATTTAAATTAAAATATTTATATAAAAATTCTGATTATATTGAAAAACTGATTTCCTAGCACGACACGAAGACAAGTGGAAACACTCTGGGTTGTATTTTCAGAGTTGTATTATTCAGTACATTAAGGACCAAGACTGACATGTATATCGGGGGGAAAATAACAACAATTTGATTAACCATTATATTAAATTACTAAACTAATAAGAAATATATATATATATAATAAATTATTAAAATTACTTAATTTTTGTTTAATAATTTCGATTCTTTATACGTATGGAGTATAAAGCAATTTTCAAATACTTTCAATATATCAATCAAACATGTTTAAAATATTTGAGGACAAATTTTATCTTGGATCTTAGTAGTTAGTGCAATAATAGGCAGCATTTTTTAAAAGTTTATAATTCTAAAAAGGTACTTATCGTAAGTGGTAATAAATTAGTTCCCTTTTATCAAAATTTCCATACTACCGAATTATGCATCATTGATCAGTTGTTTTGTTAACAATTGTGAATTATTAAAATACAATTTCTAATCCAGATTAATTCACAATTGAAGAGTTTGAACAGCAAACAGTGTTGCCATTCTAGGTGTGTATACCCAAAAGTGGGATTTTTTTGCAAATCGGAATAACATTTTTGGCATAGGAATCTGGCGATTTGTTGGGAAAAAATATTTTTAGTGTTATACCCTTCACCTTGATTGGCATGGGTATATTTTTTGCGACCCCACAAAGTATAGCGAAGTCGATATAGCCAGGTCCGTCTGTATGTTGATATCAACTTTCCGAAGCATGATATTATTATCTCCGGAAGTCTTCCGGCTTGGTTGCTATTTAAAATCGAGAAAATTGGTCCACAAATGGCTGAGATATAAGGAAAAAACCGGGACAACCTCCATTTTTTACCTATTTTTGATCTATATCTAAGTCATTAATATAGACAATATCTAATGATAGATATTTCAAAGTCCATTGCAACGATGTATATAGTAAGTTGGACCTACAACGGGTCAAAATGGGGGAACATTTTTTTCAACCCGAATTTTTTTTCACCAAAAATTTTTTTTGTCATAAATTATTTTTCTAAAATTTATTTTTTTAAAAAATTAAAAAAAAAATTTGAAAAAACTTTTTTAAAAAACAATTTGGAAAAAAATTTGTAAAACATTTGAAAACATTTTTCCAAAAAATATTTAAAAAAAAACAATATTTTTAAGTATTATTTGGTGAAGGGTATATAAGATTCGGCACAGACGAATATAACTCTCTTACTTGTTTTTATTTATATCTGGATTACTAAGTCATTGATATAGACTTATGGGTATCAAATATTAGATATTTTAAAGATCTTTTTTTATAACAATGAAAAATGGTATGTTTAGGATTCAAATTTAAAATTCTAAAAAAAAATAATCTTAACTATTTTTTTCCAGGCAGTTTCTTGGAATTTAAATTTTTTGTTGTAAATTCATAGAATAAAATAAATTTTGTGTCAAGAGTATGCTGGGTCAGAGTAATTTTGTTTTTTCTTTAATGAAATCAAATCCCCATATCTATACTTTTCATAAAACCGTAATTTTGAGGCAAATCGCACTTTGCCATTTTTACAATAAAAAATCAACAAAATGCCCTTAAATCTGGAAACAGTGTGTCGTTGTAGTTTTCTGACATTATGTTTTGCTCTCCCGTTCGTACAGAGTTGTATTTTGTATTTGTTATTGGTCATTTCCACGACTGGAAACGATTGGAACGGCAGCGAAAAAAAAATCATGTTTGTCAGTCAGACCTTTCAAACACGCCATCTAATTTACATGGCGTGTTTGTCAGTCATGATTAAGCAGGGAAAAGTCAAACTGTCAGTCAGGTAAGGATTACATGTGTTTGTGTGAGGTGACTGTTTGAAGAGGTTTTCTGTCGCAGAGTGTTTTTTTTGTGGAAAACAAGCAGAGCAGAATTGCATTTTGTTTTGATAAAATGATTTGGAATTTTATTATGTTCGAGACAAAATACTTGTAGTACTTTACTTCGAACAAATATTTAAAGTTCTTATTAAATAATTAAATTACGTCGAACAAACAACAAGTGCAAATAATATTTAAACTAAAATATAACAATTTACTAAGAGTAAATAAACGAAATAAATTACCTTAAAAAAGGTAAGACAATCGAATATAATAAAGATTGCCGGACTTTCATTGTATTTTTTTATATTATTTCTATTGTTTTTAATTTTGACTAAAAAATTTCGAAAACAAATAATTTTGTAATTCAATGTAAAAATCATTAAAATTAGAACGATTTCCGATTGAATTAAAGGAACAAGCATTATTTTGTATCGCAGGATTTCAGCCAGATGGAGGTATTTCCTGTTCAAGGGTCTCGAGGAAACAACTAAAATTCATATCGTTTGTATATTTACTAAAAACATACATGCATACAATGTACATAAATACTTATATATTTTTAATGAATGAAGGAACGACCTTGACCGTTTGTTACTATCAAAACAAAATATCTCAATGATGACAAAAAACGTGTACAACATTAAATATAAATAAAACACGCACTAAAAAGGTGCAAATAATTGATTGGAACAAATTTCAATTCAAATAGTTATAAACTTTCTCTTGTGGTGATATAAAATCAGATCACAATGTTTGGTGTGCTGCAGACTAGAATGCTAATACATATACAAATGTATGTACATTAGGGTCGCCAAAAAAAATAGTGGATTTCGATAACTATAAGTTTAATTGAGAGATTCCGGTTCTAAAATTTTTTGAATTCACACGAAAGTTTCTTGTGCAGTATTGAGGAATATGCAAAAACTGTCTCATATCCTTTGATCCAGCTTATCCAATACTCAACCCAGGACAACAATCGATCATTTTAGTTGAGAACATTGACACCTTATATTCCTCCATGCAAATGGGGCCAACCTAATGTACATAAATTGTTGTAGTTATTTGCGAAAACATGTTATCAAAACAAACAACCACACAAAATAACAAGTAGGTATGTAACTAGTTTGGAATTTATGTGAATCATTTGTTATTTTGGTGCCATTGCAGCGATGGCAAAGTTGGTACAATTGTACTTTTTATACCTTTCACCATGAGTGGCAAGGGTATATACACATCTGCTCAAAATAATAGATACACCAAAATTTATTTTTTAAAAACGAAAAAAAATAATGGTATATTGTAAAATTATAAAAAAAATTCAGTCGATTTTTATTTATAGTTAAAAGGAGAGTAAAAAACAAAAACAAAATATTTCATAATTAATAATAAATATTATAAAGTAAATTAAATTTCTTAAATTTCGAAAAATTTGGTGCTCATAATAATAGATACATTTTTAAAAATTCTTATTAAACAAAAGCTAATAAATTTTATCTTAAAAAAATTAGTTTATTATTAAAGTAAAGCTAGTATCCAGTATATCCACCTTTGTTTTGTAAAACTTTCTCCACTCTTCTGGGCATACTGGATATCAAGTTCTGACACTTCTCCAATGGAATCTCGTACCATATTTTTTGCGTTTTCTCCCATAAATCGTCTTTATTTTTGAAAACTTCCTTCGAAAGCCTTATCTTTAATTCACTCCACAAGTTTTCTATTGGGTTTAAATCAGGGGATTGGCTGGGCCAGCTTAAAACAGGTACGTTATTCTCCAAGAACCAGTTTTTAACTAATCTTGAACTATGTTTTGGGTCGTTGTCCTGCTAGAATGTCCATATTAATGGCATATTTTCCGATGCATATGGAAGCATTACGTTTTCCAATATGTCTCTATACCCACTATCATTCATGGTATCTTCTATTCGGAATATCGGACCAACACCATTCCATGAAAAGCAACCCCAAACCATTATGTTTCCCCCGCCATGTTTTACCGTCTGTTTTGTAAATTTAACGTGGAATTCTTTTCCTTTTGGTCGGCGTACATTTCTTTGGCAGTCGTTTCCAAACAAATTTATTTTTGTTTCGTCGCTCCATAAAATATTTCTCCATTTTTTTCGCCTTCACACCCGGACCATTGTAAGTGCTCTTTAGCAAATTCTAATCTTGTCTTGATATTTTTTTGGCGCATTAGTGGCACTTTTCTGGCAATTCTTCCCGGCAATTTAGCTTGTAAAAGACGACGACGAACTGTTTGTGGACTGATTTCGTTACATAGCTCCGCAGAAATAGCTTTCGATGATATGAAAGGGTCTTTTTTAACCATAAGGACGATCCGCCTATCTGTTTCTGGACTGGTTTTCTTTGGTCTACCGCGAGTTTCTCTTTTTTGTTTTTTAGATAAAGCATTTTGGACAAAATGTAAAGATCTTCCTATGCTCTTTGCTATTTCCCGTAATGATTTTCCTTGATTTCTCATCGTTTGAACAATTTTTTTCTCATCTTCGGTACAATGATGATTTCGTCCCATTTTCTTCAAAAGAGTCCTATTTTTTATAAAATTGTTGCTAAAATTTAAATTATACTTACTGTTTCACGTAAATAGGAACAAAAAATTGCACAAAAAAAAAATTGTATATAAACAAATTACAAATTACTGATGTGTATCTATTTTTATGAGCAAATAATTTTTTGTAATTCAAATAAATTCGTTTTTAAAAATCAACATGAAAGCAAATAGTTGCCAGATTTTTGACTGACATGACATTGCCAGATAGAAATTTTAATAATATGATGTATTCTTAACGCTTGCGAGGAAATTTTCAATGTTACCGCCATTTAAATTTTTTCCAATTAGGTGTATCTATTATTTTGAGCAGATGTGTACATATAAGTTTTTCATTCCGTTTGTAATTTCTACATTTTTCATTTGAGACCATATAAAGTATATAGACATGTGGATCGTTAGTCAAAGTCGATACTGTCATGTTAGCGGAGTCGATGTGGGCTATTCGCTATATTGGCCGGTTCGGTTGCCACTTAAAATCGAGGAAATCGGCCCACAAATGGCTGAGATATAAGGAAAAAACCATGACAACATCGATTTTTGATCTATATCAGGAGTGCATTGCAATGATGTTTATAAAGCCATAGAGCCATGAGTTTAAGTTTAAAGTCCTTTCGTCAATAAATAGCTCTTCTGCTTTTTTACTAAGCCATGAGCTCCACATCATGAATAAAATATTGATATAATAACATTTTAAAATTGAATTAAATTTTGGAATTTGAGATATGTATGACATTCAGAAATATTTATAATTTTGATTAAAGTAAAACTAATTTTATCTTGAAAAAGTCACATCTGAAAATTTATCAGCAAACCAAAAGTACATATTTCCTCTGTGTGACAAAAACGATCTAATACAAATTGAAATTTGAAGTACTTAATGGAATTATTGAGATGTGTATCATTAAAACTTCTTAACCCCATTAGAACAATATGTTTTAACCCAAAGTTATACTGACCGTTTTCATACAAAAATTATTTCAACAGACAGTAGGTATAACTATAAATTAAGATATAACCAGATATCGTATTAATGGGAGTAAGGATATTCATATATACAGTAAAAGTTGCCTACAATACTGGTATAAATTTGTATATGTATATAAATATCTGACAATCTGATTTGAAAAACTTATCTCGCATTTTTTTTCAGATTTACATATTCGAAAAAATTTACTTTAAAAAAATCAGGGAATGGTAAATTAGGAACCCTATGGTCGTAGAATATGTAATAATTTTACAAATAATTTTACATTTGTATACCTTAACAGAAATATAATTTAGTGCACTATTAAAACTCCAGTTTTTTTTTTAAAATTTAAAAACAGTTTCCTTTGAAAACAGTTTTCTTTAAAATTTATAGCCGATGCGGAACAAGTTATCAAATTATAATCATTTTTTTGTAGAGCAGTTGTTTACAATCCAGCAAACTATTAAAGGAATAGTTGTGACTGGTAACTTAAAGTTTGTTCTTACATATACATACAGTAGCCCAATAAAGTCTACATACAGGAATTCAAATTAAATTTCTTTCGTTGAAAGCTGTATTTGTAAGTTAAAAGTAGTGAAATATACATATTTGTTAAAAAAATAAATTCACACTAAATTAAAACAACATCACTTAAGTCGGGTTTAGCAACATTTCCTATCACGTCCAAAATTTCACCGTTATTCAATTTTTTGATTCTGAGTCAAATAAAGAAATTTTTTTTTGGTGACCGAGAATAAATTTTTCGTTATTTTTCTCAGAATCAATAACTCTAATAACGGTGAACTTTTGGGCGTTATTTAAATTTTTTTTGCTAAAATCGACATAAGACATGTATTATTATATATCTCATAAAAAAAACTGCTTTAAATTAAAGTAACATAATAATTTTTCCTGTATGTAGACTTTCTTGGGCTACTGTATGTCTCTTTTTCATTCTAAATTAAAAAGAGATTGTTGGACTTACTTTCTATGATCACTTTTAAAATAAACACTCTCACAAGCATAGTTGCCAGATTATTTTATCAACTTGGCTTTCTTAAATCATTTTTCAAAAAAATGTTCAGTAGCCGTTTTGATAAATGAATTTTCTTTAGATTTAGTGTTATTGCATATTTCTCTTAACAAATCAACTTCAAAAATAGTTCTTAAAAAGTACTATCGTGGAAAATAATCTAAAAAATTATTAGTTAAAATGTCCCTAATACAAAAAAAACAAATTTCTTTAAAAATAACATCACATTGGTGGTATAAACAGTAAAAGTAAACAAGTCAAACCAGTGGTTAACTAAATACATATGTACATATCTATGTACCTGTTGTCTAAATGTTTGTTATTGTTTTTATTTTCAACAACTAATTGTTGGATGGATGGCACACAAACTTGTATATCTCTGTAGTAACAACCACTTTATAGATTCGTCTAACTGCTAGATCACTCTTACATACATATATACATACATATATGTTTGATTTCTTACTCCGCTACTACTACTAAGACAAGAATTTTTGTTGTCTTGTAAAATAAAACAAAAAAAATATCCAGCATTAAACTCGCTCCCCCAGTTAATACAACCGTTTTCTATATTTATACCCAACCATTCAACCAACAAAACAACCATGCTCCAACTGGTCTATGATCGTAGACTATGGCTTAGTTAACACAGCAAAATACGAAACAGTTTTATTTCAACAATCAACCGTGTCACGCAAAACTAAAAATATTTACTATTGGCAAATTGACAAAATAATAATAATAATAATAAAAAGGAATACTGCAATTATAATTTAATAAAGAAACAGCAAATACCCACTACTAAATTAATAATCTTCTTGCGAATAATAAAAAAATATAAAATAATAGTATATGTATGTATGAATGTACGTGTATAAAATTAAAAATAAAAATGGAGAATTGAGAATTTCTACACAAAATAAAATAACATTCCAAAACAACGACAAAATAAAACTTGTTGGCATTCCTAGCATTTTTAATTTGAATATGCAAATTCAAAGTTATACTCTCTAGCAACTTTAGAGTTGTAAATATCTGAGTATCTGTGGCAATAGCATAAAACATCTTAAGTTGAATAAAGTTGAAATATGTTTAAATTGTAAAATTATTAATCTACGCATCAAAAATCATAAAAAATGTTCCTTGAATTATAAATTAATTTAAAGCTCAAATTAAATCACCATATTGAACATGCTGATAGATATATCGCTTATTTTCTTCAAGATTGTCATAAATCATAACTAGGTTGGTGAATGGCACTAATTATAATTCAAAGGGGAACTTTATAAAATGTGAAAAACTACTGAGATACTGATGAGATATTTATTCTGAATTTGATATGAGTCCATAGAAACCCATTTTGTTGAATTGTTATATTTTTTTTCTAAATTGTCTTAACTGTTGTAAAAAGACATATTCTTAAATTAAATATTTAGCTAAATTTTATATTTGAAAATAGTTTATGTAAAATTATCTTTTAATGACTTTTCAGTTCTTCAGCATATTTAATAATATAATTTACAAAATAAAGTGTACCAAAACAATAGTTAATTTAATATCTCAAGACTATGATTTTTGATTTAAGTTGTATGAATGTGTTGCCACAAACTCTCTTCATAAAAGAAAAAAATAAATATTCGAAATGTATCTACGAGATGAATGGAATCAAAAGTTACCAGATTAGTGCGTATTTATGAACAATTTCTTCAGAGACTGGCAAAGACTAAACAATTTTTATTTATCACATGATATGTGTAATGATGAGTTTTCTAAGCATATTTTTTCTTTGTTATTCGTTTACCTTGGTGTTGCAAAAAAAATCACCTAATTTTGGCTCAAACAAACCACAATATTTAATTTTCAAGCAGTGAAAACTGTTGGAGTTTCAAATATGTACCAACAAACATTCTTTCACATAATTGTAGTTGTTGAATGAATGACACATATACAAATACACATTCATTCATGTACATGTATTTACGTTACACTAGATTTTCTTGATTTTATTTCCATTCCCTCACGCCTTCAAATCAAGAATGTACATTAGGAATACAAGTTTTTTATTTTGCTATTTTTTTTTTTAATTTTGCACTTGTTTTTACAATTTGAATTTAATTTTTTAAGAAAATGCCTCAAACAAACTCGCTGCCTTCGATTGAACAAAAATTACTGAATGTTATAGCTGGACAGGATTTGGGTGATATAACGCAGGAATTGTGTGATTTTTCATTGGAAGAGCAAAATGCTACAGCTGAGGCGCAAGGTATACAGCCAAGTGCAGCTTCTGATTTTACACCAGTTTTGGGCAAAACTGTAACCTATATAGTGGCCTGTGTTTTATTCAATGAAGACAATGAGGTATTGGCCATGCAGGAAGCTAAACAGTCATGTGCAGGTATGTCTATATTACACAAATACGTTTTTATATGTATGTACTGGGTATGTCAACTGAGGGTTTTTCAATCGAAAAATAATTAAAACAATTACAGAAAAATATAATTGTTTAAGACGAATCTCTTTTACATATAGTATATTTTCAATATGACATTAGGCCGGGTCGATTTGTATGGACGATCAAAAAGTAAAAATCGTATAGCGGAAACGCAATATACGATTTTTCGTGAAAACAATCGACCCGCCCTAATGCACATACATATGATTTGAAAATATTGAAAAATGTGTATTTATTTTAAAACACACATTACAATTCAGTTAGAGGTTTAAACAGGTTTAATTAAATAATACAAATTTCAAACCATAGCACAGAAAAAAGAAATTCATAATTGGAATGAATTTTGTAATAAATATTATTAATCGAACTTGACTTTTTTTCCCAAACTTTTTTCGTTCAGAATAAGAACATGTTCATAAATATTATAAAATTGTTCATGACGGAAATTTTTGCTTTTTTTGCTAAGTTTAATAATTTTTTATAATAAATTGCATTATAATTGCATTATCTAATGAATTAATTCAAAACTATTTACATAATAGCCATATATTGGCCAATATTTTAAGATGAATGAATTGAAATCAATGAAATCAAATCATAATATTTATGTTGAAACCTTTTTCTGTGAGGGTAACATAGGACATGGTACAATCAGTTACCAGATACAATTATTAGAGAGAGTTTCCAATGTTCATCCCTAAAACGTCAAACTATGTATTTAATCACTTAACTTTTTTTAATTTGTTACCGCATTTCCTTTTTATATTTTTTAATTTTCTTTTGTTTGACGTTATAGGGAATGTATAATTGAGAACATACTTTCTAATAATTGTACCTTGCTAATTCTACAATAACATAGGAGACGTAATTGTCAAAAACCTATCTCTTGCAACAACAAAATACATGTTAGTCAATGTATTTTGTTGTTGTATGAAACATATGATTTGTTGTATTTTTGTTAGACAAAACAGATTGTCTCGTCTCTATGTATAATTCTCTATGTTACAAACTATGAAATCAATTTCAATATTTAATTCGGAAAATAACAGGGACTACTATAACATGCATTTCGTTACCTATAATGCAAAAGGGAACATCAACACTTTTTTAAATTTTACAGGATAGACAAAAAACATAATAAAATTGAAAGTGTTGAGGTTATAAATATGATTTTCTTTTTTCAATAAAGCCGTTATTTTTAAAAACAGATATAATTGAATTGAATTTTTTGGTCGTTACGCCATTTTGCATTTCAGGTGACAATTTGTACAAAAATTGCAGCCCAGGTCATAACATATTCTTGATTTTCTAATGATGTTTTAAAACCTGCAAATCTGACAAGTATTAGAACAAATCATATTATTCTAATATATTTTTTGTTCAAGATCTCTTAACAATTTGCTAAAAAAAATTTGGAAAATTTTTAAAAAAATTTTCTCACACATTTCTTAATTCTAAGCTTATTACAGGAAAAATATTTTTTTATTATGGTGTAACAATTAGACAAATCTGTGCTGAGTTAGAGAGCTCAATTTAAATAGAATGAATAATTTCAAAACTAATTATAGATCTTCAATTGATATACATAATTGTATTTTTTTATTTTCTTAACTTTAAAAAAAAAAAATTAATTGTATTTTAGGCAAATGGTACCTTCCAGCTGGCCGTATGGAAAAAAATGAAACAATCTGTGAAGCAGCCATTAGGGAAGTATACGAGGAAACTGGTCTAAATTGTGAAATAAATACACTTTTGGCAATTGAGGCAGCGGGTGGTTCATGGTTTCGATTTGTTTTAACCGGTCGAATAACAGGTGGATCGTTGAAAACACCTTCACAAGCTGATAGTGAATCGCTGCAAGCAAGATGGGTGTCAGATATCAAAGAATTGCCGTTAAGAGCAAATGATATTTTAAACATTATTGACATTGGAAAGTCTTATGTCAGCCGCAATCATTCACCACAGCCCGTTTTATGGCATAATGAAGTCATTCCTACCAAATATTCTCACCACAAAAATTACTTACGCGTTGTGGCCGTGATACGCAAAAGAGCCACAAACGCTTTAAATGTATTGGTGAGTGAAAAGAACGTACACCATTTCCCAACAGTCGAAGTTCACCCACAGAGAAGTTTGCACTCGACTTTACGTAAATTCATGATTGAATTGTTTGGTGCTGAACTTCCTCAGCATCGTCCTCATGGCATTTTAAGTGTTGAACACTGTCCATCACCACCACCTCATACGAGCGATGGCATTTGCTTAAATGTATTGGTCGTATTTAGGCCACCATTAGAAGAAGTGTCCCTAATTGGAAAGTGCACTTGGCATGAGTTAAGTAAAACTCTAGAAGAAAAGCTTGGACGTATTCTATCTAGTAAACATTCAACAATTCCTTTAAATGTTATACGATAGATATTTATAGCATTTATTTAACTACATAGATTTAATTGTACCAGGTTTTGGAAAAAGCAAGACATTTTGTATATAGTTTTTAAATTCTCTTTGTTTTTAATGTTACTTACATGAATATTACGCATGTAATAATACCACACTCTCCAGTCTAAATATACATAACACTCATTTTCGAAAACACCGCCGAAACTTAAAATGTACGATACTTACATGTCTAAACTCTTTTAGATAATTTAATTTATAGAATGTATGAGATCTATAAGATTTAAACTAATCAAATCATTTTAATATTGGTATCTTCTAATAAATGTTTATTCAGACCATATTGAATTTTCAGAAATTTTCATATTGAATTATTACCAGAAGATAAAATTAAATTAACTGGAATTAGTTTAAATTTTATAGATCTCAAAAAACTGTAACTATTATAAAAATACCAAATCTTAATTTTCCATATTTTAGAAATAATATGTTCATCATTTCACTCGAAACTGTGCTTTTTTTAGTTACAGCGGTCTTCTTGCGAATGAGCGATATGTAAACTGAATTGTGAATTGGCTTAAGCAGTTAATTAAAAAAAGCTTTAATTAAAACCAATACAATATACATACATATAGATACATATTTATTATTATAATTTTTATACATGGTTGTTTGCAACTACTTTATTATTGTAGAATTGTTTATGTTTTCAAAAGTAATAAACAGAAATGTTTAAGTAAAAAAAATATATAGTATAAATAAATAGTACTGTATAATAGGGATATTCATTTAACCGTATAAGTTTACACAATTTGTAAATGTATATATACATTTTTGTGTAAATAAATTTTGCTTTACAAAGCATTTATTTGATTACTTGAAAACCCCTACTAATATTTATTTAAATGCAATTTACAAAGAATGTTTTTCGTCTGAACAAGTGTTTCGTTTAATTGGAATAGTGTAAAACTTAAAAAACATTATCTACATGCATATACACACACACACAAACATTCATTATAAAAATGTAATTATTATTTTAACTAAAAGGTAACTAGCTGGATATTGACTAGTATAGTCAACAATATATTAATTTGTAAAAGAAATAAACTTAAAAAGTACATAATTAAGTTGCATTAAATTGATGAAATCATTTAGTCTTTCCACACCTTGTTGAATAAATCCATAAATGAGTCGTAAATCATGAATGTTATGGCTACATCGAGACAGACACGACCTAGACGAGGCACTGTGCCCTTGTAGAAGGCGGTAACACCTTCATTCTTCCAAATTTGCATGGCACAATCGGCGGTATTTTTATATTTGGCAGCTTCTAAGCCTTGCATACGTGTCTTGACCACATCCAAAGGAGTGTTACCGAACACAGATGCAGCACCGGCAAACGCACCGAATGCACCAACCAATAATTTAGGAACATGTTTGTTTTTGTCATCTCCCTTATACATATCCTTAAGAGATTCCATGACGAAGAAACGAATTGCTTGATTGGAACCCTGCTTTAAGATGGTGGGTGTCAAACCCTTGTAAATGCCGCTAATACCTGCAAATCAAGTTTTATTAATTACACTCAAAGCTGAATGAATAATCATACAAACATACCTTCTGCTTTAATAATACAGCCTACACCATGAGCAAATCCTTTATATTGAGGTTTGGCGCTACGCTGATCGTTAATAAATTTCACTTTAATGGTCTCCATGGGTGTTACAGCCAACACAGCTTCACATACACCAGCTCCCAAGCCAGCCAACAATTTCCCGGAAGTACTTAATTGGCCATTTTCATCAGCCAAATGACCACGTAATGTTTCGAATGCTCCAAACCTGTAAAATAAATCCAACACAGTCATACACGTTTTTCCACAAAGTTGCAAAACCTACCTAGCCGCCGATTTTGGTATACTTCCGTACAGCAAAACACTCAAACCTCTGTACAGGCCAAAGAAACCTCTCTGTTGGATTGTCTTTTTCACACAGTCACCAATGCCGTTGTATCGTTTGTTAGCACCTTTCTCGTCCAATTGCAACTGTGTCTTGACATATTCCGTGGGATAGGTGATGCAAATTTCGATACCACCGGTAATACCTCCAGCAATAATACCTTTCACACCTTTACCACCACCACTAGGAGCTGCAGCACCAGTCTGTGCCATCCAGGGACGCTGGCCAAAGGGATTTACGAAAGCACCAATAGGACGATCCATTTTATATTTTAATAGGATATATTTAAATTTTTTACAACGATATTAAACTTTCACACACGTACGGAATTAAGCTGTAAGTAAAAATATTTAGTTATCCAAGAGATTAGATAGATACGTTTATTATTAATTTCATTTTGTAACAACAAAACCTCTAAAAAAACCATTTTAAATTAAAACTATTAAAAACATAAAACCACCCTCACAGAGAATCTGCCTTGAAACTGTCTACTGAAATATGATAAATTATACCGGCTAAACTTTTTATATTGCATATATAAAATTATCTGTAACATATTTATAGCAATTATGAACTGCTTACACAGAATTTGATTTCGATCCAACATTTTGCGATATGTATGCTGACATAGTTTAGCAACTAAACTAAACTTTAGTTGAATACAACATTTCCAATGATAGGAACATTTATTTTTATACCCTTCACCATGAGTGACAATGGTATATATAAGTTTGTCATTCCGTTTGTAATTTCTACATTTTTCATTTGCGACCCCACAAACTATATACATACATATGTATTAGAGTGACAATCAGTTGTATGGAAAAAAATGTTTCTTAAAATTTTGAAGAGTGCCGGGTGGAATATTGTGACACTAGGCCTAAATGTTAAGTGCTGAAAATTTGAGCCAAATCGGGCAACGATTTCTGGACGCGCATCGAGGTCAAAGTTCAGATATATGCAAAATTATACTATTTATATGGAATAAATAGGTGAAACACGTTAAATTTCTGCATTGTTTTCTAGAAATATGTAGATTTATTTATATTAATGAATATTACATTAAAAAAAAGTTTTGGAAATTAACCCTGTATCTCCTTTGGTTCAAAATGACCCAAAAACTGTATTATCGCCAAAATTAGAGAAAAATGCAAATTTTTCAGTTTTTGAAAAAATTTTGCTACTAAATAAATACTTTTGCAATTGAATGCAAAATAATCGAAATATGTACGTAATTATCGTTGTAATGAGATATAAATGACAAAATTTGATTAAAAAATGTTAAAGTTATTACAAATTCGCCAGACCATTACCGTGTTTCAGGCCACTTGAACAAAAAATTTAGAAAAAAAATTTAGATATTTCGAGAAAAATTAAAATAAAAGCTCATTTTTACTTAAAATATGTCCATATTTACTTGTATATAAGATTTTGTCTTCGTAGGATACCGTTAACCTATTCGCAGGTATGGCCAAAAAAAATAATTTTTTTAACGGCTGTTTCAAAACTCCATTTTCAAATTTTTAAAAATTTTGTTAAACAAATTTCAGATTTTTTCGATCATCACATTGGGGTTTATTGAGATCAAAATAGGGAATAAAAATATGAAAAAATTATGTCAATACCTCTTACAGTTTTTCCGTACCTGCGATTGAAATTTTGCGTTTTTCAAGAAAAACTAATTTTTTGTCCATATTTAGGCGAATGAGTCCAATTTCCTTACTGTTATAAATTTTAAGTAAAACCTATTCATAATATTATAGTCCTTGTAATTTTAAATATGTTCTGAAAGTTTTACTAAAATCGGAAAACGATAACCTTTGAATCGTGAAGGTCAAAGGTCAAATTTTTCAATATTTGGAATTTCTAATGAAAAGATAGCGAAATGTTACATATTTTTGGGCCGATTTTCATGAAACTTGAGGAAAATATAACATAAAGTCCAGAATTTAAAATAACAGCACAAAAATGGAAATTAACACTTAGCAGCACTTGGGGTCCAAATTATTCTCAACTTTTAAAATCAAGAAAAACACAACCATTTTGACCCCAAGTCCTCTTAAAGGTTAAAATTCATTTTTGCACTGTTGTTGTAAATGCTAGACCCCAATATATATTTTCCTCAAGTTTCATGAAAATCGGCCCAAAAATATGTAACATTTCACTATCTTTTCATTAGAAATTCCAAATATTGAAAAATTTGACCTTTGACCTTCACGATTCAAAGGTTATAGTTTTCCGATTTTAGTAAAACTTTCAGAACATATTTAAAATTACAAGGACTATAATATTATGAATAGGTTTTACTTAAAATTTATAACAGTAAGGAAATTGGACTCATTCGCCTAAATATGGACAAAAAATTAGTTTTTCTTGAAAAACGCAAAATTTCAATCGCAGGTACGGAAAAACTGTAAGAGGTATTGACATAATTTTTTCATATTTTTATTCCCTATTTTGATCTCAATAAACCCCAATGTGATGATCGAAAAAATCTGAAATTTGTTTAACAAAATTTTTAAAAATTTGAAAATGGAGTTTTGAAACAGCCGTTAAAAAAAATTATTTTTTTTGGCCATACCTGCGAATAGGTTAACGGTATCCTACGAAGACAAAATCTTATATACAAGTAAATATGGACATATTTTAAGTAAAAATGAGCTTTTATTTTAATTTTTCTCGAAATATCTAAATTTTTTTTCTAAATTTTTTGTTCAAGTGGCCTGAAACACGGTAATGGTCTGGCGAATTTGTAATAACTTTAACATTTTTTAATCAAATTTTGTCATTTATATCTCATTACAACGATAATTACGTACATATTTCGATTCTTTTGCATTCAATTGCAAAAGTATTTATTTAGTAGCAAAATTTTTTCAAAAACTGAAAAATTTGCATTTTTCTCTAATTTTGGCGATAATACAGTTTTTGGGTCATTTTGAACCAAAGGAGATACAGGGTTAATTTCCAAAACTTTTTTTTAATGTAATATTCATTAATATAAATAAATCTACATATTTCTAGAAAACAATGCAGAAAGTTAACGAGTTTCACCTATTTATTCCATATTAACAGTAAAATTTTGCATATATCTGAACTTTGACCTCGATGCGCGTCCAGAAATCGTTGCCCGATTTGGCTCAAATTTTCAGCACTTAACATTTAGGCCTAGTGTTACAATATTCCACCCGGCACTCTTTGAAATCTAAAAAAAAAAATCGGCTGTCACTCTAATATGTATATTCTAGATCGTTATAGATAGCGAAGTCGATATAGCCATGTCCGTCTGTATGTTGAAACTTTCCGTAGCCCCCAAATAACTTACAAACATGATTGATACATCAATATATCGGGAATTCTCCCGGCTATTTAAAATCGGACTACAAATGGCTGAGATATAAGGAAGAAACCGGGACAATCGGGATTTTTGGCCTATTTTTTATCTATATATGGATTACTAAGTTATTAATATTAATATAGACAATATGGATATCTAATGATAGATATTTCAAAGTCCATTGCAACGATGTATATTAGGCTATAGTAAGTTGGAGCTACTATGGGTCAAAATCGGGAAAAATATTTTTTAACTCGAATTTTTTTTTTCATCAAAAAAATTTCTTTTTTGTCAAAAATTCTTTTTTAATGATATAAAACTGAAAAAAATAAATATTTTTAAGTATAATTTGGTGAAGGGTATATAAGATTCGGCACAGCCGAGTATAGCTCTCTTACTTGTTGATTATGAATTTGTTCTCAGTGACATGGTATTATTATTTAATCTAACGATTTATAGAGTTTTCTGGATGATAACCAACTTTTTTGGTAGAGTTTACCTTAATATAATGTTGTACAGTCACATGTCTTGACAGAAAATCTACAATTTGGTATGTAAGTAATCTCTTATTGAAAGCACTCTTCTCAAAAAATGTATTCGATAAAAATTAATTATTAAAATAAAAAATTTAACCAAATTTATTTGTAACGGAGCCGTAAATTATAAAGAAATTTTCTTTCTAACAACATTTGTTGTTAGATTATCCTCGTTAGTAACATTTTTCTTCCAAGTAAAAATTAAAAAATAAATGCAAGAAAAATGTTACTAACGAGGATAATCCATACATAGCCATTACCTGATGAAAAAGGTAATGTTTTTTAATTCCAATTTCAAAGTTCTATTTTCAAACTTGAAAAAAAATTCTTAAACAAAGTGTAAAAATGTGAAAATGTATCTGTAATTTTATTAATTTGAAGCTCGATTAGTGCTAGATATCAATTTGAAGTTTTATTGTCAGAATATCTTTTAGTGTATTGGTAACATTCTTTATTCAGATATGGATTAGAAGGTTATTTGCCTATGAAATACAGCATGTTAGTTTGCATTAAACAACTATATGAGAATCTAAAATTCTGTAATTCAATGTTAGGTCTCCTTCACAGCGAAAACTTCTCTTCCAATTTCAAATGGATTATTTTGTAACTCTCGGTTGGGGTTGCATTTTTGTTTTAAATTTAATTAATTATTCGGGGTTGTCATAGAATTCAATCATTGTCGGAATCGGGTTTAAAAACGACATAAAAAGTGCAATGGTCTCGTGAAATCGAAAGTTATCGGTTTTATATTCGATCTAGAAGTAAATTCTTTATCGATTAAACAAAAAATTACATTGGATTTCATAAGTCAAATGTACCTTTTTTGTCGTTTTCAAACCCGATTCCGACAATGATTGGATTCTATGACAACACCGAATAATTAATTAAATTACAATAAAAAATACTCGTCTGTTATTACACTTTTGTTCGTCACTGTATATGGTTTTCGTACCCAACACACTTGAAAAATGATTGCTAATCAATTTCAATATTTATATACATAAACCCGCGAATAATCCGGCAGGATCATGCGATTTAAAACCTTTGGATTGTTAAATACATATGCATATATAAAAAATCGTTTACGTATATACTTATGTATGTACACATGCATATATGTATGTAAATTTTATATACGGATAAAGTTTTAAATTAATACATATTTGTTTCTTTGGTTTTTTTCCAAATGATATTTATATTTTTATTTATACCATAATTCACATCACTAAATTAATTATGTATGTACGTTCGAACCGTTCGTATACGCGTATATTCAAAATGCTCTTGACTCTGAAATAATCTCTATAGGTACTGATAATGTTGAAAAACATACAAATGTGTATGTACAGATAGGTAGTAGCTAAATATTTAAACACTGTTATTTGCGTTAAAATTTAGTATTTTGCAATCATTTATTGTATTTAGTAGAGTTATGTCATAAATTTACTAAGTAAAATTGAAGAACTACTAATTTTCAATATACATATGGAAAGAACATATTTGTTATATAATATTGCACATTGCATACACCACAGAAGTTATTGATATTCTTGAAAAATAATTGATGTTTATAAGTATTATTGTTCGCTTAAAGCTTTGCAACTATCAGAACGTCGTTAATTTATTGAGACTGTGTTTGACTGTAAAGAGTATCTGTGTGTACGTTAGTAAACTACTCTTTTGTGATCTTCCAAAAACTTTCCCGTACTACGTCATCGTTTTTTGTTTGTTTTGTTTGATGTATTTTATAGTATTGAATTTTATTTCATTGTTATATGTATTAATAAAGCTAATTTACCACAAAAAATCGATTATTTATTTACAAAATAATTAAAAAATTTAAATATTTATGTATATTACACGAATTTGCTATTATTGGGACACAGCTCGACGATCGGTGTCTATGAAAACGCGTTCATTTATTAAAGTTTGTTATTGTTCCAGCCAGGCAACTTAATAGTTGTCCACAGAAAAACAATCGTACGATACGGTGCCAATCGAACAACTACTGCGATCGCTAAACTAATTCCAATTTCCAACCTATATTGTTTTTATTTATTTTTTTGTATTTCACTCATCTTTGGAGAGTCGACGAAAGCAAGCAACAATAACATTAATTTCGTATATTGTAAAACGTATGTATGAATAAGTTTATTTATGTATATATGGATGTATGAATATGGGAATGAATGTATATACAAATATACGTGTATTTTAGCTCTAGCATATCGCACCATACGCTACTCTCTTCAACTAAACCAAACAAGTCATCTACAACAACGAAACCAATATAATAAAAAAGTGAAACACTCAACCAGTCTCGCCCAATCAACCTACCAACAGTATGGAATACAGTGAAGTTTAATAATTTCTAACGTAAATAAAATACAGTGATGGTTAATTATTTATGACGTGTCTAAAATATATGTATTTGTAAATGTCTTCGCCATATTCAATGTCATTTATATTTAATTAAAATCTTGCGCAAATTTTCGGACTCCCTTTATATTCCATTCCGCCTACACAACCATGTATTTTAACATATAAGTACATTAGATATGCCCTTATTTTGTTCAACTAACTACTGCAAAATTTAAGTGCAATCGGATAACTAGAACACGTGCAGGAAATCGATTGAAAGTTGTAAAATTGGGTAAATAATGGTACTTTTTTCGATATCTTAAAAAAATTCCTTAATTGAAAACTGTTTTTTAAACATTTGCAATAAACCTTAGCTTCTAGAGAAAATTATCTTTATAATGTCCCAAGGTCTAAAATTCTTTTGCGCCATCTAAAATTTAATTTTTTGTTATAATGGATTAATGAAGTCCATGTAAAAATATATACATATTATTTTTTGAAATAGTTACGGTTCAATAGAGTTCAATATTTTATCTTAACAAATAAATTTCATCTACTTGTTATTTTTAATATTTTTTAGTGCAACTTTTTTAATATTTATTAGAAAATATGCTAAACAAATTTTGTGACCAAAAAATCGGTCCTTACGCTAAACCATAATAGCAACAACCATTAAGGTATATGTAATGGGTTGATTATGAATGGTAGCCGAAGTATCGGATATCGGAAAAAGTGCCATTATTTACCCTTTTTTAAAACCTTCAATTGATTTCCGGCACGGGTTCTAGTTATCCGATTGCACTTAAATTTTCTAGTATCTAGTTAGTTTTATATACCAATGAACAAAATAAGGCCCATCCAAAGCAAATCTATTTTTTAAGGGCACGTCTAATGACATACATACATATGTATGTATGTACACACAGCCTCAAAAGTGAGTAAACACCACAAATATTTGATTTTTTTAAGATTAATGATTTTCATGATCCGATTCATTCATTATTCAGCCCAATTTCCAACAAACCGAAATTTTTAAATTTTAATCGATGGATAGATTTTAGGATTTTCACTTTTTAGGCTGTGTGTAGTATGTATGTATTCCGGATTATAATAAATTTTCATTGCTAACTTTTGATTATTTGCTGATAACATAATATTCTTAAATTTGTTCGCATTAGCCGAATAACATCGTTAAAGCTTTATTTATGACCTTAAATGAATATTTTTAAGAGTAATAGTAAGGTAACAGGGCTGCCAGAAGATTTTAAACAAAAAATCAATTATTTAGATTTAAAATAAACTAAAATTGTTTATTAATTTTTTGAAAAATTCTACGAAATTTGTAATTATATATTAATGTTGATATGTTAACATTTTTTTTTTTTATTAACGTTTATTTATTTATCGAATCTGCCTTACTTAGCCCTGACAATAAGTAATAAAATCTTATAACTAAAATTAAAACTAAATGCTCTCAGACGGTAGCGTTGATGTTCATATGGGCCATATCTTAGCGGTGTGGTAGATCGGCTCTACGAAGCCTTGATCTTGTTTGGGTCTGTGTGAGATGTCATGCAAGAGGGTTCGGGTGGTTCCGCAATTTCATGATGTATTTCTCAGGGACATTCTTGAATTCATCTTTAACTAACGGTACTTGTAAGTCTCTATGGATGTTCTCATTTCTTATGTACCAAGGTGCACCTGTCATTGTCCTAAGAATTCTCGATTGAGTAACCAGATCACAGATCGAGCTGCTTTTCTTGATTAAACGCTTATTGGCCAAGTTATTAGCGCATTTAGATATTTTGAGTTTTTATATAAAAAATTGATTTTTGGTCAGAAATATGAGTGATCACAGATCGAGCTCCTTTTCTTGATTAAACTCTTATTGGCCAAGTTATTAGCGCATTTAGATATTTTGAGTTTTTATATAAAAAATCGATTTTTGGTCAGAAATATGAGTGATCACAGATATTCGCCAAGTTATTAGCAAATTTAGATATTTTGAGTTTTTATATAAAAAATCGAATTTTGGTCAGAAATATGAGTGATCACAGATCGAACTTCTTTTCTTGATTAAACGCTTATTGGCCAAGTTATTAGCGAATTTAGATATTTTGAGTTTTTATATAAAAAATCGATTTTTGGTCAGAAATATGAGTGATCACAGATCGAGCTTCTTTTCTTGATTAAACGTTTATTGACCAAGTTATTAGCGCATTTAGATATTTTGAGTTTTTATATAAAAAATTGATTTTTTAGATATTTTGAGTTTTTATATAAAAAATCGATTTTTGGTCAGAAATGTGAGTGATCACAGATATTCGCCCAGTTATTAGCGAATTTAGATATTTTGAGTTTTTATATAAAAAATCGAATTTTGGTCAGAAATATGAGTGATCACAGATCGAGCTGCTTTTCTTGATTAAACGCTTATTGGCCAAGTTATTAGCGAATTTAGATATTTTGAGTTTTTATATAAAAAAACGATTTTTGGTCAGAAATATGAGTGATCACAGATCGAGATCCTTTTCTTGATTAAACTCTTATTGGCCAAGTTATTAGCGAATTTAGATATTTTGAGTTTTTATATAAAAAATCGATTTATGGTCAGAAATATGAGTGATCACAGATCGAACTCCTTTTCTTGATTAAACGCTTATTGGCCAAGTTATTAGCGAATTTAGATATTTTGAGTTTTTATATAAAAAATCGAATTTTGGTCAGAAATATGAGTGATCACAGATCGAACTCCTTTTCTTGATTAAACGCTTATTGGCCAAGTTATTAGCGAATTTAGATATTTTGAGTTTTTATATAAAAAATCGATTTTTGGTCAGAAATATGAGTGATCACAGATCGAGCTGCTTTTCTTGATTAAACGCTTATTGGCCAAGTTATTAGCGAATTTAGATATTTTGAGTTTTTATATAAAAATCGATTTTTGGTCAGAAATATGAGTGATTACAGATCGAAATCCTTTTCTTGATTAAACGCTTATTGGCCAAGTTATTAGCGAATTTAGATATTTTGAGTTTTTATATAAAAAATTTATTTTTGGTCAGAAATATGAGTGATCACAGATCGAGCTCCTTTTCTTGATTAAACTCTTATTGGCCAAGTTATAAGCGAATTTAGATATTTTGAGTTTTTATATAAAAAATCGATTTTTGGTCAGAAAGATGAGTGATCACAGATTGAGCTCCCTTTCTTGATTAAACTCTTCTTGGCCAAGTTATTAGTGAATTTAGATATTTTGAGTTTTTATATAAAAAATCGATTTTTGGTCAGAAATATGAGTGATCACAGATCGAGCTGCTTTTCTTGATTAAACGCTTATTGGCCAAGTTATTAGCGAATTTAGATATTTTGAGTTTTTATATAAAAAATCGATTTTTGGTCAGAAATATGGTGATTACAGATCGAACTCCTTTTCTTGATTAAACGCTTATTGGCCAAGTTATTAGCGAATTTAGATATTTTGAGTTTTTATATAAAAAATCGGTTTTTGGTCAGAAATATGAGTGATCACAGATCGAGCTCCTTTTCTTGATTAAACGCTTATTGGCCAAGTTATTAGCGAATTTAGAAATTTTGAGTTTCTATATAAAAAAATCAATTTTTGGTCAGAAATATGAGTGATCACAGATCGAGCTCCTTTTCTTGATTAAACGCTTATTGGCCAAGTTATTATCGATTTAAGCTATTGTGAGTTTTTATATAAAAAAAATTTGTCTAAATCGATCTGGCCGTTCTCTACTGATTCAATTACCAACGAACGACATTTGATTTTTATTTATATAGAAGCATTGGCATTGGCATTTTTACAACACTCAATATATTTCTGTCATGGGTCAATTGTTATTCGATTAAAATTTTGCATTAGTTAGTTTTAGATACTAGTTAACCTGGCGTTTACACATGCAAATAACTGAACACATTTATACGTTTGCACTAACACAATCATTGTGCATGTATAAATTTACACAATTGTGTTAGTGCAAAAGTATGAATGTGTTGAGTTTTTTCAACTGTTACTTGAATGTGAAAACGCTAGGTAACTCTCATAAATAAATAAAAAATCGCTAAAAAAAACGGTTTCTAACAAAAATCTGGAATCCGGTCTCTTAGTGCATAGTTCTAAAGTAAAATATTTAATACATTTATCAATTTTTAATATTTTTTATTCTTATTTATTACATTTCTATAAACATTTCTGTATTATTTATCAAATAATTGAAATTATTCGTGTAAAGAATTACAATAAAAATATCTTACAATTAATTTAGGACAATTTTCTCAATGCATTGATGATATTATTGTATAATTTGTATACAATTTTAAGTCTTTATTGACCATTCTTAAATCTAAAAATGTCCATAAAATATTGAAACTTTTTCGTGTAATTGATTTAGAAAAACAAATCAGTGGATTAATTTCAATAAAAATCCTTATCTACAATATAGACAACAAATAATTTTTTAACAAATGTTAATTTTCATATCAATACAACATTTTGGGATAGCAATTTTAAAACAAGTTAATTAATACGATTTTAGGCTCTACAAATATTTCAAACCCTTGAATAGTTTATAGCTGAAAACAAGTACATATATATGAATATAGTAACGCAAATCTTTCTACAAAATTGACTTACTAATTTAAAAAACAATTTTTTTTTGCAATTTTTACAAATATCAAAACTCCTTACTTACCATGGCAAGGTCTTGTAAGAACTAGAAATATGCAAAGAAACAGCAAATGGGAGATAAGAAAACCTTTCAGCTTTTATAATTCATATATATTTTAACATTATAAATACGTGATTGCAATACTCATATTGATGTAATAGTCAAAACGAGTTGTTTTATTATTTTGGTATTGCGACAAAATTCTTACATACAATTTAAAATAGTTAAAGAAGATAGATAATGTTTTTCCTTCAAAACGATCTAAAAAAATCGATGTTTTCTGTCAGGACAATATTGTCACATTCTTGTAATTTATAAACCAGTGTACACCAAGTGTAATAATAAGGACTTTTTGAGTGTAATGAAATAGCAAATAATAACAAAGTACTAGTACATACATATAAAAACAAAAACTGGAACTACCTTTTAGTGTTAACTATGTATTTCAAAGCAACTAACATATTTTCTAGTTGTATGTATGTATACTTATTTTTGTACATTGTATAGGTAGGTAGTATGTACATCTATATATACATATATACGAAATTATTTTGAACCCATGAATAGGGCCATAAATGAATCATAGATCATAAATGTTATTCCAACATCAAGACATACTCGACCCAATCGCGGAACAGTGCCCTTGTAGAAAGCAGAGATGCCTTCATTTCGTAATATTTGCATGGCGCAGTCGGCAGTATTTCGGTATTTGGAAGCTTCTAGGCCTTGCATTCGAGTTTTTACTACATCCAATGGAGTGTTACCAAAAACAGATGCAGCACCAGCTATAGCACCAAATGCTCCCACAACAAGCTTAGGAACTTTTTTTTCGGGATCATTTCCTTTGTAAACATCTTTTAATGTTTCCATAACAAAAAAACGTATTGCTTGATTCGAACCCTGTTTAAGTATGGTAGCTGTTAAGCCTTTATAAATGCCACCAATTCCTAAAACATGACAATATCACAAACAAATTAGGTTTATATAGTAAAATTCATACACATATGTATGTATATGTGTACTTACCTTCAGTTTGAATAATTGTACGAACACCATGAAAAAATCCTTTAAATTTTGGCTCACTACTACGCTGATCATGTACGAATTTTACTTTGATCGTTTCCATTGGGGTAACAGCGACGATGGCTTCACATACTCCTGCACCCAAACCCGATAATAACTTTCCGCCAACACTGAGTTGACCATTAGTGTCCATCATGAAACCTTTAAGTGTCTCAAAAGCTCCAAATCTATTGAAAATTAAACACATATCAATTGTTGTTTTATTTTTCCTAAACGCCTGCTCTCATACCTTGTGGCTGACTTGGGAATACTGCCATAGACTAAAACACTAAGACCTCTATATAGACCAAGGAAACCTCGTTGCTGTACTGTCTTTTTTACACAATCAAATATGCCGCTATATTTTTTCCGATCACCTAAATGTTGGCATTTGCTAAAGGTGTTAAATAAAAGGTTCCACCAATAATATCATAATCATTAATGTGTGCTTACCTTTTTCATCCAATTGCAATTGAGTTTTTATATATTCGGTGGGATATGTTATACAAATCTCAATACCTCCTGTTATACCCCCAGCTACAATACCTTTTAGACCTTTTCCACCACTTCCAGCTGGTGCTGCTGCTCCTTTGCCGGTTAGCCATGGTCTTTGGCAAAATGGATTGTGAATAGTGAATCTCGTACTTTTATCCATATCTCCAAATATTGATTATGAATCAAAAATGACAGCGAACTAAAAATATTAATTAAGTAATTTTAGTTAATTTCATTCACAATTTGTAGTAATTAAGTTGAATCCGATAAACAAGTTTGAGTTGAAAAAAAGTTAATTGCCTTTAAATTATTTTTAACAATTTAATATTATTAACAAATACATCAAAATATGTAAGCAATTTTGTTTGTATCTATGTTTTTGTTAAAACTGTTCATTTTTTAGAAGCCTTTTTTACTTTATTTTACATTCAAGAAAAATCAATAGCATATTTGTAGGCAGTAACATAAATTGCTTGAATAAATTGAATAATTTAAACAAGTGTAAAAAAAAACAACAAACTGATGTACATAAACAGTAGATAATAATGTTACTGATTAAATTATTATTTAAAGTAAACTTAATTTTATCTTATGAGTTTTATAAAACTTTTAATTACCAAAAATATAAAAAATACGGATGTCACCTGTGTATGGTGGTATTTTGCTTTGCCGGTATTTTTGCTTGTGATTTGAGCTTTCTCGTTTGTTGTTAAAACCAAAACACAACTTCTGTCCTGCGCATGTTGAATAAAAGAAGTGACAGCTATACTCCAGCCCTTCCTTACAGAAAATTGTTTGCCCTCAGATTTTGACTCTCCTTAAAAACACAACATGTAGAATTTATCAGATGTTTTTTAAGATGATGTCATTGAATAGTATGTATATAAGTACTTATTTATTTACGTATGTTCATACTTACACATGTGTAGTATATTAGAGGTGAAACTAAATTTGTTATACATAAAGGATATCATACGATATCCAGGTACATTATTCCCCCAATAGATTGAGAACTCCCAATAAATTTATTCGTTTTTTGTGTATGTTTGTAAAAGTTAACATTATTGTACACATATATGTACAACCTGAATACATGTTTTTAGTTTAATCCGATGAAATGATTTTTTACAGTTACAAAACTCAAAATTTGAAGATTTTTATCAAAAAATTTCCCTTTTTACAAATTTTACAGGAGACACAAAAACCAAAGTTTTAAATATTTTTCAATCTGTCAATTTAGTTTTATTACTTATGTATGATGATGAATAATCACAGTTTAGAGCGATTGCATACCACAGTATAGCAACAAGAAAAAATGGACTACTGGATAACTTTATTTTAAGCAAACAACAGTGTAGCTTATTCTATCGATATATCCTTACCACTCATGGTGAAGGGTAGGTATAATTAAATTTATTTAATTTTAACTTTTGAAAAACCTTGTTAAATAAAACTAAACATATTTAAATATTATTAAATGCAATGTCAATATTAATTTTATTACTTTTTTTGTTTATTTTTGGCTTACAAACACCTTAAATACATAAGTGGTATATGTAAACAATAGAAAAGAAAATAATATTGTTATTTAATAACAATTTTCATGTGCAATCTCATAAATAGTTATTAAACAGATCTTATTAAAAAAAAATAACGGAGTATCAGATAAAAAACTCAGTCAATCATCTTTAGGCAATGCAAGGAAAAAATAATCAGCATATTCTTAATAAAGTTATTTAATTATAAAATATTTAGAGGGCCTTGTAAACACGGACAGATTTGATTTCACCAATGGTAAGGGTCTGAAATGAGAGAGATAAATTAATTGGTTTTTTTATGTGTTATTGTTTGTTTTCTCTAAAACTTACGGTGATCAATTCGGAATCGGTGAATTCACGTACGATGGTTGATGGTTTGTCACCTTTTTGTTCTTGTACCAATTTGTTGCCATCCATGGTGCAGATAGATTTAACTTTACGGCCATCCAAAGTTTCTTCGTCGAATTCTTCACCCAATTTGAAGGAGATAGTCGAAGTCTTGAAAGTGGAGGAGGTGGTGAATGTGAATAAATCACCTTCTTTCTTCAACTCAACAGTAGGGGTTACAGAGTTACCCATCTTGCGGAGGACCATGCCAACACCTAGTGTTTCGAATATTCAATAAAAAAAATTTGTTTATTTATAATACTTTCAAGGTAAAAAAGTATACTTATGAATATAAATGTATATGTATGTACATTATAACTAAACCGCATATCGAATTAGATTTCATAATAAAAATAAAAAAATCTGTTTACGTAGCAAAACTTTACGTACTTTTTATAATACCCTACATCATAGGTTGGTGGTGATGAATTGAAGTTTGACCACTTAATGAAACAAACAATTCCCTATCGGAGGAAACAATTGTTTATGTATGAAGAAAAAACTGATTCTCTTTAATAAAGACATATGTGCATACATATATTAAAGTTCAAACGAATTTTAAAGTTCAACGTCTTAATTTAATAAACAAATTGAATTTTCATAACATGTAATTGACTATATTGTGCAAATATGAGACCATACGAATGAGTTTCTGCACAATGAGTTCTATAAGCATACATGCCTTTATTTGAGCAAGTGATAAGGATCGTATGAATATAGGAAACAAACTAAAAATCAAACTACACTTAAAGTTGCATATCAACGCATTCCAATTAACATGCATAGATACAAAAATACACACACACACATATATTAAATATGCAAGTAAGTTCATAATATAAAAATCTCTTCAAATTTAATATGTATTTTAGATGGACATATGAATATGTAGTAGGTACTATGTATTAAAATTAAACTGTGTGTCAGCCAGTATAACTAAAGAGAAAGAAGGTACAGTACGGTTTATGTGGTTACACATTAACCTAAAGAAAATGCATGAAATTCCTCATAAGTTTGCTTTATTACTTACTACAATAATTGAAACTACTTAAAATAAATACAATATTTTTTTTTTTTTTTGTTGAGCGCGAATGCCATTTTTGTTGTATGTGTGGTGTATACGGTGTACTAATGTAATGTGGGGATGAATTAATGAATGGTTTGGTTGTCATCAATTTATTAAATAAATTAAGCTTGATCTTGCCCACCATCATAACAGTACATACTTATATATCGCACGATCTTTTACGTACAATTGCATGAATATACTACATACATATCCACATTTATAATGAAAATATACATGACCCCTATAAAGGTGGGAAAATATTTGAAACCTAATTGAATTAAGTCCTAAAGAATGGAATTCAATTGACTATAATTGATTTTGAGAAATATGTATCTACATCATATGCATGTATGCTGACTGACGTGTATAATATAATACGAGTTCAATAGGCAAATAAAAAAAATAAAAAACAATTATGTATTTTCATATCATACATACATATGTATGTCTAAAGTCTATATTCATCTTTATCTATATCCGTGTTCAGAAAGTAATGGAATAATGGGGCGACCTGGAGTAAAAACAACTCTTATCAAATGATAAAAATTATTCTTCATGTGTAGTTTATGGCCAGAGACTATTTTATGACTAACACTAATTATTATCGCAATTTTGTTCTTGTATTTTTCTTTTATTTCTTTTTTGTGCAATTTTATTATAAAACACACCAACAGGCCATAAAGTCAAAAGTTTGCTATAAATTCGATAAGAAACCAAACAGCTATAAAATAATGTATACTTGCTAAATATATAAACACATATTTATAATTTGTTTTATAAAATAATCAAACAAATAAACAAGTATTTAGTATATTTTGCATTTAGGCAGTTATTTTGCATTTTTGGTGACGATTTTTTTGTTCATACTGGTTGCAATCTGACATCAATAATTAATACATTTAGATATTTTTAAGCTTAACATGTTTAAATTTGATTACTAGGTATTTAATGATTTTATTATTTTTAATATTTGGCAAATTAACAACTCAGTTATTACATTATTCGATAAAATCTTATATGAAGACACATTTTAAAAAAATAAAGCCCTTGATAATCAGGATGTTAATACATATACATACATATTTGCTATTGGAATAAAAACTTTCCTATACATTTTCTAAAATTTTGGATTAAAATCTAAATTTTCATAAAAAGCGATTACACACAAAACTAACTAGGTATATTTTTTATTGTAAATAAATTTAAATATTTTTTTAATTCTAACCCAAAAAGCATTTTTACAGAAATTCAAGTTGAAAGCAAGAATTGAATTATAGTTGTAATACTCTTTATGCCAATAGAATTTTGTTTGAAAAATATTAATTATTTTCAAATATTTTTCAAGTTTAAAACATAATTATTTTTGCATTCAAGTGAAATTCCAATATAATGTTCAAGTGCTTGAATTTTTGGGGCTTTGGTTAATATTAAGGTAGGTTTCAATATGTTATAGTAGGTACATACATACTATTTATTATTATAATATACATATATACGTGAATTACAAACAAACAATCTAATACTCAATTTACCTAGTTTAAAATTTAACAAAAACCAATTTAAATTCACTTTCAAAATATTTGAAGTAATGACTTATCCTAACAAACTCCTGGAGAACGGGGAACAAATAAATTTAATTGTTTTAACATAATTAATAATTCAAACAAATAAATACATCTAAATTTTTTAATTTAAATTTTGATTAGGTATTTTTCAACTTTATAAATTTGTAGAATAACAATTTCAGTATAGGTATCGCTCATTTGTGACAAGAGATTCAAAACACCTTATTCTTTTGGTAGGCGCAACAACGATATAGGTACATATTTATATGTAAATTTATATAGTATTTAGGTATGTATATACCTATATTGTGTATATAGTACATAAAATACAAATGTTAAATTCAATATTGCATTAAAAATTCTTGCGTTTCATGTTTACAATATTCAGAAGAAAAAAAACTACTACAATTTCCTATTACAGATTATCATATTTATTTAGAAAATATACTCTGTTTCTTCAGGTATCAAATCTTTCTCTTTACAAATAACTAAAACACAGACTGACTGTAGAAGATTAAAAACAAATGTATTAAAAAAAACAATGAAGAGAAATTCTAAAATATCAAAGTTTTGTTCCAAAGTCCAAAATACAACAGCAAAAGGCATTAAAAATTGTTTTTTAGAAAAATTTGCACAAATAAAAACTAAAGTTGACCGACTGATTGTATACAGTAGGTATGTATATACATAGGTACATATTTATATACCTACCGAATAGTTTTAATAAATAAACAATACAAATAAATAAATAATTAAAGAAACAATGTCTAAAACTAAATTATTGTTCGATTTGTTTGTTAACTCTATAAGTATAAAAATACTCGTTGATATTGTTTTAAAATTAAATCAATAACTGTAGGGAGGAAATAAGGGTAAAAGAAAAATATGTATGTACCTACGAAAGGAGTGTATTTTTAATTTTTAATCCTTTCAAAGAGTACAAAATGAGTTTCCGAAAAACAAGGTTAAATTGCATAGCAAATAATGCAATCTATGTAGGTATGTAGAATGAGGAAAAATCAATCTCCAAATAAACTTAATAGGTACCTATGTAAATTCTGTATTGATTTTACAAAAAACCATTCATTTGTTTCATTTCTACAAGTTATTCAAAATTATATGCATAAATGATAAAAAAGCATCTACCTATCTATTCATGCATACGAATAAATATGTTTGTTTACCACAAATTTTAAAGTCAAGTCCAAATGTTCATTTTGTTTGTAGCTTTTTTGGCAATGAACCAGAAGCAATTAATCACATGGTTAATTTTCATATTTAGGTACATAGAATTCTCCACCACCATTCTACTAACAGCAGCACGCTACACAGAGATCTATTAACTGGACAATTAACCGTCCACGAAATTTTTTAATACGATAAATAACGTTAT
This sequence comes from Calliphora vicina, assembly GCF_958450345.1. Lineage (NCBI taxonomy): Eukaryota > Metazoa > Arthropoda > Insecta > Diptera > Calliphoridae > Calliphora > Calliphora vicina. The sequence goes on along the minus strand of NC_088780.1, from coordinate 2,116,480 downwards.
ACCTACATACATATGTACATATCTACTACATAGTAATTAAACAATGCTGAGCTGTACCATAATTTGAAATGAATAATACAAAAATGAACAGTTTGAAATGAATTTTAAAAGAAAACAAGAACCGGTTTATACATATTTTCAAATGATGAAAAAAGCCGGCCGGTGTTTTAATTCGTTCATACATTCATTCTCTAATAAGAGATTATCATTTGCCAATTTCTTCTTTTTTTTGTAAAAACTAAATTTTTAACCATATTTTATGGCTGCAAGCGGAAATACTAGAGACAGTATGAACTCACCCAATTCCTTCATGTATTCATCGAAGTTCTCGCTCTTGTCCAATTTGTATTTCTTTCCTTCCCAGCAGGCCATTTTAGAAATTTATTATTTTTTATGCGAACGTGTGGAAAACAACCGACAAACTGCACTTCACTAATAGTACGAATGAATGAATATGGAAATAAAATGACGCGCTTTTATATGAGAAGTTTTTGCTCTCTTTCTTTGGAAAAGCACACACGTACACAAATGTAATCACAATAAGAGCGTTAAGCGATAACAAAATACTAAGAATATTTAGTTAAATTCTCTCACATCGAAAATTACGGGAATTTTATTAAATAGATTGAATCAAAATTTACTTTTGATTGAACTATCTGAAAGGTTTAACCAAAGTATATTTATACTTTGGGTTTAACTTAGGTAACTGTACAAAGTTCAAAAATCATAAACTTTAAGTTGTTACCATCAAGAATAAAGCAAAATTATGTATGTATATCTAAATGTGTACATTATTGAATATTTTATCTTAATAGGTATATTTTTTTATTGAAATCAAAGACCATACTTCAAAACATATCGTCGTTACGCCAACAATAAATAAGTTCTTTGTATTTTTGGCAACTTTTCAGAAGAGCAAAAAAAAATATTTTTTATGCGATAACTTTAGATCCAAGGCGAATTTATACCTTGTAGGTATACGTTTGTAAATTTTTCACTTTTTTTAAAATCACTTCGTCTTGTTGCGATCCAATAGGAATATTTGAGAATAGTTTGGCAATTAAATAGACGGCTTTCAAATGAGACTTCTTGTTGGTGCAATGACGTTATTTGTTTTCAACTAACAAAAATCCATAAATATAGCAAAGTATAGTAGTAAAGCAATTTATACATGTAAATTACAAACTATGGTCGGATGTCGCTCTAATTATGGACATGTTACAATATATTACAATACTTTATTGAGAAACTAAGCTTTTGATTTAAGGGTTACCAACATTTATATTTTTTTTCAAAATTCTATACTAGATTTTCTATTAGTAAATTTTTAAATTTCAATTATTTATTCATACATAATATAACTTATTGTAAGTAGTCAGTCAATTGTTTAAAAATAAATGAAATATTGTTTTCTGTGCAAGCTTATAGGTAAATACATATGTATGTATAAACTTTAATGTACATAGGTACATAAGATAATTGCTACACCAAAAATTTATTGGAGTCCATAGAGTTCGGAAATAGGTACTTATAGTTTTTCTCGATCACTTCGTTTTAAAATGTTTACTTTTATTTAAAAGATATATACCTATTTTGCCTTTCAAACAGAAGAGACTATTTGCAAATTGTTTGTGAAATGGTTGTAATATGATCGTTTTAGTTTTAAAACGACCTTTTTTCCACAAATTTAAATTTTCTTCACTCTCTAAGTTGATCGAGGCATCAAAATATTTTTGGCTTATTTTTGTGAAAAAGCTAAGCATCCTGTCTTTAAACTACCCTAATTCAGCCATTTTCCAACCGATTTTTATAAAGTATGTAGATATTTCCGTACTCTATGGACTCCAACAAAACGGAATTGCTACATGTGAATCCCTGCATATCTTTTTCGTTCACTTTTGCATCACTGTGTAATTATTCAAACATATGAACATACTTAAATCATGGCGACTTCAAACTTAGTTAATTAAATCATAATACTGATTTCTGAAAATGTTCTATACAATAATTGGCTGTGTATAAAGATGCTATTTACTGTAATATATACTTATATTTTTGTATATACATACATACATATGTACATAATTTTATTCTTTTCTAATTGAACTTTGTTGTTTTGTCAACTATGTATAATATTTAACGAAAGTAATAGAAAATATAATATTATCAGGAACTGGAAAAGTAATTTAATGATTAATATTAACAACTACAAATATATGTATGTACATACCCACACTTATATACGTATACATATTATATACATATGTATGTACCTGCATTAGAAATGCCCTAAAAAATAAATGTCTTTCATTTTGGTTTTTTAAGCTCAGTAGCATAGGCGAAGGTGAAAGAAAAAAAATTATAATAAAACTGATATTGATTAGAAATTTGTCCAATTCATAGCCTATGTTGTATTGTTAGACATCAAAATATAATCTATATATCTATATACATATAAAAAAATTAAATGGTCCATGTATGTAATGGCATCACGTGAGAACGGCTGGATCGGTTTGGCTGATTTTTTTATTTGATTTGAAATTTTCAGGAGATGGTTTGTAAAGAAAAAAATTCCGGTTGAAACTCGGACATTTTATTTTTGAGTCCAGTCAACTGTAATATAAAAGCTCCCTAAATTATGCAATACTAATTTAGATATTTTATTTGCAAATAAATAAGAACAGGCAGGTGTATGTGGGTTGGAGAAACTTGAAGAGCTAACATTAGTAAATGCTACCGGGCGAAGCCGGGGCGGTTAGCTAGTTTTTTTTTTATAAATTTCAGTGCACTATGGTTACATTGTGGTAAATACAGCTTAATGTTATTGGTTATGAAGCTTAATCTACTAATTACTACTTCCCAAGTTAATTGGTTAAAACAATTAATTAACGAAAATAGTTTGATTAGTTTTGGGTTAAATTAATACACTTATAGATAATTTTTCCGAATAGAGCAAAACTTACTTTAATATCGTACTATCTGATCGTATGGTTTGTCCTCTATACGTAAACGAACGGCTTTTCCCTTTAGTGTTTTAATTGTGGCTATTAAATAAACTGATAACTAAAACAAAAATATGTATGTGATATCAGTTGGCTATTATACAGTCAGTAGAAATTCATACATATGCATATAGTAGGGCGATCGACTCGAGGTTTCAAACGGTAAAAACGTTTGATTAATGGAATAATAATAAACAATTTAAGAACTGAGAACTTCCGCATAAATAACAGCTTTAACTGTAACTGTACAATTACTTCTCAATTGACAATGTTAACTTAATGAAATCATAACAAATTTGGTTCATCTTTTGTTAAACCTTATAGGTATAAATTTAGTTGAATTGAAATAAATAAGTAGGTCTATTTTTATTACACCTATGTTCCAATATTATTAAAGATTTTACCCTAAGGAATTAAATTTATTGCTGATGAAATTTTTTGTTTTTCGATTGGCCGGTTTTATCTAAATTTACAAAACAGTAACCGGTTATTATCAAGAATCAACTATTCGAAAATCTATTATTGGATGAAGTCTAACAATTGATCACCGTTTTATGACTGTCTTGCCTTTTTTGGCCCATTTTTTTAACTATGGCCCTTCTGAATTAGAATTCTTAAAAAAATGTTTGTGTATGTTTAACAGTTTTTGCAATTTTGCTGTTAAGAATGTTAACTTGTTCTATTATCTTAGCTCATATTTGAGTATGTAGTAGGGTATTCAATCGATTAACCGTTAATCGGTTAACCGATTAATTTTTGACGGTTAACTGTTCGAATAATTTAAAATTGCCGATTTTCGAATAACAAATAACCGATTAATTTGTGTCGATTAACCGATTAACCGAAATTACTTTTTTTTGCACTTTAACATACATATTTTTTTGTATTTATTTTTCCGTATCAATGAAGAAACAAATTTCAATTAATTAATTTACATATATTTGAAACTTTGTATTTACATGTACATATATACGATTTTTTTTTGGAAAAGAGTATTTTATCAGAACTTTGCGAAACTATTAAATGTATTCAATATCTAACACAATCCAAAAAGGAATCCAATGGTATAACTAAAAAAAGAACTGATATATTGGATATTCTTTATCATGATTTCGATTTCTCCAACAATACATCAGCGAGAGAATTTTTTCCAAGTCAAGTTTTATTAAATCTAAAGAAAAAATAGTTTTAAAGGAAATCATTTAAATTATATTGTTTTTTAACTGATTATTTCTGAAGTTTTCAATAAAACCCTAAAAAAACACATGTGTATACAAAAAGGATCTCAAATACCATATTTGCTATTTTTTGGATGAATTGTTTTGTTTTTAATGTACCTATTTGTACACAAAATTCGTTGTTGTATTTTCAATTTAAAATTAAAATAAAAATTATTCGGTTAATCGAATAATTTTAAATTAACCGATTATTAACCGAATAAATCTAAACCCCGATTAATTATTTGCCCGATTAACCGATTAAACCAGAAACCCGATTAATTGAATACCCTAGTATGTAGACAAAGCATTAAGTTTACTACTTTCGACGCTTCCAAAAAACTTGACTAACACAGGATGAGTTGTTTTTCAGGATGGCAAAAAATTAAACAGCAATATGACACAAAACCATTCTACGGTAAAATTCCTACAATTTCAAGAAATTACGAAAATAAAACACTATATATAGACAACGGTTGGCTTAGAATTCGGTGTTATGCTAAAGAAAAACCTGGTTTTGGTTCAAAAGCCAATTGTATGAGAAAACATGAACGCAATCCGTGATGTATGTAGGTAAAATCCATTCGTATTGAGTAAAACGAGTTATTGTGAATGACATATTAATAAGAACATTGCTTTTCTTTATCCCCGTCTCCACACGCAATTTTTATTTCTTAACATAAGCAATAACGACGGCAGAATAACGGGACTTTATTTCCATACTTTATATACATATGTATAACATGTAATCCTAATTTATTTTAAAAATTTCTTATATTTATAGCTCAGCCAGAAGGCTTAGTCCCCATTTACACTGTAAGATTTTTCGCGCATAAGATTTTATTATTCTTCTTTAAACTTGCATTCGCGTTTACACACAAAGATTTTTATTGCAGCAGTTTGTACATTAATGTGCATGTTTATGTGTATGTAGGTATTACGAACGAAAGCACAAAACGAATTGCAAGTACATCAGAGTGTGTACCCCTTTATATGCCTCTTGCCTCTCTTGCCTATAAAGTAAACTTTCATGCGAGGAAAATCTGCATGTGTAAACGGCGACTTACTCACAGTCTTACGTTTTCCCATAGCCTTAACATAAGTAAAGCAATATTAATCCATTATGCTGTCGGCGTTATTGCTTTAATGCCAACATATATATTGCTATTCTAGGCGCGGGTAGCACTACGTCTTGAAAAGTCATCGATTTGTCTTGTCCTCACATGAATTTGTCTCGTGTGTACAGGAACATAACATTGAGAAAAAGTTCTCTGAGTTAACATTTATTGAGAAATATATGTTCAAACACAAATATGTACATGTACGTAAGCAATATAATTATCCACAAACCTACTCGTGTTATGAGCGGTTGTTATGAATGTCATATTAAAAAAATGCCAAAACACGAGTTTCAATGCCACGTTAGTGACGTATTCATAAATAATTTTTTTCTGTGTAATTATTTGTTCAATTCACGTGAAAATGGTAACATAATGCAATGTTTGACAGTAAGCAAATTATTAAGGTGTGATCTTCAGCACAACTGATGACTACTGTTGGTTTTTTATGTATGTAATTCTGTCGATGTTTACTGTCAAATGCCATACACAAGAACAAATTTCATCGCAGATGCCACCACCTTATTAATTTGCCTTGATTGACAGTAAACTACACATTTTAACAATTTATAAGTCTTGGCGAGAATTAATAATATTTTTTTGGCCTAAAATTGTACTAAAATATAGTAAAACGCTTAATTTTTAGTGGCAGAAATGGCGGATGATACAAATGAGGATAGTTGGCTGTATGGTACTTCTAACCCCGATTCCACTACAAATGAAGAAGAGCGTCTAGATGCTGAAAATGCTGTTGATGAAGCCGGTATTGCAAAAGTAGACTCGCAAGAATTGTTAAAAGCAGAAAATGAAGCTCTTGCTGCAGTAACCCAAGGTGATGGTTTAAATAATTTGCAAGACAAAGATGAAGTTCCGCCGGGCGAAGAGTTGGTGGATTTTGAAGATCCGGCCCACGAAATGGAAGAAGACGAAGAGGCAACCGCAGCAGCTACTGTTGCCGATACTACCGACATTGATGAGAAGGAAGAACCGAAAAAGGATGATTGTTCCGTGGAAGACGAAGATGATGCTGAAGAAGACGATGAGGATGATGATTCTGATGATGACATTAACGTTGTAATAGGCGATATTAAAGCTGCTCCCAGTACTTATAATATAAATAAACGGTCAAATTTATTGGCTGGAGCTAGTAGTCAAGAAAAGTCCAAGTCTACTCAGGTAGGAAAATTTTCTATCGAAGATTTTGAAGGTGTGGGTTCAATTAACGGTGTTGCTGCTCATGAGTTTAGTATAGATTCACTGGAGGATAAACCATGGCGTAAGCCAGGTGCCGACATAACAGATTATTTCAATTATGGATTTAATGAGGAAACCTGGAGGTCATATTGTGAACGTCAAAAGAGATTTCGTGTTGCTGAGAGTGGTGTCGGATTGGCTAGTTTGACTCAAAACTTAAATCCACAGCCAGAAAGACAATCTGAAAGTAATATACCAACAGGTCCACCTCCCGGCATGTTGCCATCCGGCCCCATGCCTATGGGACCACTAGGAGAACAGATACAAATGCCACCACCAGGAATGATGCCACCATCCAATATGCATCAGGGACCTCACCAGGGCATTCCACCTAGATTTGCATCTATGCCAAGAGGCCCTCGGCCGGTTAGTCAGCCTGGAACGAAAGAAAATGCTATTCAAGTTATGACAGCAGAATGTCGCGAATATTCACGGCCTGGACAAATGCCGCCGAATTTCGGTGGTCAAGGTCCCGCAGATGAAGCTTTCTTTCACGAACCGGAGCCTTTCGATTATGGATATGAGCCAACACAGGATTCGCAATGGGGAGGCGATAATCCAAATTGGGTACCTAGTGGTATAAAAGAACTGACACCAGGACCAAATTCTGGACCGCCTCAACAGATTTCCGGTCCACCGGGTATTTTACCCACTCCAATGGGGGTTCCGCCTCCTCAAATGGGTGGGCCGCCACCACAAATGCGGCATCCGCACGCACAGCCCCCAATGATGGGCGGTATGCCCCCACCAAATATGGGTATGGGTCCTCCTCCCATAGGAATGATGATGGGACCAGGTGGCCCTGGAGGTCCTCCAATGCACATGCCGATGGGACCGCCACGTATGATGGGTCCAAATGGTCCTCCTGAGCGTCCGGAAGACGAACGAGAAAGGAGACGCAGAGAAAGAGAATGGGATCGTGAAAGAGAAAGGGACAGAGATCGAGAAAGGTATACTACATACATATGTACATATTTATTATATTACTAACACTATACATATTTTAATCAGAATGAGACGCGAACGTTCAAGGAGTCGAGAAAAGTCTCGCCGAAGGTCAAAATCTCGTGAAAAAGAGCGGGAAAAGGATAGAGAGAAGGATCGTGATAAGGAAAGGGACCGCGAACGAGATAGGGATCGTGAGAGAGAACGTGAAAGAGATAGGAGTGAAAAAGTTGAAGTAAGTTTTTTTAACAAAAACTCCAAACATCGGTCTCATACATGTTTTTATTTTTGTTTCATTAGGAACCTGAACGTTCTGATGACGAGCGTGAGCGTAGAAGAAGAGATCGGGACCGAGAGCGTGAACGTGACAGGGATCGCGAACGGTAAATATAAATATATTTTTAATTGCTTGATTAAAATTAATAACTTACTGTTTCAGTTCTAGGCGTGAACGATCAAGAAGCCGAGAAAAATCTCGTCGGCGATCAAAATCTCGTGAAAAAGAACGCGAACGTTCTAGTAAAACTGGTACATCCTCCACCACGTCATCTTCCAGTCGCAGTGATAAGAAAAAATCGCACCGCAAAGAAGATGAAGAGTAAAGTTAAGATGCATAAACAGCGATAACAATTATATTCCATCAACCAGTCGCAGCATTTTTTCTTTAACTGCAAAATTTACATTGAAAATACGAAAAAGTGAAATGAAAATGTACATAATTTTTAAAAACAATAAATAGTATACAGTGAAAATTTCGTATTCCTTAACTCCAAGACGCATTTACAAGCATCTTATTATTGAATAAATGTAAATAGTAGTATCAATCGAAATGTATTTCGTAATTTCCACTCATATTGGACTTATATTTTTTTATTTTTTCCAACATTAATAGCATTTTTATTGATTTGGTCATTCCGTTGTTAAAACATCGAAATATTCATCGCAGACCCACAAAAGTATATATATTCTGGGTCCTTATAAAATTCCAAGACGATCTAGCTATGTCTGTCTGTTGGAGGCGCTGAAATTTTGCTGAAATTATTCCTATTTTTTAAAAGGACATTTTGTGTTGAAAATGGTAAAAATAGAGCGGATGGTTTTGGCGGAATCTACATCCGCAGGAACACCAATTTCACTATACATTCTTAATTTTAACTCGCTATATTGTCATAAAATACGACCCAAGATCTCTCGTCCTAGAAAAATGTAATGATGAAATGCAGAAAATGTTCGCTTGAGCAAATACATCCCCAAGAGATGGTGAGATAATAAAGCGAGATCACTTTTCAGCATTCGGAATGAGGCTAGGAGGAAATACTATAAATCTAAGCCAATGAAAGATTGCACTCATTAACGCAGATAAACTCAGGGAATATAATGCTGATTGGGAAAGGATATGTGAAACAAATACATCAGATTTTGAAAAATACATCAGAACAAAGAATTTAGATTCAGCTCAAGGTGATGACGGCATATCCTACGGGACACATATAAATCTAGATATTCAGGAGAGACTGAACATTTTTGAATTCATGGAAAAACTGAATATACTACCACCCAGATCTTTCGCGTTTAGTAAGCGACATTACAATGTAATAACGATGTTATAAACACAATTTAGATATACAAGATAAGGGACTTTCAGATGATGGTAGTGTGTATAGAGAAGGCCTATGATAATACGTACCTAAACCTATTATACAGGTGCTTAGTAGCCAATCAGTTCAATCCTCACATAATTAAATGACTAGACGAATTCCTGGGAAAAAATTAAGACATGTTCAGTAACGGCAAATGATGGTCTGGTACAAGCTAGCGCTCTGTCTCCTATTCAACATTTTCACGTCGAATTTATATGACATATAGGACGACCTTCGGATGCATTTTCACGGACATTACCCAGACACCATGATTCTCGAAATCTGACTTTGCCAAAATTAGAATCAGAATATTTTCCTTTGTAAATATCTACTTAAAAGATAAAGGGCTTTGTTGGCATTTATGCATCACAATTCCCTTTCAGCATTTAGCTAAATGATAAATTTCCACATATGGCAACTCAGTTGCACAGTGAGTTATGTAGTAAAAAGAAGAAGCATAAAAAATATTTATTTTATTTTTGTAACAAAATGCCAATGGAAGAAAAGATTCCCCTTAAAAATACAGAAGCGTAAGTAAATCTAGTGTATGTATTATTCTGACTATGTTTTTTACATTATTTTATTTGTAGGACTTTAAAAATTCCCTTCGAGTCAGCACAACACGCCGAAATTGCATATCGCGTTTTAAGTGTTGACCAAGAACCTAGACGCAATTTTGTAAGTAAAGATTTGCGTTTAGTGGAAAACAGTATTGAAGTGTATTTCACTGCGGATCAAGTGAAAAATTTAAGGACTGCTATAACATCATTCTTCGAAAGTCTGCTCCTGTGCCAAGACACCATCAAATCATTTGATTTAAAAGAAACAAAAAATGCCAGAGCACACTCCGGCACCAACACCGCATAGAGCAATATATGGTTATGCCTTTTATCTATTAGTTATAGCTCTTTTTGTATTTTACTTTTTATGGGCACTGCTGCCAACCAAAGAATGGGGTTTAACCTATTTGCCGGATAAATATTTTGCTGTACTACTTCCAATGTTGGTGCTGGTGGGGTTGTCTTTCTTTGCATTTTTCATTTATCCTGCTATTAGCATGTCTCTTACTGCAGACATAGATGAAATGGCCTCAGTTGCTGATGTGTCGTTGATATTAAAAGGGAAACAAAAAAAAATTGTCCGATCTTGGAGTGAATTACAGCAAGAAATGGTACCAAATAGAAAAGCATCCAAAAATAGTGGCAATTTAATTGAAAATTGTTATTACTGTTTAGGAAGTCATAGTATACCCAAGGTGGCAGATCAGATTGACACCTTACGATTTATGGATTTAGCGGAAGTAAATAAAAAATTATTTGAATAAAAATTTATTGGCTTTGTTTTTAATTAAGTCTACAAATTAAATAGAATTTATTTTCTTTTGGTTCGTACAGTGGTCCAGCCATCTTCTGGTTCGACAAAATCATCTTTTTGTTTGCGGGACTGAGATCTAGTAACTCTACTGCCGGTCGCCTGTTCCTCATCAATACCCCCCTCAATATCCATTAAGTCATCATCGTCATTATCATCTGTATCACTGCCGTCTTCTGATGAAGAATCACCCTCGATAGGAGTGTAGGTTACTTTGACATCAGGTCTCAGCCATTCGTTTCCTTGCGGCAATTTACTCAACTCTTGTTCAATTTCAACGTATTGGCCCTGTAGGCTCATGTGTTTGTAACGTAACAAATGTTGGCATATTTCAGGCACTGACCCATCTTCGCATATAGTGTCAAATTCTTGATCCATTAAATCTTCAATGACATCCTGCAGTTCACCCTGTGTAATGTTATCGTTTCCAATGCAATACTCATAAGTATAGTTCATGATTTCTATAGCCACCTACAAACAAAAAAAATTAAGAGATGCCAGAACCATTTTGATTTACATTTAAACGTACTTTTTGTCCATTTCTGCCACCCATTCCATGTTCAACGGCTAAACGAAGATTCTGCCAATTGTTAAAGATCTTTTCCACAATTATACGATAATTTTTCTTAAATTCTTCTGAATTCATGTCGAAAATATTGTTTTGTTTTGGATAATTTCTTAAACAACTCAACTCAGATGTATTTCACGTGTATTTACACACTTGTAGTGCTACCATATTTTTCTTGTTTTCCTTGCAATTTATTTATTAGAATAAATTACATTAACCAGTGAATTAATAAATAAAATAAATTGTAATTTATTTAATGTAACATACGTTTATAGAATGGACAAATTGTTAAAATTACGTTTTAATTGACTTGAGAAATTTTAGCTGATGTCTGTGTAGTTAAATGGAGTGAATGTTTCAAAATACAAAGAACAAGCATTTGTTTACAATTGATTGTAAAACAACAATTCGCGCTTTTATTTTCTGTGATAAAATATCCTCTGTGATAGAAAAACTTGCATATTTTATTTGTATTGTCCCAAATGTCTGAAGAAGATTATCCAACGAAATCCAAAAATATAAGTGATGATGATTTGAACACTTCACATCTGGTCTCCAATACACACGATAATGATGAAGATGACGATGAGGGAGAAGAAATAACAGCTCAAAAGGTGCTGGAGTTTTTAGAATCAGCCTGGACCAATGAAATTTGTGCACCTGAAATCCTGCCTCACCAAAGCGATATGTTGGAACTGATGATGGGACAAGTGGCTCACATGGAAGAGAACATGAAAGATTTGGATAAAAATGATTTTCGTTGTGTGATCCACCAAATGGAATTGGAGCGTATTCGTTACATTATAGCCAGTTATTTAAGATGCCGTTTAAAAAAAATTGAAACATATAGCAAACATATTCTGAATGAAGAAGCGACTAGAGAACCAGATGAAAAACGTTTATCACCGGAAGAAACAAAATTTGCCCAGGAATACTACGAGAATGTTGAACAATATTTCCAGCAAGTTGCTTTACAATACATGCCTAATATGCAAAGATCAGAAGCTGATCAGCGAGTAGTTAGACCAAATCTTATGTCTCATGTTTTCATAAAGGCGAACGTCTCAGGTAAGTTTTAACAGATGTATGTACATCAGAGTCTTCGAAAAACAACCTAGAATTGTTCTATGTATTTTAGAAATACGTTCTGTTAAATATTATAATGGTAGGATAGAATTAACTGATGGCGCAACGACTATTAAGTTTGGTGATGCATTATTAACAAGGATTTTTTGCAAAAATGTTTGCATAAAATAATTATTTTTGTATTTTAATGTAAAAGATTCGAATATTTTGTGCCTATATATTTCTTTTCGGCCATACACCTTGGATCACTCTAATGTACATACTAGTGAGTATTATAAGTTGAGCCGATTATGGCTTAGTTACTAGGATTTTTTGAATATATTTAAATGATATAGCAAATAAACATATTCAGCTATAGCTGGAACTTCCATTTTAAAAGTTTTGATTTAATTTTAATCACATTTCTGGCCTAAATGACATTTAATTATTTGCTATTTGGCACCTAGATTTTATTTAGCTAAAATGAAAAAGACACTGGTTTTAAAATTATTCTTGAATTCGGTCGATATTCAACACACCTTTTCAAATCTATCGATCAAGTGCGTGTTTTTTTAATATTAAACATTAGCTTATTATTTTTTTTAGTTCCTGCCGTTGTCGTTGGAGTCGATGATGAAGAAGTGGATTTGGCGGCTGGCTCTCAACATATTATTCCATATCAATTAATTTCTGATTTAATACAAAAGAATCAGGTGCAATTAATATAATAAATTTGTACATATTTTAATTATACTATAATTTCTTTTTCTAAATTTTAATTAATTTAAATTCTATTCTTACATATAAATTAAATAATGGATATACCTTTTATTGAATATTTGTAAAGGCAAGATCAAAAGTAATTATTCAATAAAAACATTTTACAATAACGCATTTAATCAATAATTAAAAAGAATGGTTTCACGTCTTTGCTAATGAATATTTATGTAAATAAAGCTTTGTGCTGAAGTTTTATTTATATTTTTGTCCTGGTGAAATTATTGTACTGGTGAAATTATTGTGGATCGTCACTCTCAGTTGGACTTAAATAATGATCTAAACGTCTCTCCTGCCTTTCGGGATGATTGAACATAACTCGTTTACGTGGCATAGGCACTGGTTTTTGTGTTAAATTCTGTTGATGTACTATTGCTTTAGTAAGATGTTCATCGGGTTTCCTCATGGGTGATGCTAAGATCCGCTCCAATCTCTGTTTGAAATTTCTCGTCTCAGTAGTTGCGTTGTTTAAAGGTGTAGAGGCTTCCAATGACACGTCATCCTCATCTGATACAGAATATTCATCAGAGTAATGTTGCTGTTCTTGAATCTTGTTTCTTGTGGCAGGTTTGGTTACTTTTAGCAGAGCTTCGGCATTTTCCGGCATTTTTGTTGAACACAATTTGTCTACAAATTTTTTAATTTTATTTCTGGTTGCATAAAAGTGTGGATGCTTCTAAATAGTAATTTTATTTAGTATTAAAGTAAATTGTATAATTTGCATTACTACCTGTTTCAATTTGTTTCGCTTTTCGTTAAGATCGACCGAAATTCTTTTCTTCACAGTGGAAGGTAAAGATTTGGTTCTCATATCCAAACCCAATGTCAAGAGTCGACGATTTGAAAGTTTTATTGCATCCTTCTTTGTCACAATTTTTGGTTTAACTGAAAGTTGTCTTCGAAAATGGGAATTAAAATTTACATAAATTGGGTGGTCAAATATGTCGATATTACCAACTAAAATTAATGCTTAATATGTTTTAAAATATCATTTCTAAAATAGTTTCTTGTAGAGGTAACTGCTGTTGAATTGGATGTATGCAAAATGGACCTTTTAAGATTTTTTATATTTGTTCCAAAGGAACTGTACGCTATTTCAATATCATCTTGTTAAAATCAAATGACAAAAATACAATTTGGTTGTCATTTAACCAAATCTTATTTTTTACAATTTTTTGCAAAAATTTTAAATTTACTTTTTTAAGTTATTCTCAAGAACCGATTCGAAACGGTAACGGTTGTTGCTGTTATTTAGGTAACACTATTTTAATGATTTCGGTCTGACTTAAATTTATAATAAATTTTACAAAAATTAAAAATATGATGATTCTGCAGATTCCAATAAACTCTATTATTAAAATCTAATATTATATTTTACAGGTAACGGTAATTGCTGTTATCTCGGTAACGATAGCTTAACTACTACCATTAGTTGAGCTACTACCATTGTTTGAATTCTAACTTCGTCGATTACAAATTACATAATATTATATTTGTTCCAAATATTAGAAACATCTGAAAAGAGTCATATTTGTCTTTGATTCAACTCAACAAAAGTTTACTTTTATTAGAAGACCTATTTTTTTTAAACTAAGTCTATCTACACATTTTAACTGTATAGTTGGGAATATGGACAAATTTGTTGTTGTGTAATTACTTGACATTCGGGCTCTTTTTCTTTGGGATTTGTTTCTTGTGTGGAACATTTTTTTTTGTGTGGTTATTTATTTCTTCTTCATTTTCTTCGTCCAAAAGACTGTCCGGAACATCTGTGCTTTCATCTTCAGATAAACCACTGGACATTGATTTGTTGTTATAGTCAGAATCTATTGATTGTTTTACATTGATTATTCATAGGTAATGTTGTAGTAAGACGTACAATTGATTGATGTAGGAACTTACTCTTTTGTGGGTATGTTTCTGGGCTGTGCTTAACAAAAGTGTGATTGCTTTCAGATAATGAGGTTTCCTTAAACTGATGTTTTTCTTTCGGGCGTATAGACATTTTCTCTACTTCGTGATTGTAATCGATTTTGCTATCGGGTGTCTGATCACTAATTTCAACAATTTTAAAAGTTTCTTTATTGGATTTTTTCGTTGTATCCTTTTTCATTAGATTGTCGTTGGAATTAAAATTCTTTTGTAATAGAGCTTGTTCATTTAATTTGGTCAATTCCCTTTCTAATTGCTCTAGTTTTTCTTTGTAGTTCATTTCCATTTTATTAACGACTTCCTCTAATTTAGTTGCACTTGCTTTACCAATATCTTCTACTTTCTTATTTAGTAAGATTTCTAAATCCTTAATAGACGTTGTTGGTTTTTGTTTTTCATTGTCCACTTCATGCTCCATTTGATTTCTTGTCAGTTCTAATGCAGTACTGAGATCTTGCAATTTGATATTAACTTCACTTAAAAATTCAGAGTTTTGACTTTTTTGTTCTTCTTTCCACTTTTCAAACTCTTGCAATTTCTCTTGTAACATACACAGCTGCTGTCGACTTTGTGAGGAAGAACTAAGATCGTCTTCGCTATTTTCATCTTTCTCTTTTATTTCGGATAAATTGCTTTGAATACCAATGCTATGGACTGAAATTTGATCATGTTTTTCTAATGCTACTGTCTCATTTCGAGATATTTCTTTAATGATTGATTCTGTACTTCTTTCTTTGATTTCTCGTTCCGCGTTATTCAATCTCTCTTTGAGCTGTTTGATCTCCAACTCAAGTTTAATGGTATTTATTAAAGTCAAATCATTTTCTCGGTCTTTCAATAAAGACTGTGCTGTGTCGGATTTCTTTTCTGGTTTACCAAAAATTCCGCTGTGTTTTCGGGAAATGTGCAGATTAAGTGCATCGTTGCTAACGAAATTCTTAGTACACAAATGACACGGATATATAACTTCATGAATTGCTTCGATTTGCGTTATTTTCTTGTGTAACTGCAATATTTCATTGTTGGCCTCGGTCAAAGATCTTTTCAGAGTAACAAGATCCATTTGGGAAACACCATGGGACTCTCTCAAATCTGTTACAGTTTCTTCCAAAAACTTACGACAAAATAACAGATATTGCACCGAAAATTGTGAAAGCATAAAATATTTAGCGATACCACTATCTAAAATATTTGACTCTAAGATTGAACCCAAAGGTGCTTCGGATAAATGATTCAATACAGCATCTATATGTTCCAAACTTTGATCTCTTAAAATCCGCTCTACTTCCATTGAGCCTACAATTATATAAATACATGCAAATATACATACATACATATTTGTTAGGTCTGGACTTTAAAATAATCTAATATGTCATTTGTACCAATTAAACGCCAGTCTAAAGGACCATCTTTATAATTGCGCAACTTAAAGCCGGATTCTCTTGCCACCTGAGGATAGTTGTACGTAAAATTAAAAGACATTGTTGTTAGAAATTATTATTTTAAAATTTATTATTGATTCAAGAGTTTCTGAAATGGCTTTTTTGTTGTTACTATTAAAAAAAATAACGGTTACTTAGCAACGGATTTTCTCCCTTTAAACAGTATATATGAATATACAGTACAACATTTTCCGACAGGGTTGCATTTATGTTCAGTGCTACCACTTCATGTGTAATTACACATGAGAAAATGTCTTGTTTTGAGTCAATAAACCATGTTGTCTTCTTCAACATGTTAACAATCATAAGAAGCGTTATACAGAAACCTGAATATATAATATCCAATACTGGTTGTTGGATCAGACACGCCTCATATCAGGTGATTGTGAAAAATAATTTTATTAACATTCTTAATAACCGTAGAATGCCCACGGTATGTCAATTTTATTAAAAATATTTAGGGGCAAGGAAAGTAAGTTTAGTTTTAAACAAAATATTATAAAGCATGTGAAATTTTTCATCTGATGTTTAGGAATCTGTAATGTGTAATTTAGAATTCCCTTGGTGGCAACACTGCTTATATTTGCTAAATCCAGTGTTGATAACTTTGTGATTTTCCCTAAAATCTGATACGGATGTGATACTCAGCATCATGCTCTTATTGATTCAGTCAGTAGTAATAATCATCTATTATATAAAACATCATCGTCGCAACAATATAAAGGAATTTCTGTAATAAATTATGTAAAAACTTCCGTCGAATATCGTTTTGTAAAAAGATGTCACAACTATCATTGTTATTAATTTTTCTTTTAGTTTCTCATACATATTCAATGGGTAAGATGTGAAAAAGTGTTTTTTTTTTTTAAATAAATACTCATTGAATTTAAAATAAACTACATTGTACAAGATAAATTTGTATGTAGTTCAATTATGGTTTTGTGTATCCTTTGTGAATCCACCCCTCAAGTACGCATGTCTTCTTCTAAGAAGAAGCAGCAAACCGGAAGGGAGTGAGAGAGAGAATATTTCTTTTGTTTACTAACAAACATTTGTTTACAATCAACATTTGTTTATAATCAACAAGCAAGCAACAGGTTTTATTGACAAGAGATTATTTACTTATTTTTTCTTTCCGGTCTTTTAGCTCCCTTAAGTTTTGAAGCCAATCCTGATACTAAACGTTTGTACGATGATCTTTTAAGCAATTATAATCGCCTCATTCGACCAGTAGTCAATAATACGGAAACACTAACCGTATGGCTGGGCCTTAAATTGTCGCAATTAATTGAAGTCAATCTAAGAAATCAAGTGATGACAACTAATTTATGGGTTAAACAGGTACTTCCTAATGATATTCGATATTCTTAATTTATTATGTTAATTTTGGATATTTTTATAGCGCTGGTTTGATTACAAATTACGTTGGGATCCTGAAGAATACGGTGGAGTTGAGCAACTGTACGTACCGTCTGAACATATTTGGGTGCCAGATATTGTATTGTATAACAATTGGGACGGTAACTATGAGGTACATATGTTTCTATACAAAAAATATATGTGTATTATAATAATGGAACGGATGTTCATGCATTTATTGTTTGAAAAATACGAGCCAGCAACAAGTTTTTTTGCAGATTTAAATTATAGTATTTATTACTATGTTTAATTGAGCTTTAAAATAAACTAATATTTAGGCCCTAATTTTATAAATCACTTGAAATTTTTGTTTTGTTTTATATACAAATTATTAACAGAACAAACGCACCAAAATTCAAGCGTTGAATTTCCTTTCAAAATTTGAAAATTTTTTATATAAAACAAAAACAAATTTTTAAAATTTTTGAAATTTTGTTTTTGCTTTCCATATAAATATCACTTTGGTGACATGATTTAAAAATTAGGGTCCATTTAAATAATTAAATTTGTCTAACAATATTCTGTATAAATATACATATTTAGGTAACCTTGATGACAAAAGCAACTTTGAAATACACGGGCGAAGTCTTTTGGGAGCCACCAGCTATTTACAAATCATCGTGTGAAATGAATGTCGAATATTTTCCATACGATGAACAAATTTGTTTCATGAAATTTGGTTCATGGACATACAATGGGGCACAAGTGGATTTGAAACATTTAGATCAGGTAGGTGTGACAAAAAAACAAATAAAATAAAAGCATTAACATGTTAATAATGTACTTGTGTTGGTATGTAGGTACAGTGTTTGACTACATGGAAAAATAATAACTACCCAGCAGTTCTGGGTGAACTAATGTCCCGAACTAATGATCATTTAGTGTGATCACTAGTTATATAATTAGCTACATGATTAATTACTTTAACATGTGTTGGCCCAACATAAATGACAATGAGACTGTGATAGCTGGCCCAAAGTAGTCAACCAATGGCATTAACATACCGGTTACACATATTCAGATTGACATCAATGAGTTAGTCTAAAATAATACTCTTATTCTATTAATTGAATAATGTACGTATCCTAAGCGGAAGTTAATCGACATCAATGAACTCTATTATTCTAACCCGCAGTAACACGAAGTCTGGTTATATGTTAACTAATAGTTATAGTGACAGTTTTCATACAAAAATAATTTTAACCGACAATATAACTATTAGTTAAGGCATAACCAGACTTCGTGTTAATGGGGGTAATAAGTTAATAATGTATAAACCATAGAATAAACACATAGAACGGAAGGAGATAGAAATATCAATGGAAAACATTACTCTCTTTTCATACATACGGGTGATACAATAACAAAATCAGTGTTTAAAAAACTAGACTACAAGTAGCAGTAGCAACGAAAAAACAGAAGTAGTCTAGTTAAAAAATTAATAAAAACTCGGAGTCAATCAATTACTACTACTATACATTTTGGTAGCAGTAGTTGTAGTAGCACCAATAAAAGAAAAATTTAAAAGTAGCAGAGTAATTTATTTTCTATTGCTGCCTTAAAAAAGAAAACGTTTTGATGTAGCAGAGTCATTAGTTTTTTATTAATTCTGCTAATTTTAAAATTAGGAGTAATAGAAGTAGCAGTTGAGGTAGTAGAAGAAGTAGCAGTTGAAGTAGCAGTTGAGGTAGCAATAAAATAAGTCAAAAATAAAAATCTTCAGCCAAAAAAGTTGTTGTTGTGAATGTATATTTGTGTATGTTGGTCGTGTTGTAAACAAAAGTTTGGCTTTTTTGTTATACACACAGACAACACGATCTTTCTGTTAGCAACACGAACATCTGAGACGAATAAAAACGAATAATTCTTTCAAACACTCTCAAAACAAAAACAACACACAGTGTTTAATTCTGTCAATTTTGGTGTTATGACTGAAGATTTTCTTTTTTGACTACTTTTATTGCTAACTGCTGCATCAAATGCTACTTAACTGCTACCTTATTTCTAAATAATAAAAATTAAAATTCGATATAGAGCAGTAGCAATGATTTGTATTTTTATGCTACTACTCCATTTACAATTCATGTTTTATTACTACTGCTCTGTTAAGAGTTTTATATTTTGATGGTAGCAGTAGTTTAAAAAAAAAACAAGAACGAAAAAAGACAAATGCTACCGCTACATGCACTTTTTTGAAGCAGTAGTTGTAGCAACAGTTAAAAATTTTTTAGTTTCGTAGCTTTTTAAACACTGAACAAAATACATGCAATACATTCTCATGAATTAGGTTTATGACAACAGACTTAGATTTTTGACTCTCAGTTACCTATCTAGTTGTCATCTATGTATGGTAATGCTAGTAACAAAATTGTGTAATATGATCCGACTCTAGATTACTTGGCGTAAATAAAATAACAGTCTCTAAAGTATAATATAAAATTATTTTAAAAATCACGTTAAAGGGTAATATATTAACTGACTTTGTCAGAAAATATTAGTGGGGTGTAAAGAAGCTAAATCTTAAATAGAAATATAATTAGTGTTTTGAAATTACTACAGATTGATCTAACAAGGGACAGTAAAATGCAAATACACCCAGCATTATATAATTTGTGGAATGTAAAATGGCTTATACCTCAAGTGAAAAATGTAAACATACTAGTGACTACACTCTAGATTACTTAGAGACACTAAAGTGACAATTGACTTCACGCTAGATTACCTGGATTTATAAAGCAACCAATTGACTTTTCTCATACACAAGCATCAAATTAGAGTCAGCCATTACTGAACATAAAAGGGGCATCCTAATGAACACTAATAGATATTGTTACCTTAATATAAAAAGGCCCTAACTCTTGTTTTTTTTGTAAGCCTAGATTTTCATTTATTTTGATAAATGGTCCGCTCATATATCATATTTAGTCAAAAAATCTCGACTTAAAAAAACGAAATATTCATGCATATGTATGTAAACTATTTAATATAAGTTTAAAATTTTAATAATTTAATAAAAAAAGTATAAAACCAGGGATGTGCGATTACAGTGCACTCGCGATAATATGAACTAATTAAAACCAGGCCAGTTCACTTTTGCAAGAATGTTCATATTTGCGAATGGCATCTAATTCATATCAACAGCTAGGGAAGTTCAAAAATTATTAAGCAATTGAATTTGAATTTAGCCACTACCTTTTTGATTTAGATTTCAACTCTGTGTTCATATTATCGCGAGTGCACTGTAATAGACTAACCAAACATTCTGATTAATCAATTAATTGATTAATCATTTGTAACTTATTATTGCTTTGAACCAAAGTATAACCTTTGAACAATTAAAATAAAAATTATTCAATTAATTATGGATATGAATAATCAAAATGTTAATCGAACATCCCTAGCTAAAACTCAAAAAAAAAATGTAAATATGTAAGTGCGGATTTTTCCAAGTATTCTTAGTAATATTATTGGAAATGATTATTTTTGTTTGTGTTATCTTGGAAACCATAGGGTAACATAGAGACGAGACGTAATTGTCAAAAACCTAAGTCTGTTGTCAAAAACCTATCTCTGGCAACAACAAAATACATGCTAGTCAATGTATTTTGTTGTTGTATCCGACATATGATTTGTTGTATTTTTGTTTGACAAATCGGAGTGTCTCGTCTCTATGTATAATTCTCTATGTTGGAAACCATATTCTTATACATATCATGTTTTAATAAACTATTTGAAATAATTACAGGTTCCTGGTAGCAATCTAGTGCATATTGGAATTGATTTAAGTGAATTTTACTTATCTGTCGAATGGGACATTTTGGAAGTTCCTGCTACGAAGAATGAAGAATATTATCCCGATACTTTAGAGCCATTCTCTGGTAAATTTGAAACAATAAATATGTTTTAGAGTGCTGATAATGTTAAACTAACGTATTACTTTTGATATTCTTCACAGATATTACATTTAAATTGACAATGCGTCGCAAGACTTTATTTTATACAGTCAATTTGATTATACCATGTGTGGCATTGACATTCTTAACGGTGTTGGTATTTTATTTGCCAAGTGATTCGGGTGAAAAGGTGAGATTTGCGTGATTTACCATTCTCTCTTCTATTCTGTTGTTTCTGTTCTCTTTGTTTTTTTGTTTGAGTTGATTGTAAATTGTGTTGGCTTATTATTAACAAGATCAGTTAAGATCGGCTACAACTTTATATTTAATTGTTTAAAATGTAGTACGTACAAACTTGTATGAAACTAGTTAAATTATTTTAATGTTTGCATGCTCTGTTACTAACGATCTGAAGCTAAAATGTTTTAACCTTTTGTTTGATTTCCCTTCTATTGGAACTCTGCTCTTCATATTCAATTTCATCTTATACACCACAATTTTGATTTATTTTTCTTATAATTTCATGATTACCTTTTTATTTGCTTATAAAATATTTATTTCTTTGACTATTAAAAAAAATATATATCTTAAAATTAACACAACTGATCATAATCGTAAAATTGAAATTCATATTTAAATACATACTAGTATGTGTACTATATATACATATTTAATGTACATTAAGGTGGCCTCGATAAACGTACAATAGAAAAATGAAAGTTTACTTAAAATATTTTAAAATAGCATTTCTCAAAATGTTTGTTCTATCATAAGAAGATGTAAACTTTCATATGGGATCACCCTAATGTGCATATATGTGTAAATACAAGCCAAATACAAATGTACTGTATGTGTATTGATCATTTTGTTGTATTAATTCAAGAGTAGTGAAATTTCATAACGTAAATATCATCGAATGTATTTTGTGAATCAATATTAATCAATATTATAATTATGAAATCCATATTCGTATCGATTGTGTAGTTGTGTTGTGTGTGCATTTAAACAAAAAAAATAATTAAAAAATTGTTAACATTTCGTGTATGTATGGTAGCCATATTGTATTATATTAAATTGTTTATTGTTAAGTACGTATGTTAAGTAAATGTGAGTGAATCAAATTAAGTTTCAATTTCGCCAATTTCACACTGGGTAACTTTAAAGTTTTGACATGGTATGGCACTGTATGATCACAAAAATTGTTTGTGATAAATATGAAAATTGTTATAAACATTCATTCACTGTTCATACATAGGTATGGGTCAACTTTGGTGGCCATTTGAACAAGTACATATTATGTATCATAACTCATTCTTATTATAGTTAAATATTCAACAGTAATTAAAAATAATTTCAATATAAATAGTGAACATAAACGTTATAAACATTACTGTCACTTTAATTCAAATTAAATTTATAACTGCATATACACAATTAAGTCACTTACTTATCAAGTGTTATCATTAAAAGTTAATTGCCTGAAATAATGATAATCTTCGAAATTTACCAAATAATTTTGAAAATTTTAAAGACAGCAAATATTGATGGAATTTTCAAATTAAAATGTCACATCTATAAGTGGTCAATTTAAGTTTTGTCTTGCTATTCCGATTGATTGATTGATAGTCCTGTTAAAGTTTAAAGTTAAATATAGCACTTAAACAAGTTTGTATTTAAAATAGGGAGGCCCTTATTTTTAACTTTTTCGATTTTCGATGCTACCAATGTCTAAAATTGTTCTTGTTCTTCAAAAAACCAAATGCTGAAAAAGTTTTCGGTGTTGAAAAAATTCAAATTAAATATAACAGGCGACTTAGTCCTTTTTTGGTTCTCAATTTCTATTACTTACTAGCTGAACGGCCCGCCCCGACTTCGCCAGGTAGCTATTTGTTAATGTTAGTTCATCAAGTTTCTCCAAAAAATTTCTCTTATTAAGGAAAATGAGAAGTGAAAAATATAATATAATAAAAATATATTGAAAATTAAAATTTCCGAATTTTTTAATTTTTTTCTTTACAAAAAAATCAGCCAAATCGCTCCACCGTTCTCACGTATTGCCATTTCATACATGGACCTTTTCATTTTTATAATGTATATAGATTTTGTTTTTATAGCGGAGCGCGGAATCGATATAGCCATGTTAGTCTGTATGTTGAAATCAACTTTCCGTAGCCCCAAACAACTTACATACATGATTCATACATCAATATAACCTCTATAGACTCGGTTCGGTTGCTATTTAAAATCGGCCCACAAATGTCTGAGATATAAGGACCTAGATTTTTTACCTATTTTTTTTTATCAACATCTGAATTACTAAGTCAATACTGATATCTAATGATAGAATAATGAAGACCTTTGCAACGCCATAGCAAGTCGGACTTACAATGGGTCAAAATCGGGAAAAATGTTTTTTAAGCCGAATTTTTATTTCACCAAATGTTATACATTAATAAATTTTAAAATAAAATATTTTTGTAGATTAAAAAAAAAAATTTATATTAAAAAAAAAGTTTGGCATAAAATTTGTTTCACCAAAAAATTAAAAAAAAGTTTGAAATGAAAATTATTTTTTTTTAATTTTGTTTACCTAAAAATATTTAAAATTTATATTTTAAAGTATTATTTGGTGAAGGGTACATAAGATTCTGCACAGCCAAATATAGTTTTCTTACTTGTTTTTAATAATCATGGAATATAATAGAATAGAATACAAAAATAGTTATTAAAGGCTTTTATAGACGGGAATACTGAGTATTAATATTTGTGAAAAACTTATGTATCATAATACAATTTCATAGTCTAAAGAAAAATGTTATTTGATTTTCAAATAATACAAATGATTTTTTTGATTTACGGTCGGTACTTATAAATTTGTTAAAACAATTCGAAAAGTTTTTATTTCCATGAAATAATGCAAACAATTAACGTGAAGAAAATATTGAAAATAAATAAAATTTGCAGAAAAACATCAACAATCAATATAAAAATATTTCCAATAGTTACTGCCGTGTAAACATGAAATGTTTTTTTCAAAATGATTTCTTGACAAACTGGATGATTTGAATAATATTTTAAATTTGAAAAGTATTAATACATACTCAGTATTGCCGTCTATATAAACCTTAACAAACAAATTTCATGTTTTTTTATAATTTTAACAATTTTTAGTGTGGTGTCTTGGACAATTGAGAGCTCCTATAAGGGTAATAAGGACATAGAAATTCAAAATTACAACGCAAAGAAACAATCTAAAGTGAAATTTTAGAATTTTGATGCTTTTTTCCGTCGATTAAATGATTGTTTTTAATCCTCAAATAAAATGTGCAACCTCTAAACGTTATCCATTTTTGGATTTGGTATTTAGATGACCATAAAGAATTTTAGAGCATCGAAAATAAGGTCCTTCCTAATGTATAAGTCTGTATGTAAGCGAGTGTTTTTTTTTGTTTGTTTGTATGTGTATGTAAGTAAGTAAGTAAGTATGTATTCATTACAATATTAAATGTTCAATTCGCTTATGTTTGTATGTATGTATGAGTAAACGTGTTTGAGTGTGTGTATACTACTTATGTATGTTTAAATTACAAAATCGTTGATTGAAACATGAAAAATTAAATAAAAAAAAAAGAAAAATACAATGTCGTCCTTCCTTACTTCCTCTATTTCTTCTGTTAATATTGATGCAATGCAATGCGATGCGATTGAATTCGATTGGCATACATCCATCGTATCGATCGATTTACATACATATCGTTGACAGGTTACGTTATGTATTTCTATTCTTGTGTCTTTGACTGTGTTCTTCCTCCTTTTGGCTGAAATTATACCGCCAACATCATTGGCAGTACCGTTACTAGGCAAATATCTACTATTTACAATGATACTGGTATCGTTGTCTGTATGGACAACTGTGTGTGTATTAAACATACATTTTCGGTAAGTGTGAACCAAAAGACTCAAGATCTATAATAAATCTATTAACTAGTATATACATATTATTCATTATTCATCATTTGCAACGATTACATTTTAATCCGATACAAAATTTCTCTTAGATCTCCCTCAACGCACAAGATGTCACCGTGGGTACGTACGGTTTTCATAAGTTTTATGCCAAAAGTTATGTTCATGCAGCGATCTCCTGTCGATATGCCTGATTTTGCCAACTATTATCCGGAATATAATGGTTACACAAATGAAATTGATGTTCGGTAATAAACTCAAAGATTATTTCACATTTGCCATAAAATTAGAGAAAACATATTAGTAGGAATATTTAATAAAAATGTTTTTTTTAAATTTTCAGGGACAGTATTAGTGATTACCCGTGTGATTTTAAAGATGGCCAGGATGTTGTATATGACAATGGCGTACAACCATCCATAGGTAAGAAATATGTAATAATGTCATATTTTCAGGGACTGACTGAAAAGTATTGTTTGTTTTGATCTTCAAACTAAAAAAAGATACCTGTTTGAAAATTCTTATCAATATCTCTATTTAGTTAGTTGAGGTTTTAAGTCTGATAATATGTATATTAGAGTGTCCCTTAGAATTAAATGTTAAAAATGTTGACACGGTACCCGCTGAATACTTTCGCAATGACCTCAAACTACCAACATTTTTTTTAGCTTGTTCTAAGATGGGCAACCCGTGCCGCTCGAAGTTTAGAGGTGCATTTTCACTGGGAAAATATGCAATTTTTTTCAGTTTTTGTAAAAATTTTGCCATTAAAAAATTACTTTTGCAATTTAATTTAAAAGAATCGAAATGTGTACGTAATTGTCGTTCTAATGAGATATAAAAGACAAAAATTGGTTAAAAATTGTAAAGTTATTAAAAATTCGCCAGGCCATTAATGTGTCTCAGGCCACTAGAGCAAGAAATGTAGAAACAAAAGTAACATATTTTGAGAAATATTAAAATAAAAGTTTATTTTTATTTAAAATATATCAATATTTACTTGTATATGAGTTTTTGTCTTCGCAGGTATGACCAAAAAAAATAATTTTTTTTAACGGCAGTTTCAAAACAACATTTTCAAATTTCTAAAAATTTTGTTAAACAAATTTTAGAATTTTTTGATCATCACATAAGGATTTATTGACAACATAATAGGGAATAAAAATGTGAAGAAAGTATGTCAATACCTCCTATAGTTTTTCCGTAACCGCAATTCTTATTTAGTCATAATACAAAGAATTTTGAAAAAAGGTATCTGAATATTAATCAAACCAAATTACTTTCCAGAGGTTAACTTTTGGAGTAACTAATTTCGTGAGCCCGTCTAATGTACTTGTATTTTAATTCACAGATTCTGATAATGTTATACCGCGCCGCTTGACACCGGAAGTGCTGCAGGCATTACGTGCAGTCAGATTTATTGCACAACATATCAAGGATGCTGACAAAGATAACGAGGTTTGTGTACATCTATATTAAAATGTTATCCGTGTTGCCATGGCCTTCAAATATCAGATTCCGGGGAATACACCACCGCAGATGTCGAACAGCCACCATAAACTATACCGATCGACTCAGAATCACTTTATTAGTCGATTTGCTGTCCATGTAAACCTTGTGCGAAAATACAGGTCGCAATTTTCAAACATTTGTTTCAGCCTATTGGAACTGTCAGAAATCGGTCCATTATTTTATCTAGCCCCCATACAAATGTCTTGTCGAAATTGGTTATAATCGGTTATAAGTGTATAATTTATGTAGATATCTACACAAATTTCACTCAAAATAAGTTTTATATAAGGGGGAGTTCATGTCAAGTAAAAGAATTATTGAAATCAAGGGGCCCATTTAAAAAAAAGTTTTTGATTTTGGAAAAAAAATGTCAAAATCTTTAATTTTTTTTTTCGAAAGATTGAAGAAATAGCTATCTAAACTATTTGGTACACATTTTGCTAAAAACAATAGATAATAAGGTACATGAATGAGAAAAAAACGAAATTTTGACCCCCTTTAACTCAGAGAGTTCTTGACCGATCTTGTGTCTGAATTACTATCCAATAGGACTAACCTTGGTGCAAATTTCATTCCGATCGGAAGACAACGATTTCAAAAGTTGATTCACTTGACATGAAATCCCTCATATACGAAATCTTAAAGTATGTTTTGAATCGATTTAATGCTTATTAGACAATAGTGGCGATTTAATAATATGTACAATAATATTATAAAATGATAAGTAGAATCCTTAGCTATTTAACAATGTTCGTCAGTTCAAGTTACAACAAACGTAAATGCATAAATGGAAAACGTGAATGTTTAAATGAATATCCCTAATGAAGTTAATTATTATGTATGATGTTATTATTTTTTATTATTATTTAAAAGGAAATTGGTTTAGGGTTTATGGGTTTTGAGGTTCATTCAAAGATTCTTTTCGATTTTTTCCTCTTTTTATGTTATTGAGTTTTTTTTTTTTGGTAGCTTTCGGCTTTTTGGTGTTTTTAACCTCAGTTGGTAGCTATTGAAGCAAATTATTTTTATTTGGCAGGGTGTAAGGGTAGTAGCAGGCAGGACAATTAGTGAGTAAAATGGTAAACGGTAGAGGAAGGAGAAGACGAGTGGAACTAATTGTGCAATTCATGCATAAAATGATGAGTTTTTAGTGGTTTTCATTAGGCTTAATTAAAAATCTTTTTGAGCTTTTTTGCTGTTAATCCACAAACAAATACAGACACAAACACCCACACCAACACACACACACATACAAAGCGTCTACTTGCCTAGATACATATAGACGAGTAGGTATATAAATGAAAGAATGAATGAATGAGTGAATGGTATTTTATTTGTTGTATTTATCTGAATTTGTTTTATGTTGATTTTATATTCGTTTGTCTTTTGTATTCCTCTAGATCATAGAAGATTGGAAATTTGTTTCAATGGTTTTGGATCGTTTCTTTTTATGGACTTTTACGCTGTCGTGTATCTTTGGCACATTTGCCATTATCTGCCAGTCACCCTCTCTCTACGACACACGTCTACCAATCGACCGTCAGCTGAGCGAAATACCGCTAAGAAAAAATAATTTTATGCTGCCGCCGGATATTGTGCGTCAAATTGTTAATTAAATTTGCAACCACTAAACACCACTTTAAACAAACAAACAAACACTCACGCATTTCATTATAATGACGATACCGATGAGATGATGATGATGATGACGATGATGTTGGTAATGGTAATAACAATGGCATTGACTATGATGGGCAAAATGATGCTGATTGTAAATGTGATGACTCTAGTGTTGAAGAGCACTGAGGGAGTAGTTTGTTTATAATTGAAATTTAAAGCCCCAAATACACATTCTGCGTACAACAACAGTATTAACACTCAAAGCCATAAATTTAATAAATAAATAAAATTAGCAATAAAATCGAATAAAAAAAGAAAACAAAAATCTCCACAGAAGGTATTTGAACAACCAACAATTGTATTAACAACGATAGACTTTTTGCAAAAAAGGAAATTGTTTTTATTTTTAACTTAGAATTATTCAATAACTACGTATTTACTTAGTTATAATGCACAAAATAATAAACAAAAAAAATTATAAACAATTTAATAATAAACAGTTGAACTTTGAAAATTTAAGCTTCAAAAATATATGTAAAACAAACGTATTTTTATTTAACGGCATGATACGAAGGATACATTAGCGACTCTGTGACAAACTAATGAATAAATCTATTTCAGAATTTATTTCAAGTCTTGCACTTGTAGAGATTTTTTGAAAGGGATTTGAATAGAATAAAACAAGAATACAAAAATTAAAACAATAAATTTATCTAAATAAATTCAAACATACATACACGAATACATTAATTGTTCAAAGACGTTCTATTCAGAGGAATTGTTTTCACTTATTTATAGATACTAGCATAACCCGGTGCACTTCGCTACCCCTACCCTAGTAAAATTAGAAAAATATGAATGGAAATACAAAAATAACACATACAAAATTTGAGAATCTCTCAATTACAGTTCACTTGAAATAATATAACTAATTGAAAATAACTAACTAATTTTGTATGGGAGATACCACTCCACTGCTCTGATCCCACCCATTTTTAAACCTTTTATGTAAATATCAAGCTTTACTTTAACTTTTCTTTATAAGGGAGGGGTCAATCCTAATAAGCCGATCATGCTTAGCTAAACTTCGAACAGGGATCAGGAATAAATTCGTTTTTACCTAACCTCCTTAGAATGGTAATAAATTGATTGATACAGAGTTTAAATTCTTTTAGAATTATAGTTCTCCAGATATTAAAAATTATTTACTTTGCGCCATAACCACTAATGCAATCCCGACCATTTTCAGCCAATCTGTGTAAAATGGTAAGAGATCTATGCGGACAATGTTTGAAGAACCTTGCAATTATTACTTTGTATGGGAGGTGACTCACATCCTTTTCCGACCTCTCCCATTTTGGGTGCTATGCCCTCTAATCTAATTCCGTCTATATTCAGCTAAACTCCGCACAGTAATAAGAAATTAATTCGCTAAAAGTTTAAACACTTTTACAATTATAGTTCTACAGATATTCGAAATTAATTACATACTTTGTACAGGGTGTGCCACGCCCACTATTCCAATCCCGAAAAATTTCAGCGAAACTATGAAAATTTATAAAAGAGCCATTTAGACTAATTTTGAAGAATCTTGCAATTATATTTCACAAAATATTTAGAAATAACTATTTACTTTGTATGGGAGGCTACTCACCATTTATTCCGACCCGTCCCATTTTTCATTAAACTTCATGCAGTGATAAACCGTTGAAAATCGTCACAATTATAAAATAAATATTTACTTATCTACAATTACATATTTACCCCCATATGCATAAACAGTTTTTTAAATTTGTCAAAGGTTTATAAAACAAATTTTGTTTTATAAACCTTTGATAAATTTAAAAATTGTTTATGCATATGGGAGTTAGAAAATAAAAAAACACCTTCAAAATATATTTATTAAAGCGAATTTAAATTACTAAAGTCTTCTTCTTTGTTTTCTATAACAACTCTCACTTAAAACAGAGCGAAATCAATACTGTTTAATTGTTTCTCTTATTTATTTACAACAACATATTGCACAAACACGCATTGCTTTGTTTACTTTTTTGCTTAAGGTTCACATGTACACGTTTTTGCATATGTGTTAGTAACATCTTTAAACGCTTATAACTCCTAAAAAACTGAACCGATTTCAATAAAATATATATTCTGCACTTCTGTGAATAAATCCCTTTAAAATGGTATATTTTTTGCCCAAATTGAATGTATAATGTGAGCGTAAAAGGGGTCTAAAGAAATCGACTTGCCTATTAATATTATGATGTACATGCATATTAGACTTGCCCTTAAAATACCCAGCAAAAAAAACATTCATTGCCAAGTTATGAGTTGAAATGCTAAATTCACAATAGCATTACATATAACTCATTATTTGTACACATTGGATACAACCGCTTATAAATATATCATCACTTTAATATAACTAAAATTAGTTACAGGTAATGACTTAAATAACTAGTTAGATCTCACAGAAGCCGTTATAAGTAAATAAAATAATAAAATGTTCATTATACGACTACTTCTAAGTAATGCAGACTGTATGTAGTAATCATTGGAAGGTAAGTTAATGAGTAATTGCAAGTCATTAACAAGTTTTTGCTGAGTAAATTCATCTTAGACGCTGAAATTGTATTGTTCAGAAGCTAATTAATTCAAACTTTGATAATTTTGAGTCCAGATATTAAAATATATAAAAATAACATTACGAACACGTAAATAATTTTAACAAATTAGTAAGTTTAACTAATAAATAGTAGGTACAATTGTTAAAATTTTAAATACAATTTTATTATTTTTTAAAAAATGCATGAAATTTTATAAATTTTATACCCTACACCACCATAGTGGGGAGGGTATATTGGGTTTGTGCTGATGTTTGTAACGTGCAGAAATATTGTCCCAGCACCCACCTTAAAGTATACCAATCTGCTCAGGATCACTTTCTGAGTCGATTTATCTGAAAATAGTTAAGCTCTCATAAATATTTTAGTTATATAGATATCCAAACCAAATTCAGCAAAACAAAGTTTTATATAAGTCGAACTCGCCTCACCAAATTTTGTGATGATGATCGGTCCAAAATTAGTCATTGCTACCATATAGGCCCACTTCCGAAAATCACTTTAATTAGCATAAATCTTTTAAAAATGTTGGTATTCTAATAAAACTCAACACAAATAATTTATATATGGGCAAATCCCAGAAACATTCTACCAACAAAAAAATGTTTAAATGAATCAAACTCGAAATTTTTAATTGTAATATTAGACTAGATATGTGTATTATATTTTATATATAAACAAAATGTATTTCTATGGTCATTCATACAAAAATGATTACCAAATCCAACACTAGCACAAATATCTTAATTTTATACAAAAAAAAAAATAAATTTTTAATGTGTTTTTATCAAGATTTACAAGATGGTTCGATTGACAGCTATATTTTTGACCATTCAATTTAAATACAAATAAATTTTGCGTAATTTCACTTTGAATGGAATTTTTCGCAATTTCTCACGGAAAAGGAGATACTTTTCAAGCATCTGGATAATTTGTAATGAGCGTCACGTAACGTGCGTCACTAAATGTTCTCGGATTTTTATAAAAACGGCAAATGTTTGTTCATGCTAATAAGTTATATTAGAATTCTCTTTCATTCATCTTTCTTTTAGGAATAAGATTTTGTGTGCTTTATTATGCCAAATTCGATAAAATTACGAATAAACACTTCAACTTTTAATGTTACTTCCACTTTTTGTAACGTGCGTCACAAAACTTTGCGATCAATTATTTCGCAAGAAATGGCAATTAAAAGGTAATATCTTATGCCATTTGGAATTGCACTTAAATCTCACTATAGCGTATAGTATACGTTGGAGGTATCTTATTTGAAAAACCAAAAAATTTTCATATTTAAATATGAAAACGTGTACGAATGTAACGTTCGTCACGCAGGATTTGCCCTTATGTATATACAAAATTCATGTCACTAAATTTTGTGATGATCAGTCCATAATTAATCATAGCGCCCATATAATGCCTACTTCCGAAAATCATTTTAATGAGTATAGATTTCTTAAAAATGTTCGTATTCAAATATTTAAAATTCAACACAAATAGGTCTCATATGCACAGAAGTCATGCCACCTAATTTTATTACAATTGGTCCATAATTAAATTGGTGTATCATAAGGTAGGGCTTAACCCACTATACTTTCTTACTTGTTTGGTATCAAATTATAATTCGGGTTATCTCGATCACAGAACACTTTTATATTTTATCAAACATAAATACATAAATATACATAAATACATTTATCAATAAAAGGCATAAATCAGTTGTCAAACATTAATTTTTATACCCTTCAGCTTCGTGAGAAGGGTATATATAAGTTTGTCATTCCGTTTGTAATTTCTACATTTTTCATTTCCGACCCTATAAAGTATATATATTCTGGATCCTTATAGATAGCGGAGTCGATTAAGGCATGTCCGTCTGTCTGTCTGTCGGTCCGTCTGTCTGTCTGTCTGTTGAAATCAATTTTCTGAAGGCCCCAGATATCTCCGGGATCCAAATCTTCAACAATTCTGTCAGACATACTTTCGAGAATTTTGCTATTTAAAATCAGCAAAATCCGTCCATAAATAACGGAGATATGAGCAAAAATCCGAGACAACCTCTGAAAATTTCATCAAAAAACACAATGTATTGCATGCTTTGACAAAAAAGCAACAAAACGTATGGTTGGATGTGCAAGCATTGCGTATTTTGTTTTTTTTTTGTATTTTGTTTCTTTTGGCGTTGTTGTTGTTTTTTATACAACTAAACGTTTGTTTGGTTGTGTGTTGGTTTTTTTGACAAAAAATCAACAAATCGTATGTTTGAATGTGCATGCTTTGCGTATTTTGTTTTTCTTTTGAGTTTTGTTTCTTTTTTTTGTTTTTTATACAATTAAACGTATGTTTGGATGTGTGTTGGTTTCATTGCCTTGCGTATTTTGTTTTTGTTTTTTCTTTTGGTGTTCTGTTTCGTTTGGCGTTGTTGTTGTTTTTTGTGTTCTTGATAAATTTAGGATGCTGTACGCTGAAAGTGGGCAATGTACATACATACCTATATACTAATTATAAAAAATAATAATGCATCCACAACAAAGGTGAAGGGTATATAAGATTCGGCATAGCCGAATATAGCACTCTTACTTGTTAATTGTATTTTTTTTAACAGCATTTAATTTTTCATTGACTACATTGACCCAAAACGAGATAAAAAATTTAATTATTCAACCTCTAAACGTTATCCGATTTTGCTTCAATTTTCAGCATTTGGATTTTAGATAAAGGAAAACAATTTTTGATCTTGAGAGCATCGAAAATCCAAAAAGTGGCCCGTTGACATACATTTTTCACCAAATTTTTATTCAGAATTATCTAAAGTTCTTAAATTTAAATTTAATATGAAATAATAATCGTACAGTTCTGTAAAAAATGCGAAAAATATTTGACGGTTTAACAACATGACTTCATTTTAACTGAAAAAAATTCGAATCGAAATCGTTATTTTTCAGTTCAATATTAAAAATGTGTCCTGTAGATAGTCTATTGTTGATAATGCGCTGTCCGCTGCAGCGGTCCCAATTAACCAAATAATCAAGCTGTAAGTAGAGCCATCCTAATGTTTATAATTATATGTACATTCATGTGTGTGTACGTACTTCAGTATGCCTGCGTTAAGACAATACTCTATTTAAAAAAAAAGTTCCATTTAGTTCAGTTTCTTGGAAACAGCCAGATAATATTTATTAAAACAAAAAACTTTATTATTCTTGTGTTTGCTTGCATGCATGTACAAATACACTAAGAGAAAATTGTTTGTGATTTCGAACTTTTATTAATACAATTGAGTGTTTTAAAAATTGTAGACTTCTCCACAAATATTCTAGATTTAAATAATGAATAGATAATTTGTTCTAAATTTTGTTGTTATTTATCTTATGATGTATGAAACTAAAAACAGTTCTAATTTTCTAAAATATTCCGAAAATCTATGGAAAATTTTATAAAATCCTGTCTCACTTTTGCACCACAGTGTATGTGTTACTTGTATGTAAATGGATGTTTTCATTTCTAAATGTTTTGTCTTTAAAACTTTTTTATTATGATTTTTTTCTTTATTTTATTTTTTTTGAGAGAAATCCTTTAATTTGTTTGTTATTTGTGCTCGTATTGTATTACAACACGTTCTTTAAACTTTTTTATGAACTTTATATCTCTATTCTATTCTCTGCCATTTCTATTTATGTTTTAAGTGTTTTGTTTTATTTAAATTGGAATTTATTAATCGTATGTCAAAATATGTATGCAAAAAAACATACATACGTACATACAAAAATACAAACTTGTTTACTCATATGATAATTTAAGCAATTCTACAATATTTTTATTTATTTAATTTCGTTTTGTTTTAGAATAAATAGATTAGAAAAGTTTTCAAATAATTCATAAAATTGTTTAAATTAGTTTGAGAGTTTCTGCCAAAATTGTTAAAGAATTCAGGGCGTATGAGTTATTATTAATTTAGGTTGTATTAAAATATTAAGTATAGGTACAGTTGTACAACTTTTACACAAAGGGTCTTTCAATCGAGACTCTCGAACTTTGTCAGTTAATAGCGGCCATATTGTTGCAGTTACATCTGTCGAATTGGATATTTTTTTATTTTATTTTGCCAAATCATAACACGCGCGCTTCGCTTATTTTACGGTTAGGCCTATTCTGGATAAATGGGTAGGTCAACAAAATTGTCGAATTTGGGATGAGATCCAAGAGCATCCAATGCATCCTGGATAAATCATTGATTGGTGTGTATTTTGGGCTGGCGTTAGAAAGGCCATCACCATCAACGGTGAGCCCTATAGATCTATGATTAACAACTTCTTTTGGCCTAAATTGGATGATGGACACCAATAATATGTGGTTTTAAAAAGCACGGCGCTATGTGCCACTCAGCTCATGCCACATTTTACATTCAGCACTATCGATTTGCGGGCATGGTCATCTCTCTTGAAGGTGATGTAAACTTGCACTTTTCACATTTTTAAAACTGCATTGCTAAATGTAATTTAAAATTGAAAATAAATGAAATTCTGAATAAAACAAATTCCCATAGCCCCAAACTGAAAATTGTATCC
The DNA here is from genome assembly GCF_958450345.1 of Calliphora vicina. Lineage (NCBI taxonomy): Eukaryota > Metazoa > Arthropoda > Insecta > Diptera > Calliphoridae > Calliphora > Calliphora vicina. The sequence goes on along the minus strand of NC_088780.1, from coordinate 2,080,544 downwards.
CCATTTGCCAAAAACAATTCCCTACGTGGGGAAAAATTCTCTAAGCTGGCAACGCTTCAAATAAAAAGATTTTAAAAAAAGGGAGAGCAAATATGATTTCTCCTTAATATTCGTTATATCGGGAGTAAATTACGTTCTTTATTTGGAATATTTGGAATAAATATTCGCAATAAATTTCAACACAATTAAAATACTTAACTTTACAGGACATACAAAAATCATTGTAAAATCCTTTATTTTAATAATTTTGAAATCTGTTAATGCAGTTTAGCGACAAATAATCACAATTTATAAGAAGTGCATTGGCGTCTTACAAGTCCGTTTTGAGAATTATCACATTTTCTTATAACATTCATTTTTATCGTTTAACTTAGTGGCTCTCAAAAGGTAATGAAGCAACATTTTTGATATCTGCTGTCGAGATGAATATACAATTTAAAATGATTTTTTTTCGTTGTTTCTTTGTTTGATAAAAAAAAGTTTACAATTTTGTTAACTTTGAAGCAATTTTTGTAAAAATAGTCAAATTTTTAGCAACTGTATAAAAATTATACTAAAACTAGCTGATCCGGCAAACGTTGTTCTGCCATACAAATTATTTCTAGTGAATATTTTGGTTATTAAATAAAAAATAGCGAATGTATTCTAAGTGAAGTTGGCATTATAGGTATTTTTGATGCCAAATGAAGAGAAATACATGCAAAATTTTTTGTCGAAAAATATTTTAATTAATGTCCTAGCGGTATGATATATAATATTCTCGTACCTACCAAAAATATATACAAAATTTCATAAAAATAGTTAAATATTGATATTGCTCATACAAAATACTAAAACGGGTGGGTGAGGGTCGGTTGATGAAAATTTGGGGTTTTATGTATTTTTTAATGCCAAATAAATAAAATGCGAAAAAAAAGCTTTTGGCCAAAAAATGGTAAAAATAAATTCTGGATAGAGTCACCCTAATGACCTAGCGGTATGAAATATACTTTACGACCTATTCTCATACCTACCAAACATACATACAAAATTTCATAAAAATCGGTTGAGCCGTTTCGGAGGAGTTCAAACACTAACATTGTGACACGAGATTTTTATATATTAGAAAGAAGAAGATTTATTTTTTCAAAATTATTTTCCCAATTCACAATTGGTGTTGTAGCGTTGTATCGTTGTATGTCGTAATTTTTTTATTAATGTTTTGTTTTTGTTTCGACAAATTTTGAAAAATATTTATTTAGTACTAAAAAATTCCCGGGATTGAACCGACTTTTTTAATATTTCGCGGGAAATTAGGAACGCTCAATCATGCGATTTGCCTTTTAAAATCATAAATGACTGTGAAGAACGGCAACTGTGCATTTGAAGTTACAAAATATTTCACTAAAATAATCTCTTATATATCGAAATTAAAATTAAACAAGTAAGAAAGTATGGTCGGTCAAGCCCGACCATATAATACCCTACACCAAGTAAATGAGTAAAAATATTTTTCTTTTAAAATATCAATAATTTATATTCATGAGTGATTTTCGGAAGTGGGCCTTATATGGGAGCTATGACCAATTATGGATCGATCACCTTGAAATTAGGTCGTGTGATTTATGTCTATATTAAATTTAACTATGTTGAATTTTGTGTGTATACCAACATTTTTAAGCGATTTATGCACGTTAAAGTGATTTTCGGAAGCGGGTCTATATGGGAGCTATGACTAATTATGGACCGATCGTAACACAATTTGGTGACATGAGTTTTGTATATATAAAACTTATTTGGAGCGAAATTTGTGTAGATACATAGATAAATTAAACATTTATGACCGATAAAGTCCAATTTCGAGGGGACTTTGTATGGGGGCTAGGTGAAATAATGGACCGATTTCAGCCAGTTTCAATAGGCTTGGTCCTTGGGCCGAAAAAGTAATATGTACCAAATTTGATCGAAATATCTTCAAAATTGCGACCTGTACTCTGCGCACAAGGTTTACATGGACAGCCAGCCAGCCAGCCAACCAGACGGACGGACGGACGGACGGACGGACATCGTTTAATCGACTCAGAAAGTGATTCTAAGTCGATCGGTATACTTTAAGGTGGGTGTTAGACTAATATTTTTGGGCGTTACAAACATCTGCACAAACGCATAATACCCTCCCCACTATGGTGGTGTAGGGTATAAAAAATATTATTTTTGATACAATTAATTAATTGTAGATACCAGATAGAGAACATAAAGCGGAAACTAGAAAAAAACTCAAACAAAAAAATTACTCAAAATAATCACACATACGAGTGTTGTTTTTTTTCACACAGTTTTTTCTATTAATATATTCTCACCACTTAAGTTTTTGACAACTGAGTTAGGTCTTTGACAGGAGAGTTTTCGCTCTATGTCTATTCTCTATGGTAGAGACCAAAGTATACCAAGTAGTCCAACTCTCAATTTTTTAAAATTACTCTCACATATACGTGTAGCGTGTGAATTCAACACTCTTCTGAGAGAATTAAACACATCAAAATACTTGAAATTTTAACTACTATTTTCCGTCTAAATAAAGGCAGAACCACGTTATTACACTTTTACACGTTATTACACTTTAATTTTTGACACTCAATTTTATTTATGTTAGAATTTCAATTATAGAACAGAGTTTAAATTTTTGGTATTGAAAATCAAACAAATTGAAACTTAACACAATTTTATAGAACTCTCTTGGTCTGGTGAAAATTGAAAAGTCACAAACACATATAAATTTTTGTTACTAACACATGTTTAGAGTTAGGTACTGCTGTCAAAGAGTTGGACTACTTGTTATATTTTGGTAGAGACTTTAAATAAAACTCTAAACTTTTTTGATATTTTCAATTATTGATAAAGAAATGAAGAACATTTACAGTCATTTTGTTGAAGTCGAAAGAAGTCGACAACATTTGATGCTAAGTATATCTTTAACAAATTCGACAAAAAAACTTTTTGTCGAGACAATACATTGCCCATTGACGACAAACAAAATATTTGTATTAAAAATTGGGATAATATGCATTTTGAAGTAAAATATAATTAAATTTGCCAAAATATGACCTAACAAATCGATGCCATTTTACAGAAAAATATGTGGTTTGTGTAAAGATAAGGCGCCGTGAAATAAGGTCATATAAATGAGACCATATGACTTTATTACCACCGAGGGAGTGAAATAAAGTCATATTCAATTATTGGTAAAAGTGGAAATAAAGACATATCAGTGTAAAATAGCTTGTTATAATATAAGGGAATTTCTCCTCCATGGAACGCGGCAGGCGGCTTCGCTAAACAAAGCATTTGTTTTAAATAAATGATTAAAAAGTATTTGTAGTGAAAGTTTATTTTTTTTTTTTTTTAAAACTTTAAAACATTCCCATTTGTTTATTGACCTTTCCTGTTTTGTCAAATAAAATAAATCGTTTAAGAAAACAAAAAAAATGTGTATGGTGCAATAATGCCATAATGGCTTTATTGCACTTCTTCCATGTTAAATAAGGCCATATGGTCTTATTTCCCAAATCGTTGAGCAATATACCCATAAGGCCTTATTACCTATGGCCTTATTTCATGGCGCCAAAGATAATTAGCCTACATGGTATTTGGACATTCAAGAAAAAATCCGCTCCCTACTGATCATTATAAAACCATGCTATTTTTTACATAAGCAGTTTTGATCAAGGGTGAATAAGATTCGGCATAGCCGAATATAGCTTCCCTTTTTAATTTTTTTCTTCTCTTGTTGGTGTTGTTGTTGTTGTTGTTAGTAAACAATATTGAAGTGTGGTCAAGCGTGTGGGTATTTGCGAGAGAAAGAGAAAAGCTTTAAGTGATATGATGTGCCATGAATTTCTATAACTGTCAGGACAAAAATAAAAGGGTTCTAAGTGTGTAAGCATGCATGCATGCATGTGTGTTAATGTACGAATATGGCCAGCAGACGAGGTCTTAAACAGACCAATATTACAATTCAACAAAGCATAACAAAAGTTTATTAGACAGTTTGTGGTTATTTTTAATAGAACACACTCATACTCGTACAAATACATACATATCTACATGTGAGCCGGTACACTTCTCTGCATTAGTGTGTGAAAATTGAATGAATGTTTGTGCTAAAGTCTTAAGGGTATTATAAATTTAAGCGTTTTTTGTTTTTTTGTGAAAACCCCAAACTAAATTGAAAAAAGCGTAAAAAAATGAGAATGAAATAAAAATAGTGGCTCATTTGATTTATGGTGATGCAGCAAAGAGTGTCAAGAAATTAATTTATATTTAATAAAAGAACTGTTTATATTTCATGCTAGTGATGGACATTTAAATTTATTAAAGAAAAACTAATTGCAAGTGTAGTGCGAGGATAGAGACAAAGAAAGGCATTAGAGGCAGTAAACGAAATAGAAAGAAACTTAAAGATCCTTAGGAAACAGAAATATATACATACATACTTACATTTACACATACAACTTGCCAAAGTCCTTCTACAGCAGACAAAAGGAAAAAAGCTAAACAAAATAAAAAACAAAAATAAAAAACAAAAATACAAAACAAGACAATAACAGCAGAAAACTTGGCAAATGCTGTTAAGAAATTTAAATTAGATTTTTGTTTGTTAGACTGTGTATTTGTGTTGAACGCGTATTGTACAAGTGAGTATGAGCTCAAGTACTGCACTTGATACAAACACTAAACAACAACAACAACAACAAAATAGAAACATATTATTGTATGAATGTTGCACAGTGCAGCACAATGATTGTTACAATCAAAAATAATAACAACATTTTTAGAAATCCTACCAAATATACTCTTACATACACACACACACACACACGCATACTGCCTCTGTCATATTGAGTGAGTTGAACGTTAAAACAACAGCAACAGGAATAATAATAATAATTATAGAGAAACTTTTTTTAAGCGTCAAGTGTTGCAAATGAGATGTTCACCATTGGTTTCACAATATCTTCACCAACACATGTACATTAGGGCGACCCTTCTCAGCGGGAAAAAGATGCAGTAAAGAGGCCTTCCTAAAGGTCTTATCTTGTAGATAAAAGGATACACAGCCGCATTGCAAAATCATTTAAAATTTACATGGCTTTGCATGCATACTCGCTTAAGTTAGATGTCTGATTAAAGGTCTTCCGTTGAAGGCCTGTAAAGAGACCTGACTCGATCGATCGATCCATTCTTCGACATTTTTTAGAAAACGGTTTTCGGTTTCTTTGAAAAATTGCATAATAATTTTTAATAATAACCGGTTAACCGGTTTTTTGCAAAATATTAAAACGCCTAAAAATAAGAAGAATAAAAGTTTTATTTATTAAAATAATAGTTATTAAAAAACATAACAGAACAAAAAAGATATCATATAATTATGATAAAGAATATATGTACATGTATTTTAATAATAAAAAAATAAGCCTTTTTTTGATTACTTCTTTTAACGTTCACAAGGTCTTCGAGTACAATTTGACCCATTTTGAAATTAAAATTGAATTTTTTCTAAAAGTGAGTGGTTGATATTTTATGAATTTTATTTAATTTCAAACTCAAAAAAAACATATATTTTCTATTTGAGTTAAATTTGACCCTTATGAAGGTTAAACTAATCTCTTAGGAATAATACACAGTTTAAATGCTTTGGAGTATATGGATTTTTTTTTTGGTTTTATAAAGCTAAACATTGAAAATGATCTTTCACTCAGTGTACTTGTAGGACGTATATGTAGTTAACAAAGCATTCAGTAAGTTTTCAAGCTTTCCAGATCGCTTGTGACATTTTCCTAAATACAAAAAGTCTTCTAAAATAGTTGGATTATTTTTTTTTAAACAAGTTTTTTGGATTTTTAATATTTTTAAAGTTTTTAATACACTATAACTCATTAAAACACACTTTTAGAAAAAACCGGCTATTCGAGGAGAAAAACCAGGTTTCTTCGATATTCGAAATGTGAACTTTTCAAAAAAAACCGAAACCGACTTAACCTAAAAAACCGGTTATTAAAAACCGGGCCGATCACCCTAGTAAATACATACAATAAATTTATAATTCGAATTTTTTAATTGCTTTAATTTCCAATTTTATTTATTAATTTATCGCTTTCCATTCCAAAGTTACAGCATAAATTGTGAATTAAGGTATTTTTTAAGATTTTTATGTTGCTTAAAAATATAATATTTTTAAACTACGGCTTTTATGAATTAATCGCCACTTTGGGTACCATCGAAATATTTGGGCGCAATAACAATTAAGAAAAAACGACAGAAAATTCTCATCATGTACAGCTCTTAAAAATGGGAAAATATTTGCGAATGAAATTAGAACATATGTATTTATCAATTTTCATATTTAGAATAGTCACTCTAATGTACATGGCCGGTGTCGAGTTGTTGTGTCTGCAATGTCTAACTACTAAATATGAAAATGAAACAAAATGCAAGAATGTGTAGTAAGTATGAAGATTGTAATTGTATTGCATTGTTGAAACAACATTTCCATGGCATTATTATAACGACTGCTGCAACTAAAACTAAAACTACAATTGCAAGTTGCAACTAAAACAAAAACAACAGCAACAACAACAACAATTAAACTTACGAACTCAAGTACAGCAAAACAAGTTTAAGGAAAAGCAATAATAAAAACTCATTAGAGATTGAATTAATTTCAATTTCATTGTAAAAAGAAAGGAAAACACAAATTTCACAATATAATTTCTTCTCTCTCTCTCTCTATTTATAAACTTTAATGGAGGCATAGAATATTGTCTGTATGCAAGAAATTAAATTTAACTAAAAAAAATCGAAAATAATGAAATTTATTAAGTTTAAGCACTATTTGGCGTATTAAATTAATTGGTATTTTTTAAATTTAGTACAAAAATTAACAATTGAAGGGCTTAGTGCAGAAAACACGGATTCAAAAACTGATTTTATATGTTCGTTTTACAAAATTGTTTCTTGATTAAATAGTATTTTCATAAGATGCTAATACATATATAAAATTCATATACATATTTAGAAATTTTAAAGTCAATTTTGAAATATTTTAATATGTTTGTGGTTTAACTAGTTTTTGCTCTAAGTCCTTCTATTATATCCGAAATTTTCAGTCCTTTCATAAAGTAATAGAAAGCATTAATTTTTTTAATTGTTAAAGTTTTCACTTTTCTTTTTTGCATCCTTTGGAAGAATTTTAAACCGGCACAAATTCAAATATACGAACAACAAAAGAAAAACAGAAATAGATATTAAAAAAGATACATAATAAAAAAGGACACTGGAGAACATGAAGTGAAATAAATTTGAAAATTGTCTAAAAGAAATGTAGTGAAAGGGAAAATCACTTAAAAACAAATGAACAAGATATTGGCCATAATTACACACAATTAGTAAATTCTCTTCAATGTTCTCTATTAGCTTCCACTTTGTATAACTGAGTTTTTTCTTCTTTTCATCATCCCTTCTTTTGTGTTGTTAAAAAGGATTTTTAATTACATTTAATTACACGCCTAAAGTCTTTTGTAGTACATGAAGAATACTATAATAAGAGGAGAAGTAGAGAAATATTCGTCATGATGAGATTATTACTTCATAATTATTAGAGACTTTTTTTATACTGCAATATGGACCGAAACATATGTTATCTAATGAAACATAATTAAAACAGTTCCGAAAGCTATACTTTACTAAATTAAAATAAAAAAAAAAATATTCGTGGATACCTTTGAAATACCTTTCATTTGATATAGTATATATTTGGTCAATTCACAAGCTCTCTTATCGTGTCATATTGTCATAATGTTTTACGACTCGGAGGATCGGCTTAACCGACTCTTAGGCTTTCGGCGCAGGTCACTGCTGGTGAGTTACGATAACACAATAAACATAGCATTCACAATACATAACATAGCTTGAAAGGAAATAACAACATTTTCAAACCATTGTGAAATATAAATATAAGATATGTAGATAAATTCTACCATATATAATCTATTTATAGAGAGATTTTGCTAACTTTCAGTATATGCAGTCATTGATTTAAACCAATATACAGGAGACCGCTAAATCCAGGATCTAATCTTTATCTATTGTATTACTTTGCTTCTATTGGTTGAACAATTTATTAATACCTACAATGTAGTTGTTTAAAAATCAAGTTTGTCAAAGTAGTTGGTATAATTTAAGGCCAACACCTGTATATTAGACACATGCATATACATATGAATATTATATATGTTTATATTTATATATTTATGTACCTGTTACTGTTGTTGTAACTTTTTGTGTGTTATGTAAAGTTAAATGTATTTGTTGTATGTTAGTTTTTGCGATACACCATTAACTTTTCATTTAAGGAAATTCATTTGAAAGTTTTTCAACAATCAAACTGCTCTTGATACTTGCCACACGCACCATATCTGATTTTCTTGTTGACGTTTACCGAAGCACTTATAGTGGATCGCAAAACTATCAGCATGTCCCAAATACTACTACTTAATACTTTGTAATGTAATCATATTAAGGGCCATTATTACAACTTGCTGTTATAGTTTCAGTTAACTTTAAGGGTACCTTTTTCTATTGCTTAAAGTTACCTTTAACTATAAAGGCAAGTTGTAATAATGGCCCTAAAAATATTAGTCTGACACCCACCTTAAAGTATACCGATCGACTTAGAATCACTTTCTGAGCGATTAAACGATGTCCGTCCGTCCGTCTGGTCAGCTGGCTGGCTGGCTGTACATGTAAACCTTGTGCGCAGAGTACAGGTCGCAATTTTAAAGATATTTCGATCAAATTTGGTACATATTATTTTTTCGACCCAAGGACGAAGCTTATTGAAACTGGCTGAAATCGGTCCATTATTTCAACTAGCCCCTATACAAATGTCGTTCCGAAATTGGACTTTATCGGTCATAAATGTTTAATTTATAAATGTATCTCCACAAATTGCGCTCCAAATAAGTTTTGTATATACAAAATTCATGTCACCAAATTTTGTTATAATCGGTCCATAATTAGTTATAGCTCCCATATAGACCCGCTTCTGAAAATCACTTTAACGTGCATAAATCACTTAAAAATGTTGGTATACTCACAAAATTCAACATAGTAAACTTTCATATAGACACAAATCACACGACCTAATTTCATGGTGATCGGTCCATAATTGGTCATAGCCCCCATATAAGGCCCACTTCAGAAAATCACTCAAAAATATAAATTATTGAAATTTTAAAAGAAAAATGTTTTTGCTCTTTTACTTAGTGTAGGGTATTATATGGTCGGGCTTGACCGACCATACTTTTTTACTTGTTTTTAGTTAAATTTGAACTATTTTTTTTTCATGCTAAATTGTTGGGGTACTTTAAAATGAAATTCTTAATAAATGCGAAATTAACCCTAAGCTCTCTTTTTTTTGTGTTTTATTTCTGACTGTTGAATTTTCCGTTTTGGTGTATTCAGGGACTTATAGTAAAATTTCACTGATAATATTTTTGCGGAACATTTTAACCCCTTAAATCAAAGTTTTAATGGTGTCGTTTGCACTTTTTTAAAATAAGGACAAAAAAGACCCATGCCTTGAGGATTTAGAGGGTTAACATATTCTACTAAAATGTTCTCCGTAACATTTTACATAAATTTGCTGAACACATTTTATACCTAATATGTAAGGATCACATGGTTTCTTATGCCGATTAAGAATAAGAATGTGGCAGAGTTGGGAAACTTTAACCCCCCCCTCAAATGAAATTCAGATGTAAACTTTCAAAACGCCGATACAAGTGTTTTTTTTTTCCTCTATCAAAATTTATTGGTCGGACCTCGTAATTTTTTTTTTTGGTGTTGTACAGTGTTATTGTACTACAATCACATATATGATTGCTACAATCAGTTGGATGGTAAACTTAACATATTATGGTTACCACAATCATATAAATAGTTACAGTGACCATAATATTGTTTAACATTTTTTAAAAATGTTGAAATTGTTATGGTAAACATGTTCAACCATAGTTTTTCTCATATACTTATTTTTGTGTTAAAGATGTGAAACTATTTGATCATATCTCATCTATTAATGGACTGATTTTCGTGAATTCTAATAGCAAAAAATGATGCATCATTAATGCCTGTAAGTTATTTTGGGGAGTTGAATCCCATAACTATTAGAGTAATGATGCGATATAGGATTGAAAATAAATGTTGTAAAATGTCATATATATTTATATATAGCTGAGCTTAAAATCTTTAACCGAGACTCCAGTCGTTTCGCAGCTAAGATGCAATTGTAATAGTAATCAAATACTGTTTTGTTAGTCACTGTCAGTTGCGAATATATGACACTAACATATAAACACTTACCTACTGTCATATCTATGTTTGTATGTATATAAAGCTGTTTTTACACTGAAGGAGATATGAGCGATTTAGATAGAAAGTAGTGTTGCCTCTAATTACTTGGAACTGCCAAACGTTTAAAGGAAATGGTTTCTGTTTTTTTATTTTTGATCATCTTCTCTTGTTGGAAAAGAAAGTTTTGCTTTTAAACCTTCTACACCATTTGGATTATAGTTGTGGAGAAAAGTATTTTCAAGGTAAGCTAGGGACCATAATGAGAAAACACATTTTGCCTGCTAATGATGGTAAAACTTTATTTTAATTCCTTTTCGTAAGAGTTTTTCAAGCATTTCTACTCCCAACACCAAAACACATACATACATGCAAACATATTTATATACTTAGGGATGGGAACAAACTAGTAGTTGCAATAGTAGTTAAACATAGATACATACATGTATTAGTATTGTGTTGTATACATCTATGTATGTAAGTATGTATTTGATAGTAAATTTTGGTTTTAGTTTTTTTTTTTATTTTGTAGCAACTTCTTGCCTCTTGTGTAACACGGATAATTGTAAACACATGTGTTGGCTGTGGTTGTCTTCTTTTTTTTTTGCTCGTTTCAGCTTTAAGGAAGAAGATAGAAATCGTTTAGTGTTAAATGACAATTTACATAAATTTCTTTATATATATATATGTATGAATTACATACATAAATATCTACATACACACATACATATGTATGTATACTTAAGTGTATGCATGTTGTTTTATTTTTCTAAAGAAATGTAAGAAAAATGTAACGATTTAATCGTTATCTAAATGTGAGCCTATTAAGCTTCAAGAAATGTTTACTCAAATGAAAACCGCTAAAAACATTTTATGTTACAAATACATTAATGCAGAAAAAACAACAAAAAAAGTGTAAAATAAAAAGCAAAAGCAGATGTACATTAGAGTGGTCCAAAAAAAATGATATTACGAATTTTGGAATCTAGTTAGAAGGATAATTGCGTTGACATTAAGATTATTCTCTATTAAAATGCAAAAATAATTATTTAATAGAAAAGTTTTTGCAGAAACTGAAAAATAAGCTTTTTTTCCCTTGTAAGACCCTTTTCACACTAGGCAATTCAGTTGCGCAAGTCTATTGTTTTTGTAGATGCCAGAGGTAATGTCGGGTTAAGGAAAATAAATTTTTGCATGCTGTTTTGTTGTTGGGCTAGAGAATTGCGCAACTAAATTGCCTAGTGTGAAAGGGGTCTAAATGTATCACCAAACTTCAGAGTCGTTTCGCCACCAGTTAATATTTTTCAGAACGTTCCATAGAACAATTCTAGCGGTGCTGGGGCGTTGTTCGGCCTGTATTTTTTCGGCAATACAATCTTGGAGCACTCTAATGTACATACGTATGTATGTATTTGTATGTATCTGAAATAAATAGCATTTTGCTGTTAGATTTCTAAATGTTTTCATAGCTTGTGGTTTGAGGCTGTGTATTTTTTTTTTGCTGAAAATATTAGGGTTGTCAGATAATCTTCAATTAATTTAATAGAATAAAAATGCCTAAGAACAACTAAATTTAAAAGTTTTTTTTTTCGTTTCATATTCTTAAAAAAATGAGAAAAGAAACGTACCACTAGCACACAAGTTAACAATTCCCAAAGTGTTTTATTTTGTTTATTTCTGTGTATTTTATTTGTCTAAATAAATGTCTTTTGTTCAGTTGTGATGTTTTATTTTCACTCTTATATAACCACGTAATTGTAAGTATATATGAATATATCTGTACATAGATGTGTAGTATATCCCTACATAGAAACAAAACACATTTGTATATGTCTGTAAACCAGCTGTATGTGTATAAGTCCAAAAACATATGGGGCTTTACATGTAAAACCCCATGAATATCGCCCAAAACAAACATTAATTCCTAACGCATTAGCGGTTTTCTAAAATTGTTTGCTTTCTTTTTACACAAAACTGTGTAAAATTGTTAGTTTTAAAATAATATTATACATTATACATTAATTCTATATCATATTCACAAAGTCATTTGTAATATTACCATATGAATGGAAACGTAGCTTCCTAATGCAGACTGTAGATCACAAACAGTTGTAATGGGATTGCTGCCGTTTTTGTGTGTTTTTATAAAAAAAAAAACAGACAAAAAATATCGTTAGAACTTAAGTAACTAAAACACTGTGAACATTCTAAAGTGTATAAATGAATAAAACGACAAAAAACACTCAATCACGTACACACATAGATTTCCACAAGAAATTGTCATTTTTAATAGAATTTTTATGAAGCTCTATGAAATCTTCGCTAAATCCTTATTATAAGCCAGCAGACAATATTAAACATACTTCTAGGGGTTTTTGTCTTTGTTCGTTTACTTTCAAACTTATGTCAACGAACATTATCGCTGTCGCGACTGTGGGTCAGTTTGTCAGTCGGTGCTGGAGTGAGCGAGTGAGTGAGTGGTACAGTTTTTTTTTGTCTGTTTGCCAAAAGTCCGTTTTGTGTAAAAATCCACGTACATGAACCATTAATAACAATAAATTGCCTTTTATATTCCGACTAACTATTTGAATGGTTAGAAACTCTTACTACTGCTACTATTACTATAACTACTGGCTGTCAGTGTGAACGGCAGTCACTTACAATTATATACTTAATTTTATACTAGTTACATACATACATACATAATCGCACTATTTCCATGTACACCAAATACACATAACTGCACTGAGCTGAGCTGAGCAACATACGCACATTATTAATTAAAATATAAAAAGACAAACATAAATAAATAAACTTTAATACACACAATTGGACTTTTAGATTCTAGGTATCTGTACTAATTTTTGTAATTTTAAAAGACCCAATATATTCAGGGTTTTCTACCTACATATGTCTGTCGGTTTGTCTGAATATTTAAGGCAAAACATTTTTTTTGGCATTTGATTTAACGACTTCCGAACTTTTAATTTATTTTATTAATCGACTTCCGAACTTTGACAGTTGATAGCGTCCATATTGTTGAAGCTACTTCTGTCGAATTGACTGTTATTTATTCAGCTTGTTTTTTCAAAATCACCATGGAGATATATAGCGTTCAACATTACGTGCGAATGATAAAATAATTTTATAAAAATAGGTGATTTTACCAAACCACATGAAATCCAAGAGCTTAAAATGCATTCCGAAAAGGTTAATGTTTGCGGTGGATTTTGAGAACGAAGCACAGTGGGGGAACTGAAAAAAAGTGGAAATAAATCTGTAACTTCTAAACGAATAGCCCGATTTTAATAAAATTTCCCATGGCTATAGAGGAGGTATTGATTTTGAATTTGCGTATTTCATTATAGCGTTCTTTAGTGGTTGCGCATTTCTGATGAAATTTTTGATCAAAATACAAAAAAAAATTATTTTTTAAATTCCCATATAGATTACTTTAAGAACCAGTTGTCAACAGAATCTCATAAGCATGGTGAACAATTTCATGCTGGACATTATATCAATATGAAGTGAAATTGCTTAGAGCTAAAAAATGTAATTAATGAATACTTTAATTTACATTTAAACTTAAAAAAAAATAAAAAATTCATTTTTTTTCGAAAAAAGTATTTACATTAATTTAATATTATACAGAAAATAAGAAAAAGCTAAATAATGTATGTACTTATATTTTTCTGAAAGACAACGTTTCGGAAAATATTATAAAATTAAAGTAATATCAAAATTCGTATTAGTGCGTGGTCCAGAGCCTTTCGAATAGACCTATTTTTCATGTAGATTTCAACTTTAGACAACATTTTCTATAATCGCATAGCTGCTTTCAAAAAATTAAGAATTATTTTGTATGTCCCATATATTTTCTTCAATACTGTGCAAAGGGATTCCATAGCGCCGAGCTTGGAATCAATAGATCCAAAAATTAATTCCCAAAAGTTTTTTGGAAATTTTTTTTCCTAATGCCAAAAGCTATCGAAAAATCGATGGCATAATATCAAACAATTTTGGCCTTACAAATCGGCCCACTCTAATGGACACCATTAGAGTGTTTATAATAATTATGTGGGACCAGATATTATAATATGCATGATTCATTAACACTTTATCAAATGTTTAACGGAAATTGAAGCAGTAGACTGATCTAATTTGAATAATCAAGTTTTTTTAAATTTGGAAAATAGCATTAAAATTGAGTTTTGGTGACTTCGGGCATCAAACAAATCATAGTGCAGTAATTAACCGAATCTAAGTTTTTAAGAAAATGTGTAGGAAGGTCTTTTAAACAATGTATTCTTTTTATATAAATATGTATGTATGTACAATATGATGCTTTAAAATGTCTTTCTACCACATAATACGTCTAACAACTAATCGTCTAGTTATTAAATTTTCCATCAAATCAAATTACACTTTACGCTCTCCCTAACCCCGAATCCCTAAGCGAAAAATCTAAGCATCTTTAAAAAAAAAGAATCTCTTAATTTCATTTCCAAATCCCCCAAGGTCGATATCATTATCATTGGTTTTAGTTTCTGTTTTTATTTCCGTTTCGTTTCGTTTCTTTTTTTTTAAATATTTTGCTTTTGATTCAGCTTTGCTTATTGAGCAGGAAAACAACAAGAATGGAGCATACTTTAGCCATTCACAATCACATTAATGTGGGTGTTTGTGTGTCTGTTCCTTTTTTTATATTTTATTTAAACTAATTTCCATTTAAATTGTTTTTTAGTGGTAACCTTTAAATAGGCGTGATTTCCTTCATCTTAATGTTCTTAACATTCATTTGCCACTACTCCACGCTGTCCATAAGTATGTATGTATGTATTTATGTGTATCTTTTTGTTTGGTGGTGTTGTTGATGCTTCTTTCCATATTTCGCACGACTGCATTTGAAAACTCGCACACTCTCAAACAGACAGATAGACAGACATACAAACGAACCATGTTCAGCCAAAACCAAGAAAATATACAGAATAGAAAATAAAATAAAAAATATGTTTCAGCTTTATGTGAATACTTTTGAAGACTCTATTCTATTGTATTTTAAAAGTCAGTTTTTATTTGTCTTTTGCTGTCTCTGAATCCGGCTGATTGTCTGTCTGCCTTGTTGAGTCCCTTAGATATTTTTAAATAAATAAATATATTCCAGCCAATGAACTGTTGTAACAATGTGTTTCACTGTGCTGGTCAAACATAAAAGGACAACTTTGTTGAGGTAAGGTCACACTTGGCAAATAGTTGCACAATCAAGGGTAATCACTATTTTTAGCACATTTTGACAGTTTACTAGGGTTTGTCGATTAGCAAGGCCAACATTTTTTGATATTGTGCCATCGATTTTTCGATATCTAGCTTTTGGCATGAGAAAAAAAATGTCTACTACGACATATAAAAAAAATTATTTTCGAAGCGACCAAATTTCAGAAAAGTTTAAAAATAAAAGCTGAGAAAAAGTAAATTTTTTGACTTTTTCTGAAAATTATGCGCCTCGAAAATGATTTCTTTGATATGTCGTAGTGGAAATGGCACAATATCGATTGCTAAATCGACCCACCCTACTGTTTACTCTTACAGATATTAGTAAAATAATAAAATAAAACTGAAGCTAAGCTATGTCTCTGGCACCTGGACAAGGTCTGAGAATGAAGTATTGGAGGTTGGGCTCAACCATAATATGTTTGTAATACAACCATTATGGTTTTATACAACTATATTATGGTTGGTCACAATCATATTATGGTTGGTCACAATCATATTATGGTTGGTCACAATCATATTATGGTTGGTTACAATCATATTATGGTTGGTCACAATCATATTATGATTATTATTTTTAAATGAAGATCTTGAATTTTATTTCAGTTTAATACTTTTAATATTGAAATTAAAATACTGTATTTAGTTTTTATTTCAACTCATTATTTTAACACGGTGATGTCATTGTGCTTACCACAACCGCTTATAAATTTGGCATGACTTTAAAATAACAAAAACTAGTTACAAGTAATGACTTAAATAACACATTGATAGTTAGCTCTCACAGAAGCCGTTATCAGTAAAAACAGAATGTGCTCATAAAAAAGGAATAGAAAGTAAGCAGTTATATAACAGATAATAATAATCTATGTAATGCAGTAGTTTTATAGTATTGATTGAAAAGTAAGTTATTTAGTAATTGCAAGTTATTGCCAAGTTTTTGATGGGTATTAAATAAATAATTAACAGTGCAATTAATATATTTTCTTTATATTTTATATCATTTATTAGTGGATTTTTTACAACCTTCTCCATGAGTGACAAGGGTATATATAAGTTTGTCATTCTGTTTGTAATTTCTACATTTTTCATTTGTGACCCCACAAAGTCTATATGTATATTCTGGATCGTTATATATAGCGAAGTCGATATAGCAATGTCTGTCTGTATGTGGAAATCTAATTTCCGTAGCCCCCAAATAACTTACAAACATCATTGTTACATCAATATATCGGGAATTCTCGCGACTCGGTTGCTATCGAGAAAATCGTTCCACAAATAGCTGAAATATAAGGAAAACCGGGACAACATCAATTTTTGGCCTATTTTCTTATCTACATCTCGGTTACTAAGTCATTAATATAGACAATATGGATATCTAATGATAGATATTTCAAATTCCATTGTAACGATGTATATAAGGCTATAAGTTGGACCTACTATGGGTCAAAATCGGGAACATTTTTATTTAATCCGAATTTTTTTTTCAACAAAAAAATCATTTTTTCTGCTAGTCACTAATAAATTTAAAACAAAAATTTTATTAAAAAATTAAAAAAAAAAAATTTGGAAAAAATTTTAATTTCGTTTACCTAAAATATTTAAAATTTGTTTTTCAAAGTATAAGATTTTCGGCACAGCTGAATATAGCTCTCTTATTTGTTTTTGATTTTGCTACAAATTCTACCCAAAATTATTATGATTGTCCTACAGCCATTATATAATCATATCTCCTATTATGTTTATATTTATAACCATATTATCGATCATATTCTGATTGTGCTACAATAATATGTTGGCATCATCTATTAATTTTTTACATAATCATATTATGGTTGTGCTACTTTCATAAAACGATCGTTGAACCTTAACATAATTTACCAGGGATTTAATTATGGTTAAGTAGGATATTTTTAAATGCTACAGATTAGTAATATTGTTGTTATATACAAATAATAATACAATTTTATAGTAACCATAAAATCCAATCATAATATATATAAAATGGTCATCACAAGCATATTTTTTCTTTGCGTGTATGATTTGTTCGAGGTAATAAAAGCGGTTACATCTTTTACTTCAAATATTGGCCATGTGTGACCTTACCTTTAGACATTTCGTCACAGTTTAGGTGTAAACAATTTTGTTAAAGACAGAAATAAATAAAAAAGAAAGAGAAACAAAGTTTCTGATAAACATAAATACATTAGACATGACCTTAAACAATTTTGTATGTTTTGGATGGGTCTTATTTTATTCATCAGTAGCTAAAACTATCTGTTGTATAATTTAAGTGCAATCGGATAACTGGAACTCTCGTGCCGCAATCGAATGAAAGTTGTGAAATTGGCTAAATGATGGTACTTTTTTTAAGTATTTGTTCGCATTTCAGCACCAAAACTGTTAGTTTACGCATATTTACTGGTAGACAATTTTAGCATGTTAGTAAATTTATTATTTTGCCTTTGATTTTAATGTTTTATACTTTGTTGGATAGATAATTTTCTCCAAAAGATAAGATTTATTTCAAGCGTTTAAAAAATAATCCCTTAACCCTCTAACCGGCAAGGCTGCCTTTAGGCGGGTATGCTAAATGTATGTAATGCTGCTTTATTTGGTTATTTTCCCGTTATAACGGTAAATATGTCTAAAGACACAAACAAATTACTTATTGTGATAAACAAGAACGTGCACTTGTCTTTTGTTTGTTTTTATTCCAACGTTTTACTTTTTTTTTCAAACAATAACCTGGTATATTATTTTACCTCGAAATAAAATTGGCCAGTTAGAGGGTTAATAGTTGTATTTTTAAGGTTAACAAGTAATAGTTAACAAGTTTCAATCGTTTTCCGGAAAGAGTTGTTCTAGTTACCCGAATTGGACTCAAATTTGGCAGCAGTTACTTTTCACTACTAAATAACAAACTAAATCATATTTTAGGGCATGTCTAATGTACATATTTTTTCATTAAAACTTTGTAATTGAGAGAAAAAGCAACTTCACATGAGTGACAATAATAAATTTCTTACAATCTTAATGAGTGCACGAGTTTTAAGAACCTGGTGTATAATGAATGCAGTGAAACATGTTCACGCTGGGGGATTCTTTTAGTTACAATTTCTATATCTAGTTGTTTTTTTGTTTTTTTCTTTTAATAAAGAATTCAATGGATATTTTTTGTCAACTACGACTAAATAAAAAATATTAATGGTTTTGGGATTTTTTTTTAAATGATTTTGTGATTTTGCTGTTCAATACAAATTTAAACTTTGCATTTGTGGATTTCCAAAACGTTTAATTTTCAAGAGTTGGGTAAATACGTTTTTTTTTGCGCAACTACAAGTACTAAATAAATGTTTGTTTAGAGAGTTTGCTTTTATAAATTTATTCTTTTCGTTTTTTTTTTTTTTTTGGAAAAGTACTACAGCTACAGTATTTGTGTGTATGTTTGTGTCTATGGTCGTTAGTGTTGTTGATACATGTGTATTTGTTTTCTGTTGGAAATTTTCACACTATTTCATTATTTTTCTCATCATTGCAGAGTTTTCGTGGAGGATGTGGCGAATGGTTTTAATGACATACAAATATTTGAAATTTTCTTTTTTGTTCAAAGGTATTCAAAAGTAAAACAGCAAATAGTTTTCATTTTGCATTTTCTTAAACACCATTTAAAAGATGTTTATGTAAATCAATTGTCCTGCCTTCAGATAGTTATGCCATGAAAAACTCCGTTATCCTCGCCAATGTAGATTCAACGAAATATCGCCTTACAAAACGTCAGATTTATTGCCACTTACATAAATCTTGGAGAACTCGTAAATACACAGCTGCATTCGGTGTTGCAGTGTAAACGAAGCGAGCCAGCCACCCAGTCAAATTCATTTAAGATTTTATGTCGTAGGAGTTGGCCAAAAAGCCATTTATCTTGTGGTAAAATTCAAGAATCATTGTTAAATACTGTCAACATTTGTTGTTACAACAAAAACATTTAATCTATGTGAACGCTTGTATTTATGTACAAATGTACGTGAGCGGATGTGTGTGTGTGTGAGATGAGAGAAAAATATCCACCCACTTAAATGGTTTAATTAGCAAGATTGCCAAAATAAACTTTCAAAGAACATATTGAGTTTCTTTTTCTACAATTTGTGGGTTTGTACTGATGATCACACATTATTTGACAACATTGTCGTCGCATTGGGAATGACTGAATGAATGAATGGTTGGTTGGTTGTTTGGTTGGATGCGTGTTCCCAGCTAGTGGTGAATTACGTAAAGCATACGTGATTGTTAATACAACCAAAAACGAACATTGTATTTGTTGCAACATCTACTCACATAAATACTTGCTACATGAGAGAATTCACTTTAATTTAATTGTTTACATTTATTATATTTATTTTCAAATTTCTTAGAAATAGTGGGATAAATTTAAAACAAAAAAAGTTGTTTGCTCTTATCTGTATTCCAATGGAATTCTATTGGCCATTCTAAAGAAAACAAGGCATTCTATTTAATAACTTTTCTTTACATATTTCATATTGTAGTGAGTTAATCTATTTGGCAATTTAGGCTTTAAGTTCAAAATTTGTTTGGGCATTAAGTGGAAAACAATACATTCAATTTCATCACTTGACTTTATGTTGTGGAGACTTAATCTATTTGGCAATTTAAGCATTCAATTTTACATTTAGCTTGATTTAAATTTTGAGCTATTTTATTATATTTTCTAAATTCATAAACGTATTAGGTTGCACCTTATCTTAAGAAATTTGTATCATAGAGGGGTTTGGTTCTTAAAAATTCTACACATGTTCCCTGCAGAAAACCTGTGTCATGAGGTTCCAAACTGCCAGATAACTCATGGTCATATTTGTTGCGCCTAATAATCTGATATACCTTTTAAACATTTAAAAAAAAACAGTAAATAATTGTTTGGGATATTATTGATAAATTATTAGAGTTCTGCCGCGATATTTTTTAAAAAGTAGTAAAAATCAAATATCAAAACTGCATCATAAAATTGTATTTGAATTATGAATGTACATTTATCTTAAAATATTCCTATGTATTTATATAATTTAAAAAAGACCTTTCAGATATTTAACTATGTCTGAACGGTAACTATTCAAAAAACGAAAATAGAGAATTAAATCTCGATTTTTTCAAAATAAGAAAATTGAAAATTGGAAATGTGAAAATGGCTACATATAGTGTAAGTGTGCCAAAATTCAACAAAGTCTAAAGACCCAAGGATAAAAAATTTTACTTTTTTTCTATAAATCTTTCATGTAATTAAGATAATGTTTGATAAATTTAAACATAAATAAAATGTTTAAAACCAATTATTTCAATTTTCAGACAAATTAGTGGCAACCTAATTGAATTGTTGTAAATGAAAATAGAAATACATATAAAAAATATAAACTAACAGACATGCCATCTATGTTAGAAAAATTATACACAGTCTCAGTTGCCAATTTCAGTTTTGTGGCATAAATACGATCTGCAAAATATACAAACAAACAAACGCATAGACAATCGAACTGCCATCATAAAGTGGTAGAGAAACTAAAACAGCACGGATTACAATTTTCCATTTAATATGGGCACGTACAAGATGACTAAAGCATTTCATTTATACGACGTTATGTATGTGTTTTTCCCCATCGAAATCCAGTTAAAATGCTTTAAATTGTTTCTTTTTTTTATTTGTATTTGATGGTTACATTCGCAACACATTACTACGTATATTTTTTTTCTAAACATTGTCTATTTCTATTACTTTAAGTATTCATCTACGTATTTATTACTTCTCACTAAACATTTTCTTTGCTTTATTGGTATGCGATAGTCTGTACAATTTGCCAATTTTGTATCCGATGTCATTACGAAAATGTACAATTTGTAGGAGTAGTTGACAAGGAATCGTAATTTTGCATCCGATTTGAGTAACGAAATTTATTCGAGGAAATTCCGAAACCATTTTAGATTTGTTGAACAGACTGAAATCTGGCAAAAATTCTTATGTTAAACGCTTATAGGCCAAGTTATTAGCGAATTTAGATATTTTGAGTTTTTATATAAAAAAATCGATTTTTTGTTAGAAATATGAGTGATCACAGATCGAGCTCCTTTTCATGATTAAACGCTTATTGGCCAAGTTATTAGCAAATTTAGATATTTTTAGTTTTTAAATTTAAAATCCATTTTTTTGCAGAAATATAAGTGATCACAGTTCGAGCTCCTGTTTCTTGATTAAACGCTTATAGGTCAATTTATTAGCAAATTTAGATATTTTGAGTTTTTATATAAAAAAATCGATTTTTTGTTAGAAATATGAGTGATCACAGATCGAGCTCCTTTTCATTATTAAAATGTTTCATTTTGTTAGATTTTAAGATTGCCAAAGTCTGAGCATGATTGAACGATGTTAACACGTGCCACTGGGGCCTCAAAGTTTTGAAAATCTCGATTTTTTGGCAGTTTGGCGACTTCGGCGACCCATATCTCTGGAACGGCGAAAGCTATTTGCCCGTGTAATACATCAAATTAAAGGCCATACTGTTTACAATATTTGCCCCAGTGGCACGGGTTAACATCTTCCAATTGTGCTCAAACTTTGGCAATGAGATAAAACCACCCTAATACCTGACATAAAAAAAAATTAACGGTATACCGTAGCAAACATATTTAAATGAAATGGGATTCCAAAGTACAAGTATTTGTCCATAATAAGCAATAATAATACAAATAACGCATCTTCGCATTTTTTTTTACCATATGAGATAAAACCACCCTAGTGATCACAGATCGAGCTCCTTTTCTTGATTAAACGCTTATTGGCCAAGTTATTAGCGAATTTAGATATTTTGAGTTTTTAAATTAAAAATCGATTTTTTGTAAGAAATATGAGTGATCACAGTTCGAGCTCCTGTTTCTTGATTAAACGCTTATAGGCCAAGTTATTAGCAAATTTAGATATTTTGAGGTTTTATATAAAAATATTGATTTTTGTTCAGAAATATGAGTGATCACAGATCGAGCTGCTTTTCATGATTAAACGCTTATTGGCCAAGTTATTAGCAAATTTAGATATTTTTAGTTTTTAAATTTAAAATCCATTTTTTTGCAGAAATATGAGTGATCACAGATCGAGCTGCTTTTCTTGATTAAACGCTTATAGGCCAAGTTATTAGCAAATTTAGATATTTTGAGGTTTTATATAAAAATATCGATTTTTGTTCAGAAATATGAGTGATCACAGATCAAGCTCCTTTTCTTGGTAAAACGCTTATTGGCCAAGTTATTAGCAAATTTAGATATTTTGAGATTTTAAATTAAAAATCGATTTTTTTGTCAGAAATATTAGTAATCACAGATCGAGCTCCTTTTCTTGATAAAACGCTTATACGCCAAGTTATTAGCAAATTTAGATATTTTGAGTTTTTATATAAAAATATAGATTTTTGGCCAGAAATATGAGTAATCACAGATCAAACGCATTTTCTTGATTAAACGCTTATTGGCCAAGTTATTGGCGAATTTAGATATTTTGAGTTTTTATATTAAAAATCGATTTTTTTTGTAAAAAAAACTGATTTTTGTTCAGAAATATGAGTGATCACAGATCGAGCTGTTTTTCTTGATTAAACGCTTATTGGCCAAGTTATTAGCAAATTTAGATATTTTGAGTTTTTATATAAATAAATAGATTTTTTGTTAGAAATATGAGTGATCACAGATCGAGCTCCTTTTCATTATTAAACGCTTAGAGAGCTCGAATAATTGTGTGTAAGTGATTCTGGAAAAGTTTGTAAGAAAATTTATTGTGCTGTACTATTTAGAATTATTGTAATGCTTAAAAATGTTCGTTGTAATGTGTATAACAATAACAATTTACGTTTTAAATTATTAAATACATTTTATACTCACCACTTGAAAAGAGAATATCGATGAGGATAATCGGAACACTTCAAACCAGTGGTCGGCACTCACAGCCACAAGGGGCCGAACATATTCTTTTCATAAAAATTATAAAAAGGAAGAAATATTACAATTCATCTATTAATCAGATCATAACAGAAAATAAAATGCATAACAAGTTATTATAAATCAATTTCCCTGTTTTCTTTATGTCGACCACTGCTTTAAATGCATTTTCTATAAAATTTAATAATTTGAAGTGTATTTGATTTTAAAATGTTGTTTAAATTTAAAATTTGTTTATAAATACGGCCTTAAATATTTACAAAAACATCCTAATGTATCAAGTGGATTTTATTGGCTCTAAAGTCAACGATTCAAATAGATTGTAAGCGTTAAAGTTGAAAGTTTCATTCAACATTATTATGAAAGTAAAAATAATAAAGCGGTTTACTACGACCACACACTGCACTCTTAACCTAGTTAAAGATTTTTGTCAGTTCAATATTATAAGGCATTTATCAATTGGTAGGGTGTAAAAATAAATCTTTAGCGTTCTTCGAGCTGCTGACGAACCAGCTTCAATGAAACTATTATTACACAAATTTATAACATACATTTGCATGCTGTATGGATGATTATGTCCACACATGTTTAGTTGTAATGAAGAAGTTATGAGAACTTCCAAGAGGCCTTATTTAGTAGACAGAAGGACTTTAAATCCCATTGTATACTCATACATTCTTTGCATGCTTTCTCATTGCGGACCATGGTCATCCGTACTCCCTTTTCCATGCAGGGATTTTTCAACGACTATAATAAAACTTCAAAAAGTGAGCTGTGAAAGTTTTTGTTGAGGATTCTGAAAAGTCCTGTTATAGTTGCTAAGACCATTGCACATTTTAGAAGGATTCTATTGGGTCCTCTAAGCATAAGATCTAAATAGGATTTCAAGAAGGCCTGCGAAGTAAAGGCCTTTTGTTTGTCAGTAGAATATGTGTAAGAGGAAAATTAAAATTGTTTTACATTATAAATGTAAAACTGAGTAGCTTTGTCAATATTGCCTGAAGCATAATCTTTTTCTACCAGATTTTATTGTTGTTGTTGTTGCTGGCGTAATTTTTTTTGTCGTATTTTAGAAGTTTTTGAATTTTCAGTTTTCTACAAAGTTTTTCTTTTTGTTGTTCTTGTCGTTAATTTGCCAAAGAATAACGAACACTCACATACATACATACATATCTATATAGATACAATCAGAGTCTCAGTTACATTGCCAAGTGGCAAGGTAGTTGTGTACAAAGTAAGTTGTAAATGTTGTAAAATATTTAACATTTCAAAATATTGCAGCATATTTACCAAAGTAGCAGAAGAAACTATTAAAGAAAATGTCATTGTTACAAACATACATTTATGGATCTATGTATCTATGAATACTCTCGTATACTAAATACAAAGACAAGGATTTTTGCCAGCTAGTTGGTTACTAGCAGTCAGTTATTGAGTCACTCCGTGGATAAAAGTACATCTAGTAGTTGTACTTGTAGAATTTTGAGTAGACATTGTTTGCGATACTCTTGTGAACGTTTTCATTGTTAGTACTCGTACCTAACTAACTACCTACCTACCATCCATCCATCCTCAATACCTGAGGCAGTTCGAGAATGTAATAGAAAAGATAATTGCATAAAAGTTTGCTTTTTAGTTGTGCAAATATACTTGTATATGAGTCAAACAACATGTCTTATAGCTAAACCCCACCACACCATTCCATAGTACATAGTAAGTAGTATGAATTGTAAATTGTTTTCAGTCCTCTGTAGAATAGTGAAAATTAGATTTAGTGTTAATAAGAACAAATCAATCTAATACTTTACACCAGTACATTACAAATTAGGGAATATAATTTCTACATCATAGCAAGAAATGGCAAATCAAAGTAAATCATCGCTGCCAATTAGAATTAAGTGAACAAATTCTTTAATTTATTAGCTTAAATTTAAACAAACAAATTCACAAGGGATTCTGACATATTGGTATTTTTATAATTTTTGTAAAAAACATATAATATCCTGTATGTATAGGATATTCTTCTTGTAATATGCGTTGGCGTGAGTGCCGTTTAGGTTCATATATGTCCAATTTCATCACGATATCATCATCATCATAATATTAATAGGCAAGTCCATTTCTTTAGACCCCTTTTACGCTCACATTATACTTTCAATTTGGGCAAGAAATATACCATTTGAAAGGGATTTATTCACAGATGTGCAGAATATATATTTTATTCAAATCGGTTCAGTTTTTTAGGAGTTGTAAGCATTTAAAGATGTTACTAACACGTGTACATGTGAACCTTAAAGTAAAAAGTAAACAAAGCAATGCGTGTTTGTCCAATTTGTTGTTGTAAACAAATAAGAGAAACAATTAAAGAGTATTGATTTCGCTCTGTTTTAAGTGAGAGTTGTTATAGAAAACAAAGAAGAAGACTTTGTATATTTTGAAGGTGTTTTTTTTATTTTCTAACTCCCATATGCATAAACAATTTTTAAATTTATCAAAGGTTTATAAAACAAAATTTCCATTCAAAATTTGTTTTATAAACCTTTAAATTTCATAATAGTTATTTTATAATATGTGCAGATCTAAAATTGTGACGGTTTTCAAACTTCATACGAATCAATTAATCAAAAATTGGACGGGTCGGAAAAAATGGTAAGTCGGCTCCCATACAAAGTAAATAGTTATTTCTAAATATTTTGTGAACTATAATTGCAAGATTCTTCAAACTTAGTCTAAATGGCTCTTTTATAATTTTGCATAGTTTCACTGAAATTGTTCGGGATTGGAATAGTGGGCGTGGCACAACCTTTACAAAATATATAATTAATTTCGAATATCTGTAGAACTATAATTGTAAAAGTGTTTAAACTTTTAGCGAATTAATTTCTTATTACTGTGCGGAGTTTAGCTGAATATAGACGGAATTAGATTAGAGGGCATAGCACTCAAAATAGGAGGGGTCGGAAAAGGAGGTGAGTCACCTCCCATACAAAGTAATAATTGCAAGGTTCTTCAAACTTTGTCCGCATAGCTCTCTTACCATTTTACACAGATTGGCTGAAAATGGTCGGGATTGCATTAATTTTGAATATCTGGAGGACTATAATTCTAATAGTATTTAAACTCTGTTTCAATCAAAAACGAATTTATTCCTGTTCCCTGTTCGAAGTTTAGCTAAGCATGATCGGCTTAGTAGGAATGACCCCTCCCTTATAAAGGAAAGTTAAAGTAAAGCTTGATATTTACATAAAAGGTTTAAAAATGGGTGGGATCAGAGCAGTGGTGTGGTGTCTCCCATACAAAATTAGTTAGTTATTTTCGAATATCAAGTGAACTGTAATTGAGAGATTCTCAAATTTTGTATATGTTATTTTCATATTTCCATTCATATTTGTTTTAATTTTACTAGGGTAGAGGTAGCGAAGTGCACCGGGCTATGCTAGTAAACTATAATAAGACAATTATGAATGTTGAAGTAATTTTCTGAGGGAGATCTTGTATACTTTACGCTAGAATTTCAGAGTACTTTGATCTAATTTGTGCAAAAATTTTATCAGGACTGCTGCATAATCATCATAAACCGATATTGTCCATTTTCAATACCAAACGAACCATATCAACAGAAAGTAGTTGTTGTAGCTCCTTTCGTTTGCGCCCAATCGTGTTTTCAACAGACAGACGGACGGACTGGCATAGCTAGAATAACCGCTTTGAACGGAAGGAGAGAGCGAAAAAATGAAAAAAATTACTCTCTTTTTTCACATACGGGAGATACAATAACAAAATACATACACAGAGAAAACAGATTCGTGATAGCAACCGAATTTGTTGCCAGTCGAATGATTCTGTCTTAGTGACCGAATTTTACAGTTGTGGCTACAATATTTTGGAAGGTTAGTTGGTTGCCTCAACTAAAATTCTTCTTTATCAACTGACTTTCTGTTGTTAGAACTGAAAAATTCTATATGTGCAACCGAATCATTCGATTGGCAACAAATTCGGTTGCTATCACGAATCTGTTTTCTCTGTGTACAATACATTCTCATGAATTAGATTTTTGATAACAGACATAGGTTTTTGGCTCGCAGTTACCTATCTAGTTGTCATCTATGGCTAGATCGTCTCAGAATTTTATAAGTGCCCTAAATATTTATACGTTTGTGGGTCTGCGATGAATAGTTCGATGTGTTACAAATAGAATGACAAAATCAATATACATACAATATAATATAAATAAGTATATGTTTGTGGCAATCAGTTTTATTATGAAGGATTCACCATATTACGTTGATCTTGGCTTATGCTTATTATAGTTTAAGGACAACATATTATGATATAATGATTCATCATGAACATGATTGCCATAAACATGTATTTATTTATTACAATCATATACATACACTGATGGACAAAAGTCACCGGCATTTCCCTTTAGAATGTTTAAAGCACTACCACATTATAAATATAATTGAAACACAAAATTTTATTTTTTCAACAAAAACAATTGTCCAATTCACAACGTAGTTGTATGTTGTACATTGTATGATACAACTATTGTGGTTGTGAACACAATTTTCGCCAAATCGTAAGCTTACCTTGTTAAGTCTTGAAAATGGCAAAAGAAGGAGTTTAAAACAAAAGATTCCAAACTCCATTAATATGTAAAATCATTATTAATAGCAAACTAATATCTGCATTGCGTAAAAATGAAAACAATTGACAAATATTTAAAACAAATTATCGTTTTTCATAAATTATATAAATCAACTGATTTCAGTGTTACCGTTTGGTTATTATTTTACACTAAAATTGTCAAATTTTTTTGTTTATGTAAAAATATGAACTTTTGGTAACACTTAAACTTTCATACAACATTCGAAAAACATATGTAAAAATGTTGTAGGTGTTGTACAAAACATTTATATAGAAATTATCAACAACATTTGTACAACTATTGTAGATTCAGACGACTTATAACTCATACGACTGTACAACGTCAGTTGTGAATTGAACAAATAATTCATTTTATTTATTTATGTCAGTTAAAACAGGTGCTTTTAACTTAACCTAATTTACAAAAACGTAGCGTGGCGGTCCTTTATACATCCTAAAGGGGAAATGGCGGTGAATTTTGTCCATCAGTGTATATGATTGCGGCAATCATGTGTAACTTTATCATATTATGGTTACCTTAATCATATAAATAATTATAGTGAGCATAATATTGTTAAAACACTTTTCAAAATGTTGAAATGGTTACAGTAAACATGTACAAATATATTTTTTCTCTTGGTGTGGCAACATTAGAAATCGCAAAAATTTCCATCCTAGTGTTCATACAAGCTTGTTGTTTGGATTGTATTAAAAAAATTTCGTTTTTCGTGGTTAGCAAATTGTATTGAGTAAAATATATGTCATTCATCATACGGACAGGAGCACAAACGTCTTTCCATCAATTATATACATTAGGGCGGGGTCGACTTAAAAATCGTCCAAGTGACAAGGAAAATCATACTTAGGGATCAAAATAAGTAATTTTGCCCAAGGAACCATACCTCTAAAATGAATTCTGATGTTCTTTATTTTGACCCAAAGGTCAAATTTAAAAAAATCCCACTTTGACCCATTTAAAGTGTCCTAATCGAGTCTAAATGTATGACCG
The DNA here is from genome assembly GCF_958450345.1 of Calliphora vicina. Taxonomy (NCBI): domain Eukaryota; kingdom Metazoa; phylum Arthropoda; class Insecta; order Diptera; family Calliphoridae; genus Calliphora; species Calliphora vicina. The sequence goes on along the minus strand of NC_088780.1, from coordinate 2,051,233 downwards.
ACCTCCACTTACTTTGGAGTGTCAACCCACCCATAGAGGCACACCTCCTGGATTTCAAAAAATCACCATTTTTGGCACTTTACATGATTTATGTATTGCGTATAAATTTTGTTTATGGAGCGTATGATAAATATAAATGTGATAAATAATATTAATTATGCATCTATGAGAATCAGCATAGATTCTTTTTGAAGATTTAGTTTAATGTTTAAATCGCAATGAACGTTTTGCTCGCAATAAACGAAATGATTAAAACGAATAGTTTTAGTGTGCTTAAGTAGCGGAGTATTCAACAATCACAAAATGGCGTTCGTTTCATAATAAATAAATTTGGAAAAATATGCTTAGACAAATTCTCCAAATTTTTTGAAATTTGACATTTGGGTCAAAATAAGCAACATCAGAATTCATTTTAGAGGTATGGTTTCTTGGGCAAAGTTTCTTATTTTGATCCCTAGAATACGATTTTCCTTGTCACTTGGGCGATTTTGTTGCGTCCCTACAAATCGACCTGCCCTAATATACATATATATGTATTTGGTTATACTTATTTAATAGAATAGAAACAAATAACCCATTGTACAAGTACAAGTACAAAAAACAAATAGCAAATTTAAATTTTAACATTAAACTTATTAAGACAGTTTTCGTTGCAAAACATCTTGATGAGTTTATTCATACATTTAGTTGAGTTCATTTTTTGTTGTTTAAATTCTGCACTGGCTAAATGGATTTTTAATGTATCTGAGTGCATTTGTTACTTTTTCTTTTAACACTCTTACTTGTTCACTGCCAATGTCTTTGTCAATGATGGTGTTAAATTCTGCTAAAATGTTTATTACATTTTACTGATGATAAGAACGTATTCCAAAAACGTTCTAGCAAACCTGCATTTTTTGTGCATGACTAAAATATGAGAAACTCTGACTTGCATCTAGATAATTGTATTTTCACATACAAAAAAAAAAAAAAAAATAAACCTGAAGTAACATTGAAATTGAGTTGGCATGTTGAATATTATAAATATTTATTTATACACAACATAGTTATTACTATGTTAGGAATAAATACATAATATCCCAGCTTACCTTTTCATATGTTTTTTAATACAAATGTTTATCTTTGAAAGTTCAGTAAATTTAATATACATAAGTAGGTACATTCAGGAAAAATATGCAACTTAAAAATAAGAACGCGTCATATTAATTCAATAATGTTCATTAAAATAGATTATAATAGAAAAAGTATTTTGAAATACGATAAATCAATTGTTTTTAGATATCTTTAAATTAATATTTTTCCATTACTACATAGACTTTCGTTAATGTTTCTTACTGATTCAATATGGTTTTTATTGATTTTAAGTTGTTTTTTCTCTGGGTGTATTTTCATTCAGGCATTCTAATGTATGTAGGGTTGATTATTGGAACTTGACTGATCACAGTGGGAAACAGATTTAGTAAAGATGCCTTCCTAAAGGCCATATTTTGTAGATATGAAAATGTGTACCAATACAAGTATGCATTTATAACCCAGTGGGAAAAATTGCTAACGCTTCACTTTTTCAAATTAAAGATGTAAAGCAAAACTTCCTCCATATGACGACATGATGTTCAATAACTAAGTGAGAATAAATAACAGAATATATCCTTCACAATAACATATGTATATGTTATTAAAAACAAAAACCGCGTTCAAAAGATACTCCATCTATTGTAAATCCAGAATTTTTAAGTATAAAACAACATACGTGATTATTTATTTAAAGAAGTTTGTATGTAACCATTTTTAGAGGAATTACGCTTCAGGTCTCCCTCCTTACAGTCCTTCAATGCCTTCTTAAGAAGGCTTTCTGTAAACCCTCTAAGACAAGAGAGTATGCAAGGCCTTGGCTCCGTGTCCTTGTGTCTGCAAAATAAGGCCTTTAGGATGGCCTCTTTATTGCAGCTTTTCCCGCTGGGAATATGCAAGTGTATGTGCAATATTGTTTAAGTATACGTGAGTGTAAGCATGTTAAATAACATGCATGCAATCAAGTGTTAAAATAATGAGCATTAATGTTAAAGAACTTTTTAGTTTAGAGTTTGTAGTTTTTGTTTTACACACAATTATATTGATATAGTTAGTAAATTGTTACATCGTTTTGATATTGTTTTTTGATTGAAATTTTATTATTCCATGGGTGATTTTCACGCCAACACATAATAGGTACAACCAGTAAAATTTAATTATTAATCCACATTTAGCTTTTATTAAAACCGAACACCATTTTTTTTTAATTATACTTAAACATAATTTTTTTTAATACTTTTATTTAAATAAAATAAATTTTTTTTAATTGTTTTAAAATTTTGTTCAACATTTTTTTTTTAATTTTTAAAAAAAAAATTTTGGAACATTTTTTTTGATGAAAAAAAATTCGGGTTAAAAAAAATATTTTTCCCGATTTTGACCAATTGTAGGTGCAACTTACTATATAGCCTTATATACATCGTTGCAATGGACTTTGAAATATCTATCATTAGATATCCATATTGTCTATATTAATAACATAGTAATCCAGATTTTGTCGATTTTCAATAGCAACCGAGCATACCCGACATATTGAGGTATGAATCATGTATGTAAGTTATTTGGGGGCTACGGAAAATTGATTTCAACAGACAGACGAATAAATGGACATGGCTATATTGACTTCGCTATCTATAACGATCCAGAATATATATACTTTGTGGGGTCACAAATGAAAAATGTAAAAATTACAAACGGATTGACAAACTTGTATACTAGGGTATTCGAATTGTTAGATTTTTCTCTTAAGAGATTTTAACTTGTTCGAATAATTCGAATCACACGTTTAAAATTAATCGAATTATTCGAATAATTTAATTTTGTTTGAAAAAGTATAGAATGAAGTTTGAGTCGATTTTTTAATATTTTATTGTTAAAGAAAAACAAAAAATAACGTTAAAGTTAACAATTCAAGTATAGATAATGTTAAAAAACATTAGAAAACAAGGTCCATCATTAAATTTTTATCAAACATATTCTGATCAGATTAACTCCCGAACAATCTACAAAACAATTGACTGGACAACTCTTCCGTTTTGTAGCTATGCTTTAAATTTGAACTAGTTGGACATGATCCTGAATTCAAATACAATATAAACGTATTAAGAACTTTTTTATGCAGTTCATTAATTCGGGTTTTAAAATGAGTAACTAATTCTTTAGTAAATGAATTATTCACTTTATCTAAATTATTTATAACAAATTGTATTATATCCTCAAGTTCCATCAGGGTTCAGAATCTTTGCTTAATAATGTTGTCTTAGGGAATTACACAAATCTGTACAAAGTTTGCTATCAAACGTGGCAAATTTTTAAGTCAGACAGTGCATGATTGACGTATTTATAAATACGCAAAAAGTTTATTACCATGTTAGACAAAGATGTTCAACGATGTTCAAAATCATGTATAAGACGAACTCCATGATTTTCTTGCAGCAAAACGTTAGTTTGCAATATTTGTGTTTATCATTCGATTTGATAAAAATTTTGCAACACTTACGTACGCGGTTAATAACATCACTTATATACATAGGCCCATAATCATAGTCAAACACTAAAGTCGGTTCTTTTTAGAAACAACTTTAAAATAAAAACCTGCTTTTAGTTATTTTGCAATTATATTCAAAATTAAAGTGTGTTTTAAATTGAACCGACTTTAACTGGGTGCCACCTCAAATGTAGCAAATGTTTTCATACAATATACAAAAAAATATAGACAGTGGCACCGCTGAACATCTAACATCTAAAATTAAAAAAAAAAACAAAAAGGGTAAACAATAAAAGTAAAGCGAAATATAATAAAAAAAAGCAAATTGTGGTGGAAAAATGGAAAAAATAAGATTAGTATAATAATTAGGATATTTTGGTTCTAATTTTATTGATAACTGTTCAATAAATGCAAAATCTCTGCCAATATCTTGTAGCATAAACATTTGTGACTTTTTGTCGAACTTTTTTACTTGGTTAAGAACAGCTGATGCTGTTGTTAAATGAGTTAAAAACAGCTTCAGCTAGTTTTATATTTACAGTCGACTTTAACGTCAAAAGTATATTTTATCTTGTCTATTGTAGACCTAAAGTCCACTCTTAAGTAAAGACGACTTTATTTCCCTTAAAATATACTTTATTTCTGATTATGATTGTGGGCCATATATTTTAAGATCTATTTCAACGTTGTCATTATAAATGTCATCCTCAAAATCACTTTCGACGACAGTTTCAAAATCACATTCTCCTTCACATTCAACTCCACTTTAATCTAAGTTAATATTTTGATTATTAATTGCGATTCTTCTAATATTTCGCCAGCTAAATAACAAATATTTTATTCCGTACCTTTTATTTTCATTGATTCAAGTCCTAAGTTACAAATTTTGAAAGATTTGTTTTTAGAATTGTAATATTTATAGAAGGTGCTATCGGAACACTCATCTACACTCATCTTTAGTTATTTGTCGAATTTCAGAAACAATACAACGTTTGTGAGTCATTATTAATTATTTAAATTTGAAATTATGAAAAATTTTAAGCAATTTAATAAATTTAAACATATATGAACATTTATTCGTTTTATTCGATTATTCTACATAAAATTGTTCGAATTATTCGTTATTCGTAAGAAATTATTCGATTAATCGAACGATCATTAGTCGAATGAATACCCTAATGTATACCCTTGCCACTCATGGCTAAGGGTTTAATAAAAGAGTTGGGCAAAATTCAGCATGAATCTGAAATTTCTATATGGAATATTATTTAGAATATTTTATTATTTGATTTTTTCGATAGATAGATAATATCGTTGCCTTTTTATGTTTTAATGTGTTTGAAGTTTAAATATTTTAAAGGAATATAATTAGCCATAATAACCGTAGCCAGCGTATGGATCATAAGCATATGGATTGTAGGCATAAGGATTGTAGGCATATGGATTGTAATAGCCATAGGGATAGTATGGTGCCGGGGCATAATAGTAAGCAGGTGCGGCGGCTGGAGCTACCACAGTGATATTACCCGCCGAAGTACCAGTATTCAATGATAAATTGTAAGACAATGAAAAATTAGAACCTAATAAGCCAAAAATACGAGATTTTCTAAAATTTCCAAATTGTCCAGCCACTAAATCAGTTTCCGTATGATTTATGGTATTATTGTTCAAGTCGTGTCTAAGAATGTACATGCTGTAGTAGCTGTTGTCAGCATAATTATCGTTGGAATCATCAGCAGCAACATGCTTGTTGTCTTTGTAAACTGTTGGCATTGCTGGCAGAGCAATGTGTAAGAAATTTGTATTTCTATTGCTATTTAGGTTTGTAATATTTTGAATGCTTTTTCTTTTCCATACAGCTTTTCCAGAGCTGTTATTTTTGTTGTCCAAGTTATTGCCGTTTATAGATGACACTACGTTGTTGCCACTGCTACAGATGCTGCTGTTACAGTTTCCATTTCTGTGTGGCACAGCTGACATTTGCACTGTGTTTACACCATAATTCACAATTAGTAGCGTCATGCCAACAAACGTAATTAAAATATGACGACTACAAAAATAGCAATAAAATGTTGATGTTGCTGTTGGTGTTCTTACTTTGCTCTTCATTTCCATTATATTTATGCTGTTGTTTTCCAACTGTTGTCGGCTGCAAATAAAAGCAAACAAAAAAATATAAATATAAAAAAAAAACTGTAAGAAAGCTAAATTAAAGTTAATTAGTTATTTTGCTGCCATGAAATGCATAGAGCACCCATATCTTTCTATTTATCTACTAAATGCTCATACTACTTATTGTACAAACACCAACTGTTTGCTACCAACCATCCCCAGCTCAGCTAGCAACAATAATACGAGGTACAAATGTTCAAGTGTAAAGCGAATATAACAGAAATTAAAACAAAACAAAAAAAAATTAACAAAATAGGAAGGAATACTTGAACTTTTGTCAAGATGAACATTTTTATTTTGATTTCGTAGCACCATCACTGTAACATACATACATACATAGATAGATACTTACTTGTGTTGAATGTTGAGGATACGAAATTTGTAACTGTCGTCTGATGTTTGTGTGTACTGGATTCTGTTGCTCTTGTTTGTAGCACTAATTATTTAGAGTTTGTTAAATAAACCTTAAATACAAATTGCTGTAATTCTTAATTTAACACAGGTATTTATACTTGGGTGTCTTAAAATAAGTAACACACCTACAAAGCAGCACATCAATCATATGCAAACTAGAGAGTCAACTGGCAGAGGCATTTGCTAAAGTACATAAATGTGTTTGTTTGTATGTATGTATGTATTTCGTAAATATATAAATAAATATTTAAACTTTGTGATCTTGATCCACATTTGCAGAGTTGTCAAGGTTTGCAGATAAATAATAAACAATTAAGTTGAATGTATTCAATTAAAGTTTGGTTTAACTTAGAAAATATTTGAAATAAGCTGAAGGTCTTTTAATTTTAATGAACATATTATTAAAGCTAAAGACTGAAACTCAAATGATTAGATTAGACAAATGTCCTGCTACAATTTATAGAGTTTATTGGTTTTTGGAAATTTATAAATACCACAGTACACCTAGAGAAAACATATGGTTACTGGCATTATTTCAATGTGATTAGTACAATTATTCAACAATATTATGAGCAGAGTAATCATTTATATGACTGACGCAATCATATTTTTGTTTGTAGTGATCAAGTGAACCAACGTTTGAAATTGATGTCTTCCGGTCGGTCAAGAACTCTCTGAGTTATAGGGCCCATTTTGAAAAACAAGTCAAAACAGATTTAGATTTTAGAAAAAAAGGAAATCATTTTTTTTTTAATTATTTGTTTCGAAAGATTGAAGAAATAGCTATCTAAACTATTTGGGACACATTTTACAATAGGTAATAAATTACATGAATGAGAAAAACCCCTGTTTATCCCCTCTAACTCAGGAAGTTTTGGACAAATCTTGTTGAACATTTGATCCGGATCGGAAGATATCGATTTCAAAAGGTTGGTTCACTTGACATGAAATCCCCCATATATGATTGTCGTAGTCAAGTCAATTATAAAACAGGTAAGAAAGTATGGTCGGTCAAGCCCGACCATATAATACCCTACACTAAGTAAAATAGCAAAAAAAATTTTTCTTTTAAAATTTCAATAATTTATATTTTTGAGTGATTTTCGGAAGTGGGGTTATATGGGGGCTATGACCAATTATGGACCGATCACCATGAAATTAGGTCGTGTGATTTATGTCTATATTAAAGTTAACTATGTTGAATTTTGTGTGTTTACCAACATTTTTAAGCGATTTATGCACGTTAAAGTGATTTTCGGAAGCGGGTCTATATGGGAGCTATGACTAATTATGTACCGATCGTATCAAAATTTGGTGACATGAATTTTGTGTATATAAGACTTATTTGGAGCGGAATTTGTGGAGATACATATATAAATTAAACATTTATGACCGATAAAGTCCAATTTCGGGAGGACATTTGTATGGGGGCTAGGTGAAATAGTGAACCGATTTCAGCCAGTTTCAATAGGCTTGGTCCTTGAGCCGAAAAAATAATATGTACCAAATTTGTTCGAAATATCTTCAAAATTGCGACCTGTACTCTGCGCACAAGGTTTACATGGACAGCCAGCCAGCCGACCAGACGGACGGACGGACATCGCTTAATCGACTCAGAAAGTGATTCTAAGTCGATCGGTATACTTTAAGGTGGGTGTTAGACTAATATTTTTGGGCGTTACAAACATCTGCACAAACGCATAATACCCTCCCCACTATGGGGGTGTAGGGTATAATTAACATAATATGATTGCGGCAGTCATATCAATAATATTCTAGTGACAAAACTATTTCATTAAAAGATTCGTCGGAAATACTTTTATAGACAACTGGAAGAAAGGTTCTCTTAGAGAACTAGTCTAAAACCGTTCTATAGGAACGTTTGCTAAAGATTCATATAATGCAGTGTTCATCATAAAGAGAACATAAAATGTTTTGGACTTTTTTCCTCTGTAGAAATCTGATCAACAATTGATTTTGATTTTTGTTTCTTAGTTGATCATGTTGTTTAAAGTTAAATAACCGATTATGTTCGGCCATTGGTCTATTAGAGCCTAACACTTTTGTGATGATATGTGTAGAGAATAGTCACCGCAAATTATTCTATAGATAATAACTATACTAAGTACTACCAATTCTAACTCACATTTGCTCAGGCATTGATATATGGAATTACCAGAAATTCTGTCAGTAGTCTTTTAAATCTTGTTAGATTTTTTTTTTATGAATATTTGGAAAAAGTATAAGGTAATTGTCAAGCATCAGGATTTAAAGTAAATTGAATTTAAAGAAATCACTTTGTTAATTTACCTTCATTAGCACTTAAGTATTTCAGCTATTGTTACATTAAAAATCTTTAAAGGGCAGTTTGGTTAGAAATGTGAAAAATTGTAAATTGATTTTCTTCCTTTTGTTTTATATTTTGTTATCCAGTCAAACAATTTACACTTTCCTACGAAATGCTTCTGCAAATTATTTTACCCCTAAATTATGAAACGACAACATAATTTAACACTTAAATAAACATATTGTCCTTCTATAAATTTTCTAAAAGATTCGATGAATATTTAACCCATACCGGCTGAAGAAGATGGAAAATGAAGACGAAGAATCTACAGTATCACTCCTACAATCTATGCGCAATTTTGTAGGTTGGAGATGTTGAACAACAAATGAATGAATGAATGAGGGAACGAATGAGTGAATGAATGAATGAATGGATAAAGTTATTGTTCGTTTTGAAATGGGGTTTGGATGTTGCATAGGCAACATACAACAACAATAACTACAAAAAGCATCATAAATTACATTGTATTGTGGCATAAAGTAGTTAAATGTGCTCTGCCTTGGCATGGGTATTGTTGGGTTTGGATTTTGTAGGAGAGAGAGGAAACAAGTGCCTCTATGTCTGTCTGTCTTTTAGACTGTGTATAATTGTATTGTTAAAATTTTGTTTCTAGTTTGGTTCGAATCTTTTATTTGTTGCAAAAATTCATTGGAGTGTAATTAATGCGACTGTCCTGTTGACAAAAGACCTTAGAGGACCAGAAAAGAGCTTGACGTTTATACCCCAACATTCGACAATAGACAATAACTTGTCTCAAGTGTAAATTATTTGTATTAATTTTGTTTTCCCTTTCATTTTACATTCCTGCCTAAAATGTTGTTCTTGTTGTTGTTGTTGCTTCAGATAGATAAATAATTAACCTTAATACTTAATACTGTTTGGATAAATAATAAACATGAAATGTGTTATGTTTTATTGTATAGGAGAGATGTTGTATTCATAATTCATTAGAAGGTTGATCATAAATAATATTGACTGACAGTTTTTTTTTTTATTTTTATTTTTGTTATAGTTAATTCGGACATAGACTTAGTTAGCGGCAAGAATTTTAAGATTAATGTTGCTAAATAAGTTGTAATGACAATGACTTAATTTAACACTTGAAAATACTTGAATGATTATTAATTTACTATGGCAACATTGGAACAATACGAAAACATTTCAATTGTCATGTCTGTATCAATGTTTTTTCTGATAAAATTAAAATTAAAGTAAAAGTAAAATAAATAAATTAATTAGATTATTTGCATAAGAATTTTACGAAAGGGAAATCAAAATTTTTAAATTTATTATACATAAATGAATGTACTACACAATATTTCAATGTAGAAATTAAAATTTTCTTGAACATTTTCCATACACTTCAGTACGTATGAGTGGTTTTTATTACTGGACATTAATCATACGCACAATCTGTTGAGTGCATTTTTAGTTCAAGCATTTCTGCTTAGAGATTTAAACAAATTAGATTTTGAGAAAATAAAATAAATTAATGCCTTCAAATACTTATATACGAGGGCGGGCTGAATAAGTCAGTGACTTATTGAATGAAACACAGATTTTTGGCTAAAAAATCATTTTATTTTTCAACAAAGTCTCCTTTGAGCTCCATAGACTTTGTCGAATGTTTCTTAAATTTTTTATCAGTTCCAAAAAATAAGATTTCTTGAGGTCATCCAAATAGGTATTAACACATTCTAGTTGTGCTGGATCCACGTTTTTGCACTGTTACGAAACGGTGCAAAAACTCGTCCATATTGCGATTGAACAACACAAAACACTCCTGCCAAGTTCTCTCACTATTGCACAAACACGCAGAGATAAAATATACTAGATGTGCATGTTTAATGTAATCATTTCAATATTTTTATTAATGTAATCATTAAAATTGTTTACTATAACTTCAACTACGGCCACAACGAAATTCAGTATACCACTTCTTTACCATTGAAATTGAGTGATGATTTTGATGATTACGCAAAAAATAATGCTTAAAGAGCTCACGAAATTCACTTTTTTTCATTTTCTCCTCAAGTCACTCCGTAGACTTCTATCACTGACTGTCAAACACAAACTAAATGAAGTAAATTGTTAAAATTTTGACATAAGTCAACTGACAGCTGCCTGTTGACAGGAGCAGTGTTGCCTTTTCAGTTAAGAGGCGGAAAATTAAAAAAATTAAGGACTTATTAACCAGCTCTCGCATGTTCAAATGAGTAAATTTAAAATTGCTTATAAATAATTTAAAATGCTTATTTATTGAAATATGTATTTGAATAATGTTATATTTTTTTCATACGCATTTAGTTTACATAATATTAGTAATGTTTGTATGTATGTTTATTTATTTGTTTATGCATGCATGTAACTGTATTTCTAATGACAATATATGATATTAAATATTAATAACTTTTTAACGTCAATGTTTGCTAGGTCGACATCATTATTCTTCATATGGAACTTGTTGTTTCGACATAATGCTGTTATCGTTTGTTGCCAAAAAATAGGCTCACATTAACTACACGTTCAAGCAAACAATTTCCTTCAATGTTTAAATATTATAGTCAAACCTACACAATGACACACATAGATATAGTACATTAGGGTGGCCCCACTTAGGAAGTTATGGATGTCCCCAACTAAAATAAAAGTTTTATTCCTTCTAAGAAACCGTTTCTCAAAATTATTGTTGTGGCGGCAATATTTGATGAGCTGAATCAAAGGATAAAATGGTTATTTGTTAAGGTTTTAATATTTTTTTCATATTTTTCGTAAAGGAAACATATGAAATTTTGGTATCATATGAAAGGTTTTTGAATGGTGCTTTCAATGCCATGTAAGAAATTTTCGAGTAATTCCAAAAATATTCGATTTTATTGTCATTTTGTGCAAAAACTTAAAGTTTTTTTAAATTTTTATATACATATATGGGGGATTTCACGTCAAGTGAAGCAACTTTTAAAATCAATGTCTTCCGATCGAGATGCACCAGATGCATTTGCACCAAGTTTAGACCTATTGGATAGTAATTCAGACACAATTTTTCAACAAGTTCGGTCAAGAACTCTCGGAGTTAGAGGGGGTCAAAATTTGATATTTTGGCCAAACATGTGATTTTTTTCATCCATATTACTTATTACCTATTGTTTTTAGCAAAATGTGTCCCAAATAGTTTAGATAGCTATTTTTTCAATCTTTCGAAAAAAAATATTTAAAAAAAAAAATAAAAATTTTTTAATATTTTTTTCCGAAATCAAAAACTTTTTTGATTTTTTTTCTTAAAATAAAGCTTAGATATTTTCCTTGAGGACCTATTTGGTCGCTTAGTGGGATGTGATTTCGTTATTTATCATAAAAAATGTTTTGTAACTCAGAACATGCAATTTTTGACTTTTTTTTGCAAAATCAAAAACTTTGTTGACTTTTTATTTTTATTTTTTGCTCAACAGAAAGCTCAGATATTTTCCTTGAAGATATATTTAGTCGCTTAGTATGATACGAGTGGGATATCTATCAAAATAAATGTTTTATAACTCAAGACATACAAATTTTGTGTTAAAACATTTATTTTGATACTATCCCACTCGCATCCCACTAAGAGACCAAAAGCTCTTAAAGGAATGGACCTAAGCTTTCATTTGAGCAAAAAAAAATTTTAAAAAGAGGGGAAAAAAGTTCGATTTTGCCAAAAAAAAAAATCAAAAATTGTATATCTTGAGTTCCAAAACATTTATTTCGCGATCGGAAGACATCGATTTTAAAAGTTGGTTCACTTGACGTGAAATCCCCCATATAGTTTCACTGAAATGGATTTGATCGTGTTTTGAAATCAATCTAGTTTGAATTTAAATTATGTAAATAATAAACAAAAACATTTAAAATGTAAACACAAGGAAAGCATTTTAAATAAGTGACATCTTTTGTTTGAAATGTTGCAAGTGTTTTAGTTAAGGGCAAATGTAATTATAGCAATGTAAATGTATAATTACATTTGCCCTTAACTAACTAAACACTTGTAAAATTTCAAACAAAAGATGTCATTTATTTAAAATCCTTTAAATTGCACTTATTTCGACGGGAGCAAAATAGGTTTCGAAAAATTTAAATAAAATTCGAACTATGTAATTTAATTTTTATTTAGTCTCCTCAAACAAACTAAACTTTAATTTAGTCTTTAGTTTTCCTCCTGACAAAACGAGGCCCCTCTAATCTATACATACATATCATAGATACATATATATGTATGTATAGGTTACATACGAACTTAGTTTACTTAATATGTGTATGTACGGGTATATACTGAGTAAGTATTGTGAATAATGACTCTTTAGGTAAAATATAAAGAAAACTAAATTTTAAGTAAATTTGCTTAAAACCAAACCAAACCACACATATGTATACAACATTTAAATATGTATGTATCTACATCTGTAGGTATAAAATGTGATTGTGTATGTGTAGCTACAAATACCTTATCAACTAACAACCACATATCTTGACCATGTAAACACTTGTGTTCTGTAATATAAAAGTAAGTGTGCCAGTATGTATGTATCTGAATGATAAGTAGTATGTCTTTATAAAAGCCAACATGTCTATAATAAAACTATATTTATATGTACATAAGTGTCGGTGTTGGTGTCTGTGTCTGTTTCTGTGTATGCGTATGAATTGCATGTAGTCGAGTCAAGTCAAGTTTAAGCATTAAAACCACAACATTTTCCAATTTTCTAAACCAGAGTGAAAGAAACATTGACATATTATTCGTTAAACATACTCAAAGAGGCCAAAATAGTACCTTCCTTTTTATAACATTTACATATACATATAAAAGTGAGATGGAACACTACACACACAGATGGAACATTTTCCCAGGAAAGCTGCTTGTAATAAGTTTGAGTCGATCTAGCTGATCACTAACAATGTAGATTTTTTTCTGAGAATAGCTAAACAGCTACATGAATCCAGGATATGTGTTAATTTACAGGCTTTATGAACTGATAATAAAACTGCACTGTATTATTAAGCAACATTAAATAGTTTATTTATTTGAACAATTTTTTAGATATTTAAATTTTATCGAAAAACTCTAAATTTAAACAATAACACAGGGCAACAGAATCAAAAAAATTTTAGAGGCTTTTTAAACCACTACCAGTGATGCCTAGTGTAGCGAATTTTCCATTTTTGAAGGGATTTTTTTTCCAAAATTTCTCATGTAGGGAAAAAAGGAAAGATTTGTTACTTTTGTCGAATTGTAGGGATTTTTTGCAACGGAAATTTAAAACTACATGTTTTCCAATTATAAAATTAAAAAATATAAAATTTGTTTAAGTGTATTATTAGAAGCTCATAAATCTGGTATAATATGAAGTAAGTTATAATGTGGGATTTTTAATAATTGCACCGCTTTTAAACTATATAGTGATTCCCTTTTTACGGTTTTTGACATTTCCTTAAAGTGCTAGATGCGCTGATAATTTTTGACAACTACTAGAGTAGTTTCTACAATAAATTTTCATTTGAAATTCTTGCTTGATTTTATGATGTTTTTTACATACGTACGCCATCGATTTTAATAAGTAAGTTTTTAAGTGATAAATAACATTAAAACATTGTGAATTAAAACCTAACTAATTTAAGAAAAAATGTCCGTCTTCTGATAATGATGAAAACAAAGCAAAGAAATACAGCTCAAGTTGGTTGAGAGACGACAAGCTAAGGTCTGCAGCCGATCGAAGATGACGACTTTAAATACAGATGTAAGTCTTGCAGATGTAATTTTTGGTCTTACAAAAAAAAATTTCAAGTCAATATCTCAATTAGATTCAAATATATGCCTTTAAAACTCCGTCCTTCAAAAATATTGCTCTTTTTCATACCATCAAATTTGTATACATTTTCTTAATGTGACTGAGTCAGAACCAATGACTTGTGTTGAATAAAATATTAAGAAAATTTATACAAATTTTTAGTATGAAAAAGAGCAATATTTCTGAAGGACGGAGTTTTAAAGTGGCATATCTTTGAATCTAATTGAGATATTGTAAGACCAAAAATTAACTTGTGTAAATAAAAAAAATATAGTTCGGAATAAATGTGGATCAAATTGTTCCTAAAATTTGCAATCCTATTAAAATTTTGATACAAATTTTAGTTTTAGACTATCAATAAATATTTTATTTATTAACGAAACTCAATGAAATTTTCAAAGTTTTTTAAGTTTGTCATTCTAAATAACAAGGTGTAAAAAAATTTGTCAAAGGAAATCCCGCAATTCCTAAAAATTCAAGCGAAAATCCCAAAAATGGTATTTTTTACAATTTTGCCTATAGGGTCCACATTTTCCTTGGGACTGGGAAAATACTTTGGCGATAAATAGGAAACACATCTAGGTTTTCAAGGCTACTTTTCGTTTTCTGATCCCAGCTTTGGGATTTTAGAACATGTGGCCCAAAGTTTAAATATTGATAAAAAATAGGTCAAATTCCGAAGGACGTAGGGGCGACATTTTCAAAAAGTGGGACATGTCTTTTACATCAAAATGTTGTCCGTAATAATCCCTTATAGAAAAATATAAAATTGTCATATGTTCTTAAAGAAAGTTTTTTTTTAATAAAAAAAAATGAAGTCACCTTTTTGTCCAAAAAACAGCAAAAGTCAACTATTTTTTGAATATTTAAATTGAAAATCGTTTATTTTTGGATTCATAATGGATTCGTATGATATTTGCAATTTAATTGTCTAACTATCCCAAAAAAATCGAATCCATTCGGTCCAAAATTACGACCTACATTTTTTAAAAATGAGGACCAAGGTATTGCAAAATTTTAAAATTCCAAAAAAAATCTGCCCCAATGTGTATCGTAATATCATCCACTTATACAGAGGTGTAGGGTAATAAAAATATATTTTATACGTACAGTTTCATATTAACCAAATATTTTCAATGTAATAAAAACATATACATTAGGTCGGCACACAAAAAAGTTTACTGCGGAAATGTAGATAGGTTGCCACTGCACTGATTATCTAGATTACAGGATAAAAATAGTAATTTTATAGTTGCTTTTAAATTAGTTATACATACATTTGACAATTTTGAAATCTAAAAATCCTTAATCGAATGAAGAAATCACAATTTTTGAGGTTTGATTAATAGTTGATTTAATTTTTTATGAAAGTCGGAGTCGTTGGAAGGTTTCACATGGAAATTTGTCATGCTATATTTGTATGCGTAAGTGTATATATGCATACAAACATACATACATACATACAAACGTACGTATAAAGTAAGAATATGTTTAGATGGGTCAACATGAAATATCATGTGTAAACTACAAACTATAACACCCTGTAACAATTTTAAAATTTTTTCCATACACATGGAAAATTCGATACACTGCGTACTTAATTTATCTTGAACGGGTCAGATGTCCATATTTGTATATACGTATGTATACATTAACTTTTTGAGAATTGATTATCTTTTTAAAATAATAAAGTCCATTTAAAAGGACAGTGTTAGTATATTTGGTCTCGAATTTTCCATGTGTAAAAATGACTGCAGCACGGTGTATTCATATAGGAATTATATCTCTAATACACTCATACTGCAATTGTTGTTGCTGTATTCAAAACATTCGTTTGGAAATTATGATGGCGACAATATTGAGTGGAATAAATTATGACCAATGTTGTTGTAGAAGTAACTCCTTTATAACTACATACATATGTATGTATGTGTGGATGAATGGATGGATGTATGGATGTATGCATATGTAAGTTTGAATATTGGTAACCGAATACGTGCAGGAAGTCAAATAAACCTAAAGTTGATTACTTGAGGTGAAAAAGGGAAATAAACAAAATTGTAAATTCTCACAGATCCGTAGTATTTATTACATGAACATATACATATATTTCCGCTTGACTTTTCTCCAACATTGAAAATGATTTTTTTTTTAAACATTTCCAATTGAGCCTAAAACTGCTGTGACCTGCATTCTACGCCTGTGTTTGTTTGCTGCTATCATTTAATAGTATTTTTTAATCTACAGTTTGATCTCTGGAGATGCTAAGTAATCTTAATACAATGTTTGAAAGACACTTTAGAAGTAGTAACCATATAAGCAAGGGAAAGTAAGTAGTAAGTAACAGAGTGAGTGAGTGACAAAGTGAATGTGTTGGTGGCTGAGAAAAGAACATTTTTGTTTTTGGTAAATTTTTCAATGATGTGTGTAGTACACAGCTACCCTGCCAGCATTTTCTATCATAGATACTTCTGCCTTGTAACGTCATAATGTTTAAATATGTCGCGGAGGAAATCGTCTTCTGATAGCTGTAGTAACATCAGTCGGCAGGATGTTTGCAACTACAGTCATACACCTAGAAGTAATGAATACGACTCTTCTGGAACAGTGGAAGAAGTGTCTTATAAAAGTAACTCATATGTTACATCTGGAAGTTAGGAA
This sequence comes from Calliphora vicina, assembly GCF_958450345.1. NCBI lineage: Eukaryota > Metazoa > Arthropoda > Insecta > Diptera > Calliphoridae > Calliphora > Calliphora vicina. Next base: position 2,034,267 of record NC_088780.1, on the reverse strand, counting down.
AAAGTATTAAAAATGAATAGAATTTCCTGGACAAATTTATGGGACAAATTTACTAATTCTTACTTTTAAAAAACTTTATCACCACCTATATATATATAAAAGAAAGTGATGTTAGTTACTACGCTTATAACTCAAGAACGCCTGCACCGATTTCGATGATTTGCACCAATTCACACTGGTCTCCGGCCAAACAAGAAAAATACACAAGAAAATTCCAAAAATATCCACGAAAAAAAAAACGAAAAAAAATTTGAAGAAAATTGATTTTCCCATACAAGGCTTTCAGATTTTATAATTTTAATTCACTGTGGTGTACTCCGAATCGAATGATTTGGTGTACGCGAAGAATGGAATACATTCCAGCACATATCGTTCAATAAAAAAAGTGGGCGCGGTTAATAAGGTGCAACATTTTCAATCGAAAAAATTAAAAAGAATATTTTGAATAACTCGTTGCATTCCACTTTTAATAAAAAATAACAGTGAATTCATAAAAAATAACGGTTTTATTCAAATAAAATTTGTTTCCATTAATAAGTTAAACAAGGGTTTTGGAATTTTAGCAAGAAGAGTCCTTGCTATAGTTTTGTCCAATGGCCAGCAACGCGGACCGGGTTCAGTTAGTTTTTAATAAAACTACACAAATACAAACGTACACGCAGAGAAAAATATAGTTGGGCATGGTTACTGTAACCATTTCAATATTGTTACAAGTTTTTTAACTATATTATAGTCACAGTAACCATTTACATGATTGTGGTAACCATAATAAGGATAACTTACGATTCACATGATTGTCTCAACCATATATATGGTTACAGTAAACATATATATGTTTGTGACAACCATTTATATGATGAAGGACTTATCATATTATGGTGCTCTCGGCTTAAGGCTTATCATAATCTGAGAACAACATATTATGATAAAATTATTCATCATAAATATGGTTGCCACAAACATATATATGTTTACTGTAACCATATATATGGTTGAGACAATCATGTGAATCGTAAGTTAACCATATTATGGTTACCACAATCATGTAAATGGTTACTGTGACTATAATATAGTTAAAAAACTTGTAACACTATATAAATGTTTACAGTAACCATGCCCAATTATATTTTTTCTCTCCGTGTAGAAAAAAAATGTAATAACTTAACTGAGCAACATTATTGGCTTCCTCTCGTACTATCAACTAAATAGCATCTGGTAGAAACGAGAATATTACCTTTATAAGAAAAATATTCTTCATAATTGTTTTTTGCAATCGTATAACTGTTGCTCTTATTCTATAAACTTCGGGTAGTAATGAAAATGTAACAAACGGAAGATCAATGTACGCTATTAATGTGTTTTTTTTTTGAAAAGTTGACTGAAATCATCCTTTAAACTTCTAGATTTGACTCAATTTTGTCCTCACTCACATTTGTCCCATAGGCTCTTTCAAATGCTGGCAGGGTGATATTATTATACAAAAATGTTTATATGTATGTATATCTAACTATGTATTGTATAATATGTATATGCATTGTATGTTTGTTTGTATGTGTGTTTGTTTAATACATATTGTAGTTTAAGTTAATTTTATAGTCTTTTCTTTTGTGCTGCAAAAGAATTGTACGAGTATCGTAGTAAAAATGTAACCTTTCGAAAATGATGATGTACATCTTAATTTAATATTAATTTAATTTAAAATGCTAATTGGATGTGATCCACCAGCAGTTCTGCCTCTACCAGTCATCTTAATAAAATTGCTTGCTCTATATTCATTGTTGCCATATAATTGAATAGAAGGAAAAGAAAAATAAAAGAAATAAATAAACTTAAGCAACGAAAGAGAATACTAGTAGAAGAATGAAAATCTAGACTAAGTAGTTTATGATATTAAATGTAAAATGACAATGAAGTGATTTTTGTTTTATTTTCACGTTATAAAGTCATTTATAATAAAATAAAATAAAAAAAAAATGGAATGAAATATGGTCACATAACGATACTAGTAGTAAATTATAATAATGTCAATATGAAGATGTTTTCTCTCTTCCCTTTGATTATTTATGGGATATAGATGTTTACATACATACATACATATGTACATATTAGGTTGGCCCTTATATTAAACTTTTTAGAAATTTGGTGCTTTCAAGAATCTAAAATGAGTCTTTGTTATCTAAAAACAAGTGCAGAAGAATTTAGCAAAATCGGATAAATTTAAGAGATTGCACATTGTATTTCAGGTTTTGGGTCAAAGTAGCAATATTTTAAAAAAATTTTAAAAATTAAATGTTCAAAAATCCATTTAAAAATAACAACTATTTTGCTGCCTTGGACAGATTTGACGCCAGTTATAAAATAAATTTGAACATTTTAAATTAAAATCTTTCATAAGCAACCCAAAAAAAAAACAAGGAAGAAAGCACGACCATACAATACCATACACTAGGGTTGCCAAACGGGACTGGGTTGTACAAATCCCGGGATTCGGGATTTTAGAAATGTAAATCCCGGGATTTTTCGGGACTTCGGGATTTTAATTAAACGTCAAAAACATCAAATTCAACAATAAAAACTATTTATTTCGTTAATATGAATAAGAAAAAATATAACAAAGCAAAAACTAATGCATTGAATTAAAATAAATTTAACCGTGATAAATCCATAACAAAATTGAAAATTTTATAACTTTTGTATGTCTGCTTTTACACAGGGCAAGTTTACTTGAAGCAAGTCTCGTCGATTCCCCTTTAAACTTGCTCGTCTGTTTACACACAGCAAGTCTGTGAGCAATTTTGTATGTCAAAACCTAATAGACGCCATATTGAAAATGAGAAAACAAAAGCAATTTGAAGAGACTTGCCAGTACAAGCAAGTGTGTACCCCTCTTCTTTCTTCTTGCCTCTCTCTCCTATAAACTCTAGACTTGCGCAAGAAAAATTGCCCTGTGTAAAAGCAGACTATTGAGTACATATGCTATGTTCATAGCAAGATGATTTTTAGGAAAGCGTACATTGCCCTTACTATGAGACCAATCGTGTAAAAATTGGTAATGAAGTTTAAAAGTTATTTGCAAATGAAACTGCACAATTTTTGTCGAAAATGTTTGCTCCATCCCTATATTAATATTAAAAATAAAAAGTATTGTTTTATTATATTACAAAAAATGTCTGCCTGTCTGTTAAAAACACGATAGGGCACAAACGAAAGAAGCCAGCTGGCTAAAATTATCCACAAATATAAGGTTTGTTTTGTATTGAAAATGGTCCATGATTTCCCCTAGCCCCATACAATTGCCTCCCGGAATACTGTTTGAGCAGTCATAAATATTTTGAATATGCGCCAATCCTTAAAAAATTGTGCACAAAATAAGTTCTAAGTACTCCGAAATTATACTGTAAAGTATTGCGGAAATCGGGCTACATTTGTCCCTAGTCCAAATTGGTTTATAATAATTAATATCGTGATGAAATTGGTCATAAACAAGTTGTATATGAAAATAAACCCTTCTACCAACTTTTGTGAGGTCCAGTCCAAAATATTTTATTGTCAATAAATAATTTGTATATAATGATATTAACATAAATTTCGATATAAGTCATTCATTCATAAATGCTAATCAAGTCTCCATTGATGGTGGGTATACGAGATTAGAATTATAAGTATGCTGAAATTTAGCTTTCTAGGTATTTTAGAGGCTTGAAAAATCTTCCTGAAAATATCAAAAATCTTGTAATATTCCGGGATTCGTTAATCCCGAAAAATACCGGGATTTTCGGGATTGGCATCCCTACCATACACTGACCAAATGATCAAACACATTTTTTTTTAAATTTCAATAATTTAGTTTAATGAATGAATTTCGGAAGTTGGCCTTATATGGGACTAATTAATGGTGACATAAGTTCCGTTTATATAATGCTTATTTGGGGCATAATTTGTGTAGATACCTATATTTCGGAAGGACATTTGTATGGGGGCTAGGTGAAATATTGAACTGATTTTAACCAGATTCAATAGGCTACGGCCTTGGGTTGAAAAAATATGTTTTACCAAATTTGATCGAAATATCTTAAAAATTGCTACCTGTACTTTTCGCACATACGGATGAACGGACATCGTTTTAATCGACTAAGAAACTGATTCTGAGTCGATCGGTTAGAATAATGTTTTTGGGTTGTAATTATAACCTCTCCACTATGGTGGTGTAGGGTAATTAAAAAAATTCAATTTCAAATCGGTCCGAATTGTGTTTATAAACCGGTTTATTTAAAATGTTGATTTTTGGTTAACCGGTTTACCCGGTTTTTATCACTCGGTTAATCGATTTTTTAAATGTTGCGTTAAAATCAATACATTTTATGTTTGCTGGATTTTTTCATTTATATTATGATTTAACATCTACGCTGCTGATATAAAAGACTGTTTCGATACAAATTTTCAGCCATTAAATTCGCTTAACTATCAAACTGTCAAAAAATATTTGGGTTCTTATATATTGAAATTCCGTATAATTGAAGAAATTAAGGCTAAATCTTACTAAATGCTAAAAAAAATTATTGTTTATTTTAAATCCTTTTTAGGATTTAAAATGCTAAAAAGTATATATATTGTGGATCGTTATATAAAGCGAAGTCGATATAGCCATGTCCGTCTATCCGTCTGTTGAAATTAATTTGCCGTAGCCCCCAAATAACTTACATATTTTTTAACCATAATTTTTTTTCATAAAAAAAATTTTTGAGGTCTTAAATTTTTTTTTCAAAAAAATATTTTTTTTTTTTTAAAAAAAAAACTTAAAAAAAATTTAAAAAATAATTTAAAAACAATTAAAAAAAAAATGTATTTTCTTTAAATAAAAATATTAAAAAAAATAGTTTTAAGTATAATTTTGTGAATATTATCGGAAAGTATTTATATTTAAATATCTATAGGAAAATTAAACAAATATTAACCTATTTTGAATTTAATTAATTTTTTTTTACAATTATCCGATTTTGCTCAAATTTGTAGCACATTGGTATTTAAATGACAGAGAACCATTTTAGACCTTGGGAGCAACGAAAATCTAAAATATCTTTTATAATGACCACCTTAATAATCAAAAAATTTTTTCCGATTATGTCTAATACATTGTAATTATTAAATTATAAAAATCATTCTATTAATGCTAATTTTGAACACACATTTTCAGAATTTACCCAGCAAAAGTATAAATATCTAAATATCTTTCAATTGGTTGCAGGGGTTATAATTTCATTCACAAAAACAAAAAATAAATTTAGTTAATTTCATACAGATTCAAAATATGTATGTAAGTATTTCTGAAATTATTGAAGTGTAAAAAACAAAAAGTACAATTGAAAATATTGAACATTATTCTCGTAAAATAAAAGAATATGTTGTGCAAATGTCAGCAAAATATTGAAATGTCTAAGATAAGTAAGAAAATAATAAATAAATAAATAAAAAATGCATTTATTTGACATTTTTAACAAAAAGAATAAATTTATATCCATATCCACTACTACTTACATACATACGTACAAATGTAGAAATGTACATACATACATACTAAATGTATTATTTGAAACAATTGTGTTTTTATATTCTTTAAGGGACATTGTGTTCTGTTGAAATATCTTTTTCTTTTTTGTTGTTCGTCATGAAGTTTTGAGTTCAAATTTTTCTTGTATGAAAATTCTTGCAGACATAGTTTTCTACTCTTCACTTCTGGTACTTTTTGTTTTCATAATCTTGTAATAATGTGTGTGAGTTTTTTTTTTATTATGTAGTAAAAGTGCATACATATTAGGGTAATCGATTCTTTGACATTTTTTAGAAACCGGTTTTAGGTTTCTTCGAAAAATTACAATTTATTATAAACCGGTTTCGGTTTCAGATTTTTTAATAATAAACGTTTTTTTTTGCCAACATACTCAAATGCATAGAAATAAGAAGAAAAAAAGTTTTATTTATTAAAATAATAGTTATTAAAGTAAAAACTGTTCATAAAAAACATAACAGAAGAAAAAATAGATCATATAATTATGATAAATAATAAACATGTATTCTAATAACATAAAATAAACCTTTAATTCCAATTTCGATTATTACTTTTTTAACCTTCACAAGGTCTTCGGGTTAAATTTCACTTATTTTGAAATTAAAATTGATTTTTTTCTAAAAGTGTTAAGTGATATTTTATGAACGTTAGGTTTTTAGAAAAACAAATTGGCAAAAAAATATCTATACAATTTTTGCACTTTGGGTCATAATTGACCTGGAGCAAGAATCTCTAATTTTTTTACGCACAATTAAGTTAAATATTTTCAGAGCTTTGGTGGCACTAATATATATCTGTCTCTGCTGAACATTATATTTGTATGAAAACTGCAATTCCCCAGTTAGATATCAAAGCTATGTTTTTCTTATCCTTCATATGGTTTTCGGGTAAAACTTTACCCATTTTGAAATTAAACTTTTATTTTTTCAAAAAGTGAGTGGTTGATATTCTTCATATTTTATGACGTTTATTAAGTTTAAAAAAAAATTGGAAACAAATTATATATTTTCTATTTGGGTCAAATTTGACCAGAAGATCGTTAACGCCAGTAAATCTGTACCCCTAATGAAGACTAAAATAATCACTTAAGAATAAAGCACAGTTTAAATGCTTTGGAGTATATTAATTTTTTTAAACTTAAAGTTTTTAATACACTAAAGCTCATAAAAACACTCTTTTAGAAAAAACCGGCTATTCGTGGAAAAAAACCGGTTTCTTCGATATTCGAAGTGTGAAACCGACTCAAGAAAACCGAAACCGACTTAACCAAAAAAAGCGGCTATAAACGGTTACTAAAAACCGGGCCGATCACCCTAATACATATAAAACATACTTATATTTATGTATATTAGGTTGGCCCTTATGTTGGCCTTTTTCGTTTTTCGGGACTACGAAATTCTGAATTTTGTTCCCATCATCTAAAAACCAAAGTATTGTAGAATCGGATAAAATTTAGAGGTTGCACATTTAAGATGACGAATAACAATTTTAGACCTTGGGAACATCAACATTCTAGAAAACGAAATAAGTGCCGACCTAATACATATTTGTATCTATATTTATTGCAAAAACGAAAAATAACAAGTAAAAGTGTTTTATTCGGCTGTGCCGAATCTTGTATAACCACCAACAATATGTAATTTTGGTCATCTATGGGGATTTGAATCAATCCGAACTGTACAGAGTTTGATAGATAGACTGATTAATTTATGTTAATAAAAAATTTATTTATATAGGGGTTAGTTATATGGGGAGTAGGGTCAGTTATGGACCGATCCTCACAAAAGTTGATAGAGAGATTTAGAGATTTTGTTTATGTGCAATTATTATTAGATAATTATGAATTTTCAAGTAATTTTATGAGTGGGACCTTGTATGACAAATGTTGGCCTATTTTTGCCATACTTAGATATGGCGCTACGAATAAATTCCCCAATGAACAAAGTCCCCAAACTACAAATGAATTTAAACCTCAAAATTGGGGGCTTAATTCATTATGAATTAAAACCCCCAACAAAAATGAAAAAGAAACCGTCTTCGCATACTAAAAACTTTTTGCATTGCCGTCCTTCGGCCGGTCGCAAAGGTTTTCTCCTATGGGGTGTATCAAAAAACGGCTTCGCCCAGAATGCGCAATGCAAAACAACTTATCTAAGCGAAGCCAATTTTTGATACACCCCAGAGTAAATAATTATGAATTAAATCCCCAATTTTAGAAATGAAATAAATCCCAAAAAATTAACTAAGTCCCTAAATTTCGTTGTTGGTTTTTTCTATATAAAGTGTTGGGGCCTTAATGCATTTGCGGTTTGGGGACTTTGTTCATTGGGGACTTAGTTCGTAGCGCCCTTAGATATAATTTCCGAGTACTTAGGATTGATTTGTGCTAAATTTAATAAGGATTTCCTCATAATCAACATATTTGTAACTACACAAACAGTATTTTGGGGTGACATTTTTTTGTGAAATCATAGACCAATATTGCCCATTTGCAATACTAAACAAAACTTATCAACAGATAGTATTTGTGGAAAATATAGCTTCTTTCGTTTGAGCCCAGACAGACAGCTAGATTATCTTAGGATCTTATGTTGACCCAGATTATACATGCATATATTAATATGGGTCTACAACAAATATTTTCATGTGTTACAAACGGTATGACAAAATTGATATAGCCCTCATCTTTTTTGATGGTGTGTATTAAAAACAATCAAAAAATTGTTTCTTCAATGAAATATTTCTTCGCTTTCGTTCATGCTTTACAAAAAACTTGTTGAGTTGTATTTATTTTCCTTCCATGGGGTTCGCTATTTATTATTTCATACTTCTTGTAGTGTTTTTTATCTGTTTCGATTTCAAATTATTTAATATTTAAGAAAGAAAAGAATGCGCAAAACTTACACATTTTGTTTTATAAGAAATAATGCAATGATGTGTACACGTTTTCAAATACAACAGGCAGACAGATACACATACACAAACTTTACATTACACTATATTACATACAAATTGTCTACATGTTGAGAACAAAATATTGTATTTATCTTTTTGATATGCAATTCTCATCCTCATCATCGTCATCATGAAAGCTCCCTGTTTTGTTTTGTTTTTTTTTTTATATTTAAGAGTGTAGTATGTCAAATTGAATAGCATATGAAGTGACAAGTATACAAATGGATGAAACACAAAAAACAAACGAGAATTTTTGTGTAAACACAGTGCTGGGGTAGTGCATAGCGTCGGGCATACACAGTTTACAATTTAGTTGAAATTTTTAAATACATATTTATGTAAACTCAAGGCCATGTATGAATATTAAATTAATGTTCTTAACTTGGTTGGACGTTTTGTAACAAATGTGGCCAAATTTTCAAAGTGTGGTTTGTACCATAGAACAGTTCGTTCTAATCGAAACTTTTATAAGTCACACTATTTAAACAACTGGCCATTAAATTTCTAAAATTCTAATTGTTTTAAAACATATTTTCTGTGTGCTTAAGTGTTTGTAATGGAAGCCATTGCTATTTTGTTGTGCATCACTATTAACGTCACGTTATTACACACAGCTAGAGATACAGCTACAGATACATACTATACAGATACTTTCAATGCATGAATAAATACAAATGTGTTGGTGTTGTACAAGAAAGATATAGAAGAACAAGAGCATGATGATGATAATGATGATGAGGACGAAGACGAAGACAGTGACGATGATGATGCTTTTGAGCGTGTGCCATATTGTTAATGGTATTTGTAATTGAAAATAAAACAAAAAAAAAAAAAAGAAATGCACAGAAAAATAATACAAAAAAATATGCCACAAAACCAAACACACTTACACATCATGTGTGTGTATCTATGTAGAGTAGAGTAGTGCAGTTTTTGTGTCATACTTACTTGTCTTACTCCCATCTATAAAATACATACAGTGTCAATCAAAACACATTGGACAAAAATTGCATTTATACTCTCTATGTATATGGGAAAAAATAAGCGAAAAGTTCCAACACCGGTTTAACTAAAAAAACTTTAAATGATAAATATATTGAATCCATGCACCTCAGCCTCTAGAGTAATTTTATATTCTCTCAAGAATCAAGTTAGGTCTATGGACTGTACAACAAAGAGCAGTTTTAGCTGGTCTCAAACGCTATAGAGCTACGAAGAATCCATTTATATGGAGCTTGTTTTAAATTTATTCGAAAACACTTGAACTGAACTATTGTACAATGGAATACCGTTTTATTTCCAAACAAATCTAATCTATAATGATAAAATAATCCACCAATGGATATTTCAACATTTCAATGACCATAAACACACATCAAAATTGTTGAAAGGGTTTTTTTAAAACAGGAAGGCGTTAAAGACGTGCAGTGGCCAGCAAAGTGGTAACCAAATTTATTGTTAATCAAATGATTTTCTGCATCTAGTATCGATTCATTTGATTTGCAACAAATCACAATGAATCTGTGCTGAAATAATATTATAGACACAGAAATTTCTAAACAAATATTTCCGGGAAATTTTTCCCGAATAGGACCCCTAATGTGTTTATATAATAGGACCCTAATGTGTTTATATAATCCAATATGTTTTGTCGTACAATTTTTTAATATTTTTTGAATCTTTTAAGTCGTTGTTTCGATCGTCATTTTATTTGTGCGCGATTTTTCACTTCATACACACCTGCATTAAATCATAGGTACGTGTTATTGTTGTTGTTGCTGTTAGAACTGTACTTTTATGCAAATGATTAAATTTTTGGTGATGCATTGATATTATTATCAGGTGATTTTCGTCAAACATTGCTCGTGATTCCATGATCGACACCGGCGGATGAAATCAATACATGTCCAAAAAAACCGAAGATCGGTTCTCGAGGCAATTGTTAGAAATTGGAAATAGCTAAATTCGAATCGATACTACAAATCGATTGATTACTTTGACCAACAATTTGTGTACAATTCAACAATTAAAAGCAGAATTAATTAAACGCGTTTCCCCAAATATTATTCAAAATTACAGGAATCACGATTGATTGAGAGAACGCGCAATACTCTCACCAAAAAATGGTGAATTTTTTAATTTATTGCAACCGTCTGGTATGCCACCGCATTGTTTGAATTTAAAGGTCGGCTCATCTATTAGTTTACTGCATAATTTAAATGCGCCAAAATGTAATGGCTCAAGATTTGCAGTAAAAAATTGATGCCGAATTTTATTGATGCCACAATATTGATTGGAAAAGCGAAATACTGCTTATAGCGCGTATTCCACTGAAACCAACATTTGAATTCAAGCGCTTGCAATGCGTCTAGCATTTGCCATGTCCATCAACAAGGCTCAAGGACAAACGCTTCAAGTATGCGGATTGCATTTGGAGGATCCGTGCTAGAGTTGTCAAATATTCGACATATTCTAAAAACCGGTTTTCGAATAATTCGATAGCGAAGTCGATATTGCCATGTCCGTCTGTCCGCCACTATGTTGAAATCAACTTTCCGTGGCCCCCAAATAACTTACATACGTGATTCATACATCAATATATCGGGAATTCTTCTGGATCGATTGCTATTTAAAATCGAGAAAATCGTTTCACAAATGGCTGAGATATAAGGAAAAAACCAGGATAACCTCGATTTTTGACCTATTTTTGATCCATATCTGGATTACTAAATCATTAATATAGACAATAGATATCTAATGATAGATATTTCAAAGACCTGTTCAACGACATATATAATGCCATGGTAAGTTGGACCCTACAAGGGGTTAAAATCGGAAAAATATTTTTTGGAATGTTTTTGTCAGAAATTATTTTTCCCCAAAAAAGATTTTTTAAAAATAAAAAATTAAAAAAAAACTTTTTTTAAAAAAAATAAAAAAACTATTTTAAGTATAATTTGGTGAAGGGTATATAAGATTCGGCACAGCCGAATATAGCTCTCTTGCTTGTTGTCTTTAAAAAAATCGCATAAAATCTTAAAATAAAATTTAAAAAATATTCGATTTTGTCGAACCCTTAAATACATATTTTTGCATATATTTGTTTTAAGAGTATATTTATGTCATATTTTGCGTTTTTAGAGCATATTTTACTGTTTAATAGCATATTTTGAGTTTATCAAAAACAAATTTTGTCTTACTTATTTTTCGCTGTTGTGTTACAGGTTTTTACTTCCTTTGTTTAAAATTCAAAATATGTCTTTTCACCAAAAAAAAAAAATTTTTATCCAAAAAATGAAAAAACTGGAAAAAAATGTTCACCTAAAAAAAAAATTTTTTTTCCAAAAAAATAAAAAACTGAAAAAAATTGTTGTTCACCTAAAAATATTTAAATTTTTTATTTTGAAGTATAATTAGGTGAAGGGTATATAAGATTCGGCACAGCCGAATATAGCTCTCTTATTTGTTTTAATATAAAATAAGCACTATTTTAATAATAGCTCCATCTAAATATCAAATTTTAGTTCTAATTCAAACTTAACCGTTCTAAATGTTAAAGAAATATTGTCTTTTAAATTTGCTCCTGTAACATCAGTTGATGTCGAAAGAACATTTTCTATGTATAAAAATGTTTTCAGATCCAATAGACAACGATTTTTATTTGAAAATTTAAGTAAATTTTTTTTGGTTAAAAATTATGTAAAAGTTTGTTTTTTTAAGAGCATATTTTTTAAATTTTAAGAGCATATTTTAAAGTTCTAACTGCATATTTAAAGCGCCTAAAACGCTTTTTTTAGAGCATATTTCCGGTTTCCCTGGTAATAACTTTAACGCCAATTTAGTGCAATATGTTTTGACCGACACTGTATACAGTTTTTTTTGTTCATATTTTGCATATTTCCATCTAAAAGAACTTTAGTGGCTTTTTTGTTGTCGTTTCGGTATCTTTTTTTTTGTTTTGTTTTGTTTTTTTGTTTGGGTTGTTGTTAGGATTTTTATTTTCTCTAAATGATTACCTTGGTTATGAAATAATTCTCAAAAATTTCAACATACTTTCTAAACTTACCAGCTTTTTGTTGTTCTTGTTCATGGATGTGGTTGTTGTAGTCGTAGTCGTAGTTGCTGTTAGTTGTTGTTAAGTATTCATGTTAAATTCTTGTTGTATACAAAAATTTTTGTCATTTTCCACATGCAAGTGAAACTAACTCAGTTGCAGTGAATGACAGAGAATTGCTTAAAAAATTCCCCACAATTTGTTTTGTTATTCGAGTATGAAAGATAAAAACTACACAAAATGGAACATTTTTTTTTGTTTAAACATTTTTTTATTGGCATTTTGTTAATTTTGTTTGGTTTTTGTTTTTATTTTTGTGTTAGTTAATATTTAATATTTAAGTTGTTTTAAGAAGTGTATCTAAATAGTGTTGTGTTGCATTGTATTGTGTTGAGTGTCAGTGTGTGGTTTACTTAAAATTATAAATATTTTACTGTTAACATTTGGTTGCCATTTGTTGTTGTTGTTGCTTTAATAATTATTGATGTTTTTTTTTGTTTGCTTTGTGAAGTTGAAAACATTTAGGATTTCTTTTCAGTTAGATTGTAAATTTGTTGAGCAATTACAGATAGTTCCACATCAATGGGTTTGGTATCATCGTATAGGGAAGGTGCCTCACCCAATATCATGAAAGTGCCCACTAACGAAGCGATGGCAAAAATCCACAAAAACAAACGATCTAAAACCATGGCCACAAAGCCCCAATCTTGGTCTTCCTAAAAAAAATACAAGAATAATGTAAAGCGTAAGTAAATAAGAGCTGAGAGTAATTACTAAATAGTTAAAGTTTCTCATGTTAAGGATAGAAATGAAAAACATATTAAAAGTTTAAATCTTTGCGTTTGTTGTTTGAAAATTTTTAGTTTTTTTTAATGGAAAACCAATTTAACGCTTCATTGTCAGAGTTCGTTTTTGTTTGTCTTATAGAAGATTAAAACAAAAAAAAAGTCAACACAAAATCCCACAAACCTTCATACGCACATAATAATAATCAAACGAGGCTGGATCGTAATTTAACTAAATTTGTGTTTTAATTTTTAAACAATAATGTTGGATTTCAAATTTCGCTGGACAAAATTATTTCGTGACAAAAATTATGTTTAAAAGGCTCTGTATTATGTAATTTTTTAAAGTGTTACAGTAGGGTCTAGATATTAAAGAATTCTAAATTAAAGAATATATTTTTACTGCCATTATTAGATTTATTATAATCAAGTCTGATATCAAAATCAAGTGATATTCTTTTAAGTAGACATTTTGTCGTAAATTTTCTACAAAATATTTTTCAATAAAATTTGAAATAAAATAAAATAAAATAATTTTTGACAAGCTTCATAACATTGTTAATGTTTTCAACACCTTTTTATTTGGGACTCATTTTTAAAAGAGTAATAATGTAAACTTTGAATTTAATAAAAGCTAATTTAAATGTCTACCTAAGGGCACTGCTATACGTTCAATATATATTGACCGCGATCCAGTATCTCGTTATTTATGGAACGTGTAGCATGCAGTATTGATGGATCGCGATCCAAATCGCAGAATAACCTAATTTTGCGTGATCCGTTACAATGGATCGCGATCCAAATATCACAATATATACGAACGTGTAGCAGTGCCCTAAGAATTAAAGTACGAAACTCTTTATGCTAAAATAAATAAACTATACGTTATTTAATAAAGCATAGATTGTTTTAGAAATTTTGAAACAAAAATACAAGCAAAAAGATTTGATCAACTTCTCATTATTTTCTCATAGAGAAACTACACAGAAAAAAGAAATTCATAATTGGAATGAATTTTGTAATAAATATTATTAATCGAACTTGATTTTTTTTCCCAAACTTTTTTCATTCAGAATAAGAACATGTTCATAAATATTATTAATTTGTACATGACGGAAATTTTTGCTTTTTTTGCATAAATTTAATAATATTTTATAATAAATTGAATTATAATTGCATTATCTAATGAATTAATTCAAAACTATTTGCATAATAGCCATATATTGGCCAATATTTTAAGATGAATCAAAAATATCTGAAAATTGAAAATATTAAACATAATAAAATATAAATAAACATAAAGCATATCATCCCCTTAAAAAAATTGAATCATTTTCGCGCATATTGGCTCATTTTGTAGCTGAAAATCATAAAAATAAATAAAAAAATTTCCAAGAAAAATTTCAAACATTTTTCAACAACATAAAAATATAAATGAAATTGAAATTATATTTTTCAAGCCTTCTAGATTTAATTTGAAAACATAAAATATGAACAAAATCTTAATATTTAAGAAATTATTTATAAATGTTATGAATTGAAATCAATGAAATCAAATCATAATATTTATGTTGAAACTTTTTTCTATGTAGTATAAAATAACTATATTTTGTTGTAAAATGTTAGTATACAGTTTTTTAAGGGTTTTATTTTATTTCGAAATATAGAATATGTAATTGGGATATTTCGTTTCAATTTGTCGCTTAAATGTGTGATTTTTTCTTCGTCGGCTGCCGAGCGGATTGCAGTCTATGACATGTTTTTTGTATAGGGCCATGGTAGTAATATTGATGATTTCTATAATGTTAACATGCGATCATATAAAGCATATTTTCTGGATTCTTATAGATACTATAGTTGTTAAATTAATATCGGTCTGTCCTTATGTTTTCCGAAGGTCTCAGATATCGGATGAACCCATGTCTTGTATGAATGTATCAGATTTACGTTCAAGAACAACATCGGTTAATAAATGGCTGATATACATATGATAAAGAAACACCACGACTACTTTGTTTTTTTGGAATTATGTTTGAATATATCTCGGATACTGAGTTCTGTGCACAGACGATATCTATATTAAATTAAAGACGTTTCAAAAGCGATTGCTTCTTTATCCAGTAAAGCAAATGTTGAATATAGGTTTTTACCAAAACCAACATTTTTATTTTTAAAGTCTACTAATTAGAAAGGTATAAGTTTAAGTAATTAGTTTTTATTTTATGATGATTTTTAAGAAACTTTTTAAAGTTTAAATGAATTTGATCAAACCTCTTATATAAAGAAATACAAATATGTACTCGTATTTAATGTTTAAAACATTATATTACATCGTTCACCCCCCATCTTCAATGTTGTAATGAAAAATTTAGAAGAATATTCATTTATGCATGATAAAACATGTTCTCTGTATTGGTTCGATGGATGGTTGGATGAATGGATAGAAAGATGAATAAGTGGAAAAAAAGAGTGGAAGATTACTTACTACCGACAACCTTGTGTAGCAAATAAAATAAATGTTTGTTTATTCTCATGTTTGAGTTCACTTCAAGTGATAAAAGTCACTTTAAAATCATCTCATGCTCAATATGCAGTGTATATATTTTAGCACGGTTCCTTTGCTGTAATTGTAACGTAAATGGTCATAATTAATCAAACTTTTCAGTACGGCTGCCTGTCAGTCATCATATTGATGATTGACATATTGCTTACAAATCTCTTCTACTTATATATAGGACTACACAAGTCATCTCTAGTTGGTGTTTACTTTTTAGTTTCAGTTTTTATTTTATTTATTTTTTGTTACATTTCCCCTGTTCCTTAATATAGCTTTCAACATGAAAAATTTTGGCCATGTTTGAGGGACATCCCTAGTGTTTTGCTGTAGCGATTGTTGTTGTTGTGTAAAGCAAATAAATTGTTAGCCAATCAAGTGAAACAAAAGCAATTAAAAGCGGATTAAAACGAGGCCGAATACCAAAAGTATACAAATATACTTCAAACATTCGCATACAGATACATTCATTCGATTGCAATCGATAAATACACTGATAAACGAGAATAGCCAGAGAGATATAGAGAGAGAGAGAGAAATTAAAATATAAAATCCACTAACTACAGCATAAATATTTAATTTAATGCTTTTTAAAATTCAATCAATATCAATCCATTTGTTTGTAATCATTGTCGCCATCATCCATCCTCCTTCTGGTGTTGTTAATTAAAATTGTATAAACTTGTATTTAGATTATTTTTTCTCAGTGCATTGTCCACCATATACACAGTGTAAATACATATCCATATACATATACATACATATGTACAAGTGTTTGTGTACTGTGTACTGTGTAGTAATGCCAGAATCCTAGACAATCAGAAACTGTAGTAAAATAGTAACCAGTATTTGTTTTTTCTCTTTTTTGTTTTTTATTTTTGTTGCAAATACTTCATAAACACTAACCACTACTACTACTACTTTAGTCATTCCGTTTCCTTTCCTTTATATGTGGTTTCTCTATGTGCGGTGCAGTCATTCAGTCAGTCAGTCAGTCCTTCAAATTATTACAAGGAATAAAATAAAGAAAAATTTTGATAAATATAAACCTTCCAGCAAATGGAAAGACACATTGTTACTATAACAATTATACAAACAGTAAAAACTCGAATTATTTACTTAATTTTATCAGCAGGACATCTTTTTTTCATATTAAGTAAGAATTATTTAAAAAAAAATTGCTGAGTTTTTACTGTGTTGTGAACATTTGCATAGAAAATAGAGAGAAGTTCAATTAAAATTTCAATCAACGTTCAAAATATGTATCTAGTCATACTCAATTCATTATTTTCTTTTTGTACATGTGGATGTGTAGTACGTAGCACATAGATAAGTATAAGTTTTATTATTGGATTTGATTAAATACTTACTGCATTAAATTCGTCCTGACGTTGCATGTGATTTTGTATGAACATGACATTGTGTATGGCTTTTTCCAACTCGAAGGGATATTTTTTACGCGGTGCCACATCACTCAATGAATCATCTAGGCCAGAGAGTACAGAAGGCAATCCATTGTAGCCACTTAGAGTGCTAAGACCACCACCTAATACGCCCATCATGCCACTGAATCTACAATTTGAATATTTAATAAAAACAAATAATTACAGATTAAAATCTTTGTTAAAACAAACATACAATTTATAAATTACAATCGAAATGCTTTGTTTTTTTTTATCTAGGAAATATTAAAATCCTAGAGGTAGCACATTTTTTTTCGAAGTTTCGAGTTTTGAGTAAAATTAGGAATTTGAAAAAAAATCAATGAAAATTTTAAAATTTTGTAATTTGATATTGGATCAAATTACAAAATTGGATCAATATCGGGAAAAAGCTGTCGTAGTATATCAGGAAATCTATGAAGTAACTGTTTGCCTAAATGATTTACTTTTTTTTTTATTAATCTTATCTTGGCTTTGACATTTTTTCAATAAAAAAATCGCCAAAATGCCGATCTGGCAACAGTAACTATGACATAAAACTTCAAATAAAATGTGCAACCACTAGGCGTTTTTCAAAATTCGCTTCGCTACACTAATCATAATAAAACAATGAAAGGATTTTTAAAAAAATGTATTTTACTTAATGTTTGCCTTCGTAAGTGATTATCGAAAAACGTACCATATGTGCTCACGTTTCTGGGTACATTATTATAAAATAATCCAAAAGTACTATTAGAAAAACGAAAAAGAACCATTAGTTCTTCCTATGTTTAATTGTAACTTCACTCTGATGCACATTAGCTAACTTTTATGTCAATAAGTTTAATAATTTATAATATTATAAAAGTACCATTAGGAGAAAAAGTACCAATATCCCTTTTCACTTTTGAACACCCGTCAATTTTGAATTTTCAAAAAAATACATTTTATGGGCATTTTTTATAATACATACAGATATGTCTCAAATGATTAAAATCTATGACAATGACCGACCCCCACTAAATTTGGGGAACCCCATGGAGTGGAGGTCCCAATACAAAAATTTCAAAAATCACAATTTTTGTCACTTTACAGCGTATGATAAATATAAATGTGCCGTAATAAACAAATTTAGAAAAATATGCTTCGTCAAATTCTCCAAATTTTTTGAAAATAAGGAACATACGATTTTCCTTGTCACTTGGGCGATTTTTTTGCGTCTCTACAAATCGAACCGCCCTAATATTCATATTTTAAAAAAGTATCAAATTGTTTATACAGATTTGTCTACAAGATATTTGAGTATTTTTTTATTAAAAATCTTTTTTGGTATAAAATATGAGTGATCACAGATTCAGCTTATTTTCCCTAAAATCTAGCCCCATAAGTATTTACAAAGTTATCAACGACTTAAATTATTTTAGTTTTTTGTACTAAAAACTGTTTTTTTTGGTATAAAATATGAGCGATCACAGATTGATTTGAATTGTTTATTTTTGTATGACTGCTGGAACCATTTGTAATCAACAAAATGTGTTTCTTAAAAATAGCCGAAAATATGAAACAAAACTTACCGATGTGTTGCCGAGGCACTGTTCAGTCCATTGCCTACTCGACCCTGCATGCGTCGTATAGAGTCAGGACTTGAATTACCCGAATTAATGTTCATCTCATCCATTAGGGCCTTGCCAAATTTGGTCTTATTAAAGTTCATGCCATAATTGACTTTACTCGCTGCCAAATCTCTCAACAAATCATTTGGCACTCTCATTAGCAGCAGTTTCGGCAGCCGTTTTATAAAGAATGATCTCACCCAGGGTGCCATTCTGTGAGTGCTGGGCTTACGATAGTGTATATTCAGTATGATAATGGTGATGACAACACTCAGACCTACCAGCAACATGGTGAACAATAAATATTTACCTAGCAGCGGCAGAGCCAACGAAGTGGAGGGTATAATTTCGGATATAAGTAAAAAGAACATTGTCTGTGAGAGCAGAATACTGATACACAAGGCAATCTTTTCGCCCGAGTCGGCTGGCAGATAGAACACCAAAACCGATAGATATGAAATGCCAACAGTGGGTATGATCAAGTTGACGGTATAAAATAATGTTTTGCGGCGCAGTGTTATATTAAAGAAAATATCTAAAAGAAATAAATATAAATATGGATGTTTAAAAGACAAACAGAGCAAAAAATAAAAAAATACAGATAGTAAAACAATTATATAAACTGTTGTTACACAAGAAAAGTTGATGATTGTTTTGAATTTCTTATGAAAAGAATGTGTGAGTAGTTAGTTATGTGGTTTAGAATTGAACAAAAAGCTGAAATAAATATGTTTGTATAAATGAAAAGTTATTTAGAATTCTGTTGACAGTTGGGTTACGCTATTGACATCAGACACACGTATTTACAGACACATAAGTGCAAACAGAAACTTGTACTTGCAAATTGAAATTCTGTTTGAAAAAAAAATAGTTTAAAACTAAATATCCCATTTGTATATGACTTACATACATACATTTGTATATGCAAACATAAATACATACACACACTGCTGTAATTATCTACATACATATACAGTATATACTGCATATGATTCTACATTCAGATACATCCATAAATATATGTATATGTAGATATTTTGAGATTTTCTGCATGAATGCATGTTGAATCTCTGTGTGTTTTTTTATCTATTACACATGTATTGCATGTTTGTATGTAAGTATGCGTATCTGTATGTTTGTGTTGTTGTGGTATAATGCTAAGAACCGAAGCAAGAGTCTATTTCAATAAAACACTAAATCCTATAGGATTTCAATCATCATATGACAACAACACAAAATACAAAAACAAATAAATAACACAACAGCAGTAGTTTTTTTTTTTTTTTTTAGTTTTCAGTTATAATTTGACTTTATTTGCCAAGCAAAACTTAACTCCCATATCAAACCACCCACAATTTTAGAATCATAAAAGATATTTTATTGTATATTTTTCTGTTTATCTTAAATGTTATTAATATGACAACAGTTGTTAGTTATGAGAGTTGTTGCAAAAGTTTGAGGCATATAGTAGTCGAAAATGTACATTAAAAGAACTTTAATATAATAGAACGATCGAACGATCATTATTCGAATGGATATGCCAATAACTAGTTTTTAGATTATTTTATAAATGGGAAGATCCATGTGAAAGCGGACAGCAGTCGGATTTACCATCTCCAATTTTACTGAAATTTACCACATACATAATATACCCAATATGTTTGTCATATCAGTGACTTTTTCAATGGAAACTCATGCCGATGTAAAAATATCGCGATTTGAAAATTTAAAAATTTTGTTAAAATTGTCTAAAAAAAATAATTGTGATGAAGACTCGATTAGTTCAGGAGTTATAAAGAAAAACGTTATTAAAAGTCCGTTTTTTATATAAATTCATATAAAAATTTAAGATAATGCTTACTAAAATGTTTCCTTACCATATTCGCTAACAAATTTACAAACATATTCAAATTTTCTAAACTTTTCGACTAAAGCGGTTATTTATTTTACAATACATTCATTCGAATGTGTGTTTTTATTTGATTTTTTTTTGGTTTGTTAAAACAGATTTAAGGGTTTATATGGAGTTAGAAAATAATTTTGTTTTAAATATTTTCTGTTTTTTTCTGAACAAATATGTTATGATATGTATTATAAGCTTCAATAAAACTTTATAGCATGTAAAATGAATTAAACATAAAATAATTTACCAGGATATGGTTCAGCACAACAGGGATAATATTTTTCATGACGCTCGGCCGGGACACCCAAAATATCCCACTCCACACTAGGATAATATTCACGTAAATCGATACCAATTTCGACTTTATTATCCTTGTCATTTTTCTGATTAATGTGTTTCAAATCAATCTAAGAACAATTAAAATATAAGGTAGAAGTATTGCACAAATTATTTAATTAATTGACTTATAATTGTGTATTAATAACATTGTATTTTGTTTAGCATACTTGATCACCGTCATACGTCCAAGAACCAAATTTCATAAAGCAGGTCTGCTGATCAAATGGAAAATAACGCACATCGATCTCACAGGAAGACTTGAAAATGGCTGGTGGTGTCCACACCACTTTGCCGGTGTAGTGTAAAATGGCTTTTGTCATTGTTGTCACGACATATTCACCGTCAGCACTATAAAATGGTAAAGGACAGACATGTCATGTTGTCTATTAAATATTTGTTGCTTTGTTTGTGGCTGTAGCTTTAAAATAATTACTTGTTATACAACACAATATCCGGCAGCCAAATGTGTTCCGAAGGCACATACAGCTCCGTGACGCCACCATATTCAGAAGGATCCCATTTGAATTTGTGATCCTGCCACTCGTGTTCTAGCCACACATTCGTCGTAAGAATTTGATCTTTTAAGTTCTAAATGTTAAGATATAATAAAAATTCAAAATATTAAGAGAATAATGAATAGACTTGGGTAAAAAATTAACGAATGTACTTTGCCTTACAATCAAATTTAATTCAAAAACATTTTAATGATATAGCGATTATTTTGTAAACTGCGTGTGAATTCTGACCATGTT